>NC_046303.1:17418861-18018861 GCF_004115265.2 Rhinolophus ferrumequinum | reverse complement strand
TCATTTTACATAAAACACAAACTGGGCAGTAATGGTGGCTAGACTTTAGTCCCATGAAGGAATACTAAAGCTAAGTGACAATTTTCTTTGTTCCTCAGAAGCCCGTTTTCCTGTTTCCAAGTTCCTTATTTTGTGCTGAAAATCTAATATTGCCACAAGTCTGACACATGGATAATCCTGCGATTACCTGTTAATGTCAACCAATAATTAGAAAATTAAGAAAGTTATATCTGTGCAGATACCACCGCTCTCCACCTAATAGGTTATTTAACTAACAGTTGTTTTCCTAGTAATTGCTGTCACCACATCAAAGATGTGTTTGTTTAGCATCCTCGGATAAAATATGCTTATGCTTACTCATCTATTTCAAGGCTATTAGGGATATTTTTTAAATCTCTTACATAGACTTTTTGTTGCATACATACAAATATGGCTACTAATTTTATTATAACTTAGACAACACCTGACCATTCAAAGACTAATATATATGTAGAAGTCACCTGAAAGTAACAAAATGAATGGGACTAAAGTCCTATACTTCGGTTTTTAAGTCTGTTATTTAAGTCGGCTACATGTACATACCTCTATTTGGACAGAGGTTCACATGAAAAAGATACGATACTTTTTAGTTGATCACAAGCATGGTATGAGCTAACAATGGAAATGAGATTATTTAGAATGGATAACAATGTTTTTAGGAGTATAACTAGAAGAATGACATCATTCGGGACACACACACACACACACACACACAAATGGTAGACTCCAGAAAGATCAACATCTGGATTGTATTTGTGTTGGAGTATCACTTATTTAGGTTCATGAGGAGTAGACAGTATCCACATGAGGCCAACTAGGACGCAGCCACCTCCTTGTAGCTAAATGCAATAGATATTTAATCTTCCTTTAGCTTGTCCTCCCTGCTGGATCTGACAGTGTTATCCACTCTCTTCTTAACCGCTGGGATTCCATGACACCACATGCTCCAGGTTTTTCTCTTTCCTCTCTGGGTGCTACTTCTCTTCTCCCAAGGCTCTCCTATTCCTCTATCTTTACATTTGGATGATCCTTAGCGATCTAGCCTCTGCCCTTTCAACCTCCTTCTCATCGGTTCATTCTCCCTAGGCAATTTCATTTAGTCACAGGCTTCACTTATATCTCCATCTCCAGAGCCTTAGAGCCCCCATCTCCTGGACCTAAATGTCCCACTAGTTTCTCAAATTCAACATTTCCCAACTGTCTTACCACTTCCCACCATCCCATAATCTACCCAGTCAGTAATGGTACCACCATGCACCCAGAGTCTCAAGCCAAGGAGTGAGGCATCCCTGATTTATCTCAGCCCACCATCTTCTCCCACTCAGACTGTTGTCTCTAATTTATCTCTCTTCATACCACATCATTCTTTACCCTACAACAAGACTAATCATCCTAAATTATAAATTTTATATTATATCACTTGCTAAAAAGCTTTCAAAGATTCCCTTGTGACACCATGACTGAGTCCAATGTCTAATGTTGGACATATTGTATTCTTCTGATCTGGTCTTCAGTATCATCTCTATCTCCATTCCTCCTCTCAAAATCCATGTTTAAAAACAAGAAATCAATGCTGCAATCTTAATAAAATGGAACACTTCTAATTCTTTGAGGAAGCCAGGCTCTTTCTTTGCTCTGGGCCTTTCCATATGCTCTTCTCTCTGTCTGGCATGCCTCTCCACCTCCCCACTTTGTGTGCCTGTCATTTACTTGTCCTTCAGGTCCCAACTTAGTTACCATCTTCTCTTGAGTGCCAGCCATCTTCCACCTCCCTCCTCCCTTATACTCCAGTAGCATTCTACACTTCCCTCCATTATAGCACCATCACAGGCTGGTACAGTCTCCTCTTTAACTGGGACTCTCCAACAGTAGATTAAAAGTCCACTGAAATGGACTCCTTTATGCGTCATTCTGACCCTGGCTCCTGGTACCACTCTTGGTACATATGTTAGTGCTCAAGAACACAAGTGGAGTACATGTTTGTAGTTGCCGCTGGGAAGAGAAGATTTAGGGGGAACATGATCATTAATTTCAAATATTTAAAAGGTTGAAAGTAAAATTCAGACCAATGGAGAGAAGTAGCAAAAAGAAACGTTTTAGCTCTAGGAAATTCCAAATAACCAGAGCTGTTCACAGTGGAAATGGTCTACTATGTGAGGTTCAGGAGAAGATGCTTCATATGAGAAGGTAAATATCAGAAGCACCCAGCCCACAGAATCATTCTAAAGATTTGTTTTATGAATGTCTCCTTTCCAAATCATCCACTATCAAAAATGAACAAGCATGAACCTTCCGGGGGTGGTGATGTCTGTCAGCCTGCAACTGAACAGTTGGTGATGTTCTAGCCATTGAATTCACACAACAGAGACAGAGGTGGTGCAAATCTTAACAAACAGATGGAAAAAAACCCATTGGAGGACATTACTGGTTGTGAAAATCTCATAAACTTCATGGTACAAAGAACAGGAGAAGTTACAGATGTACTCGTTGAAAGAAATCTGAAAAGAGCAAGCTAGTGATGCTGACATGGTTTCAAAACTGCGGGTGTATCTATTCCCTCAGTCTTCAAAGCTGCTCTTACTGCTCCTGATCAGTGATTTCCCTAAGACCCTAACTGCTGGTCAGTGTGAATTTCTTGACAAATAAAAATTTCATATATATGAAATGTATTTTAAGGAAACAAGTACATATTGGACATTCTGATTTTTGCTATAATAATGAAATAAAACATTATGTTTACATCATTAAAGTTTTAATGTTTATGTCTCAAGTTATTTTTTCCCATTTTCTGGGAAGCCCAGAATATTTTCAATCTATACTACATTTAAATGCTTCTTCAGTGTATTTACATGATAATAGTTTAATAAAGTATCTTTAAAGTCATAATTTGCAAACTCATGTCTTACTATACCTTTTATTCTATATTACGTGTCATTTCTTACATAGTAAAAACATATTTTCTTAATCATTTTTGGAGGTCATTCCTCATAGTAAAAATGTCTTTTCTCAATCACTGCGCTTTTTGGAGGTAAGCTTCTGAACTGGAGCAATAGTATAACCACAACTCCAGTCAGGCCCCAAGTGTCCGAGACATCTCTTATGATAGGGGTCTCCTATCTGTAGGGGTAGATTCCTGTAAAACCTTGTAGGGAGATTACATTAGAAACACTGTATTGAGACGAACCCAGATCAGCTAAGACCCTTTCCAACTAGAAAATCTAACTATGAAAATTGCTACCATGGGAGCCTGGGAGATCAAGATTCAGAATTCAAGATCCAAATGTCTAAAAGAGGTGAAGGAAATCTGTGTATTTTATGCCAACCTTGAGAGCAGTTCTAGGATTCCAGGTGGTGGGATAGAATCACAGACCTCTGCCTCGTAGGATTGTTGTCAGAACCAAATGAGTTAATACCTAAAGCATCTGGAACTGAAATGGTGCCCAACACAAAGGGCTTTTTTTTTTTTTTTTAAAGATTTTACTGGGGAAGGGGAACAGGACTTTATTGGGGAACAGTGTGTATTTCCAGGATTTTTTCCAAGTCAGGTTGTTGTCCTTTCAATCATAGTTGTGGAGGATGCAGTTCAGCTCCAGGTCCAGTTGACGTTGTTAGTTGCAGGGGGCACAGCCCACCATTCCTTGCAGGAGTGGAACCGACAACCTTGTGGTTGGGAGCCCACGCTACAACCATCTGAGCCATCCGGGAGCTCAGCGGCAGCTCAGCTCAAGGTGCCGTGTTCAATCTTAGTTGCAGGGGGCGCAGCCCACCATCCGTTGCGGGATTCAAGGCAACCTTGTGGTTGAGAGCCCACTGGCCCATGAGGGAATCGAACTGGCAGCCTTCGGCATTAGGAGCATGGAGCTCCAACTGCCTGAGCCACCAGGCTGGCCACAAAGGGCTTTTTGAGTATTAGCTATCATCATTATCATCAGCGCATTATTTTAATAATTAATATAGTTGAGCTCAAAAATAAAATACAATAGAAGAGAAGACAATCCAGTCCTGAATTGCTGTCATATTTCATATGTTTGAGCCCCCTTTTCTCAACTAAATAATAATCTCCTTGACACCAGTATTAACTCTGCTTATTATATTCGACCTACCTTAGCCCTCCATTGCAAATAGCATAAAAGGGACTGATTCATTTCATCAAAAAGTTGTGAACAGTCCTTAAAGGGTTTGTATTTTCAGAGTTTACTTTAAAAATAAACTTTTAGATTTCCACAGATTTCTGAAGCCTTTATAAATGCATGAAGGCCAGACTTTAGTTTTAGAAATTCACTTTGAAAATTCAGAGGTTTCAATCAACTAGCTGTGGCCTGGCAGCTTCTGACATTCAAGAGATAACTGTTGTTTTATGAATCAAGGGATTGTGGGTATGTATTCCACAAGGAATGTGTATTAATTTTGTATTTCTGCCATAACAAATGACTACCCATTTAGCAGCTTAAAATTATATTCATTTATCATCTCACATTTCTGGAGGTTAGAAGTCCAGCACATGTGGTTCAACCGGATCCTCTGCTTACAGACTCTCAAGGCCAAAATCAAGCTATGGGCAGGGCTGTGCTCCTTACTGGGCCTTGGAGGGAGTATATGCTTCCACGTTCTTTCAGGTTGTTGGCAGAATCTAGTTCTTGCATCTATCAGACTGAAGTGTCTTTTTCTTTGCTGGTTGTCTGGAGCCTACTCTTAGAGGTGTCTCTCTGGCCACTGCAGGTGGGCGCCTCTTCTTGGAGCCACAGTGCTATGCTGAAGCCTTCTCATGCTTGGAATTTTTTTCTAAACATCTTCTGCTATTTTTCTTTGACTCTCACCAGGGCAAGTTCTTTGCTTGGGGCTCAGGATATTAGACTGGGTCCATGCAGACAATCCAGGTCTATAGCCTTAATCATATCTGTAAAGTAGGTACCTTTCGTGGTATTTACAGGTGCTGAGTAGGGTACCCTTCTACCTACCAAGGAATAGTACCATGGATCCTTAGAGCATTCCTGGAAAACTATCCCTCAACACCTTTTCACAGGGCCTTACAGTCACTTGCTAATAGAGCCTCGTACTGGAATATGATTTACCTGCTATAAAATTTTTACCAGAGTTTGCACACTTCCGTGTTCACACAATGGAACCAGAAGACCTGAGAACCAGTGTGAATTAATTCCTAAACTGCTAAACCATGCAGCCATGTTTATCAGTATTTAATGATTCCTGACAGGTTAAAAAAAATGCTATTTAATATAACTTCACGGCTCTCATTTCCTAAAATTCTTCAGATAAGAAAAGACTTCTATAATCAAATCCCAAACCCAATCTGTTGAGACCTATTCAGTAACTATAAAGTGTTGTAAGTGAAGATAATGTGAAAATTGCTTTTTGAACCTTAAATTGTCTGTAACTTATGTGGACTCTTAATTAATACTTACTGTCTCAAAAGCTTCATCTATTCAATGTGAATGATAATACACTCTGCTATGTGAGATTGAAACGTGATAGTGCATGGAAAAGCATAAGCAGAATGCCTGCATAATGTAAAAACTCCACAAGTATTAGCCCCTTCGCCTTTTACCCCTTTCTCACTTGCTCTTCTGAAATCAACAACAGGGTAATGAATTAACATCTGCAAGCAAGTTTCTTCACTAATTTACCCATGCAGAAGTTCATCTCTGTGTTATTTATAATTGCAAAAGATTGAAAGTAAGCACAATATTTAAAAATAGGGGTAATGATAAATCAGTGGACTGGAATACTGTGGAATCACTATAAATGCCGTAGGAGGTACTTTTAGCACAATAAACTTACTAAGTGACAGGTACAGACAACAACATAAAAGGGTAATTTTTTTTTTTTTGGTAAAAAAAAATACACACAAGAAGAAAAACCTAGGAAGTAATAAACACTAAACTTAATAATGAGTTATTCTGAGTGGTTTCATTATGGGTAATTTTTCTATTCTAGCGTTTTTTTTTTTAAATTGTAAAGTGTTTAAGTTCAAGTTAAACAATCCACGTATCAGATAAATTTTTAAAAATTGCAAAGCATATTCCACGGTAATGACAACTCACTACCAGATTTATCATCATTTTGACACACACAAATATAGGAATAGAACTCACATGATATCTACCCAGTATTCACATAAAATTTCATTATATTCTAATTTTTACATCAATATAAAAAAACAGTATCTACCTTAAAATTTACTTTATTCCATCACCACCAAAAAATTCAAGTAATTTTCACTTTTTTATATGCCTCTGGGTCCTTCTGTATATATAGACAGCTATATAAAGCTATAACACTGGCTTAAGGATGCAAAATCGCATTTCATCTAAGCATCTATAAGAAGTTCGACTTTAAACAAATTCACAGAGAAGTAACCCGGTATGAAATGTTCATGGATCGTCCTTTTAAAGCTCCTTCAACTTTCCTCAGATAGGATTTCACAGTAACACTTGACAAACCCATGACTGTCAATACACAAACTGACAGTGGAATTGTATTTTTCCATTCTTGTCAGTCAAAAATGTCTATGTTTTCTACATGTATTGCACATCAAAATAATTTCCTTCACCTTGTTAATAGATATCCAAATACCTAATAGGCATGTAGACGTACACACACAAACACACTTCTTCCCCTATTCACAAGGGATTCATTGAGACGTTTTATTCTTCAATGGGTTCTACACACTCACAGCTTTCTGATCAGATGCTTTTAAATAAATGACCCTGCAATGGGCTCATTTCAGTAGGCAAAACAACATGTATTATACTGCCCACCAAAACTAAATTCTCAAGGCTAGAGTTAAATTAGATCACCACATGATCTGGGTAGGTGCAGATGGTTTCTTTGGAAATAAGATGATAACTTAGGAATTAATTTTAAAAGGTTATGTGTGTACATCTGCAACTTTCAGTATTTGGGGATCTAGTCCCATGATGAAGAAAAGTATCTTGATGTGCAATAGACAGAGACCATATATGCATTTTTCTATTGACAAAAGACAGAAGTATTATCATTCAGGTATCTGTTTAGGTATTGGCAGTCATGATAGGTTTGTGAAGTGTTACTGTGAGATCCTATCTGAGGGAAACCGAAGGAGCTTTAACCAGCTCTCCAAGTGGTCCTAGAGACCTACAATCCACCGCCCAAGGCCCCTTGGACACTCTAGCTGATGACGGTAGCTCTACAGAACAATGAAGGAAGGTGCTAACGAGCCCCATGGCTTCTTACAAAAGCCAGAACAAGGAATACTATACCAGAAATGTGCTACAATTCCTCTGATGCTTTTTAAATGCTCCTTGAAACCAGATCTGTCTTCTAGGGTCTCACTTGACACTTTCTCTAAAAACTCAATCTACCTGGCCCTTCTCCAAATCACATAGTGGCTCTTAAGCCACTAGAAGAGTTGGAGCCAGGCTAAGGATTCCAAGTAGGAATTTTATGTTCCCCACAGATAAGAAATATAAGGTAACAAGATGTTCGTGATCTTGTGGCAGCCAGACAGAAGGTTAGTCATTCCCTGAGGGGGTAACTTACTTTTATTCTCTGAACAAACATGCCCACTCAGATCTGTGATAGATGAAGAAAAGGGAGATTAACTACAATTTGTTTCTCCATTCCTCAGAAAAGAAGAGGCAGATAGCCAGGAAAAAGGGTGGGTAAAAACGGGTATTTTAGTGTTTTTAAAACCTATTTCTAAATGTGGTAAAAACCATCACTGGATTGTGCTCATCATGTACTAAATGTGACAGACTCTCTCCACCCTGACTAACCTGAGATTATTTCCAGACTTTGCTAACTTGACCTACAGTCTCTTAAGTAAGTCTCTAAAATCCTAACATTTTAAGATTTAGCAAAACCAAAGCCCCATGCTATTTCTGCTTCCTGAACCAGTACCAATTTGAAAGTGTCCAAAGGAAAAAGCTGTCGTTGTCATCTTCAGCTACTACTGTTCAAAAAGCAATTTCTCCAGTGGATCAAACCCAAACTGCAGATTCATCAAGGACAAACTATAAGAGTGTTGGCCAGTGTATATACTTCCTGGACCCAGGAACAGTATAAACAGAGTCCTGAGAAAGACTCATCCTTAAAGAAAATGACAGAAGCTTCAGGTGAAAGATTAGACACAGTAAAGGGGAGTTTAAAATGAATGAAAGCAAAACATGAGAACAGGTAATATTAGAGGAATGAGATAGCTGACAAGACAGAAAATTTTGAAAAGTTTGCATCTTTGAGTTTCATAATGTCATATATTCTGTGATACAGGACAACTGGTTGTTCACTAAGACCCAGTTCCTTGTGGCTTTGTAATCAGTATTTCCCACGAGAACATTAATGAAATGAGGATTTGGGAGAAGTATCAGACAAAGGCACAAGTTAAGTGCAGGTCTTAGTTAATTAGAATATAATCAGATCCATTTGATCTGTCAAATAAGATCCCAAATGTGGAAAAAGTGAGAACAAGACTAACTGGAAACAATGTTAGAAATCATGAGAGAACGAGTTCACAATTGATGTGAAAGTTGATGGAGTTACGTCCCAATTTCTGGACACAGAGCAGAGAAAAATGTTTTTCGAAGTTGACAATGTGCAGCAGTCAGTAATAACCATCTCTTTTTTTCCTAGAGAGATGCAAAAACAAACTTCATAGTAAGTTTCTTTTAATCCAACACTTTAACCAAAACTATAGCCATTTGCTTCTTGAGGTTTCATTTGCTTCAAGATCTTCTAGAACTTATAGCAAACAACTTAATTAATAATTTGGGTTTCATTGTCAAGTAAGATTTTTTTTTTTTTTTAGCTCAGCAGTATTTCTCAGAGAAGTGATAATGTACCTGAAGACCCCATGAGAAAGAATTGAGAAAATATCATTAAAAGCCTCAGAAGCAGAGGTTCTACATTAAAGTTGGATTGGCCAGAAGAAAATGAGTGAGGGGATAGAGCAGAAACATACAAACAGAGAAATTTAAACTGATGGAAATTATAAACTAAATCAGCTCTGAGAAGGAATATGAGACTGTAAGAGTGTCTGGTGAAATGCTTCCAGAGTATTAGATTTTGTTTTCAACCCCAGTGAACTCTCCCTGAATTCTGAACACTTGATTTGTAATTTTAATTCACGTCTCAGGATTTGGTCACAAACTCTCCACCACGATCACCACTAAGTTAATGTTTTATTGTAGACACTCGACATTGTTTTCTTTCACCATCCAAGTGATGGTTCGCTTCACTGGAGCAGCAGCACAGAGAACCACACCACTTGCCCCCCGTCCTTTCGTAAGTGCCACTAATGTAACCATCTCACCAAGCAGGCAACTGATATATAAAATTCACATCTTAGCCCACCTCACGTCACCTCAGTGTTTTGACAATTAGACCGTGTAAACAAAAATCACAAATTTCACTCGAGCCCAGATAACATGTTTGTCTTTTCTTATTTCCACAATTTCCATCATGAAAATTTAGCCTAAAGAAAGAAAAATAGCCTACTAGGGTTTGTTTTGGATGCTGATTTTAAGAAAGCAAGAGATGGAAGTCTAGTATCAGTTTTTATCTCCTATTTAAGGATATCTATGTTTACATTTCCTGTCTTTGGATGCTTCCCAAATACTCTAAATAGTTTACAATGCCTCAAAGTTTAACATATTTCCTAAATTGACATTCTAAGAACTATGGCTTTGAAAGCAATACTTAATTCACTGTAGACTCTTCCCTGTATTTAGTTTACCTTGGATTGTAAGACACATACTCATATATAAAAACTGTGTCATCAGTTCTGAATACTTTCTGTCACGAACACGGGAAGAATTCATTTTTAAAAATAAAATAAAATAATGCTTAGAACTTCAAGGATGGGAACTGATAGGCCATGTCATTCAAGAACCTTTCTTAGCCTACCAGCTTTATCTGACCAATGGAGACTCACTGTAAATGAAAAAAAGGTTTCAAGGTAACAAAATTTGTAGGGTTAGAAGATATTAGAAAGGAAACTAAGGTGCTAAGGCAGAAACCATATGTACAACTGGGAAATAATTTCCTGATAATAATGCCCAGAGTTTTTCTGTAGACTTTCTATAATGAATGAGCCTATTAGAAAGATGTCCTTTTCCCCTAAGCTCAAAACTTCTTACAGAGTTTGACTGTTTAGGTTTGGAGATATCAGGAACTTGCCAGGGTGGCTCTTTAGTGAAAATCACCAGAAACATGGCTGGAACACTTTTATTGTTCAAGCTTGTATAAATTTAACAACTGTAAATCTGACTCAATTATAAAGACACTTTTATTTCTACACATGCACTGTCTTCTCATATTCCTTTAATATGAAAACTCACTTGTGTTTTCTTCCAGGGTAAAATTTCAGGTATTATTTTTTTATATATGACAGGACATTTCCCTTGATGAACCTACGCTGGGACTAAGAAATAAACTATTGGGGTTAAAGAAATGAGGAACTTTTTAAAGACAGCCACCTATATAACTCCCAAGTTTGAATAAAAAGAGTTGAATATACAAGAGAATAAACTGTGTTGCTGGAAGCCACTGCCCTCTTAGCAGGGTCCCCAAAACACACAAACCCTTGAGGAGCACATCAGCAACTCTGCAGTACAGATGTCACTTTTGCTTTCCTTTAATGCATTTCGGGGTCCTGGCAGATGAGAACTGTCACTCGAGGGAGGTATGTAAATATTCGCCTTTCTACATGATGTTAACACCTAGATAGCAAAGTTTGTACACTATTAGCAACAGGAACAACTACATTATGAAGACTGACGCACAACAGTCCCTTGATAAATGTTTATATGATGAACAACTTTTAGAACTTAGATATTGTATAGTCCAACCACTCAACTTCACCAAGGTCATACTGTTGAAAGAATTAAGAATCAGGGTCCTCAGTCTCAGTTCAGTGATATTTTTCACTAGGTGGGGCCAACTGAAGAGATGAAGTTTTCTCCTCTGCCCTTTATTCTCATTCCTAAATACCTCTGCTCTAGCACCTGACCTCAACTTATTCAGTGTTTCAACATGGAGATTTTTCCAGTAAGATTATCTCAACCAAATCTATAGCAAACATTCCTGTCCCTCCCTCCTTTTTAGAGGCTCTCTTCAATTTGACTTCCATGGTATAAACCATTCAGTTATTTCCACTTCCTCTCTCTGTCCTTCATCTCCCACTGACCTCTTACGGTGGGTGCTTCCCAGACTCTGTCTCCCACTCTGCTCTTCAATCAACAACCCCCCTGTGACTGGTTCCCACAACTTTAGCCCTGACCTGAGCTCCAGATTCTTGTCTCCGGGTATTTCCTGAATATTTTTCTGTTCCTATCTTCTCAAACTCAGCAAGTCCAAAAGTATATCATCTCTCCTTCTACCTATTTTACTCAGCTTCCTAAGAATATCGTCACTTTTCCATTCATGCAAGTTCAGAACTTTAATCATCTGACTCTTTCTCTACCTTGACCCAGTCCTACTGATTTTTAAAAAATTCTTTGCACTCCTTTTTGAACTCATTTTTCTTTTGGTTCTCACAATACCTCCATACATTAGATTTCCATCATCCTCTCCACCACTCTCCCCACGTCCAACTCATCATCTTCTTTCTTAAACGTCTATTTCATCATGTTAATCTGTTGGCCAAAAAATCTTTCACTTTTCTTAACTAGGATCCTCCCTAATCAGGTGGGTCTGCTCACTATTTTCCCTCTGTACTTTCTCATTCCTCTGCCTGCACACAATAAACCTGACAGCTAGAGTACACGTCCTTCCAATTGTCACCTGTTCAAATCCTGACTGCCTTCAATGATGGTTCAAGTCCAGTCTCGTCAACAAAGCTTTCCATGACTGTTCTTGAATTTATCATCTATACACCACAATTTTTGGTGCGCAATTACTAATGACTTTATATGTTAACTTTCCACATGTACTTGCCTTCCTGGTATGGATGTAGAAACCATATCTTACATGTCTTTGCCACTTCTGAAAATATCCCAATAACTATATTACATTATATAAAAAAAATGAAGCAGAGGAGTTAAGAGCTAAGGAAGTAGAAACTTCTGATTTTAGATCCTGGCTGCGTTCCTGTCTAGATGGATAACCATGGGCAACTTACTTAACCTCTATAAGCTTTCATATCTATAAAACAGAGATAATGCCACTTATTTCAGAGGGCTGTAATGAAGTTGAACAGAATGTGTATATACGTGTATGTACATACACACAATGTTTAACACAGTATTTGGTCCACAGTGAGTCTCTTTTTAAATGACTTTTCCCACCCTAGGCCCTCTTTGGTCAATATTTTAAATTACGCAATCTATAGAATCAATACAATCCCTACCAAAATTCAAATTTTGGTAGGGATTGTATTCTAATTTTTTCACAGAAATAGACCAAACAATATTGAAATTTGTATGGAAACATAAAAGACTCCAAATAGCCAAAGAAATCTTGAGAAAGAAGAACAAAGCTAGTGGCATCACATGCCCTGATTTCGAACTATATTACAAAGCTCTAGTAATCAAAACAGTATGCTAGTGGCATAAAAACAGACACTCAGATCAATGAAACAGAATAGAGAACCCAGAAGTAAACCCATGCTTACGGTCAATTAATGTATGACAAAGGAGCCAAGAATATACAATGGGGAAAAAGACAGTTTCTTCAAAAAATGATGTTGGGCAAACTGGACAGACACATGCAAAAGAACGAAACTGAAACACTATCTTAAACCACACACAAAATGGACTAAAGATTTGAATGTAAGACCTGAAACCATAAAACTCCTACAAGAAAACATAGGCTGTAAGCTCCTTGACATTGGTCTTGACAATGAATTTTTTGGATCTAAAACCAAAACAAAGGCAACCAAAACAAAACAAAACAAACAAACAAACAAACAAACAAATAAATAAATAAATAAAAAAGCACAACTACATCAAACTAAAAGGCTTTTGCACAGCGAAGTAAACCATTAACAAAATGAAACGGCAACCTACCGAATGGGAAAAAATATTTGCAAATAATATATGTGATAAGGGGTCAATATCCAAAATATATAGAGAACTCATACAACTCAATATCAAAAAAACAAACAATCCGATTATAAAATGGGCATATGATCTGAATAGACATTTTTCCAAAGATGACAAACAGATGGACAACAGGTAAGTGAAGAGATTCTCAACATCATTAATCATCAGAGAAATGCAAACCAAAACACAATGAGATATAGCACCTCACACCTTGTTAGAATAGCTATTAACAAAAAGACAAGAAATAACATGTGTTGGCAAGAATATAAAGAAAAGGGAACCTTTGCATACTATTGGTGGGAATGTAAGTTGGTGTAGCCACTGTGGAAAACAATACGGAGGCTCTTCGAAAAATTAAAAATAAAACTACCATATGACCCAGTAATTCCACTTCTGGATATTTATCCTAAAAAAATCAAAAACAATAACTTGAAAAGATATCCACACCCCTGTGTTCACTGCAACATTATTTACCATAATCAAGATATGGAAACAACCTAAGCGTCTATTGACAGATGAATGGATAAAGAAAATGTGGTGTGTGTATACACACACACACACACACACACACACACACACACACACAGGAAACTATTCAGAGAGAGAGAGATAGGGGTCGACAAAATGGGTGAAAGGAGTCAAAAATACAAAGTTCTAGTTATAAACTAAATACTTAAGTCATGGGGATGTAATGTATAGCATGGCAACTTTATAACACTGGATTGCATATCTGAAATTTACAAAGAGAGTAAATCTTGTAAGTTCACATCACAAGAAAACAAATTCTGTAACTATGCATGGTAACGGATGTTAACTAGACTTATTGTAGTGATCATTTCACAATGTATACACTGGAAACTAACATAGTGTTGTATGTCAATTATACCTCAATAAAAAAATAAATAAGATAAATAAAAATAAGCTGCAAAGGTCATGCTAAATAGTTTTTAACATGCTCTCAAGATTCCACTTCACATGAAGTTTTACACCACCAATCACTGTACTACATCAAAAATTACTTTTCTAAGTTATTTCCAGAAGAGTAGGAAAGGCAACTTTTAACTTGCAAACTGTGCCCAGCTGCCAAGACCTGGTGTCTAAAACTGGGCAAGATCAGTTTCATCCACAAGCATAACCCAACCCAGTATGATTTTCAGCAATCCTCATTTTAATAATACAATTAAAGCAGAACTAAAGAATCTTTGATAACGCCAGAAAAGTTTCCAGAAAGCCTAGCCAATGTATAAAGATTTTGTGAAACAGGATTGTTAGAGCCCGTCAAAAACTGAAGCTCAACAATTAGCAACAGTAGCTAGCGCTTTCTATGAAGATGGGAATAAACTTTTCTTCAACCAACAAGGCACTTATCAACTTTGATTAGGAGCTTTAAAAAACACAATGAAAATAGTGCAATCTAGTACATTAGAAACCAAAGCCATGGCCTTTTGTTGGCTGAGGTAATTCTGTGTTTTTTTTTCTTTTTTTCCTAATGAAAGAAATCCTTTTCAACACCTACAGTCTTCTCTGCTGTGGAGCATGTCACAACTTTCCCTAAGTTAAGTCATACGGTATTTGAAAAATCAGATATTATGCCTTCACTGAGGTTCCAGGAATTTTCCACCAGGAATATCTAAGATCTCGCAGGAGAGGCTGCATCAAGTGTAGAGTAAATGCCATTGTCTCCTTCTGCCTTGATCTGCGACTCCAACACTGGTGAGCAGCCACGGAACAAGTGTCAACATCATTACCCAACTGCTGCCCTTCAAAATCCCCGGACTCATTATTTCTGCACCCCTAGGAAGGGAAATTGCATGGGCTTACCGCAGATGTTAAGCGAGCAAGAATTTCGTCACTGCTTTCTTCTGTGTCTTCGATTTTCTGATGAGACCTTTGAAAGACAAAGAACGAAATACCCTTCAGCTTCTGTTGCTCAAATTTATCTACCAAGTTATGGGGTATACATGGCAAATAATGGCACTATTGTTTAATACACTGGTGAAAGTGCCCACGCAAATACCGAGGTGTCAATAAGACCATGGGAACACAACTTTGTTGTAGCCCAGCTGTCCCTTCACAATCAGTTAGCAGGAACCTCTTTATAAAACACCAATTAAATCCTGAGGATCCAGTATTGTTCTCCAAATGATTTCACAGAATAATCCTGACACACCAGATTTACAAATCTGAGCAGGCACAAAGCATAAGTAGATGTGAATACAAGGTGGTTAAGTACTGAAATTCCCTCTAGCCTTAAAGAAATCCATTAAGATTTTGAACAGATGAAACATGAATTTTCCACTACATTTGAGATTCAGCCAAAACAGATGTATTATGAAATGGTCTATTCTAGGCCTAATACTATGATAGGAATTATGTGGAATACAATAGCAGAAGAAGCCCTTTGTTCTTTTTTAAGACACCACAGCCCAGCTGATAAGCCAAGAAAATTATGCATATGTTAAATAACTAAAGAGACAACATATTACACAGTATAAGATCAGTTGGTTTGTTTAGGAAAATCATCTTTCTCATGTAATTCATGAAAAAATTTTCACCACACAAATATATATATGCACTAACATATAAAATTATCCACTTCTTAAGACAAATCTTATAAAACTACATTTTCTTCCTGGTTTGGTCAAACAAACAAACAAAAAAATGAATGCCGACTGAATGTACAGAATTGCCTCCCTGATCCAGTTCCATAAGCAATCCCTTTCAGCACCGTCTGTAGAATTGGAGGGGTTGTTGGTAATTGGCCTACAGGGCAGTGTTATGAGAATGGCAGTCCAGTGACTGATTTCAATCTCCGTAACTGTGGTGGGCCAGCTGGAGTGCCAGCCTGTGGGGCAGGGGGCCTTCTCCTGGCTCACAGGAGCACTCAGAAGCTCTTTAAGAAGGGAAACGCTAGTCGGATCAACTCTGACATTGTCTTCCTGTTTCTGTACATGTTACTAAACTCTTTTACAGAAAAAAAAAGCCATCACTGAAGTCAGAGCAATGAATGACAAACCACTGCCTTGACAAGACTTGCATGATACAGGTATGAAGCAGTGCCGATGTCGTCAAATAACTTAATTACTGTGCAGCAAAATGCTTCAAACGTCAGCTAATAATCTGCCCAAACAAAAACCGTGGGAATTGAGCATTACAATTTACTGTATCCCCCGCCTAAAAAACAAGCTACCTTGATGATTAATATTTCAAACAAGGAGCTTTATTATTAAAATAATCTATTCACAAGTTTTCCCTATACTTGAAGCTGTACTAAGAGACTTGCAACGCTTTTTATAACTGAAGCCACCAAACCAGATTTATATGATTGAGCTGCGGTGACTGCACAGACCCGACAGGAAACTAAGCGCCAAAGGCACCAGGACACAAGAGCACGTCACAAGGGCCTCCACGCTCCATCTGTGTCTGTAGAGAAGCGTGGGCTGGTCGTGTCGTGTCATGTTTCTCAGACCCCAGCAGATACCTGAAGGATTAGTTAACGGGATGAGGTATTTTGCACTACCACAGATTCTGTCAAGAGTGTGTTTTCAACAAGCTGCTGAAAGAAACTCAAAGTTCCAAGGGAAGCTCTTGGGTATGTGACTGATAATGGTTATTTCATGAGCAATGGCTGAGCAAATGCTGGTTTAGTGACAAATCATTTAGTTCCTATTCAGAAGCAAAACTACCTTTCATCATTCTTCTAGCACAAAACATGCCTTGGCAAAAAACGTTTCTAAAGGAAATGTGTGTGAGAAAGACAGAGTGATGATCTCCTGAGAGCTGCCCCGCAGCCCATGTCCCATTTTTATCACCAAGATTTATGCCCCAACTCCCAAGTCTTTCTGCAGCTCCTGAATCTCCCCTGAGCTCACCTTGTTTTCCCATCTGTCTTCAAAGTGGTTCTAGGGGGCAAGTCCAGATTATTTTCACGCACTTAGGGATCTTACAGGCTCCGCAAACTCAAAATAACTTACACTGAACTCCTCTTGCCTCCTGCCCTCACTGTTTCTACTTGGCTCCTGTCACAGCTCAGCTTCATGGTACCCTGTGGCCGCTTCCTGCCTCCTGCATGCCCCACCTTTGCCAGACCCCAGATCGTCTCACTTCTCTTCCTCAAGCTCTGCTTTCCTTCAGTCCCTCCCTGCCACGCCTCACTAATAGTCGAGGATCTCACCTTCTCTGGGACAAATTATTAATATTTTAACCACCTTCTTTCTCGCTGACTTCTCCTCTTGTGCTCAATTACCTGTAGATACCAGGATTATTATTCTAAAACCCAGATGGAGTCCAGCTGTACTCCGGACTCCAAACCATCAAGGATTATTCCACTGCCCCCTGAGAGCTCTAGAATTCAGAAATCATCTTCCTTTCCTACTAACATGCCCCATGTCCCACTGCACCAGCAGGCACATGCATCTCACCTGGTGGAGAGGAGGGTCTCGGGAGCAGAGCTGGTGGTAATGGGCCAACAGTGGAGGAACTTGAAAAGGGGAAAGGAGGAGAGAAGAGGAATCATCACGCTCCTTCCTTTCTAATCACTGTGGTCCCTCCTCAGCTCGATGCCAAAATGCCCAGAAATACCAGACTTTCTTTTCCCAGCCAATTTTTTTTTTTTTACAAAATGTAGATTAATTGTGATTGTTTTATGTACGTAAATGTACATCCATACAATCCAGTGAAGGCAAATTACTCATGGATCAGATCAAATAGCTAATGAAACAGATGGGGGCAATGGAAAACAAAGAAAATCAACTGTAATTCCTGTATATTTCCCCATTGTTAGCAAAAGAGGCTGTGCTGCTCAGTGAATGAGAGAAATAGAGAAGCTCTGAGGGCGGCTTATCAGTGGTTAGAGAAGGGAAAGAGACCCTGGCTGGAATCAGCAGGTAATGGCAGTAACAAGTTAAGACAGAGAAAAGGAGTGACCCCAGGAAGGAAGACCCATCCCTGAGGGTTTGTGCCAGCAGGAAGTCCCTGGCCCAACAGGCACTCCCCTTTAGGAGCCCCACACTTCCCAACAGCCCTAGCCTGAACCCAGCAATTCTCCAAAGAAAAGAGCTAAGTCCTAGTGCTGGGGGCCAACGTCTTTACATGTCTGAGAGGTCGGCAATATGCGGGTGACGTTGTGAGGACACAGGAGTACTGTCCTATCTGTATCCTCTTATAACGTCTACATTCTATTTTGCTTAACAAAGCAGATTCCTATGACGTAAAGAAAACATAGGATGGCAAAAGAATGAAAATTGAATTTTTCTTGAGCTCTTTGCGATCATGAATACAAACACCAGTTAAACCTTCTCAAGAGAAGATAATATTTCATAGCATCAGGGTACTAGTCATGTGTATAGAGGAAATTTACCAAACAGTAGTAAATTGTGAACGTGACGTTAAGGGTCTGGGATATATAGTTATACATTCATTTAAAATTGACTGAAATTAATTATTACTGGTATCTCTTTTACACATTTTATATTGAGGATTTGAAAATTCATGCTTAATGTGTAATTAAACAGTTACATTTCAAATGCTAGCACAACCAGGACTAAACGTTCAATTTTTATGAAAATTCCTGTACGACTCTGACAAGGATAATCAAGCTGCCCCCACCCGTGGAATAAGCCTTATTTGTAAACAATGGAAATTTTGAAGGATTTAGTGTTTCCTTGGAAAGGGGGTGATGAGTAATAACAAAGACTAAGACCAGCTGAGTTCATAGCAATTTTTTATACAAACAATTTAAGTAATAAATAGAAATGTTCTTCACCTATGATCCTACTACAAAACTTATGCCAAGTTCCATCATGAAAACATTTTTTGAGAAATACTTTAAAAATGTTTGTTTACTCATACAGTACTTCCTCCTCTCCAAAGATCACAAAATGAAAATCTAATTAGGAAAAGGCAGGAACACAAAGGGTAGGTTTGGGTTGTAGGAAATCTACCTTGAAGCTGATCTCCTAGTAAGAAGATATTAATCCAGCACCATTTCAGAAATTAAGAACACCAATGAATTTCTTATGTTGCTTATATATGTCAGGTGGAAAAGTTAGGGAGGATAAGCATAATAGAGAGAGCAGAGGTGACAGGGTAGTGGGTGGTGGTTGTGCTATTGTATATAGGGTACTAAATAAGGGGAGACAGAGACCTAAATTTTGGGAGTCATCACTGTTGAATTAAAATTAACTACATGACTGTGTGGGCACATCCAAAGTCATAGTAGAAAAAGAAGACAAGTCCGAAGACTGAGCTCTAAGATACTCCCTGTTTTAGAGATCAATGTTTTCAAATTAGGTTTTATTATTATTATGCAGGTATGGTGAGGCCACAGATCAGGAGATAACTGAAAAAAATAGGTCAGTTTGGGGAAAATTAACATCTTAACAATATTGAGTCTTCCAATCCATGAATACAGATAGATCTTCCACTTATTTAAGCCTTGTCTGATTTTTCATGTGACTTTTGAAGTGTTTGGCATACAGCTTTTGCATACATTTTCTTAGATTTATACCTAAGTATTTCAGTGTGTTTTTTTGTCCTAATCCATGTAGATATACTTGAATTTTGTATATTGACCTTGTATCCTGTGACCTTGCTAAATCCACTTATTAGTCCTAGCAAGTTTTTTTAACAGATTCTTTGAGATTTTCTATGTATATAATTATGTCATCTGCAAAGATAGATGGCTTTTTTTCCTTCTCATCTGTATACCTTTTATTTCTTTTTCTTGCCTTATTACACTGGCTAGTGTTGAAGTGATAACAAGAGATGTATTAGCTTTGTTCCCAGTCTTAGTGCAAAAGAACTCAGTCTTTCACTATCAAGTATGATGTTAGCTATAGATTTTTATCACATTGAGGAGGTTCCCTTCTATTTCTAGTTCTCTGAGAACTTTTATCATGAATGAATACTGAATTTTCTCAAAAGCTTTTTCTGCCTCTATGGAGTTTATCATATAGTTTCTTTTTTAGACTGTGAATATGGTGAATTACATTGATTTTTGAAATGTTGAACCATCCTTATATTCCTGGTATTAAATTCTCCTTTTTCATAATATATTATCATTTTTACATATTGCTGGATTCCATTTACTAATATTTGTTGAGAAAGATTTTTGTGTTTATATGCATGAGTTATATTGGTCTTTCTGCTTTTTCTGAACTTTATCCTAATAATGCTGGCCTCATAAAAGACATTATATTATTTACATGTCGTCATATCCTTCACAGAGCGAAGTAAAGTATTTTACACAAATCTGATGATCAGCAAATACCTGTTGAATAAGTCCCTTAATAGAGTGCTGGTGCCAAGTGGTTGTTTTTACCCAGGACCTGTACTCTCTGCCCTTTTTCCTCACCTAAGAATTAAATGCTAAGAAATTCATCTTAACCACTGGACTGAACTTTCCCTGGAGATGGTTAATGAGGAATCTGAATGTTAGCACATCAGTCAATTAAGTACACCACTCAACAACATAACAACAATGAACAGGGATGATTTTTTTTTTTAAAGGGTTAGAATGAGGAAAAGTCAGGTTGGGACACAAAGAGAGGGAGCTCTTTGAGCAGAGGTGGCGTGGCTGGATGGGAAGTCTGTGGAAGGCACAGCCAGACCTCAGTAGCACTGGCAATGCCAGCGGCATCCAGGAGGGCATATCAGCCAGGCAGGACCACCACACACTGATCGAGCCAGAAGAGAAGGACCCGATTTACACCAGCCCTGGGCTTGACAACAGATGCAACAGAACACCCCTGTTTCACCCCTGGGGGCACGAGAGAACTGGCTGCCCATCAACTAGGCAACATCACTGAGGATGGGAAAGGACCCACCCTGACAGGGCGGTGGGCTCTGCCAGGGTCCAGGGGCCCTCGCCACTCACCATCTACCCACAGGCTCTCTTGTTGAGGAGCAGGGAGAGGGCCTAGAGAGACCGAGACTTTTAACCAAAATATACTAAACATTAGCTAACTAAAGGATGATTTTACCAGATTAGACTAAAATGACGGGGCTTCTTTTCCTTCTTTCTGGTTTCCTTCTTTTCTGGTTCTTTTCCTTCTTTCCAGTGGGATGGGGACCCATGGAGAAACTGCTTAGAGAAAAATGAAGCTACGTTTTCCTTCACATGCCTGAGTGTGGCGTGAGTTTAAGTTTGGCAATCCTCTGAACTCTTTTAAAAACAGCATAAATGTTAACTGTCCTGTAATCAGTAGAATATAGCTTTATATATTCAAGGTCCATAGATTTGGCTATTCAGAGCAGCCCCCACGCCCACCCCTGGCAAGCAGGGAGCTGCGGCAATGGTGGCTGAATTGAAATAGCAAAGCTTCCTCTCAGCTTAAATTCTCAATCGAGTCAGTGTTAGAGAGAAACGTCCCACTGGTCCTGAAGAAATTATTAAGCTGCTTTCCATATACTGTTATTTCAGCATTCCTACTCACCCCCACCCCCACCTCCATTAAAAAAAGGGTTAGAAGAAAGTATATTCCGGATGACTCGATTTGGCTTTCCCTTTGAATGAGATACCGTAACTATTATTTTTTTTCCCAAAGAGATAATACCCTTGACAAACGATTTACTCACTTCTTTCAAATTACCTGTTCAGTTTGGATATAAAAGTTATTTTATATAGAATAGGAATTTTGTTTCCTTAAATTAGCCTAGAAACCTGCAGCAGCTCTATGCCCCTTCCTGCTTAAAACATTTTTTTTTTTTTTTAAGATTTTATTGGGGAAGGGGAACAGGACTTTATTGGGGAACAGTGTGTACTTCCAGGCCTGTTTTCCAAGTCAAGTTTTGTCCTTTCAATCTTAGTTGTGGAGGGTGCCATTCAGCTTCAAGTTGTTGTCCTTTCAGTCTTAGTTGTGGAGGGCACAGCTCAGCTCCAGGTCCAGTTGTCGTTGCTAGTTGCAGGGGGCACAGACCACCATCCCTTGCGGGAGTTGAACCGGCAACCTTGTGGTTGAGAGAATGCACTCCAACCAACTGAGCCATCCGGGAGCTCAGCGGCAGCTCAGCTCAAGGTGCTGTGTTCAATCTTAGTTGCAGGGGGCGGAGCCCACCATCCCTTGAGGGAGTCGAGGAATCGAACTGGCAACCTTGTGGTTGAGAGCCCACTGGCCCATGTGGGAATCGAACCGGCAGCCTTCGGAGTTAGGAGCATGGAGCTCTAACCGCCTGAGCCACTGGGCCAGCCCAACATTTTTTTTTTAATGGAAAAAAAATTCACCTTTCTTTTCAAAAAAGCATTTGTACAGAATGGATTGTGTTTATATAGAGACATTAAGTGGTTTCCTCACATAGTTTTAAAGAGATTTAGAGAGGAGACACAAAATTCGAGGGACCTAATGGAGAGCCACATAGGCAGACCCTGATAACCTTCAAGTATCAAAAGGTCAATAAAAAGACCACAAGACTGGGTTTTCAGCTCATGAGTGGTCAACCTAAGTTAATGAATCAAGCAGACTTTAGAGGGCATTTCAGTAGAATGGCTAAAAAGTAATGGATAACAATAGTAGAATGGACAGGGCTAAGAATTACCGAAGAATGGAAAAAAATTTTTGATACAAAACAGCAAGAATAGTCAATTACAGAGAGAAAGACCGACATGGGCTGGAGACATCATGGAAGTTTTGCAGTCAAGGTAGGACTTGGGCTCCCCCTTGAGGGGTGGGTAGAATTTGACTAGACAGAAAAGAGGCAGAGGAAAGAGCAGAGCAGCACATGGGCATGAGAGAATAAATAAATGTGGGATTTGGGACGGAAGAAACGGAGATCACCAGATTAGAGCAGAAGTTAGGACAGGATCATATGCATCAAACCAGGATGGGTTGTGACAACTGAAAGAGGACAATGTCCCTGGGCATGTTTTTTTCTAACTATAGTTTACTCCAAGTCTGCACAACCTAAACCTTGGCTTTCCAAAATTTGGCCCAAAACATTTTATTACAGCTTAGAAAATAGCTTATAACTCTAGTATATAATATAACCTCTCTCTCTCTCTCTCTCTCTCTCTCTCTCTCTCTCTCTCAGAGGCTTGCAGTGGTTCATTAATTTTATATTTTTATATTTAGTACTTATAATATGGGACAAAAGATCCACAGCTCCCCAATGATAATCTTCCCAGAGGAATTACCACTCCAAATGTGCATGTTCACAGCAACAGAAAAAATTTGCTGATAAACAAGGCACGCTACAGTAATTCTCAAATCCAGAGGCATGACATTTGTGTTCAATTATCAGTGTGACAAAAGAGTAAGTAATCTGGAATGAATATTAAGACTCTAATCAATTTTTTAAATTAAAGTTTATTGGGGTGGCAATGGTTAGTAAAGTTACATAGATTTCAGGTGCACAATTCTGTATTACATCATCTATAGATCCCATTGTGTGTTCACCACCCAGAGTCAGTTCTCCTTCCATCACCATATATTTGTTCCCTTTTACCCTCATCTCCCACCCTTCTCCCCCTTTACCGTCTGGTAACCAATAAACTATTGTCTGTGTCTATGAGTTTCTGTTTCTTTATTTGTTTGTCTTGTTCCTTTGTTGCTTTTAATTTTCTATCCCATATATCAATGAAGTCATGTGGTTCTCGACGTTTTCTGCCTGACTTATTTCACTTAGCATAATAATCTCAAGATCCATTCAAAAAAATTAAGAATTATCATATGACCCAGCAACCCCCCTCCTGGATATATACCCAAAGACCCAAATTTTAAAAATATTTTCTGTTTCAGAACCTAGAGTAGACTCAGGGTTTCCTTGGCATTCAAATTGGCTTTCTAAGTGGGGGAGAAGGGTAAAGCATGAGGACTGCTTACAAGTTGATTTCAGTTGCCCGTATGTGCCTGTTAATCTGCATTTGCCCAGGGGATTACACACACTTCCATCTTGCATTCAGGACAGGAAATGGTTAAGAGCTGCTAGAGAATGTTAGAGTCAAAGCAAGTCACAGCCACCTCTAGCTTAAAAAGCCCGCCACTCCCTCTGAGAAAGCTTGTTCAAGTTCATTGAAACGCTCCTTGATTTTTCTCAGGAAACGTCTGACCTATACTAAAAAGCACATTACCCACACATTTTCCGTACTCAGACAATTGAGTGGTGAGTTACATTTGAATTTTGCTTTACCATTGCAAGGTCCTCCATCAACAGTGGTGATGAATTCATAACCATTTTAGAGTCAGTCTAACATTTTTATAGCTTCTGTTTATAACATCTCAGAAAGGGGAGCTAGAATGACCCCCATAACTCCTATGAACCTGGGAGCAGGTGGTAAAAGCATTGGGATTGGAACCAGACAGACATGCATTCAAACCCTAAATACTCCACTCACCACTGATGTGACCCTCGCCAGGTTACCTGATTTCTGTGCCTCAGTTTCCTTACTTACAAATTAGGGATAATACCAAGTAGGAACTTATAGAATTCATCTGAATATGAAATAATGAATATCAAGCATTTAGTATAATTCCTGACACAAAACATGTTCTCCACAATCAACCTTTCTATTAGCACAGAATCTCATTAGTTTTCTAACACTTATTTTTCTAAAAGCCTGTATTAACTGTTCAGTATTAATGATCATTTTTTAATAAGAGTAATTTATCTTTGTTATGGTCGGAGGTGTTTCTTCCTGAACCTCCTTTCTTATCCATGAGATAAGGAAAATGTCTCTTGCCCTGCTAATCTCACAGAACTGAAAAAGTCAACAGTATGGGAACGTAATCAGAAAACTGAATATGTAAAAGTTATTAACTAAATATGTAAAAGTTATTAACTGAATGTGTAGAGGTTATCAACTGAGTATACAAAAGTTATTAACTGAAATTTTCAATCTGCAATTCACTATACTGAAGCAAGCTCGTCATTAATGCTGTGGATAAACAAAGGCATGTCAGAATTGCCATATCATGACGAGTCCTGTTCCCAAACGAGTTCATTTTAATTCACTTTAATCATACAGTGATTCAGTATGTACATGTGATAATGACTCATGTGTTTTAAATTTGCCAAATGTTGCTTCTAAATTTTTTTCAGAAGTGTCTGTTGAGCTCTTTCTTTGGAAAGTCACGACTTAGACAGTGGATAAAATCTGAGTTATTATTTTAATCCCCACTTAAGCCAAATCATGTTTATTCCTAATTTAGAGCATCTACTCCTATCATGATGATTAACATAGAAGAAGGGGCATGGGACAGCTGGTGAGGCATGGACTTCTGGGATTTGAATACCAACCAGGTCAGTCATTGATTAGCTGATTTAATTTTCAGCAATTTATTTTACCTTTCTGAACTTGCATCTGAGAAATGGGAATAGAATAAGTACCTTTCAAAGGAGATGGTAATCTTAAAGAGCACGGCAGAGTCCCTAGATGCTGTAAATGTTCTCCTATTGAGAACAGGTTAACAATGGAACAAAGTAGCATCTACTTACAGTTCACAGATGCCAGCTCTGGTGGGAATGAGAGGCACAAGTTGCAGTAGAAGTTTGACACCATTTTGCCATTCTTCTTCTCTTTCAAATTCACAGTACAAGTAGCTACATTCATCAGATGAAAACTGATAGAAAACATAGGTATCTTGAAAGTATAAGTGCTGGTCCACTGTTGGAAATAAAAAGGTGTAAATCAGTTTTTTTGTAAACATATTATTTAGAGAGTCATAGACGAAATACTAAATTGAAAGCCCTACTAATTATTAGGGAGAAGCCAGGGATAGGCCTACAACTATACATTCTAAATCCATTCATGTTCACAATCCCGTTGAATTAAAAAGGATTTACCGACCAATCGATTTTTATTCCTTAAAGCTTGGCTAGCATATTCACATGTTATTTTATCATTTTTCTGCGTCAGGAACAGGTTAAATGTATAGTAATTTAAAGAGAATGGGGAGCAAATTTTTTTGTGTGTCCCAAAGCAAATAAATGCATTTAATTACTTAAGTGGTACTCAAATACAAAATGATGGCAAGTTTTAGATCAGTGGTTCTCAACCAGGATCACTGTGCCCCCCAGGGAACATTTGGCAATGTCTGGAGACATTTTTGTTTGTCACAGCTAGGGGGTGCTACCGGCATCTGGTGGGTAGAAGAAAGAGATGCTACCACATCCTACAACGCACAGGACAACCTCCTACAACTAAGAATTGTGTAGCCCAAAATGTCAATACCACCAAGGTTGGGAAATCTCGTTTTAAAGGAATCAAGAAGTGGAGACCTTTCCCAAAAACACCAACACAAAATGTTTTAACCTCACAAACAAGCTGATAACATTCCTCAAAGGTAGATAACTGATTTTCTAAATCAGAATATCAGATGTCAGGTATTATTAACTCACTCAGATTGTACCCACATCCTGATCTACACCACTCTTTCACAGGGGGACTTAGGGTGTGTATGCCTTTCTGAAACTTACAATGTTCCCTGGCCCTGAATGTGTATTACCTACAGAAAAACAAAAGGGGTTTCATAGTGACCAACCAGCACCTGTGTGATAGAGCTTTGACTGCTAATTCTTCAATACCCTGGCTCAACTAAGAAAAGAGCTATCCATCATCTCTTTTAGTTTCTAGTTAACCTCAATTTTCTGTTCTTTTTAAACAGCTAATTTTCATAGGTCATGTCTCTAACTGTTCACAATCACTTAATCAAAATGGCATACACGTTCCACTCGTAAAATCAGTTTCTGATGATTATTCTAAGTACAGCAAAATAAATCACACATTTAGGGCAACTAAACATGCCACTGATTAAGAGAAAAAAAGTTGTGAGCATCATTTTGAGTAGAGAAGGGAGGAGGTAAGGGAAAGACTTAGAGGCAGACGTCTATGAATCAGCAGCTACCTAATTATTTTTACAAAAGGTGTGAGAGAAATAACAATCAAAAGATGACCTGTCACTTTGATTTATAAAATAAGAGAGAATGCAAACATTTATCTGTAAAACCAATTTCCACCCAGATTGTAACATCCTCTAGAAAATTAAGTATAATTTGGTCTGGTAGTTTAATAAAATAATGATTCTCTGCCTTCACAACATATCATACTAACCTGATGACATAATTCCCATATCCAGGAGGAGCTGCCAGACCCCTACAGCCATAGATCTGCACTGGACAAAAGGACAGTGTTCCAGAAGCCAGTCTACCAGTTCTGACCCAACACAGCTTCTCCTGAATCAAAAAAAAAGCCATTCACGTAAGACTTTGTTGCTGCACCTTTGCCAAAAAATTGATATTTATTGCCACCCTCTCGTGTGCTTGCTTTTTTAAACAAGTGACTCAAGAATAAATGATATATACCTCTTCTTCAGATTTCAGCTCAAAAATCACTTCCTTCGAGAAACTTAGAATCATATCCTCTTGTACTTTTTCTTCACATCACCTATTATTCAGTAATTATATATCACCTAACATTTAGTAATTATGCTTCTTTCTGAATGAATAATATCTGCTTTCCTCACCTAAGAATAATTTTCAGGACAACAAGGACTATGTATAATTCACTATTAAACTCCAACAACTAGAACAGGCCAGGTACACAGTCAGCTCTCAAAATATATGTTTGAATAAATGAAGGAAGAAAGTTAGCAGTCTTTTAAGTAAAGATAATGCTTCTGTCTTGGTAAGACAAGGTCTTTAAGGTGGTGGTGATAAACCCTGATTCAGCCATCTGTAGATTTTTATCTAATCTCTTTGACAGCAAAACAATGCCAAGGTTAGACAAAGTTGGGACCACAGTGAGAAGTGTAGTTTTGTTTGCTACTCTTTAGAGATTAAATACTACAAGTTGTCTCAAAGAACAAGAAATTTGACCGTTAATCTTTTTAATATAATCGAAGCAATCGAGTTAAGCAACCTAGATCATAAAACCCATACACCCAGATGTGTGTCATGGATCCCACTAACCACACACACACACACACACAATATTCTCTGTAATCTGTCGTAAAATACAGAACTGGATTCAATGACTGCCCCGATCTGGGCATTATAAGCTGTATCTTCACACCTATGTTGCCATCTTTATTAGCCTCTAATGAAAAACTAAAAGAAGAAAAATTTCTGAAGTACGGTTTTTCATTTGCAGAAATATCATTGAATCCCACTTTCCCTCATGAGAAACTGTCACCAAAATGTCTTTTTTATAAAGATGTATCATGTAAATGGCTATATTTACTCTATCTTTGGTATTTAAGGACCAAAAGGTATCAACTTTATTTGTATTCCTAAAACAGGAAAATTATTGCCTATCTCTTGGGATTGGCATAGGCACAAATACCTAGAAAACATACAGTAACCTACATTTTCTAGAGTAAAGAAAATATAAGATAGAAAGATTTTGTGCTGAGATATTTAATCAAATAGTCTAGCGTTTGATAAACCATCACTTTTTTTGGGTACAGTGTTACTATTTTAAGATACTCTAAAGCAATTAAGGCAATACCAGACATGTTTAATTGCAGGTTAGCATTAAGACATTAGAAAGACTAACTGTCAAATAAATTGATGTTTTTTGAAACAAAATGAGAAAACAGATCGCAACAAAACAGGCAATTAGACCAATATTAACTTCTAATTCTATAGGACACCTTTTATGTTACAGGCTCAAAGTGTTAATTAATTCCTCCACACCTGTCAATTAGCCAGCATCTTCAAGCTAATTGACCGAAGCACTTTTATCACATGGATTAAACACTATCATTTTTTTTTAAAAGATATTATTGGGGAAGGGGAACAGGACTTTATTGGGGAACAGTGTGTACTTCCAGGCCTTTTTTCCAAATCAAGTTGTTGTCCTTTCAGTCTTAGTTGTGGAGGGCGCAGCTCAGCTCCAGGTCCAGTTGCCGTTTTCTAGTTGCACGGGGCACAGCCCACCATCCCTTGGGGAGTCGAACCGGCAACCTTGTGGTTGAGAGCCCACTGGCCCATGTGGGAATCGAACCGGCAGCCTTTGGAGTTAGGAGCACAGAGCTCTAACCGCCTGAGCCACCGGGCCGGTCCAACACTATCATTTTTAATCCTTATTCTCAGAAAAATACAGCTCCTCAGCCTAATCTATGTCTGACATCACCTGGAATATGAAAGGACACAGCAAAACGATGACTGAACAAACCGCACTGCCAAATTGCCAAAGGTGGCTAGACAGATGCATATGTATGTTTACAGGCGACAGGGAAGAAATTTCGTAGTCCGGGCCTTCTCAAAATCACATGTAGGAGTCACCGGGGAGATCTTGTAAATGTGCAGATTCTGAGGCAGTATGGATGGGGGCGGGGCCTGAGAGTCCTCATTTCTAACTGGTTCCTGGGTGATACTAGCGTCCACAAAGCCCCAATCCCCCAGCTATACCTTGTCTCTGGGGAGGGCTCACCCTGTTTGGGGGGCAAGTCTGAGTCAATACGCTAAAACGTAAGACAGCCACGACAACAATTAGTTAATAATGAGGGGAGCTGCCTCTGCATTTAATTCACTCTCCCCTGACTTCTGACAGTCCCACGACAACCCAGTTAAAATACCTAAATCCACAGGATTTAGGCAAGAGCAGCGAGGGATAAAACCGAGACGGGTGGAAGGGAGCAATCTGAATACTGACAGCAGTTCTTACTCCCGGAATATTTTCAGTCTTGTACTGAATCCAGAAACTGTTCTGAGTACATGCAGATCTACATACCGCTGGAAGGCTAGGTAGAACATTGTGATATGGAGGTGATTAGTACATGGCCAATGTGAATGCTGGAACAAAGCGTCAATTTTACCAGTCTCTCGAGTTGAACATTTGATATCTCTTGGCTTCCTTCTGTCTCTGGTTATATTTTTAGCAATTAATTCATGGTAGTGCAGACAGAACCCTAATAAATGGGGTGTTGGTATTCAGAAAGTACTTTTGAAAGTAATTCTCCTGTGGTACATGGGGAACACTCTACCTCAATTTACTACCAGGGATATGAAAATAATCTGTCCTACACCATCATATTAGCACTTTGTCTTTAAAGCCTCTCTCCTCATTCTGTTACCACTAAACCCTAAGTATGTTCTGACTTGGCTGGATGGTGCTTTTCCATGAACTTGATTAATGTACACCTCCCAATCTTTTTTCAGTCTATATCCATGGAGATCACATAAACTAAACTGAGAACAACAACAGATGTTACATGTAGCCTTATGTGCTAGCTAAACTGAGTTCTATAAGCAGCTTGCTCCCAACTAGACCCAAAGACTTATACAGTTTCAGTTTAAAATAAGGAAAAAAATGAGTGTCTAAATTTAGTTAACTTAAACAAAGGTCCTTTATATCCTGGGAATCTTTCCTACTTTATTTTGCTGTCACTTATTCTGAATACGCCTATCCTTTTTTTTTTTAATTTATATATATAAATTTTATTGGGGAATATTTTTTTATAAATTTTATTGGGGAAAATTTTATAAATTTTATTGGGGAACAGTGTGTTTCTCCAGGGCCCATCAGCTCCAAGCCATTGGACTTCAATCTAGTTGTAGAGGGCGCAGCTCAGCTCCAAGTCCAGTCACCATTTCCAATCTTTAGTTGCAGGGGGCACAGCCCACCATCCCATGTGGGAATTGAACCATCCGGCCGCCCCTCCGGAAGCTCAGCGGCAGCTCGTGGTCTTCAATCTAGCTGTGGAGGGTGCAGCTCACTGGCCCATGGGGGAATCGAACCGGCAACCCTGTTGTTCAGAGCTCACGCTCTAACCAACTGAGCCATCTGGCTGCCCTGAATACTCCTACTCTTTATGGTATTACAATCTCATTTCTATAAGAAAGAATAATGGTAATAAATGGTAGTTTTTTTTACTTTTGTTTAATTTTTGTAGTTTTCTTTTGGTACTGTATGATGCGGTTTAATAGCTTTACTTAAAATAAAAATAATAAAAAGATGAACATTTGCTTTTGTTTCTTTCTTTAAACTGCTCCAGAAAATGAAAACATGTGCCCTAAAGTTTCTAAGTGCCTGCTCTCTTGGTCCAGCTGGCCTTTAAAACTGGCCATTAACCCACCCATATACTCTAACACCTCTGCCCTTATTTCTAGCCAGGGCAGGGGAAACGCCATCCCTATGGCAACCCGCCCCTCCCCCTCTTCACAGCACCGAGGACGCTCACTCTCACCCGGTGAGTTGCGCAGGGGTTCTTTCAGCCCAGGGACCTACAGAGCGTCCTCTGAGAGCCTTGATTAGGTCTCTGAAGAGGGGATCTCTATTTATTGAAGTCCCAGTGCAGCACGTGCCCAATAAAATTACCATGAAATATCCCATCGCAGAGAAAGCAGAGACTCTCAGGAACCCATCCACATGTGGGGCTGGGGATTCCAGGCCCTAATTTCAGAACCAGGAGTCCAACTACTAACAAACACTCAGCTAAGTTTAAAGAACAGGTAAGTCACCACCAGTATCCCGAATATACACTTCAAACAAACTGACCACCCCCTCCTACTGCTGATACAGCCCATCTCTCAGTGATCAAGGTTACGATTTTAACACATTTTTTTTTCACAAGGAGAATTTTGGACAAGGTGTTAGAAAACTGTGTTACCTGTAAAATCCCTTGAGGTTTACTCTGTCCTTTATCAGGTCAGCTGCCTGAACGATAATGATATTCCTTAACGCTCTTCCAGCACAAGAAGAATTCTCCCCATAAATCTAAGTGGAAAAGCAAACAATCACTGTAAATTTAGAATGAGATGATGTGTGAGCATACTATATGTAAAATATTGTGACCAAATCCTTAAGCTTCAGACAGTTATGTAACTACAAACCTAAAACTACCTATTTTATTGTACTTTTGCTATTGGTTCATTTATGCTATAAAGCCATAAAAGCTATTTTCCATATGTTAAACTTCTTTAATTGTAATTAGAAACTCCCTTTACACAAAATTTTTAGCATAAAATATCCACTGTTTTTTAAAATACAGTGTCTCTATCAAAAGAGCAAATTGAAGAATATTTTTATTATACATTAACTCTGCCATATTGATAATGCATTCATGTAAAGGTCTTAGAAGATAGGAAAATAATTTCTTCCTGTCTAGTGAACATTTTGCACCATGTCACAATTTGATAGCAGGCTGCTGTCTGCTTTGCTTTTAAGCTTCACTCAAATGCAGAATTCATAGTTAATTCCAAGAATCCTGTTTTCATCTACTTCGCAATTCCATCTAGCAGATAAAAATTTCATTTAACTTCTTTGTTTAATACTTCTAATTTGCCCATATGAGTCCCTGATTCTTGGAGGATGAAAGAGGATATTCCTTAGATCCAGAGAGGTCTACGCCCTACTTTTATGCTGCATCCTTTCTCTATAATTGGCATCTTCCTCCATAGTACAATGCTGCTTCACAAACGACGGAAGCTAAAGGAAAATGGAACATCTTCGAAAGTACAGGCTCATGAAAATTAATATATATTGGAGGTGTGTGCTTACATCTGTTTACTTGTTTCTTAGTGAACTCTTTTTGCACCTACACAATTTTGCCCCTACAAAATATATATTTTCTCTTGAAGCAAACAAACTGATAATATATTGATTATGATTTGACAGGGAACAATTCAACCCCATCTTTTTATTTCTTTAATTTTCCTGTTAGCACCTCCTAAACACAACCTGATGAGAAAGTGAGAAGGGCAGAGAATGATTTATTTTTAATACATTAAAACTTTAAAAAAAATAAATAACTTGGACAGGTCAGGTGATAGAAGCTATTACCGTAAGAGAGGTACAAGTCAACTGACACTTGACGAGTCCGGATATGCGACCAGTGTTCAGTCATTCGATCATTCAAAACAACATTTAATGAGCAGCTATCAGGCCTCATTCTAGATGCCGAAGATACAATAATGGAAAAGGCCAAAAAGGTCCTTGCTCTCACAGAGCTCACCATCTCCTGTTATTTTTAAAAATGCAACTCTTTGTTGACTGATTCTTTAGCACAACACAATAAAGGCATTCTCATCTTTTCTTACCAATTAGCATACAGTGATATTCTACTACTGAATAACTAAAAATAACCCCCACTCAGTTTTCCGTGTAAAATATCCACGATTTTTAAAATAGTGTTTCCATCAATATAGCAAATTGAAAATGTTTATGTTATAAATTACTTCTACTGTATTGATAACACATTCATGTAAAGGACTTGGAAGGTAGAGAAATTCATTTTTTGCTATTTAGTGAACATCTTGAACCGTGACACAATTATGGGGACATCTCAAACACCTTTGGCTGTGTCATCCCCAGGTGAAGGATATGGCATGATTAGGAGCGAAGGGGACAGCTATAACTAGAGGATTCTACATCGGGATTTGTGAATCATTGTTTCAGAAAATACAGTGAGAGGAAAAAGAATCATACCTGGGAAGAAGTATGTTCAAGGTATGGATTGGAGATTCTTCTCGATAGAGTCTATTTTAAAAGAAAAAGGGAAAAGATTAGAACCACATAGAAATCTTTGTATCATAAGGGCTCGATATATGCTGTTAACAGTGGCAGGCCCAGTAGGAGTCCATGCCAAAAAATGAGCTTGAATCTGAAGTCATAGACCAGAGAGGATTAACGTCCTTATTTAGTCTCATTCAGTGTATCTGGTCAATATTCATTCCACAGGGACAGATTACGCTATTTGACTGGTCCCCAATCCAGACAGTACAACTTCAAAAAGTACGATAGAAAGACTGGGATGGTTTTGTACTTGTCACTTTATTCTTAATGTGACTTGGGTTTCATTTCTCTTTCCCTTTCCATTTCCACTTTCACCAGTCTAACTCAGGTTTTCATCTCTACGCACTTGAACTGCTGCTTCAGCTTCTCAATGGATTTCCCTGCCCTCTAGTCAAGCGCACTCAGGCCATCCTGCAAACCTCAGCTTAACAAATGTCTCTAAATCATCCTCTGGATTCACACTGGGTCCCTTATTGCTTATATGCCTCAATTCAACCCTTACGGAGCCTGCCTTTCTGGGCCCACCACAGTCTGCCACCAATAGGTTTCTAGTATTCTTTCTACCTGGCTTCTTTGATTTCTCAAGACGTACTCATCAGAAGAACCTACCACTCATACCCTGCCTCTGCTCACACCATTCTGCACATCAGAAAACCCTCCATCTTCCCCAAAACTTTCCCAAATCCCACCACACTCTGAAGTCCAGGTCTGTGTAGTCATCTCCTGGGTGAAGCTTCTCCAACCCACCCCAGTCCACTAGGGTTCATCGATCTTTGGAGCTCTTCCTTTTTTTGACTATTCATGTGGCAGCTCCTGGGTGCTCTGCATTGCCAGCTGTCCTGCTGTGAGTGCATTTGCCTCAACTAATCCATAAGCTCCTGCAGGGAGTGCTGGCAGCTTATGCGGCTTTGCCTTCATAGCATCTAGCATACAACCTCACCCCAAAATGTTTATTTTTCTACGTATTTATTTGTAGATATCTATAGCTCTACCTCAGCTCAGTAAGGCAGGAGCTAATTTCTCCTACGTAACAGTCCAGTCATCAGCACGTCACCCACATATGCTTGCGCACCACAGAACTTTATCATCATTTCCCAGTGTAGTATTGGAAAAAGAACAGAGGAACTAACATCTACTGCGCTTCCAACCTATGTTTTCAAAGCTCTTTACACCTCTATTCCAAGACTTGCTGGTGCTGCAGATCCCATAGTTTTTAGTCTGCCGCCAGCACTTAGAATTTGCTAAATTTATGAAACATACCCTGCCAATCATCGCTGTCCAGCATCTGAACATTCTACTAAAATGTAATCTAAGACGAAATTCCTGTTCTGCTTCTTCCCCACTCCACATGCCTCCCACACTACTTATCTCCTAATTAAACTAAAATAAATCTATAGACTCTTTATCCAAAAATGCCAGTTGGTACACTCTGCTAAAGATTTGCGATGACTTCAAAGTAAATGGAATGTATAAGGTAGACAGGCCATTTAAAATTCCCATGTGTTAAAATAAAACATTCGTCTACCCCTTCTAGTCTAGTCTATACACACTTCCAATTGGCTCTTCCTAGGCCTTCTGGCATCCGAACCGAGGTAATGTATTCATTTCTTGAAATACTTAAACAATTTAAAATTTGTATATGCACCAGCTTTATAACTTGAAGATGAATCATCATGATAAGAGATTTTTTTCCCCCCGGAAACAGAGAGACTTTTAAAAATCAATATGGCAGGCTAGAACTGACAATCTTTATGACTCATCTAATGGCCTGAATCAGCTCAGAAAAGCAAATACTTCACATGATCTAGTTTAAAAGAAAGCGTTTAGGGTAGAAACAAGTTCTAAAGAACCAGGCAGGGGTACTTTCACAAAAGAAAGCCAACTACTTCCTTTCTCTCTGCTGCCAACCTAAATCTGGCTGTCTCAACAGTGCTCTTACACTCACACAATTCCACTTCACAGAAACTTTCCCTGTGGATGGCTTGTTTGCAAAGATTGGTAAGGTGAGTCAATAAAGAATGGGATTCTTCTACGCTGACTAGATAACAGTGTTAGATAAGCTATTAGCCCACAGGGAATCGACAAGAGCAACATAACAAGAACCGCCTTGTACAGGATACAATACCTAGATCTGTTGTAAGAAACTCCTGTGAAGCCCTAGCTTAACTGGACCCGGGGGAGCTTTGTGTCACTAACACTCTAGGACAGCAGCATTCAAACTCAGCTGAGCTGGGGGAAGCCACAGAGCCTTCTGTAGAACTCCGTAAGGGATTGATTTGTTAAACTTAAAATAACGACCATAACTTTGTACTTTTTTTGGAGACCGCTCTATGTTAGTTGTTACAAAAATAGCAAGTGCCAAAGACTGAAAGAAAAAAAAGAAGATGGAGGAATAGTCCATCCATTACCTCATTTTAAATAGATGTTGGGAAAGGATTGTTGCGTAATTTTATCAAGAGAATACAGCCCATGGACCAGCTTACAGGAATCTGAGAATCACTGCTCTAAGTCACCTCACAACTTGCTCTCCCAGAATTTACCTGAAGGACTATCACAAGAGCACCCTTGAAAATGCACCCCTCTCCATTTCAATATTCTTTCCCTAATATACAACTATCTAGCTGTTTTCATCCCATCGTTGAATCCCTTGGTTTTATTTCTCCTCTCAGCATTCCAGAGCTTCATCTAATCATTCCTGTGGCAACTACCTTCCATTCATTTCACATTTATGAAGCACCTACTGAGCTCCGGGCCAAGCACTGTGGGAGCTTCCAGAAACATACATACGAACAAGATACCATTCCTAATTTAGAAATCAATTTACCAGAAGACATAGGATCTAAAGAACATTTTAAACCCATGAATTCTCTTTCTTGATCCCGATTTCTTATCAATTCATTCTATAATCTTGGATGACTGATCCAGTTGATACAGGATGTCCTCTTTTAAATGGCTCTTACTATCATACCTCATAAATACAATGCCCAGATGAGGTGATGATTCTTTTCTTCCCCTTTATTTCCAATTTCCTAGAATTATTTAAACTAGATACAGTGATTCTGTCATGAAAGATATATATATATATATATATATATATATATATATATATATATATATATACACACCATAGAGAGAAGACTGGTAACAACACAAACACAATTAGATTTTAATTCCAATTTATTTTTCCTTTTCATTTTAATAAACCAAGGAAAATGATTCCCTAAGTGATTCCAGGCAAACCTCATATTTTAAACATGTATTTAGGAAATTGCAACCCTTTAATATTCACAAATGAACCTCCAGAAAAAATAATGGCATAACTCAAAAGGATAACTGGTTAGCAATCATATACTATCTTCATTTTTTTTAAGTTAGCTGTCCACTAAAATTAAACTATAATAGTGTATGAGGTTGGGTCTGAACCAGCATGGAACTCATTCCAGAGTCACTGAAAGTATCTTACTAAACTATATGATAGACTTAGGCATACTTTTTGCCATCTCTTAAAGGACATGCCTTAATACTCTTCTTGGATTGCGTTCAAGTACCGGGGCTACCAAGGGAAAGAGAAATGAAAGGAGGAAAGCTGTATTACTTCAATCACCACAGAAGTATGACCTGCTCTATTACAAACAGGAACCAACAAGAACCACCAAATTTATCGATAACTTGAGAATTCAGTTCATGATACAACTTTCTGTCACCTTCAGCCATTGTCCTTTTCCCATTCTGGGTAATCAAGTAGAATATGAAGATGTTAAAGTGAAATAAGTATATTTAGATTCCTTACAGTTCCAGAAGCCAAGAAGCTTCATAAGCAACTGGAGAGCAGATGGGTTAAGAGATTATCAACTAAAACAATAAAGGTTGTGATCTAGTAGGCTGTCCAGTAGAGTTCTAACACTGCAGGTCCTTTTTTAAGCCCCAGGATACACTTACATCTCAATCAAAGCTTCATCAAGATTAAAAGTACAGAATCCCAGCCAGTCCGTTGGCTTGGGAATTACATGGTCATCACAAGTTAGGCATAATGCAAACCGGAGATGTGAGCCAGTGACTGAAATGGCAGAGCAGGGCAGTTCGCCGTGACGCTCTTTCTGCAAGCGCTGGTCACAGCTGAGGCCCACACCGCTTCCTCAGGGCCCCAAGTCAGTCACAGCCACGAAGGTCATTTGTAACATTAACTTCTCAACATAGCCTGGCCACACCAAAGTCCATGATGTTCTCGAAATTACATTTTTCTCTGGCTCTATGAGGTGTTAAGAAAATGGAATGAAAGGGAAGGTGGCAGAAATGCTTACTGAGCACTTACTTTGTCTTCGGCACTTTCCCTATTAGTAACTGCACCCACCTATTCGTATTTTTACAGACAGGAGGCCTGAGGATCAGAGAAATTAAGAAATTCACTTAAGGTCCCAGAACTGGAAAGTAACAGAGTGAGGACTGAAACAAAAGTCTCTGATTCCAAAGCCACCACTCCACTGTAACATGCTGTTAAATAATAAATAATTGAGTTACTAGCATGTGTTAGAGATTAGATTGTTTTACATGCAACACATCACTGAATCCTTGAAAATCTATTAGGTGCTATTATTAATCCCTTTTTGCAGATGACAAAACTAGATGTAAAGAGGTTAAGAAATTCACTCGAGTTTACGACCTCAGCCTGTCTTTAGTTACCGCCCCGTACATGCATCTGATAACATAGAACTTGGTGACTTAAGAGGCACATGACAAACGAGGCACATAACTCAATGTATGAAGAAGTCACATCTGCTAGTTCCAGTGGTTCTTAACCCTGGATGTAAATTAGAGCCATCTGGGAAACTGATGATAAAAACGAACAGGTGTTCAGGTCTCACTCCAGACCCACAGAATTAGAACCGGTAGGAGTAGGGTCTCAGTGGTTTTTGGCAAGCTTGCCAGGGAGTTCTCATGTGCACCCAGGTTTGAGGAAAACTGTAAAAATCAGTGGTTGACATTGGCAATTTGAACCTTTCATCATCCACTTCAGCTCTAAGGCTGAGAGCACTCCTCAGACATCACCTCCCTGACACTCCTGGCTGAGGAATAAGTCATTTGACCAGTAGCTCTGGGCTCTGTGGCGGAGCTTCTAAGTCTGGCTGGTACAGAACAAAGAGCCAGTGTTTCAGTAAATCCCACCTTGCACCTGTTCATGTGGTATGTGTTTTTTATTTACCCCAGCCCAGACATAGCCCTAAGCCAAGGTACCTTCATGTCTGCAGAGCAGCACAGCACCTACATACCTTCTGAAAGGGCATCCCCTTTTAATGGGATCCACAGCGTAAAACTTAATTTTTACTTCTCATTATTAAAGGACTCTCTTCTAGTATAAACATGTTTGCCCCACTTAAAAGCTCAAGTAGAAAATCAAAGTGGGTTCTAGGAATACTTATAAATATTTCACAATCTTGCCTGCCTAGGGACATAACTCAGCAAGAACCAGCAGCTTCTGGGAAATATATACACAATAGGTACAATAGAAACAAACCCTGGGGCGTCATCAACTTGATTTTATTCAATCCTTCGGAAAATATCTTCCCCTGTGTTTACAAACAAAATAGTTTTGCCTAACAGGGTGGGCTTCCTTTGATAATGCAATCACAGAAAAGCCTTTACATTTTAGGAATCAAGTCGCTAAAGATTTGGAACAATAGGCAAATTAACAAGCTTACTTATCTCCCCTTTTCACTGAATTCCTGACTTGTATTAACATCAACCTGCCAGTAACACTCAGACTCCAAGAGGAGCCCTTTCCACAGTAGCCAACATGAAGCAACTCCCACTGGCCAAACCTGGGACAACTTGAGCAAAATAATTCAAGTATTACACTAGATCCATGAGTATATACAGATATAAATAATTGAATAAATAAACTTTGGGGGCAGCTCTTCCTTAAAGAATAAATCTAATGACTAAATGCAATAAAAAGAGGAAAACAGAAAACCACCATGAGGCAGGACTGAATGTTGCAGACAAGAAACATCAATGGACACCAAAATTAGTGGACGAAAGTATAATGAGATCCAGGATATTTCCATAGTGTCAAAGTGTCTCCCCACAAAATATGACTGAGTACAGAGAAAAAAATAGTAACTTGTCTGTGGAAATTAGCAGATACCACCTCAACAAAGTGAAAAAAGGCAATCACAAGGCATGTTGACATCATGTGCCTGTTCATACGAGACACTGAGCAAGGAGTCTCATTTTTGTCAAAATGCATACCTGAATTAAACGAGAAAACATCAGACAACTTCAAAGTCAGGGACAATGTAACAAGCCTTCCTCTGCAAAAATTGCCCAGGGTATGAGAGACCAAGAAAAACTACCTCAGATTGGAGGAGACCAAAGGAAACGGACGAGGAAAGGCACAGTGTACTTCTGGACTAGGAGAGGGGCCTTGGTAGGACAACTGGCAAAATGTGAATGAGGTCTGTATTTGGGTTAATTGAGTGTTCATGCTGCTTTTCACCAGGGTGCTGTGGTTACAGAAAATGTTAACATTTGGGAAGCTGGGTGATGGTTATCAGGGAACTCCCTCGGTACTATTTGTACAACTTTTAAGTCTGAAATTATTTCCCAATGAAAAGCTAACCAAAAAAGTAATGGCCTCCTTCCTCCCCACAAAATCTCAAAAAAAAACATTCAAATCTTCTTTCAAAAGACAGCCTCTATTTCCTTGCTGACAGCTGCTGTGTCCCCAGCACATTAGCGTCTTCGGCTGCACAACCGAGTGACCCTACTTGCTCCCTGCCCATTCTGGCCTCTAGCACCTCCACACAAATCCGATTCATCTTCTTGGAACATCTCCTTACCTATCACCTTGTGCTAAGAAATAAAAGAGCTGCTTAAAAACAAACACAGTTCACTTTTCCTGAGTGCTCACAATGTTCCAGGTCTTCACTGGAGCGGTCAGTGGCCTCCCTGCCACAGAATCCCCGCGGCCCTTCTCTCCTACACACTCTCTGTTCCGGCCAAGCAGGTTGTCCGATTTTTCTATGCAAACCGTGTGCATTCTCACCTCTTCCTGAGCCCCTGCCACGACCTCTGCTCCCTGTGGTTCTCTACACTTCCATTTCCTGCCCTTCCTTCAATCCATGTAAAGGCTGCATGCAGCCCACCCAAGCCCTGAGCTGCCCTGATTTCTTTCTTCTCCCAAGCCCTCTACCACTTGTCTATTTTTGGCACTACAATATAATGCCTCCAGGCTCCATTTGTATGTGTGTGCCATCCTCTCAGCCAGCCTGGTAAATCCCTGGAGGGAGGTATACCTTCTGTACATCTAGGACCTTCTACTGTGTGTAGCAGGGCTAACCTTCCCAGTCACGCGGCCTGATGATCCAGACTCGCAGGCCGAGTGGGAAAGCATGATATTACCACCTCAAAATCTATGAAACCCACTGCCACCTTTGACAGGGCCCCGCCACCACCCTTCCTTTCATCTATCAACTGTCGTAAGTGTTCACAAGTGGCGTCTTTAGAGAGTACAGAAAGTCTTCACTGAACGTTGTCGATACGTTCTTAGAAACTGTGACTGTAAGTGAAATAATAAAACCAATTTTACCACGAGCTAATTGATGTAATAAACAAGAGTTAAGTTCTTACGGTATATTTCTGGTCACAAAAGCGTCACCAAACTCTTCAATAAAGGCCCAAAACACTTCTAATATTAAACATTGAAATACATGTGAGCCATACATGCATTTAAGAAAGATTAATAAAAACAAATAAGAGAATTATTTTCCAACCCGCTTATTCCACTTCAGGCTCCCAGGTGGTCAGAGCCTCCACCAGCTGCTCAGGACGCAAGGTGGGACCCACCCTGGACAGGACACTCATCCGTTGTAGGGTCACTCACACCCACACTCACTCACACTGGGACAGTGAAGACCTGCCAGTTCACCTGACGTGCACAGCTTTGGGATGTGGGAGGAAACCGGAAGACCCAGAGAAAACCACACAGACATGGGGAGAACGTGCAAACTCCACACCGAAAGTGGCGTTCCCCAGCCAGGAACTGATGTGTTTTCTTTTTTTTCTTTTCTCATCAATGTTATAATGAAACAGCGGTATTCGAGGACCTGCTGTATATTTTTATACACTGAATTAATTGATGTGCTTGTTTTAAAAATTAGAGATCTACTTGAATGCCAATTATGTCTACATAGTGAAAAACACTTCAATTAAGTCACTTTGTGTTGGGTCTTTAAGAGGGCAAAATGTTGACTTTTCCTTTCCTACATTACTGGCAAGTCAGGATGAGTGAAAGAAATACACCTTTCTTCCCTTCTTTGGCTCTGGAAATAAATTAGCCTCCTAGATGTTGCTTTTCAATTTGTACATAAATTTTTGAAAGCTGCAAAACAATAAAGGTGATAATATACAGTTCTCTAGCAGAAGGCAGATTTAGAAAACTATTTCTAACTTTTATTTCTCAATTACTCATCTAAGACACAATAAGAACCTCAGAAATTGTAAGCACCACAACGGACATTCTGAGATCACCTGGCCCATTCCAAGCCTTCATTTAAATATGTGAGTCCTATGGGAATCTACTTTGGGGGCTTGAAAACTACCGCCCACAGGCCAAACCCAGCTGCCACCTGTTTTTCATAAAGTTTTGTTGGAACACAGCTGTGCCCATTTGTTTACATACGGTCTCTATTTTTCTGCCAAAATTATTCACTATCTCGCCCTTTACAGAAAAAGTTTACCAATCCTACTACAGATTTTCAAATTTTACAGAGGAAGGGGTGCTTTATAATCTCCCTAGCAATATATTCCAGTGCTTAACCAGTTACTGATACGAATTTTTCTTTTTCATTTTGAACCAAATTATCTCCCGCTACAATTTAAGATGATTTCTTCCAAAGCTGTTTAAGGCACATTTCCATCTTCATTTACATGTTACATGAAAGCAAGAAATAGGTCAAAACAACTGTTGGCTCCCAACACGAAAACAAACAGAAAAGGAGCAATGAGTTTCACTAACTCCTTTTAAACGCGGAACTTCCAATCTGTACCATAATGTAGACAAGTCTAGACTGCAGAAAACAGATGCCAAGGACCAAATGTACAAAAGTACTGGTAAACCCAAGAATATGTTGTTAGGTCAGACATCTGAATCCTACATGGTATTCTCCCTGCCTAGAACGCCTTCCTCCTCAAACATTTAAGTTTTCGTACAGTTCATGTTAAAATGCATTCAAATGCTCAAATCTCCTATTAGAATTTCTCTCGTATTTACTTCCAAAGCACTTTAGATTCCAGATATTTGTTACGTTTGGATGTCCCTCATTCATTACGAGAATCTTAAAAGATAGGGTCTATATTCCTCTCATATTTATAAATGTCCACAGCATCTAACACGGTCCATTGCATAGTTAATTCACATTCAACGTTCGGAAAAGGAACACAATCCAGCTCTTTTACTACCTTCCTGAACTCTTTTCACCTCTGGAGCTTACCGGTCCTCGCTTTGGGCGCTGCACCTTCTCCAGGGAGGCGGACCTGCCCTCTGGTCATTAAGAGCTGAGCTCGGAATCTGCACGGTTAGATTCAAAGCACCCAACCGTACCACCCGGAAGTTATGTGTCCTTAGACAAGTTACTTAACTTCTCTGTGCCTCTGTTTCCCCCTCTTCAACTGGGAGAAATAAAATCTACTCACAGGGGTTGTTGTAAGGATTCAATGACTTCAAACAGTGGTTCTCAAACTTCAGCTCGCATCCCCCGCAGCTGGAGGCTGATTACACCAGATCCCTGGGCCCCGTCCCCAGAGGTTTGGGGTTCAGTAGGCCTGGGGCGCGGCCTGCAAAACTTGGTTACTTACAAGTTCTCAGAGCACGTGAAGGCTGAGGGGCTACATTTGGAGAAGCACTGACTTAAAATGGTACAACGGAGCTAAGAGCAGCGCGGGCTGCAGCGGCCGTGCTCGGCGGGCGCTAACTACTGTCGAGCACTCAGCAAACTTGACTGTTACTCCGGACATGAGTGTGGGTCTCCCTACACTGTAAGCTTCTCAAAGGGACAGCATTGTGTCTGTTTCATCCACATCCCTGGAACACAGCAGAGTGCCTGTGACAAAGCAAGGCCCGGGGAGCACTGACAGAATTCTCTGTCTCACCCAAGGTTCCTCCTGGTTGGAAAACAGGATGTTTGTGAAGGAAAACTGTCCTACTGGCAACATTCTCATGGGTTTCACACCAAGTGTCTTTTGGACGTAGGCTCTTTCCTTCGTGTACTTGACCCCATGAGGGTTAGGTCCCATTTCCTACATTCAGGAGTATGGAAGAGCTAACTCAGAATCCATCAGCTTTTATAAGGTTCTTGGGACCATGGTCCACTCCCAAATGGCTAAAGAATTTCTCTGGGCTTCTGTCAATGGTAACCACCTGCCGCCATTGCTGCTTAACATTCTAGGTATTGTCAGTTCTTACCTAACAAAAGCGTGACCTGGAGACTTCCAAATGGAAATCCTGACACTCATTCTAAATTTATACTGTCTTCTGGTTATTACTACTTACCTTCCTTAGCGCTCCCAGCGCTTTTAGTTAATAATTCATTTTAGGATTGGAGAAGATCAATATGAACCTCAGCAGTCTACAATATCATATACACAACTGTTCAAATTCATGACACTTGCAATACTCGGGGTCTGACACAGATCCTCCACAATTCTGCAAATAACCCTAACCACGGTGCTGTGATCCCATGGGCAGACTTCCGGTCTCATGGAAGGTCGTTTTCCTAGCTCCCTTGAAGTCAGTTAAAGCAGACGGGAACTCTATTGCTGCCTATCTTGTGTGATTCCAGTTGGAAAAATCCTTCTCTTGATGGAGATAAGAATCCTGTCATCTCATCGGTCTAGGCCTTCCTTGTTTTCTTGCTCTGATCACACCTAAAATTGTCAGCTATACTGACTGGCCTTCGCTTATTTCACAAGCCTTCAGTTAGCTGGCACTTGAGTCCTACAAGCTTGTGAAACTTTATGTATCCTGGGTCACATGTCCTCCTTACTCTTCTGAACTTGTCTCTTTAAAATCTGAGGCCCATTGAAAGCTCACTGGATAGCTGCACCAGTTTCTTTCACTTCCTTCTACTTTTCTAATACATGCTAACAGGAATACTATAGAATCAGAATTCCATTCACATCTTGTGTATATTTCCTTTTACTGTTTCCAGCTACGACACCCTAACTATCACTTCTCTTAATTTGTTGAAATCGGATTCCACGAAGGGCAGGGTTCAAATCAGGGTCACTTCCTCCCTGGCTCCCTCTCTAGCATGGCAGCCTAACCAGTATCAGGATGCCCTGTGCTGTATATTTGCACTTTCCAGGACCTGCCAACGACTTACAGTTCCTTCTCCCTCCCCCGAATCCCTTTCTTTCTGATCCTTCCACCAAATTACCTCTTCTAACCTGTCGAGATAGCCTTTCTTTTCTCTCATAAGCCAACACAGAGAGGCCTTCTTCAAACTGTTTCCCTCTTCCCCCCAACTTTTTACTCTGGTACAAAGGCCCACAGACATAACCAGTGACCCCTTCCGCCAGAACAAAGCACATACCTCGCAGGTCACCAGAGCAGCATTCCGATGTTATGGAATTTAAGGGGAATCTCTGGTTTCCCTCTGAAAATTCCCCTTTCACCACAGTAGGCATCACCAATTGGCAATCAGTTCTCCCTGCTCCCTGCTCATCCGGGGCCTCCCAGTAGAGGCTTCTGGAATGCTGCTAAAACTACCTGGCAAACATTGGCTTCCTCGGGCCCCATCCCAGCTAATCTCAGAAGCCAGTAACCATCAGTTATTTACACCCTTCCTCCAAGTGTGGGCGTTCTAGCAGCAGCCTAGGCATCACCAGAGCACTTCCCCAAAATTCAGACTTTTCAGGTTCCACCTCTGACCTATACATTTACCAGAGGACGCTTAAGGAGATCCCCAGCCAAATCACGTCCCAGTCAAGTTTGAAAAGCATTCCTCTAGACCAGGGGTGTCCAAACTGCGGCCCGCGGGCCAACTGCGGCCCGCAATCCATTTTTAATTGGCCCGCAGCAAATTCCAAAAATGTATTTAGTTTACTTAAATAAACCAGGTGAGGCAACACGTACTTCACCTCGAGTGAGTGGCCCGGCTGTTTGTGTGTTTTACCGCATATGGCCCTTGGTGAAAAACGTTGAAAAAAGTTTGGACACCCCTGACCTAGACTATCTAGATAAGAAATCCTGCTTCTACCACAAACGTTTCTAAATCATATAAAGCCCTCAAAGAGATCCTCCTAAAAAAGGATAAATAAGTTTTGAGGATGTTGCTTATTCTATTCTCCCTCCTTAAAGATGAAAAATGCACCAAAGCATATCAAAGGTACTGAAGAATTCCTGCAGTAAACCAATGTTTAATCCAACGTTTCTCAAACACATGTAACCAAGGAAGTTTTACAATCTATTTATCTAGTTTTATAAACATCTGTTACCATCTCAAAGCACATTTGTTGGCGTTAACAGGAAATGTAAATTAAAAAGCCTTTCCCAGAACATAAGCACCTCCATTTGACAATGACAAAGTATTGCACTCACCCCAAACCTCTCCTGCTGGCCTGTTTACCCATGACTTTTAATACACGTTAATCAAGTTTAGATGTGATGTTGCCTTCTACCTTCTTGGTGGTGGTGGGTGGGAGGTCAAGCAGACACCAGCCTGGGTCTCAAAGGCAGGACCTTATGCAGCCATGATGAGCTGAAGGGAAAGAAGCCAGCACCAGAGCTACCAATCCTCTGATGAAAGCAGCCTGTGATTGCCCCACGTGTTCTGGACATATTTTGCCTCCTCTCTTTACTATTTCTTACCATAGTCTAAGAGGAAAGTCACATTCAGATTCCAGTGTACATGTATTCTGCTGTATCAGATCCGAAAGCAGCTCCAAGTTTCTTGCATTCACCCCTCCTCGTTAATTATAATCACTGTAAGATGTATTTCATAAGAGGTTTCATTTTTAGAACTCCCTCAATTTTTACTTTTAATCAAACTTCATTTTAAACTTCATTCTGCTTTCTCTCTGTAGGAAATGAGGTAACAAACAGTATCTTCTCTAACTTTATGCAGCTCGGCTAGCTTAAATCACAACTCTAATCTTTTAAGACGCCCCTTTCAAAGTATATTAACACTGACTGATTGATAATCAATTTCGAGACGAAAGATCTAAAGTTAATAAAGTGCCCTACATTCCAAAAGTAGGTGACTGAGGCATTAGCTGACACAACGTGCGTGAATTGTAGAGGAGGAGACTTTTTGCTACAGTATTTTTACCGCTTAAAAGGATTTTTACAATCCTTGGTTATCTAAAAGCACTACCCTATCTCTGTTGTCCCCACTCCCACTCCTGTTCCACCCACACTCTTCCCCTCCCACATCCTATTCCAAGTACATGATGAAATATCAAGAAGCCGTTGCAAATATTTCAAAGAACTTGTAACACATGTAAGTATTTTGGTGAAAAGAGGGGGTGAAGGGACGTAAGTAAAACTGAAGAGACAGCATAAGGTCGACTGAAACAAACAGGGATACATGCAATGCTAACAGTAATGGTCTCGGTGTGATCAGCTACTGGTAGATTTTTGTTTCCTTGCAAACTCCAAATTCTTCTATATTAAATATACTACTTTTATAACCAGAAAAATAAATCTACCTCAAAAGCAAGATAAAACCTCCACTCACACCACTACCCTCCACCTCCAACCCTAAAAGGCAAAGGTAAGCAGATAAAAGTGGTAACTCCATACATAAAGGATTAAGAATATGTCTACAGTCAGAAATCTAAACTTAAATTAGCTCTAGCGTAAGCGTATTTATGAGTGGGGGAGAGTAAGATAAACCTCTAGGTAAAGAGCCACAAAGATAGGACAGGGTAAAGATTCTGCTGGGAAGGATGTTTTTAGTCCTTCCTCCTTTCTGCTCAATGGAGTCCATTTGGCCAGTCTCTCTGCCTGCCTTAGAGAGAGACAAGAGCAAGCAGGAGAGGCATGGAATAAGTACTAGGAGCCATCGGTGAGAGAAAAAGGGAAAGCAAAGACAATGAGAGACTCTGGCGGGGGGGATGTCAAACAGCACAGCAAGAAGAGACGGGCAGCCCTTCCATCTCTAAATGGCCTTTTGATCCTCTATACAGGACATAAATTGGGCTCTGCCCAAAGTTCCTCGTCTAGTAACCTCAGTGCTCAGAGTGTCTGTTTTGTGGTCCATTTGCTGAAGTGTTTAGGATAACTTTCTCTTGTCATCAACGTCTGACTACTCAGAGCTAACAACATCTAAAGAAAACAATTCAGGAACTAAATACCCGAAGGTCAAATATCAATCATTTGGGGGTTCCCAGTGTTTGAATTTAATTGTCTGTACATGGCTAGGTCAGATATCAGTTCCAAGGGAAGAATGAGAGAGACACAATGGATCATATGACAGCTACATTTAATACATGATATGAAGGCTCCTGGCCGATGTGCTTTCTAGCAAAATCTCAACTCCCTCCTCTGTCCCAGAGTACAGGTACTACATTCACGACTATTGGATATGCAAATTGCACATCAATTCTTTTTTTACTATTGATCATGATCTTCACATACAGGACACTGGCTTCATCAGAGCCATAAGCAAGAATTTACATTTTGATCGCAGCTTCATGGCCTTCACTGTCCATCACATTCCTTCCTGAATCCCAAGGTACAACTCTCCAGTTCCATGCAAGAGAACGTCCGTCCGTCTTCCGAGTTCAACATGCAGATGGGGACAGTTCTCAACCCATGGGAGGAAAGGCGGTTTAACGAGGCTTTAAGTGCATATTCAATCCACTACCTTTCCACCATAGATCTTTCAATGAAGTCAAGATTAAATCACCAAGATACCCTGTTTCCCTGAAAATAAGACCTAGCCAGACAATCAGCTCTAATATGTCTTTTGGAGCAAAAGTTAATGTAAGACACAGTATCATATTATATGTTATATTATATTATATTATACCCGGTCTTATAGTACAGTAAAATAAGACCAGTCTTATATTGATGTTTGCTCCAAAAGACGCATTAGAACTGATTGTCTGGCTAGGTCTTATTTTCGGGGAAACACGGTAGTGGTTTTTAAAGCAGTTTCTAAACTAAACTGGAAACTATTTTAAAATACACAGATAGAATATAAAACTGAATTAGATCAAAGTCTTTGCAAAAGAACACAAGATTAAGACTTTTTCTTTTCTTTTTTTTTTTTTAAAGAGATGTGCGGCTCTCCGAGGTATGAGGCCCACAGAAGCTTGGTATTTTTATACTGATTTAGTTTGATATAACGTGTGTCCCTTGGAATAAGAAGCCAAGATTCCTTTAAAAATAGGTACAAGAGATACTGAGCTGACCAAGATTTTTCAAGAAAGAAGGGGGCAGAGACCACGTAACCAAGGATTCTTCCATTTCTATTACATATTTCAAAGCAAAGAATTAGATGGCATTTGTTAAGTAAGGGAAAAACTTAGAATACTACAATGTTGTTAAAATCCCAGGGTGAAAGCATACTTATAATGCAGCTTTTACACTCTCCTCGCTTTAAACCCAGGTATAATGATTCTGGAGACTGCTTGCCCAGCAGCGGGAGTGTGCTTACCACTATTGAACTGTGCACTTAACAATGGTTAAGAAGGTAAATTTTATGTTATTTGTATTTTACCACAATTAAATGCCATATTTGACCCATATTTGATAGATTCTGAAATTCCAAATTAGCTTTCAAAGGATAATCTCCACAACTAAGTAAATACGCACACAATGAAAGCCAGACTCTCCAGGTTGAAAGTTCTCTTCTAGGGCACTTGCTGACTCTGCCCCTGAATTGCCTGTGGCTCCATGCTTAACGCCTTGGCAAACCTACTTCTTCCTTTCAGGGAGGTTTTAAAGGACAACGTTAGAAATGAACCCACGAGCAAATGAAGCCCCAGGAGTTAATTAATACAATTGTGTGCCCATGTTTTCCTCGTATAAATGTATTTAAATTCAGCACAAAAAAAGTCATCAGTATAAATAAAGCCTTATGTATGAAGGTAAAAATGAGGACTGTTCCACCTGCAGAGAACAGAACTTTGTTCTTTCCTGGCAAAGCACTTTCTCCCTCCACTCTCACCCACCCTTTCTTTAGTCAAGAGTCAATGCTAACAAAAGGTTTTCAACAGTCAACCTCCATTTCTTATTACCAACTATGTATTTGCCACACATTGGGAAACTTGGTTTTGAAAACTTTCCAATTATAAGTTAATTCCATGACTCATGGCAGGCAGTTCCTTTCACCTATGTATCTCAAGCTGGACAACAAATGCTTCGACAAAATCACAGTCCTATTAACCATCAGGTGATGTACTTAATCATCATCCATCTTCTCTCTGACTTTCTCACACTCTCCTCCGCCTGAGGGAGCAACCCACTAGGAGGTGGGCAGGGACACAACTGGAAGGAGCTGTAGCTGTCCCTTAAAATCATTGCCTTTCAAACTTTTCTGACTGCAATGCACAGTAAGGAGTACATTTTATATGTGACTCAGTTCTCATAACATATATACACATATATATATCTATATGTGTGTGTGTATATATGTATATGTATATGTGTATATATATGTATATGTATATATATGTATATGTATATATGTATGTGTATATATATATATATGTTTATAACTGAAATAAAACACTTGTAATCATCCCCTTATACTGCCTGCCAAATAAGATAAACTTTGAGTCCCGTATTATATGTATTCACATTAAACGCTAACATTCCATTATGATGATTCTACATTCTCATGTTAAGTTGTCAATGAAATAACTTCCACTTTTTTTAGCTACTTGAATCTTCAAAATCGTCAATAAGTTAATATTTAAGTACTTACATATTTACATATTCAAAATCAGGCTGAACTGCCTGACTATATACCTAGATATTATATGTGTGTTTATGTGGAGAGAGAGTAACTAACCTTGGGACCCAAAACAGCATTATTCAACACATGGAATTTTCTCAGTCATTGATTTTCTTTTTTCTTTTCTTTTTAAAGTAAAGCTTCTCTATAAATAGTCTATGCTCTGGTTTGCCAGAATAACCAACACTCTTAATAATCGTACTTAAGGAAAAGAGTATCTCCACAAAAGAATGGATAGATATAATTTTCCTTGAACCAAATTGAAGAAAGAAAAAGAACATGTATTGGAAACATCTCTTGTTCTTTTTTCTTTTTAAATATTCATGCTACATTTAAAAAGAGGGGGCCTCCTAAAAATCTTCATAGAGAGGATGGTTTAATCTTCTACAAGTGTTTCATTTGGGCCATTTCTCATTTAGCAAAATAATAGGAAGAAAGAGTAAAAGAGATGTTAAAGATTATAAAAACATAATGTCAAAAAGAAAGAGACAAAGTGGCAGAAAAAAAATTGACTAGACTTTCGTTAAGAGTGGTGTAGGGCATGAAGAAACTTTCCTCTACCCCCAAGGTTCTTCAGGTGGTCTAATAATCAAATACACATGAGAAAGATAAGCGAGAAAAAATGACCAAATTTAATTATATACGTATGTATGGGAACCCTGTGTATATGAGAGAGTCAGAGACCCCACATATATGACAGGTTCCAGGCAGAAAGGGAAAAGGAGGTACATATGACGTTCTGGGCTAAGGATACAGTAAGGCCTGCTGGGGCTTCAGAAGGTAATTGCAGAGAGAGCACAAGTTCAGTAACCAACAGTTTACCCTGCCACATAGCAGGTTATCTCTGATAATCTCTTCTTATGGGTCAGGCCCCTAATTCAAATTCCTCCAGACTGTTGGGGCAGGAACAGAAGTTCCTCTTGAACCCACAGGCTCTCAGTTGCCTTTAGCTCAAAATAATCCACATACCATAGAGGCACAACTTGGAGTGGCTTGTTCTGAACCTCTACAGTGGCAAAGTGAAACTAAAACCACAAATGTAAAGACCGGGATCTTTATGTACTTTCCGTTGTTAGTAATATCCCAGAACCGGTGTTTCTGAGGTAACCATGAAGAACTGAAGCAAAGCCCTTGAACGAGGTTGGCAGTTTGTAAAAAGGGAAAAACCAGTACGAGCAAAGAGGTTGCAGACATGGAAAGAAAGTCTGTAGCCTGGAGAGCAACCCGGCATATACAGAAGGTCCCCCAAAAATGTATACACATTTTAAGAAAGGAAAAAAACTGCATTAAAATTGTAATAATATATACCAATAACCAAAGATGAATACAAGTCATGTGCATGCATTTTTTTGGCACACTTGGTATTTCACAGTTATACACACACACACACACACACACACACACACACACTCAATTAGAAATATATTGCTTATTATTTGCCAGACACTGTTTTAAGTACTTTTTACAAATATTAATGCATGTATTACTCATAATTATCCTTGGAGGCACAGAACAGCTAAGGACATTGCCCAAGGTCATTCAGGTGGTAAGTGGCAGAGAAACCCAAGCTGGTCGGTTTCAGCATTTGTGCTCCTATTACCTCCATTCTGTGGCTTCTTCTCCATAAATGCTCTTGATTCCTGCCCCTTTGGAAGCCCACCTCTCCAGTCATCCAGTAATTCTGCAGGTCAACTTGCACTCCAACATCTTTCTAGTAATTTCAGAGGTGGTTTCTCTGTTTGCAATCAAGTCCCTGATTGACTCAGTCCCAGATCCTATTATAGAGACAAGCTTAGGTGAGCACAAAAGGCTGCACTGTACTCTGGCCCCAAAACAAGACAATTCCCCGAGAAACACTGGGAAGGGGGAGGCGGCATACTTGTCACCTAAATGAGTCAAATCCTCATCTTACAGTGTGAGAAGCAACACCTATCATGAAATTTGTGAAAGCAAGAAATAGTGGAATTCCTTATTCTCAATTTCAAGCAGAAGGCAGATGGCTTTCGACAGAAGTTCACAATTTTCTACCTGAGTCTGCTTTGAAAAGCAGCTATGAGTATCTTCAGGCCACAATTCCCTGGACTTCACACACAGAGAAATTTAAGAACTGGAAAAAATCAGGAGTGATTAAAGGAAATAAACACTCTCCTTTCTAACCAGTCAGCTGCCTCTCTTCCCACATGAGCTATCTTCTACCTTATCATCCTCGGCCTAACTGAAGGTTGAGTTTGAGGGCAGCTGGCACAATGCTTATCCGGCACTGAAGGTGGAGACCTGGCACAGAGCAGATGCAGCCTGAGGACAAGGTGCTGGGGGAGGAGGGAGAGTTTCAGGGAGGGGAAGAAGCGGGAGAGGGGAGGTGTCCATTTCCATCTGCCCAGAGACCACGAGGCAGTACCAGCTCAGCGGGACACACCGGAATGGTCCAAGACTGCCATTTACTTTCTCCTTCCCTAAACCAAAGAACTGAAACTTCAAAACAATACCCTAGAGACAAATACCACCATTTAGTATCTAAAAAGCATCCCTCTTTCCTCTTTTTCCTTTACATAAGCTGACTTACGCACACAGAGACAACTTTTCATTTAAACACACACGCACACACACACACACACACAACTTTCTCATAATTTCTTAAATAAGAGTCTCAGGAATCAAGGAGACCTTCTCTGTAGAATAGAGACAACCTTTGGTCATATTTCCAACAGAGTTATATTCCCCTCAACACCAGGAACTTATTTTCAGTCCTTGCTGATTTTCAACTGTTCATTAAAACAGGAAGGAAATCACTAAATCCTCGCCTCCTGTTATTCCCCAATTCTCAGATTTCTCACTCCCAACGCCTCTATTTCAGATCAGGCCCTCAGCCCCTGCCACCTGGACTGCAATCCCCTAAGTGACTTCCCTGCCCTCAACCTCTCCTTCCTCCGATCTGCACAACCCCCACCCCAGACTATTCCTTCTAAAGAAATGCTTTTGTCAACTGATAGTGATTGCCACCTTACGTCTGTTAGATCTGTCCCCAAACCCAGACATGTACTGCATGAAGTGGTTCCGAAACGTCAACGTGAGGCACAGGAGCAATATGGACACCGCAATAAGCTTTTTATAAAACTAAACATATTTAATTACGAACAGCAGTCCTTTCTTTGGGGTTGTGTTCTTTTTGCCTTTGTGCTAAACTGTCTTTCTCTTATGACATATAAGAGGTATTAGCTTTTTTTTTTTTTTTGGTTGGTTTTTTTTTTTTAGACCCTTATTTGGCAAAATAAAAGAAGTCTGAAGTCATATGTTAGTGTCCTCTTTTTAAAAACTAATTTTACCAGGGAATGAAATATAAAGTCTGGTAACCTCTACAGTACAGTATACAGGTTTTCCACTGACATTTTCCATTGCTGATAATAACAAAGTTAACACATTGCAAACTCAAGATCACTGATCACCTTCTCTCCATTTACAGATCCAACCTTTCTAGCCTGTTCTCTCCTGCCCTAGCAGGCCCACCCCTCCACGTCCCCACCACATGTCCTGACCTATTGTAATGTCTTCTCTACCTATCAGTCTTCCCACCTAGTGAAGTCCTATCCTCAAATACTACCTCTGCCCAGTAATCCCTGTAAATCCTGCTAATCAAGCTCAAGCACCTTCCTCCTCCTTACAGTACACGCTGTCCAAGCCAATTCTTCTTACATGAACCATCATGACACATTTAGCTGCTATATGCCATAAGAGCTTTATTAGTAGTAAGTACTGAGGTTTACGAATAATTTTTTTTAAATCAAATCAGATTGGTTTTCTAAAACAACATCTATTTCCAATATACTTTTTTTGAGTGGGAGAACAAAAGGTGCATGTTTAGTTTGGCGGAATTCTTAGGGAAAAATTATCCACCATTTATTGACAGAGGATTCAACATAAGCCGGGATGGTCTAACATGTGTGCACCACTCTTCACGTATCTCATGGCAGAGAAGAGGCTAAGAGACATTGGACTGGACCAAGCGACACCAAGAAACAGGCGTTCCATGGAAGTTCATGCTGTGAAGAGACAAATCTTAAGTCCTAGCATATAACATTCAAACAGAAGAAGCTTCTAGAATGCAGAAATCTTATTCAACATCTACGTACATTAGGCACTTCAAAATTTGCTAAATTTACTTAAATATTACAAGAAGAATCAGACAAAGTTTCTCCACCAGACTGTGAGCTCTTTTAATGGCCCTCAATCTTGCTCCCTTAGGGAACATTCCTGGTGCATTATGATACTTATTGAATTAAAATATGGTGAAGTTTTATGGATGAAACATATATATATGTATACAACTTTGTGTACCATTTAGAGGAACTCTTATGGGGAAAAAAAATATCCCCCATGTGTTCAACAAATATTATTGAGAGCCCACTATGCTCCAGGCACTGGTCTAACTGATTACAGATACAAGCATGTATGAAACAGACAGTAATCCTGACCCTTGAATAGCTATTAGTGGGAGAAGACTAATCATAAAGAAAATAAACAAGTTAATTATCAATTATTTATGTTAGAAAGTGGTACAGGAATAGGGCAGGTGGAGATAGATGTTGCAATTTTAAATAGGGTGGCCACGGGGCCTCATTGAGAAAATGGCCTTTGAGTGAAGACTTGACGCAGATGAATGGGTATCTGAAGAAAGAGGGTTCCAGAAAGAAAAAAACATCAAGTGCAAAGGCCCTGAGATGGGAGCACATCCATCGTGATGGAGGACCAGCAAGAACACCAGTGGAGTGACCGTGAAAGAGGACACGACTACGGCTTGATTAGATTGGAGAATGAGATTGTCTTCTTCTGTCTATAAGGCAAATTCTTTGCACTGTTAACATACCACTCACATTAATATCTAATGCAAAATACGTATGCCAGAAATCTCTGGGCAAATCAAAGTACGATATATGCAAGCTTTGTTGCCTAATAACTAACCTTGATTGTTATTTTACACTTGGCTTTGTTCTCTTCTTACTGTAACAGCAAATTTAAGTTTTGAGATCAAAGAACTGTCAGTAGCATAATTACTCACTAAAAGTAGCTTTTGCAAGTCGTCATTAAAGGGATCCTTGTGAGTTGCACTTCATGTGAACTAATGCATCTGTTCTACTGTGACAGATGGCTTTCATTTCTTTCTTGAAGTCTTAAGGAACAGATAACCCTATTTCTTTCAGCTGTATCCCAAATTATTAGTTGAGGTGTTACACAGCACGTAAAATAAAATTAGACGCCACCCTTACTTACCAAGGTCACGTAGATCTAAACCTGGCAAACAGACAAACCCCAGCTCTCAGGTGACCTCCACTCTGAGGTCTTCCTCAGGGAGATAAAATCCTCCCTTTGTGCTCCCAAGATACATTCTGTTCTATCATAGTGGTTATCATGCTATGTATTTTGTAATTTGTACAGTTTTGTAAAACTGTATTGTAATATTATTAACCTGTTTATCTTCCCTGCTGGACTTAGACACCGGGATCATGCCTTTATTCATTTCTGTATTCTCAGCTTCTGATGCCTGAGGTAGACATTACTGATATTTGTGCTTCTTTTCTCCTTCAAAGCTCCTGGGAAGAGCACACTTCCTAAAGGCCTTGAAATCAGGTAACGTGACTTGTTCTGGCCAATGAGATGGCAGAAGCATTATATGCCTGTGAGATATTCTCCATTCTTTCTTCATATGCTGCAGTTCATTGTGGAAGATGATAACAAGGAAATGTCATAAGACAGAAGCAGAATCACCACATGAATGATGGCTACTCTGGAGAGCACCCAGATGAAAAACGTTCTTTTTTGTGAGCAAGAAATGACATTTTGGTGTATTTTTGTTACTGCAGCAAAACCTAGACTATCCTGACTGACAAATCAGATAGTAGGTGCATAATACAGATTTTTGTAAGGAAGATACCAAAAAATGCAAACATGGGGGCGAGCACACTGAAGTTCAGTCTGAGATGTGAGGGTTAGGTGCTACATTACACGAAGCTGCCTGCGGTGAAAGAATGATTAATAAAATCGTCAATCCACTTTACTTCGTCTTCTGTTTAGCCTTTACTCCCAAAGCTAATTGCTTACATAGAAGCTTCTACATTTATTATAGTTGTGAAGAAACAAAACTGATGTTGAATTTCACAATCTCACTTCTCATCAGAGCAACAGTCCCTATTGAAGTAGGTAGTTTTAAAAATGTAATGCTAATCAACAATCCATACATTTGTAAAGTCTCCGTCCCCTTAATGCAGACCAGTTAGAGAGTGGTTACTTGCAAAAGTTCCTCTTCCCTTGTGGAGTGGGGGCAGGGTAAGGGATGGAAGAGAAAAGGATAATGTAAATTCTGCAAGAGCTTAAATAGTCTAAAAAAAAAAATTAAAGGGAAGTTGGATGAGGGCTTCTCTGAGCGTCTTCACATAATTATCTTTAACATGCAAAAGTAGCCTTGACTCACCCAAACTCCTAAAAAGAGCATCTAGCATCCTCTTCCATATGAAATAGGGCCACCAGCTGGCACCAGGTACATAATAAAGGTGTGAAGAAATAGGAGGGCTGCACAGTGAAACAAGAAGAGCAAACAATAGGATGAGCTGATTCAGAGAGGACATGCTGGGAAAAGAGCCCACCTGAAAAGCCTTAAGGGAACAACGCTTGGGGGAGGAGGAGAAGAAAACAAGAAAAGTAAAGCCAGAGGAAAACAAACCCAAAATGAAGATGGACACCTTATTCCAGGAGAAGGAAGGGGATGAGTCTTCAAAACACCAGGAGAAAAGCTAACTGAGATTTCATGGGACCAAACCATAGAGGAAGATGGTGAGAAAGGGCTCCTTCCCCAGCGAGGGGAATAGGGAGGCCCCCCAGTCCAGGCTGGAGGTGTAAACAAGTAGATCAGCAAGAACCAGCCCCACCCCAGGATCTGAGACTGGAAAAGACGGCCGCCATGAGGACCCAGCCATACCCGCTGCTCCACACTGGGTTCCTCTTAGTTCCCTGAACAGGCTATGGACTCCCCACCAGAGTTGTCTGCACTAGAGCCCCTCTTATTTCCTCTGGTCAGTTTCCACTAACAGGTGATGCTCCTGCATCACCCCTTCTGGGCACCCTCCATCCTCTTCCCGGCAGATTTGGATGCTCTCTTCTGTGCTTCCGGTGGCTTTTCCTCTCTGGGTGCCCAGCCACCAAACCTTATCGGATACATGATCAGAAAGAAAGGAAAATGGAGCAAAAACAAAAGGGCTCATATGCCTTAACTCTGTGCCACAGTGAATAACATGAGGTGATTCATCATGATTTGCCTCAAATGTATGAGGTCACACTCCCCAACTCCCTCAAACATATATGTTTTCTGACACATATATGAAAACCCAGAAAGAGAAGAATTTCAGAGTTATTTTTTCCTCACAGAGAACTTTTTCTTCTTCCTAAAGAATCATAACACCAGAAAATTTGAGATTGAGGGCCTGTTTTGTCTTTAAACATTTCACTTAGTAAGACAAGGTGTTTGGATATTGGCATTCAAACTTTGCTACCCCAAAATTATCTATAAAAGCTGTGAAATGGTTTCAACCTGGGCATGATATTTCAATATAAAAGAACTGACCGACACACAGAATTGGTATGAGTCTGTATTGTGGTCCTGCTTCGTGGTGAGATTACTACAGAAGATGATTTGGCTGAGCACCAAAACCATGAGAAACGTTGTTCCTCTTATTGACACACCCATGAATTGGAACCCATGGGCAAAGGAACCGAAGGTATAATTATTCTCCTCAACTCTTTGTTACTTTGTGAGTGTCATTTTGGCAGGCATTTCAGAACATGTTCAATAAATTGTGACAAAATTTAGCAAGATCAAAGTACCACATAAAGGCCTTATAACTCCTGTGTATAGACTAACAATGCTAAGGGTGCCTGGGGCAAAACTCAGGGGTAGGAGGAAAAACTCAGGCAATTGTAGAGAAGGAATGTAAATTCTTCATATAAAAGCTTCTCCGATTCTGAACCCTAGCCATCCAAGCATAAGCACAGGAATGATGCAGGAAAGGCACTTGGGTCGTATTCTAGCACAATGTAGCCTCTACCGGGGACCACTCAGGACCTTCTGTGATTAAGCCCAACGTCACTTTAGAGGAGAGCCCCTCCCCTGCACTCCTCACCCTCTACCCTCTACCTGAACTTCAGGGGCTACGCAAGCTTGTTTGCCTCAATTGCTGCCAACGCCAGCCAGCTCCATTCATGAGATTCTTCTCACCAAGGCTATACTTTCTCCTGTCACTCTTCCCAGCTCTGCTCTTCCCTGGGCTCCTACATCAAGGGTCCTCTCAGAAAAGAGCTATCAACGGTTTGTGGGCAAGGTTCAGAGCCCCCCAGGAGATGCTGTAGCCCACAGGGGCTGGTGATGACAAGCCTTCAATGTCCATGGGTGGGAGGGACTCGGGGAAGATCAGCTTGACTGAAGGCTGGAGAGAGCTGAAGTGACAGAGGGAACGGCCCCGTGGTAGCTGCGTATACATGGTCACAGCACAGCCAGTACCACACTGGAAAACAGAAAGCAGGAGGAACAGAAACCCCTGCCATCTCCCTCCTCTTCACCTTCCATGGCTGCACCCAAACCAAAGCCAGGTGGCCAAGAGAGCCCTAGGGATGAACATCCACTGAGGGCAGCCTCCCAGGTACAGATTAGAAGAGAGAAAGGTAGAGAGTGCCTGGATGGACAAACAGAGGATAACCAGCACAGATGCCATAGGCCCATTATCTTCCAAATGCGCATCCCTTCTTTTTTAACCACCAGTCACTCTGTAGAAACCACTAAGGGGTCGTTTCCAAGATTATGAATTCAATAAAGGTCTTAGAGTTGTGGCCCTCCTCCTTGGTTTGGTCTTCCATCACAAAAGTGGCAAAGAGAAATCCTGGCCTCAGTCCTTTTCTGATGATGAAGGCCACCAGACTTTTGAGGCCCGTTAGACCAATGCTGCTAAGCATGGTCCATGGACCAGCAGCATCAGCATCACATGGAACTCGATAAAAATGCAGATTCTTGGGCCATATCCACACACTATTAAATCAAAGTCTCTAAGATTGGGGCCCCAGAACCTGTGTTTTTACAAGCCCTCTAGGGGGTCTCACGTATGTTCGAGTTTGAGAAGTCCTCCTTTAGACCTCGTCTTTGACAGCTTCAGGGAGAACAGTCCACAGATAATCTTTCAGAGACCTTTGGACTAAATGGAGTCCAGCCTAAGGAGCCTCTCTTTTCATTTTCTCACTATGACCTTCAGCAAGACACCAGTGCTTGAGCCTCAGTTTTTCTACTGAATTGCTATCAATCTCACCAGCAAGAGCTCTGTCAGCTTTTCAGAGGGATTGACCTCGGAATCCCTCAGATGTGTCATTTCAGGCGGTGATGATGACGATGATGACGACGATAGCTCAAGTCAGCAGTAGCTCACACTCGGCAGCCTTCTCTACTTAACTAGCTCTGTCTTAACAGTGCTGCACATATTAATTCACTTAGTCTCCCCACCCTGGGACGCGGGCACTATCTTTGCTTCACAGATGGTGAGCTTGTGGCATACAGAAAAGCTCAGTAACTGCCCTTGAGTCTGTGGAAGAAAGGAATACCTATTCCAGAGGTATGAAAACAGTAAAATAAGAATATGTGTGAAAGCACTTTGCGAATGTAAAGCATTAGATAAATGACAGCAGAGTGAAGAGCCAACTACTGATGAACTGAATTTGCTGAGTTTATTTAAAATTCTAATTCATAAAATATTCAAGGTAAATTAGAATATGACTAGGCGCCTTTTTTTTTTTTTTTTAAGGAGTTATGTGCCAAGAGGAGTGGGAAATTTGAATGCTTCCACGGGTGCTATTTGAAGATTTGCGCTAAATGTAAAATAGTAGAGGAAAACCAATACTGATGCTAATTTGAAACTAAGAAACAGCTTTCATTGATGACAAGAAATAGCAACAAACTTCTCATCTTAAAAAAAAAGATAAAACCACCTGGTAAGAGCTCCCCCAGACACAAAGAGTTGGCAATCACAAGTTCTCTTCTGACACGTCTCCCAGAATTCTGTTTATGGCCAAATAAACAATTTAATCTTCAAGAAACAGATTTATAGATATGTTCTTTATACTCTTTTGATATGACAGATTCTTGATTTAATCAGATTCGTCCCGCATCTTCAAATGCTCTTTGAACCAATGCATTATCTTCCCTCTCCCCAACTCAAGAGACCTGGTAAATATTAAAGATCCACCTTCCCATTTGTCTAAGACATGTCCCGAAGTGTTCTGGGGGTTGAGTTGACATCTCAATGGAGAAAGACTACTGCTCTGACCTTGGTCAGACGAAGAGCATGAAACGAAAACTGACTTCCTCCCCCACCATTTATTCCCATGATAGAATACTGGTATCCATTTTAGAGACAGAGACTCAGAAAGGTTAGTTGACTCACTCCAGGTCACACAGCCATTAAGTGACAAACACAGAAAAATGTTCTCTCTACTATACCACAGCGAAATTCTATTTGAATGGATCGAAATTGGCATTATACTTCCCCTAATTTCTAAAAGGTAATTTCTAAAGATGTATTATCACACATCTTCCCTCCTTTTTTTTCTACAAAAGATTTCATACCTCTATATACATTTATAGCACAGTGTGAAGGAGTAAACCATTTGTAGTGTTTGTTCATTACAGTCAACATTTAGAGTGTTAGACCAAGCAGAAGTGATAAGCTGTTCACTTCCCTCAATAGTAACAGGAGAGAGTAAAACAAATTTACCGTCAGCACCAAAGGCGTCAGAGTGGAGCAATCACAAGTATTTGCCTATATATCTCCTAACAGCTGCAGGTAAATTATTTGACAAGGTCAAATTCAACTGAACAACAAAACCACCAATGGGGCTGGAGTTTAAGCTGCTAGACCAGTTAGGGGAAAAAAAAAATACAGGAAGAGAGATTGAAGAAGCCCTGGTTTTCCGGACTCTTTAACTATTGTAAAGGTTTGTTTTGCCTTTAATAGAAATCCTGAATTAGTTTGTATTTTTTCTCCTACAGATCACACAAATAGTGAAAAACGAAAGACAAGAATTTTACAAGCGAGAAGCAGAACAAAGCAGATAAAATAAAAGAATATGAACTGAGTCAGAGGTAAGATCTGCCAACTCACCACACAAAGTATAGTGACTCAAAGACAGTCTAAATCCATTGTCATTTGGATATATTCATGATTCTTAGTTTTAAAAAGTAAGAAATTTATATGGAAAGTTTAGCTTCTAAATTTTACATTTAAAAAAAATATCTGAGAGGAAACCAATAATAAATTTTATATGTATATATACTTTCACTGAGAAGAATTTTGGTTTCTTCCATCTTCAACATTACTCTGAGGCCATTATTCATACTTTTTGCAGGAAACATTTAAATTTATTCTCCTCTGACATTTAAATCGTTACCCAATATGAGTATTCATATAAATTGTTAATATATCTTAATTCATAAGTTTCACACTTCATAAGTAGATATGGATTTTGTTTGTATGAACAGTTTTAAAGCGGCAATTTCCTTTGGTATTTCTATGGGTAAATTCTACAGCTAGTTTTAAAAACTAAAACATGACTAACTATAGTTCCTTTATTCTAAGACACCAAAATTTTAAGACATACTATCACTTTAATAATAGCTTTACAGGGGAAAAAAGTATCCTATTAAATGATCACATCAATTGTAACCTACATCCCTCCTTCAAAAGTGTTAAAACAGAGAGACAGAGAGACTATAATCAAGAAAAATACATCACTTATTTTATTTAGAGACAGGATACAGCAGAATAGGTAGACCCCCACTTAATGGGTGTTCTCAGGCAACGTAGCCTCTCTATACCTCATTTTCCTCCTTGGGAAAAAACAAGACAATGAGAACATCTGCCACCTCAGCTTGTTCTGAGGATTAAAGGAGTTAATATTCTTAAAGTACTTCAAACAACTGGACCCCACTGGTGTTGTATAAGGGTTCGTTAAATGGTACTCGTGACCACCATCACCACCATCACCACCAAGGCTCCCTGATTTGTTCACCAGCTTCAGAGGCGCACAATTTCTGATTCAACGAACCCACAAAATACTTAAATTCAAGGAAATATTTACCGATAACTGAATCAGTGCTTGAGACTATGCTAGGTTTTTAGAGCAAGGAAAGCTAAAAAGTAAAATAATTATAGAACCCTGGTACTGTGCTCTCGAAAGCAAGGTAGGGAAGGGCTTTTCAACTATGTAGGGTCTATGGTGACCTGGACGTCACAACATCCGCAAGCCATCTGAAATGAGATGCAAAATTATGTCTGCACGTGCATTTTACTGGGGTGCTATCCTCTGATTCTTAAAAAGCCCTGGGATCCAAAATGTCAGGAGCCATTTGCTTAGTAGGGTAATCACACCATATGAGAAGAGATCTACACCCAAGTTTAATTTTATTAAAATATATTTGCGTATTTTCAATTTTATTCAATTGCAAACAACCTATTTATTTTAATAGGTATGTGCACTTCCCACTTCCTCATCTGAAGTTTCTTAAATATCAAACAAGTTGCCATCAGAAACGGAAACCCTGGCTTCCTAGAAACGCTTCCCTCTTCTTCCTTCCAGTCTCCCATACACCCCAGAAAAGGAACTTGTTGGCCTTACAAATCTCCCAGTGCATTTGTAATATGGAGCTAGTCAGCTCCCAAACCTCCTGAGAAAACAACGGCCTCCCAAACCTTCACATGTCTCGTAAACAGCTGGTATTGCTCGGAGATGATGGACAGCGGCTGCTGAAGCCATTGCCAAACTTGTGTTGTAATTAACAAAGACTGGTCCTGGAAGCCATTACTGAAGAGACACTGGAAAGAAAATGAGCCGTGTGTTACACTTGAACTTGAAATATCTGATGCATCCATTGTTTCAATACACCTCGTGTTATAATGATGTCAAAGTCTTAGATATCATGGTATTGTAGAAAGGCCACAGATTATGGAATCAGACAGTCCTGAGCTTCGTTCCACCTCTTCTACTCCCTAACTGGGCGACCACGGAAAAGTTACTTAACCTCTCGGCACTGGAGCTTCCTCGCAGATAAAAATACCTCCTCCCTTTGGGGGATTATCGAAGTTTCAATCTGGACTTTCCCTTTTCCATATCCATTTATGAATGATTTATCGTAATAATAATTTACAGCGAAAAGTTCGGTCATTGATTTTAACTATTCTGCCTTCACAAAAGACTGTACAACTTCTCACAGACTACTTCCTGATCACATATCATTATTGAAATGATCATATTCCTAAAGAGGGCTGTTAAGCAATATTGAAGCAAAAAAAAAAAAAAATTACAAGTTCTCCAAGTCATCACCAAAGACTTATCTCCCACCTTCCCATCTATTTTCAGCTATGCAAGTTACTGCCAAGTCAATTTAAGAGACAGTGCAAGTGGGAAACTCAAGAGTGTTTTGTAATGACACCAGTAGTTATGTGAGGTAGAAGTTAGAAAATGTAGGAGAAGGGGTGGGAGGGGTCCATGGTGACTACAAAAAAAGCTCATAACTAGCTTTGATTAACTGCCTCCAGCCAGGTATCTGTTTTGACAACAGATGACAGGAGGTGGCCTGGAGCAAGATAAGGACCTGAGTCAACAGACCTCCACCCATCTTAGGAGGCCACGCCCTCCCGTGGAAGAGTGTGCACCACCTTTCCCCGCCAAATTAATATGTAACTCCCTCACCCCACCCAGCAAACTATATGTCTTCAGACAAGGGTCCTAGGTCTCTCTCTCCCTCTCTCCATCTCCCACCTAGGCTAGGCCCATTCAGAGAATGCATCACTGATACCGGAAGCCTCTGGCTCGCTCTCTCCCACTTCAGCTAGGCCCGTTCTCAGAGAACGTATCACTAATAAACCCTGTCTGCACACTAATCAGCTTGCTGACCTTTGATTCTTCACTGCATTGGCAAGAAGAACTGAGACTTCTATAACAGTTAGACACCACTTAAAATAGTCACTAACTGTTAGGATATCATGATTTTTAAAAACATAGAATCTGACATTGCATTCAAAAGCAAAAAAAATTTTGAGCCTTGATTTCCATAAGCGTGTCTATGAAAGCCCAATTGCCTAGAATAAGCATCCGCTGTGCCCAAAACTTTCTATACCTTGTCTCTATTCTTGGAAAAACCTGACGCACAGTGCATCTCATTACAGAGGGAAAAACTGAAGCTTAGAGCGCTCAGAGAAGCCTGATGGCAATGGCATTCAAACCCAGTTTCTGAAGCCATAGCTCAGGCTATTTTCCTGATCTAATTATGTGACCAAAGCCTGTGTGAGGGATCAGAGGGGAGGGAAAAAAAGAAAGTAAATACAGCATTAACTTGCTATTGAGTTCCTTTGCTAGAATTCACATGAAATTAAAATAGAATAAATGCATCTATAATTTCTTTTTCTTCTCCCCAAATAAATATTTTTGGAGATGACATCCTTGGAGTTTTAGTTTATTTGTCGCCATGGTCAACATAGTTTATAATACTATCGAGGTTCGACCTGGTATGAAGTCAATGTTTACCAAATAATATCATCAAAAAATATCCTCACTGTGTCCCTCATACCTGATCTGACTCAGTTTCCCCGGAAGACGCATGCCTCCCATAACGGCCTTTATCTTCTGATAGGCTACCATAGCAGATTAAAAACGAGTAAGCTGTGAACTCACAAACATTTTGGACTGGCTCTGATTAAAGTGGGCCTGGGTGATTTTTGCTTATGACACACTGAATGCTACTTTTAATTTTAGTAAATATTAGTTACCACTCACCTATAACCACAATAGTCCCCCTCCCTCCCTACATTCACACCCAGTAGGTCTATCACAAGCGTCTGCATGCTCAAATGAGAGAAAAGTTAATGTCTGACATTATCAACAGCATGAACTAACCCCTCGCAGAGTAGTAAGGTGCTATCAGCAGGTACTATAAGGCTACGGTAGTTAGAGGAAACAGATCCTTTGCCCTCAGTGCATTTGAGGAAAACTGGAGAGTCAATTCAGAGCATGGACTCTGCAAACAGACTGGCTGGATTCAAACCTTCCTCCCTCCACCCACTCTGTGATCTTGGGCTAGTTACATACATCTGTGTTTCACTTTCCTCGTGAGTAGAATGCAAATAATAGCATCTCACCGTTGTGAGTGTTCAATAAAGTTGATTTCTATCAGAACATGCACGGTACCTAATTACGTGTCATGAAGTGTTAACCATTGATTTTAATTTAAATACAAAGAACAAATTCCATGCTTTGCCTGTATAACATGTGTATAAAACGACTATACATGGGGCCTACTGGTATAACTCGGAGCAATATAAATGTCTCCCAATCAACAAAGCCTAAATTCCAGCAGAGGAGGGTAGTAAGTCACACCTAAAGCATTCCAGCTTGGACAAAGGAAGTGGGCTACCTTGTTCCCGTTTGAGAGTGAATCACCTGGGTAGTGACAATAAATGAAAATGAGACACTATCATGCACAGAGCCAGCAGTTATTCTTTCGGGAACCTGCCACGCCACCGGGACCCTGCCTGAGCTGTCGGTGGCGACAGAGAAGAGGTCAGGGGAGAGAAGATGACCCCAGGCCTGAGAATCAATGGAGGGCGTTCGTGAACAGTCTGCACATTGGTGAATCATTCTGGCTGCTGGAAATGAGACAGATTTCAGGAGCTGAAGAAAGGGGCAGAGCACTGCCGAAAAGATCACAGCAGCCAAAGCCCAAAATAAGTCAGTGCCAGCGCTCCGATAGTATATATAGCAAGAGGGAATGGCAGTCACCAGCTATTTTATTAGAGGGAGAAAATGACAGCCTTAGAAACAGCCTGATGAGAAGGATTTAAAAAGAAACAAGGCTTACAACCAAAGTAAAAATGCACCCACTAAGAGAGGCAAAAATTGGGGGAGACAAATGCGTTTTGGTAAAAAGCATCAGTGCTCCTTGGGAAAATGGCCGACTTCAGGTCTGGAGCCAGGAATGGACAACATCAGCTTAGAATATCTAGTGCCAGAAAGCAAGAAAAATATCAGAGACTACGGGGGTCTTGTAAAAAGTATATAGGAGATAAAAGACAAATTGAGCATCAAAATGAATATTGACTGCAATGGACTAAAACAAATACATTGAGATCCACAAGTTCTTAAAGATACCTAAAAAAGAGAAACTCATTGATTATCATGGGAGGTTGTTAGAGCACAAAATCATTACTCAGAAAATTGATAAAAGAAAAAAATTAAGCCTTTCGCTGTCTTTCTACACAATCAAAATTTCAGGAGATGCAAATAGCCATGAGGGTAAATTCTTTACAGACAGAATTCCAATTAATAAATGCAAGAAGAATGATACAAAAAGGCAAGAAGTAACACATGCTGGCTTAGATGAGGAAAAAAAGGAACCCTTGTGTACTGCTGGTGGTGGAAATGTAAATTGGTGCAGCCACTATGGAAAACAGTAGGGAATTTCCTCAAAAAAATAAAATTAGAACTTCAATAGGTTCAGCACTCCCACTTCTGGGTATTTATCTGAAGGGAACAAAAACAACTAAAAAAGATACATGCACCCCCATGTTCACTGCAGCCTTATTCACAGTAGCCAAGACATGGAAATAACTTAAGTGTCCTTCAATGGATGAGTGGATAAAGAAAATGTGACTACACACACACACACACACACACACACACACACACACACAGGAATATTATTTAGCCATTAAAAGAGAATGAAATCTTGACATTTGCAACAACATGATGGAACTGGAGGGTATTATGCTAAATGAAGTAAATCAGATAGAAAGAAGACAAATACCATATGATTTTGCTTATATGTGGAATCTAAAAAAACAGACAAAAATAAATAAATGAGCTCATAGATACAGAAAACAAATTGGTGCTTACCAAAGGAGGAAGGTGCAAGGTGGGCAAAATGGGTGAAGAGAGTCAAAAAGTACAAACTTCTAGCTAAAAGACAAATAAGTTATGGGGATATAATGTACAGCATGGCAACTATAGTAATTAATAATACTGGACTCATATTTGAAAGTTGCTAAGACAGTAAGTCTTAAAAGTTATTACAAGAAAAAAAAATCCTGCAACTATGTATGGTGACTGATGTTAACTAGATTTATTGTGATCATTTCACAATACATACAAATATCAAATCATTATGTTTTACACCTGAAATTAATATAATGTAGTATGTCAATTATACTGCAATTTTAAGAAAAGGAAAAAAATTATAAACATTAAAAAAAAAAAAAGGAATCATAGATTTAGAGCATCACCTTTTTGCAGCCCCTAATGAAATGTATCTAGGCTACAATCATCTGTGAAGCTTGAATCATTAGGTGAAAAGTTGAAAGGTAAGTTGACTGTATCTGAACTCACTAGTCAATCTTAACATCTCAAAGAGAGAGACATCCAGACATCGTGTGTCTTGTGATGCGATGCAATAGACTTTATACAGCACCACCTATGAAGGATGCTTGCCTTTGAACTTGAATCTAATCAAGCCTCTACATCTAACTGCCAGATTAGAGGAATCATGGAAAATAAAGAAACAACACCACAAGTAAGAAATCAGTCCAGGAAGTGGGACATGTTACTGGACAAATGACCTACTCGCTCCATCAAATCAATGGCATGAAATAAAGAGGCACAGGGCGTGGGGAGAACTAATAAAATAGATTTAAAAACCTAATAACCAAATGCAAGTGTGTGGATCTTGTTTAGTTCTTGATTCCAACAAATCACAAGTAAAAGGACATCTTTGAGAAAATCTGAATATGGGAATTATATTAAGGAATTATTGTTAACATTTTTAGGTATAACAAGGCATAGAAGTTGTTTCTTTTTCAAAGAAAAATAAAGTCCTTACCAGAGATGTAAACTGAAACATTTATGAGTGAGATGACATGTTGTTTAGGATTTCACTTTAAAATATACCAGTCCCCACAAAACAGTAGGGGAGGTGAAATAAATGAAACCAGACTGGTAAAATATTAATAACTGTTGAAGCTTGGGTGCTTATTATACTATTCTCTCACAACCTCCATAACACAAAGTTCTAAAAAACAAAAAATGATTAAAGGTTTTAATGGAAATTTAAGCTGTGCCTTATCTTACCACTGATTTTTAGGAGATAGCTACCGTGTTTCCCCGAAAATAAGACTGGGTCTTATATTGATTTTTGCTCCAAAAAACGTATTAGGGCTTATGTTCAGGGGATGTCATCCTGAAAAATCATGCTAGGGCTTATTTTCCGATCAGGTCTTCTTTTCGGGGAGACATGGTAGGGTCCTTCCACAAAGCAAAATTTAGTCATTCCCCACTTAGCCTGAAGAGGTGCCAAGAGTCTTAATGAGAGTGCATTTGGAGTTCAGTATGATTAGAAGTGACTGAACCAAGGAACCTTGGAGTTCTGCAGTAATAACCAAATATCAGCTTAATTCTTCCCAAGAAGAGATTCCCCTACAAGGTACTGGGTTGGGCAACACAACCCACAAAGAGCTTACTCACCAAGTTGATATCAGTTGATATCAGATTGTGCAGATTCCTGGAAGCCCAAGGCCATACGGACAAGAGCCAAAAGCATTCCTAAACCAGATGTTGGTCAATACAGAAACTGCAAAATTTCTTACCAACTTGTGTAACGCACAGAGCTGGTCTTTAAAAAAACAACAACAAACAAACACAAAACAAACAGTAGTAATGAATTTGTGTTAACTTGCCTGTATAAATCATTCAGCTGTAATCTGGAGAGGTGGCCCGTGAGATAGAAAACTAAAGGTCCCCAGAAGGATCTAAGCCATGCCTTGTTTGCATTTAGCATCACAAACCCAGGGGCTAAGCAGACGACCCCAGATGCTCACAAGTTGCCAACTGGTTTGGTACAAATTTCACCTGTTTTTCTTTTCACTTTCAAAGCGCTTCTATTATGGATCGAGTGAAAGTGTCTTCCTCTCAAGTGAAAGCCCTAAACCCCAGTGTGATGGTATGTAGAGATGTGGCATGTGGGGAGAATTTAGAGTTAGACCAGGGCTTGAGGGTGGGACCTCCATGATGGAATTAGTGGTCTTAGAAGAAAAGGAAAAGAGAGAGAGAGATCTCTCCTTCCATGTGCACTGAGAAATGGCTGTGTGAGGACACTGGGAGAAGGAGGCCCTCTGCAAGCCGGGAAGAGAGCTCACACTAGAAAGCAAATCAGCTGGCACCTTGATCTTGGACTTCCCAGCATCCAGTACTGTGAAAAAATAAGTTTCCGTTGTTGAAGCCACTCAGTCTATGGTATTTTGTTATGGCAGCCTGAGCACACTAATACAGGTGCATATTTCACCATTTTTCTTTCTTTCACATTTCTACCTCTTTCTTAGGGAAGATTCCAAAATCACAAGTGTGGTTCCAAAGCCAAAGAAAGGGGAAATAGTTGAAAATTATGGGTTTCCAACATTGGAAAATTTGACAATCTATCCCCAATAAGAAACTGGCCATGTACTTATGAAATGTGTTCGAAATGTTCCAAAGAGAAGTATTAGGTTGGTGCAAAAGTCATTGTGGTTTAAAAGGTTAAAAATTATTGCAAAAACCGCAATGACTTTTGCACCAACCTAACAATACAGTATTAGAACCGAAGAAGGGTTGATAAAGTATACATTATTTGAAGTAACCACATTCAGAATAATTAAGAAGATAAGGGTGGCAAGGCACATAACACCATCCCAGGCGGCGAGAAACTCAAGCCTCCTGTGCAGATGAACGCTACAGATCTATTTACACAGAGACCCTCAGCAATTCTCCTCACAGATTGCCTGACTGCCCTCCTGTCTTCAGTATTCTGCACCATGAAAAACTGTCAAGGATAATAGGAACACGATTTGACCTACTTTTCCCTAGATTCCAGCAAGGTCTATAACTCTGGTTCTTGCATATATTTAGTTATCACATCTTTGGGACATATTTCCTCGCATTTTTTTTTTGTAGGCAATTCTGTATGCCACACGTTAAGGTCACTGGTGGGCAATCTAGATTCCTAAATTCCCGTGGTCATGTACTTAAAGACATCCCATCATACCCAGCTAATCTTCAGAACACCCTTCTGAGGTACATCATATACAGTCATCCCAACATGGGAAAGAAAATGCTGAAGAAAGAGGAGTGCAGCCTAAAGAGGCTGAAGACCCACGGACATCAATTCAGACCCTTTCCTGCCCAAAAGAAGCCACACCAAAACAAGTATTTTTCCCTAACTCCCCAGCTTCCACCAACCTATCCTTGCAAGAACCAAAAGTTCCTCTTTAAGGTCTTCTTTACAAAGCAGACAACCAAGACTTTATATTTTAAATTATAGCCCCCAAACTCTACCTTGCCGCAGCTTCAAGGTAAAGCCTGCTTAGTAATGGCAAATTAAAAAAAAAACCTGAGTAGAACCCACAAAAGGTGCCCCGAAGCCCCCTGGTGAGCAGGGAATCTTGAGTAAGTCAGCCAGGGAGCCCAGGCAGGGACTTCTGAGGGGCTAATGAAAGATGTCAGATCAGCAGGCCGTCCTGCTTCTCTAACATACAAAACATGTCTGACCTGCTCAGGCCATCAGATGCACTTAGAACCCAACGAGGGGCACTCCTTCACCAGGAAATCATATCTAAACACATTATCAGGAAGTATTAAGATTTAAGATTCTGGAGACCGAGCACCCTTCTGCTCAAGGGGGCGTCACCGAGTACTAAGTGTTGGAGACTCTGGAACCCAGGAGCTAGAAGCTCGCCCAAGAACTTCTAACTCCTGGGTCACCCCCTCGGCGGTGGCGGCAGCTAGAGCTAGTCCGGATGCCCAGTGCTTGCAAGGGGGCATCCAAAACAAGCCCACACGTCTCATGCCTCCTGCAAATTGGGATTCTGTGGCTGCCGTTTGGACATGGCTGGCTGACTGTTAGGCACCGGACACCTGCAGCTTCCCCTCTGGGGAGAGGAAAACGGCCCTTCTTCCGGCGATGCCCACCGTCCGGCTGCCAAAATCCAGGTGCCCTTGGGTTAAGTCAGGTGCATCGGGGTGCAAAGGGAAACCGAGGCTCACGGAGGGCACCCCATGACCCCGCCGTCCCGGGCACCTCTTCTGCCCAGTCCCGTACAAGGGGGCCCAGTCCGCCCCCTCCCCAACTTCCAGATGCCTGCCTCAGCGGCCCCCGAGGGTGGGCGCGAGCTCCACGTGCGCGCGGCCCGTGACCACTCGGGCCGGGCCGGACAGGACCCGGCCACTCACCCGGCCCCCAGCAGCGCTCCGCTTCCTCCGCAGCGTGAGCCCGCTCCGCAGCAGCGCCGGCAGGTCCCTTAGCCGCGGCCGCAGCGAAGCCGGCGGCTGCTCAAGATCCGGCTCGCGGGCGCTGGGGCTGCGGCGAAGGGCGCTGTCCGCCGCCGCCACCGCCGCCGCGGCGGCCAGGGCCGGGCTCTCGCAGGGCGGCTGCATCTTGACGGAGCCCACGGCCATCCTCATACCCTGACGGCGGCTGCGGCGCCCGCGGCTCCTCTCCCCCGCGCTCGCCTCCGCGCACCAGGCAGCGAGAGGGCGCGACTGCGGCTCCCGCGCGGGGCGCGCTGCCAGCCGCTGCCCATTGGCGCGCGCCTGGGCCCCCGCCGGGCTCAGCCCCGCGCGCCTCACCCTCCCCGCCCAGGTGCGCCCGGCCCCGCCCCCTCCCGCGGCTTACCTCCGCCTGCCGACCTGGCCCCCTCTCGGCCACTCCCGGAACCTGAGAGGGAGACGGTGGGACACCTTGGGCAGCGGCTCATCCATAGGTGCGGGGTTCCCAGAATCCTCCACCAAACCCACTCTAATGCCCAACCCCCCTTACCCACCCACCCCCAATTCCCTTTAGGCTGAAAAACCCCACTTCACTCCCTTTTCCTAACAACCAGAGTTGACTTGGACTTTGACCAATGAACTGGGAAGTCTGGGACACTCCCTCCCCTCAACCCCTTTTTGCTTTTTGCACAGCCTAGCCCCAAACCATAATCCCATTCCGGGAAATGGTTTGTGCCAAAGAACTTCAAAATAGGCTCTGTATTCTGCTACAAGTCAAACACCATTGAGACACAATCGCTCCCACACACTGGCCCCTCTTTGGCACACTCATCATGAAAGGATAAGGGGAGAAAACTTGTGTTAGTTATGATGAGTGTTTAGCAAAATAGATGCAAGTCTGGTGACCTGAAGGTGTATCTCTGTGAACATGTTGGAACCTGAGCTTCCCTGAAAGCCTGATGCATGTGATGAATGTGCTCGGTAAACTGTAAAGGCCAACCGTGGTGTGAATCATTGTTTACACCATTCCAGAAGCCAGGAATAGTGAAGCGGGGAGAGTGGAACTATTCCAGCAGGCTTAAAATCCAAGTGGCTCTGAATCTTCACAGCCCAGCTCAGTCTGTCCTTGAAAAGGGCCAGCTAGGGCTTCTACTCCTTATTAGTAGGACACTCAGGTCTCTCCATCTTTGCCTAAGACTTGTAAGAACTGAATAAGCTTACTCACATTAAAAAAACAAAACGGACAAATAAGGATTACAGGAGGTCAGGACCCTGAGTTGTTTTAACCATTGTACCCTCAGCCCCTCACCGGGTAGATGGTTGGCAAATATATGTGGAAATGTGGCCGTGGAAGGAAAAAGGAAGAATACCTGTGACCTTTGCCCGCAAAGAACTTAAGATTTGGCACTGGAAAAAATAGACATATAGAAAAGCTGAATTACCTTGTACTCTTGGTAATTGCCAAGTGAGTGTGGATCATCAGGATTCTGAACCACAGCAGCAAGAAATGCTTCTGGCGTGCGGTGGCTGAAGAGAAGTCAACAAAGGGAGTTTAAAATGTGCCTTAATGTTGAGTGCAGAAGAATCAGCCAGGCAGAAAAGAGGGTGAGGGTCCTTTAAGTAAAGAGGAAAAACATGAGAACAATGCGAAGGAGATATCAGACAGAAACCACTGGGCACTGAATGTATTATCCTGGTGGGAAATGTAATGGGGAAGCAGGAGAAAAATATCAGACACACACTGCACACAGGTGTGTGACACATTGCAGAAAGCCTTAAAACCTAGCATCATAAGCTGTGTATGTTTACTGGAAAGCACTCTACAATAAACTCTATAGTCCATTACAATTTCCAAATACCTGTCACCTTTATTAATTCAAGGCTGAAATCCCACTTGTACATACCATTTAAGACTGTACCAGTTTGTATAATGTTGAGATACTTCAGCTCCAGTTGGTAATCAGTCATTGCCTTCAGCCCTAGAATGCCACCCATACTCCTTCAGACTCCTTCCTGAAATACCAACTGAAGGTCCGGTAGTCCTGGTCCAGCAGAGGTCCTCCAGGACACTTTTGGTCACCATTCACTCTGATTAATGAGTGGGTGCTTGTGCCATCTCACTCCTGATGGTACCTTTTGAATCACACCATGAACCTACCCTGCTCCAAAACTGTATACACGCGTTCTGTCTCCTAGTCCAGAATCTTGCTCTTCCTGTCTTTCACACAGCTTCTCAATGCAAGACCAGGCAGTTTATCTCATCAGTTCAATGGCATTCGCCAAGGGTCTAAACTCAATATCAATAAGGACCTTTGGAAAGTTGGCTTAGCTTAAGATGATAAATGACAATTGCCATTCAGCTATGGCATAAGGCAGACAACAGGGAATAGTAGGAATGTGTAAACAGAAGAGCCATGCCACGCTTCAGCTCAAATCAAGCAATGTCCCACCTCACAACCTTTGTACTTGCTGTACCCACTGCCTGGAACACGCTTTCTCTGCAATGCTATCCAGTAAGACTTTTCACAATGGTAGAAATGTTCTATATGTGTTTTACACCCACTAGCCACATTGAGCACTTGAAATGTGGCTAGTGTGCCTGAAAAACTGAATTTTAAACTTTATCTAATTTGAATTAATATAAATTTAGATAGCTGTATGTGGCTACTCAATAGGGTACTCTATTGGAAAACAAAGTTCTAGAAATCCATGTTTCCCTTCCTCTACTCTGCAAATTTTTTAACTGAAATATTTCATTTCAGTGAGGCCTTCTATGACAACACAACTTAAAATTGTAGCCTTTCCCATCTACTCTCTTCTCCGTCCCCTTCCTGTCCTTCCACAGAGCTCACTGACATTCAATATTCTGTATATTTTACTTATTCATTTGTCTGTGTGGTCTGCCTCTCCTCACTAGAATGTAAGCTCCACAGGGGCCTGAATCTTTTTTTTTCCCTTTTCCAACATATTAGTGGAGTAACTAAATTTGTCCACCTATGAGAACCCAGTTTTGCAAAAGGAGCCTAATCTGGATTTTGCAATGTTGCAAAATCTAAAAAAAAAAAATGTGAGTATTATATATGTCAACATCACACAGGTCAAACAAAATGACTGTGCCATTGGAACTGATTTTTGCTTAGGAGAATGACATCATCAAAGCTAAAGTTTATGGAAATACCTATGGTAAGAAAATATAAGTTTTATTGGCTGTTTGTAGTGAAGGGAAATTGGAGACCGGGAAGGTAACTGACAATTAACTAGCTACAAAGACAGGAGGGTCTGAATCAGTGGGGTCAGTGACAATGGGCGGGGGGAGTTAGATGTCAGACATTATAAAAGAAAGCTCCTAGGCTTTGGACACATGTTAGGAGGAGTAAAAAAAGGACATCAGGCAGTGTGACGGATGGTATTTTACAAAGATGACCAACAACACAGTTTTCCTGTCACCCAATATCTTCTCCAATATGCACTTGCGATACCCCCATGAAGATACAGGGTTTATTTCTCCATCTCCTTGAACCTGGGCAGGCCCTGTGACTACCTTGGTCAATAGAATACAGCAGAGGTTACAGTGCCAATTCTGTAAGTAGCCCTTAATCGGCCTTGTACTAGCTTCAACTTCCTGTACTCTTGGAAGTTGCTTGCTTCTTGGATGCTCCTACTGGGAACCCAGTCTCCTTGCTGTGAGAAGCCCAAGACACCTGGGGAGTTCATGCAGAGATGCTCTGGCAGCTGATCTCCCATCCAACAGCCAGGCCGGCTGAGCCTTTTGACTCCTGCGCTAACCAATATCAGATTGCAACCATGGGGGAGAGGACAAAGCAAGAACTGACTACCCAGCAGAGCCGAATCAACCCACCAAACTATGAGAGAGAATAATAAATTGTTTTAAGTCACCTAAGGTGAGAGGTATTTGTTACACAACGATAGAACACATGGTTCAGAAAAGTGTGAAGAATATAATCCCCTGTGAATAAGAAAGGAAGGACATTTATATTCATATTTGTATGTGGGTGAAGAAACTTGAAATTTGTTGCAAGGAGCTGGAATTGGCTACGTGGGGAAATGAAAGATGGGAAATTTTTCATGTATACATTGTTTTGTTTTTCCTAAAATGTGAATGTATTACCTATCAAAAATTATATTTTATAAATGGTTCCAGATTTAGAGAAGTCATGGAGGTCGGGGGGAGCTGATTTTGGGGGATTTCGTTTTATATAGCAGTTAAACTGACCAAACTAGGAAGCACCCAAGTGAAAATCTGACCAGTAAGAGCAGCTGGAGCTCAAGAGAATGGACTAGAGATACAGATATACCAGTGTCCAAAAATATGGCCATACAGGTTGGAGCCCACGATGATGCTGAGAGGATACAGGAGAAGCAGAGAGAGTCTACACCTTCCTAAGGTCGACTCTTGGAGAACACACAGCAGATGACTTTCCAGTCCCAGCTGTATGGAATTTGGCAAAGTGACTCTCGTGGATTTTCCTCCTTTAACTTTTGTGGTCTCATGATTATCATGAATATCAAGGAAAGCATCTATTCGCTGGGCTTTCTGTGGTGTTTTTCCAGCTTCTGGGTACCTGTTTGTCTCCCGATAAATGTACAAAATGCATGTCATGCAAATGCGTCTCCTAACAGCACAGTTATTAGAACTTTGAGGCCTACTCCTTGGAGTCCAACGCTTCCCAACATCTTCTGGTTTTAATTTTTCCTCCACTGAAGATGTTTCGGATTGCCTTACCAGCTCTCAAAAATAGAAAACCTAAACACATATTTGTCTCCCTATTCAAGCCTGCCAACACTTCCGTATGTAATGATCAGAGTGCATTGAACATGACCTTCTCAAGGACTTAGGTAAAGCAGTGGGAGATCAGAAGGCAGATCTTAACGAGAAACCTAACACTGCCCAGGCTGCCTCTACAGAGAATGCCGGATATAACGGTTTGTATACTGGAGACTCACACTATTTTTACAGTTTCTTATGGAATGAATATGCAATCGGGAGAAATATAGCAGAATAATGAAACATGTTTCAAACCTAAAAATGTTAAGCCTTACTCATTTCATTTTAGTTTTCGAGAATCATAAATAGAACTATCTGCCATCAAACTGTTCATGACACATCTATGTGATACTGTGCTATTATTTTTGTAGTACATCACCTCCTATGAGTCATGCAAATATTCTCCTCAGGGATGACACATTTTCCTCACACTATTTGCATTGGTGGCTCCAGGCAGAGACTGGTCGATAAAGAGGGGTACCATTCTTTGTAAGTTCATCTTCTATTCATTACACTCATAATCTTGAAACAAAATCTGTCTGTTCATGCCTTTTCACATGCTATTTACTGTTATCCTAGAAATTTCTTTCAGTAAGTTAGGTGTGCAAGTTTACCAGGCCCTTTGGTGTTTAGGACACTTTTCAAAAAAATATCCCTGTGGTCAAATGCCCAATAAGATAGAGAAGGAGGGCAATAAGAGAACTGACTTCACAAGCAGACAGCAAGAAAGCCAAGAAAATCTTATACCGTCCTCCCTGCTCTGCTCTGGAAATTTACTCATCCTTACACAGATCAAACAATACCTCCTGCTAGAAACCTCTGCTCTTCCCATTGTGATTCATTCTTCCTCTGGTAAACCTACAGGCTTACCTACAACTACAAATCTACTTTTACCACCCCTCTTATCACAGTCTATCTTACATTTGAATTAAATGTTTGCATGTAAGACCTATGTGGGGATATAAACCCCTTGAGGGCAGAGATTATTCATCTTTGTATTCCCCTCCAATGCAGTGCCTAGCACATAGTAGATGCTAAGTTAATAAATGCATGCATGAGAGAATGCTGGATGGAGGAACAAACAAATGAACAAAAAATCGAGATTAGCTCAAGACTGCCATCCTTGTTGAGGAAAGCAAGACAGAAGTCTTATGTAGCAGATGCATAGTCCCAAAGGTCGCGGGAAAATACATTACCCCAGGGCTGATGGGAGGCTATAAATGGACTCCAGATGGTGGCATGTTCAGATCATCAGGGAAGGAAGATGATTTTAGCCTCAATATGTAGAGAGATTTAGAATAGGGAGATGCTGAAAGCTGGGCAGCCAGCAAAGCAGTTTATAGAATCCTAGGCAGGAAGTATTAAAATAGTAATCCACAAAATCGGGTTAATGGAAACTTCTTCTGTGTTTTCCTTATACTATTTGCATTGGTGCATCCTGTGCACAGTTTCTGTGCTAATTAAATGAGCTGATGTTTTTCAAGCTATTTGCAAATGTTAAAGTGCTGCACATATAGCACTGTGTTTCTGTAAGGGTAAAAGGGAAGGGAGAGATGAAATGACCCCTTGGAGAAGGGTGCCAAAGATCATACCATGCCCATCCAAGAGAGACCTTTAGGAAGATGTTTCCTCCTGTTTGTGACTAGTAAACATTTGTAGCATTGACCCAAGCCAAACACAGAATAAGCCATAAGAAAATCTGCCTTAGAGGGTTCTGGCAATATCATATGAGCTCAAATAGGCTTTTGAAGATCTTGGAAAGAAAATATAGAACTGAGGCTAGAGAACACTTGAAGCAGGACAGTCTCCAAAGTTCTTAAACGTAAAGAAGGTCCTTCACTTGGGGAAGATGATGGCACTCAAGGGACGACAAGTTCGTTGTTTTCTAATATTTTGAATATGTAGAAGAGGACTGAACTTATTCTATACAGCATTAAGTCCAAGTTGGAAACCATAGAGAAAAACATTTTTCTTCTGAACATAATAAAGGCTTTTCTATCTATTTAAAGTCCTTTTGAACACAGACGAATCCTTATCCTTGCAAAATGGGGAGCTTACACTGGACTTCATGGGATTTTGTTTCATCAGATGGATGATTGGACTCAGTGATCTGTAATGTTTCTTCCAACACAAGATTCAGTTCTTTCACTGGCCCTAGTCCATACTGACGTACTTACAGGGCAGCAATGTCCAAAGTATGGTCTGGAGAACTGAGCATCCTCAAGACCCCTTTAGGGATTCCAAAGACCAAAACTATTAATATTTTTTTAATAATGCTAAACTGTTCTCTGCCCTTTTTTTTTTCTTCTATCGTGAGTATACATTGCTGTTTTTTAGAGGCTACAGACGTGATATTGCCACAGACAAATGCAGGAACAGATATGAGAAGCCTCTATAAAATCAGACATTAAAGAAATTAATAGAAATGTAAACCATGCCAGTCTCCTCACTGAATTGTGTTTTGTTTTTGAAAACAGTTATATTTCATAAAACATTATTTATAGTAACATAATCAATGTATTATAAATTAATAAATATTTTAAAATTTGTGCTGTTTTAAATTTTAATATAGTAAATATCCACAGACATAACCCACATAAACAAAAGGCCTTTGGACTCCTCAAAATTTAAGAGTGTAAAGAGGTCCAAACACCAAAAAACTTGAGAACTACTATTAGAAGGCACGGTCAGAAAAAGATGTATCTCTGCTCATAAGAATGACGGAAGATATGAACAGGCTAAAAAAGCTTTCTTACTTGCCTACTTCCCAACTACCTTCATAGAGCTAATATCACGTTTATCCTGACACAGAACTAGTGATTTCCACAGAGGTGATCTGGAGTGGTAAAATGGAAGGACCCATGCTTTGGAATCAGGGGGCCTGAATTCAAGTCCAGATTTTTCCATCTTCTCGTTTTGTAGCCTTAGATGACTTGGCCTCTCTGAGCCTCTGTTCTGCTCTATGTAACACTCATGCTACCAGGTTGTTGAGAAGATTAGACAAGATGGATGTGAAGGATCTAACCCAATGAGGTACCTCCTCACTTATAGCTGTCCAATCAGCTGGAGCTTCTATTAGTCAATTCCCAAGGAGCTTCTAGGAAGCTGCATGACCTGATGAACCAATGATGGTTTAGATACAGCTTTCCCCAACTGTTCCCACATATTCACCTCTCCAGGCAAATGCCAAATCTTTATAAAGGGTATACAGGCAATTCCTGAAGTATGTTTTTAGCTGCCAACCACCAAAATATAATTTCCTCATCCTTTACAGCCTGAATACAGTTGTGGGGCAGGAGAACAAACATTGCACGTGGAGTCAAAATACTCAGGTTGAGTCCCACATTTATTGATTTATTAACTCTGTGACCTTAGCCAAGCACTTCACCTCTCTGAGCCTGTTTCTTTATCTATAAAACAGGTATAATAAAACCCGATCTGTAGAGTAGTTATAAAAGCTAAAGTAAATAATACTTACGAGAACACCTTGCAAACTGCAAAACTATATGTGTCAGCTGTCATTAATAAATCTCATCTATTCTATGTTCAAAATTGGTCTAACCTAAAAAATTCCACAGTGAATATTTAATCAAAATTTTCTCCACAAACACACATGTATACATATACACAAATACACATTTATTGGATATTAACATGAAACCTGAACATAGTTTTACAAACACACTTTGTGAATGTGTCCTGGCCCATCCCCCAAATTTGTTTTCCTATTCTAAAACTTTACATCAAGCCCACATGAAGAGAAACACTGAGACATATTAATCTTTATTTCTTAAAAAAAAAAAAAAAAACCTACTTAAAAGAGGTAATATTGCTAAGAGCAGCAATGAAGACCTTTTCTAGAAAATTAAAATATGGCACTCATCTGATTCTCTCCCTGTGACCCGATCCCTTGGAAAGGAAAGGAGGACTAGAAAAAGAGACGCTTGAGGAGGTAATAATTACTAACTGCTATTAGCAGAGCTCCTAATTCAATCTTTTATCTACCTATCTCGTTTATGTCTATTGATTTAGAAAAAGGTATTAGTCATCATGCTTCTGTTTATTCCCGGTGAAATGTCCCAGCCTGTACTGTCAAGGCTGAGAAAATCTGACTCTGTTCTCCAGTAGATTCAGAACGAACCAGTTTTGGTCATAGTCTGTTGGATATCTGTACATTTTTTATCCTTGACTCCTCTTTGGCTATGAACTGCCTGACGGCTGATGTGACTTCTGAATACAGTGTAAATTCCCCACTACTTACAGTGTTCTCTGCACGGTGGGCATTACGTGGAACTGTAATTTTATAATTCCAGATCAAAACTGATACTGTTTTTCACTTTTCAAATATGTAGATTTGAAACATTCTCTTAGACACCATTCACAATAGTAACAACAGAATTTCATATTTCTTTACAAGGGAGACTCAGAGGATCAAAAGGCCTTAATGTTTATAAAATTTATTAGTTTCCTCGAGGTCTATGAACAAGATTATTTTTAGATCTTTGTTTATGGTGCAGACATCAGAAGAGGTGAAATGAAGTCAAGAGTCCATGAAATCACAGGAGAGATTTGGAAACATTGTATGTTTTGTCTTAATAGCTGACTTCTTATCAACTTTGCCTGTGGTTTCTAATCCTGGAATACTAATTGAGCACTACTCTAGGTAGTATGGCGGTCTCGGGGGCCAGACTGGCTTGATTTAAATCCTCCCACTGCCTGTTATCAGTCCTGAGAAGTTAAGCAGGCTGTATCTTCGGCCTCAGTTCCCTCATTTGTAAAATGAGGATAATCACAGGACCTGCCTCATTAGGGTATTGTGGGAAATAAGAGATATTATATGTCAAGTATCGAGAATGGCGCTGGCACAGTCAGGAATACTGGTGTTAGAGATTACCTTTATTATCTTTTCCAATCTGGAGTCTGTACACTATACACAGGCTGGGAAGCTCCTGAAATTATATGAAAAATGCCTGTGCACTTTTCTAATGAAAGAGACAAAGGCTTCATCCGATTTTCAAAGTAGGTAATCTAATAACGGAGACTTCTAAAACCTATAGGTGTGTTTGGGTTACAGCCTAACTTCCTAAAGGGGAGCCTGTATAGACAGAGGATAAACAAAGATGGATGGTAGCTGCCCCATTTACACTGAGGTGTTAAGTATGAATTCCACTAATTTAAAGGAATGCTCTTTCTCTGGGTGGACACCTGACTAGTACAAATGGATCTCCCCTCATCCCTACCACTACCGTAAGATACCGAGCTGAAAATGAACCAAGGTTAACACTCCACACGGGTGTTTGTGAGGTAGACCAATATCTGCTGGCGAAGAGATTTTTGGAGGGATTGGATTTTTGGAGGGTCTGGGAAAGGCAAACAAATGGAAATCCAACACTTCTGTTTATGCCCAAATCCTAAAACTGCCCTGAAAAAGTGACAATCATCACTGGAGATAAATCATATGAGAGGTAAAATGCGATGGGAGAAAAATGCCAAAAGAAAGCATCTGCAGAAGGAAACTGTATTTTCTGTTTTCATTTTGCATTTGTCTTTCTAAGGCAGCACAGATTTTCCATGAGAAGAAAAAGACAGATGGGATGATGGAATTTTGTGACTGCGTTTTCTGGAGCATTTACTAGAGAATTTATGACTCCTGATAGTTACCATTGGATGTGTATTTAGAATAATTTTCTGCCTTGACAACAGGTAATCCTCATCAAATTTCAATCTCTAACAAGAGGGAAGAGATGTTGCCTTTCTAGCTTTTCTGCCTTTCAGTTTGCATATAAATGACCTTCAGTAGCTACTCGGTATTCCAAATTTGCCTTAATTGAAATCTATTTTATTATTGTTGGTTAAAAAAATATTAATTCTTTCTTCTCTCTGGACAGTTTGGCAACTTCCTGGAAAGGGCCTATTGCTTCAAGATCACATTTTTGGTTCACGTTAGATATCACTGGAATCAAAGTGGAGATGATGCTGATTTTGCCTTAAGAAACATAACGACATTTGATGTTCTTTTTTCTTTCTGGTTTTAATCATAGATCATAACAATCAATATTTAAGGGCACCAATCCTGGGCTCAGCATCATGCTAGCTGCATAGGTGAATGGCAGTGTCCATTCCCTCAACAGGCTCAGAATCTAATTGGGAGAGTTAAAAAATCACATCCGAAAAAAGAGAACACTGTTCAGTAGTCACTAAGCCCCACTGTGTTCTGCTGTGGAGATGGAAAGATGAATGAGAAAGGGCTCATTGCCTCTGTAGCAGGGAAGTCCTTACAAGGAACTGTTTTGGAGGTAAGAGCTTATAAGACTTCCAGAAGTTCAAAGGAGGAGACAAATGAGAGTTGGCATAGTTAAGGAAGAGATCATAGCTAAGGTACATTTTGAAGGATGAGCAGGATTTAGACAGATAGGCAATGGGAGGGAAGAAAATCATGGAAGTAGAAATAACCAGCACTGCATGAGCCTCAATGTCAAGGGCTGTCATTTGGATAATGATTTATGTGAACAATGCCCTGTGGCATTTGAAAGTACACAAGCTGCACAACCGTACCCATTGGCGCTGGAAATGAGTGAATGGAAAAAGCAAAACATGTGGAGTAGTGAAAAATGAGAGTATGCTGGGACGTGTGGGGCAGGCTAGATTACGGAGGGCATTGAAAGTCAGCCAGAGGACCTTGGAAGGTGCGTGGTAAGCCACAGGGATCATAGCATATTTCTGAGTTGGAGAGGAACATGTTTGGGATGGTTAGCCAAGAAACAGGGGGCAGAGTTGCCTGGAACATCCAGAATTAAGATCCAGTAGCTCAGCTTGGAGGTATCACAGTGACACCGGGTGAGGTGATGACAACTTAGGCAACCAAGTAGTCTAAGCGGGAATGGAGAGGAAAGGAAGAATTGGATATATTGAAGCCAAACCCAACATGCTGGTGATATGGGAGATGGGAGATGAAAGGGAAGATGCAGGCAAAGATGGCACCTGCTTTCCATGAGCTGCCCAACGCAGTTCTGGGGCTCAGTACCCTTGTCTGGAACAATAAGATAATTATCAAATCTCCAGTCTCATAAACTCATTTGCCATTATTAAAACATAACAAAAACAAAAAATATTTTTAAATTTTAGGAAACAAATTCTGGGAAACCAAACAAGGGATTTTGTGCTTCTCAGTTCATTGCTAACCCCGTTTGCATTAGGCCAAACCAATACGCCAACACATTGCCAGGAGAAATCACCGTATAAAACCTGCTTAAACTAAAGAGAGAAAGAAGGCCCCCATTCTTTTAGAGAAGAACCCACTGCGAAGAAGTCCATTTAAAGGTAATGGGCGGATTTACACGAGTTAGTAGATTTACCCAGAGCCTAGTTGAAATTTTCCCTCCATATAATACTTCAATCAATTCACAGGGGAGGATTGTTCTTCATAATTAGATGGAAAACAATAGCGTGCCATGCATTTTTACGATTTTCTTCTGACCAGTAAATGAGAAGGTAAATAAGTTGGCTAAGATGCATGGAGGGAGTCAGCCACAGCCCTTTAAAACTGGGTCTGGCCTTGATCCCTGTGCTGAAGACCAGGTAGCACCGAGTACTGGATAAACACAACAATAGTGGACCCCTGAATGTGTCATATAAATCCCGTAAGCCAGCAAGACTCCTTAGGATTGAGGCATTCATATAGAAGAATTACGAAAGACACAACAAAGAAACAGCTTCTGTGACAAAAACCTCTCCAATAAAAATAAGTGATCTCGCCAGCAAAACACCTGTGGAGGTTACATGCCTAGTCAGGTGAGGCTTTGCTAATACATTCCTCTAGAGCCTTATCGCACAGCTGTCCTCACTCCAGAGCTACGACGGAGTTTGGGTGTAAATCATTTTCAGATGGTTAAGGGAGTCCAGGATGCTGACAGTTACCTAATGAGAAGCGTCCTTAGCATTGTTCTGAGTAGCCCCTGAGGAGACCTAAACCTTCTGACATCTACCCCATCAACCTGTAAGTAAAGGGCAATAGGCTTAGGGTCCGTGGTCCTTGGCGGATGCTTTACTGCACCCTCGAAGCAGCTTGCACTGTTCCTAAGAAGTTTGCTTCCGCCAGCCTCTTCAACTCCTATTCAGAATCAACCACCCCATGCCATGGACAATCCAAACTTCACAGCAGTCATGTGGCAGCCCCATAAGGAAATACTGGGCTCAGCTACACGCCAGCCTATTAAAATCATACAATGCTGATGCAAACACATCTACCCAACCTGTAGATATGATGCAAGAGCACAACTAAGAAAAGCCAATAAGCATGAAAACGATTGGGCTTTCATATTTATGGAAGAAAAATAATGCAGAGTGGTTGTATAAGCAAAGTCACTTATACAAGGCAGGACTATAAAGCACCCCTCCCTGCAAGGAAAGGTTCCAAGCGCTCACCAGAGGATGGGATACTTGCCCCTGAAAGAACTCGATGCAGTGGGTCAGCTCATGAAATTAGAAATACAGAAGCATCTTTAAACATGGAAGTTTCATATGCACACACAGGTAGCCAGAAAGCAGGTTGTCTTCATGCAGAATCGCATCGTGAAATAAGAATTCTAGAACACGTAGCTTACTTGAGAGTCGCTCCTGGAAATGGCAGTACAAGAGTGGAGAACTTCAACAGGGATGGGAAGGGAGCCAATAAAAGGTGCGCTATCAAGAATGATTATGGAAGATTAATCCTTCTGGAGAGCTCTGGAAGCCAATATAAAGTCCTCAGAGTTATCCCATTGGTGGGTGAGAGAGCCAGGTACTTATACTCCAACTCCCATCAGGCATTGGGTACCAATTACCTGGCACTTCCAGTCTGCCCTGATCACTGACAGAGTGGGTTTCAGGCACCAGGAAAAAACCTCCACACACAGTCATGTGATGCTGGCCATTTAAAATCTGGATGGTGTGTGCTCCAGGGATGAGCCCCAAGGGGACATGGACAGGGCACAAAGAGAATCTGCCACACCGGTCCCCTCAGCAAGTCCCCTACGTATGAGGCCAGAAGACAGAATTTTTAGGCAAACATGCTCTTTCTCCCAAAGTACATTTTTCTCCCCTTTCCTTCAGGCAGTTGCCTATTTTCTGAAGTTTCATGACTGAAAAGAGGCAAAGGTCCAAAGGAAGAAGCGTGTATAGTGCTACCCTAACAAAGTATCACAGGCCCCTGGAGCAGCTGGGATCGTGTCACTTGGCTGAGTATCATGGTGATTCTGAGGACTAAAAAGGTGAACGGGGGGATTTCCAGTAAAGATGACAGAGCAGGTGGACACTGCTTGCCTCATCTCATGACCACATCAAAATTATCGTGGTTATGGGTATTTATCCAAAGAAACCCAAAACACTACTTTGAGGGGACGTGTGCATCCATATGAGTGGTCATTGCAGCACTGTTTACAATGGCTAAGATGTCCCGGGTGTCCATCAACGGATAAAGAGAAGGTGGTACATATACACAATAGAATGTAGCTCAGTGAGTAAACAAGTGAAATTTTGCCATCTGCACAACATTGATGGACCTAGAGGGTATTAACGCTGAGGGGAATACGTCAGACAGAGAAAGACAAATGGCGTATGATTTCACTATATGTGGAATCTAAAGAACAGGATAAACAAACAAACAAAACAGAAACAAACTCATAGATACAGAGAGCAGTTTGAGGGTTGCCAGATAGAAGGGGGTGGGAGAATGAATGAAAAAAGGGGAAGGAGGGAAGGGATTAAGAAGTATAAATTGGTAGTTACAAAAACGGTCATGGGGACACAAAGTATAGAATAGGGAATATAGTCAATAATATTGTAGTAACTATGTGTGGTGTCAGATGGGTACTAGATTTATTGGGGTGATCACCTCGTAAATTATGTAAATGTTAAATAACTATGTTGTACCACTGAAACTAATATATTGTTTGTCAACTGTAACTGAAAAATAATAAAAATTATTTTTAAAAAAGGAAAAGTCACTGAGATCTGTGTTTAAATCTTGGCTCTACTAGCTGTGTGATTTGCCTCTCTGTACCTCAGTTTTCTCATCTGTTAAGTTGGGGTAAAGTGTTCTCAGATGTACGGTAACCACTTAATATGTGTAATTTGCTTAGCACAGCACCTGACCCATAGAAAGCTCTAAATAGAGGTCGGCTTTTATTATTGTTCTTGTGGTTCTGGGCTTTTGTTAGTATGCGAGTTTGTCTTTGTATAATTACCTCCATTAGAGAAAATTGCTAACAGAGCTAAGATCTGTTTGGGGAGGTTAGGTAGAAAGGTTAGTTTTGCCTTGTTCCAAAGCAATTCTGCAACCCTGACTCTGCCTGGCCACTGTATACATGTGTCATTGTTCATAAAAGGAAAAGAATCTAGAAAAAAAACTTCATTGACAAAGGGGCTAAGGGTCATCTCTTTAGTAGGCCAGGTGCAAGAATTTCTCTTAAAAAAAAAAAAAGAAAAACCTAAACTCATATCCAACCTCTATTGCACTAAGGATTTATACTATATGTACCTTAAATCCAAACAAAACTCTGTTCTAAGAAATTAGGTTGTCTACATCAAAATGCCCCTTCATGACAACACGTTAGACACGATTGAGGATAGCAAAAGGTTGTTAATACTTCTAACAGTTATATACATAAGTTACATATATTCATAATTATTCCTCAGCTAGTAATAACCTGAATTCACATTCCCTGAACAGACAGGGATTGATTCCGTGCTAAGAGGAGAGAGTGGTAAGGTGCGAGCTGCCAGATCAATCCACGTGGCTTTGCACTGAGTAAATCCCACATGGGATGATGGAGATTCACATCCCTTGAGAAGTTGTATAACCATAGAGTGGCCGGACCTAGAATGGCACCTCCTCCTGTATTCCTTTCTAGCATAGATGCTGAAAGCAGAGGCCAGACTCCTGGTTTCAAATTCCACCCCTGCTGTTAGCTATGTGTCCTGAGCAAGTCACTTAACTTACTGATATTTCAGTTTCCTTATCTGAGAGAGCTGTTCAATTCATACCTCTTACATGAGGTTGTTGTGAAGACAGACTATATACATAAAGTGCTTAGCAAGTGCCTGCCATAGAACAAGCACTCAATAATGTTAGCCATTTATATTATCACTAATTAAAGGTCAGTCTTACTCCTTTAAACAAAATGCCCAGAATGTTCACAGAAGTGGAAGGAATTCTGTGTCTCTCTGTTTCTCTCTCAAGTTCAAGGTCACCTTTGTGCCTGGAAAGGAGAAGGCACACTAGTTTTTCCTCCTTCAAGGAAATGCATATTGGTGAAAGTGAAAGTGAAGCGGTTACATAGGTAGTTAGACTGAAGGGCCCAGATACAGGGAAAAAATAATAATAAAGAGGGCAGAGTTGCAGAGTTGGGAAAATAACGGTCACAGTTGATCTGTGACTGCAGAGAGTGGACAACAGAGGGACCCTCAGCCATTTGAAGTTAGTCATTCCCGTCATCCCAACAAAACCGAAAATGTAAATGCAGTCATTATTGGACATCGCAGGCTTCCTGTGGGTGAGCTAAGATGAACATTTTTAGCATCGTTTTGAATTATTGAGATAACATTTATAGGGAAGCAGGCAATTGGATTAACATTTCCCCATCTCACCTAACAGCAACCTTTCAAATCAGGTACAGCTAACCAAGCTGAGGGCACTTTCCCATGACTTAGGGAGAAATTAATGAGATGTATTTCCTTCGTGCACACGTTTCAATATTTCAATATTCTGGATTTATAACCAGACATGGGAATAATAGGTCCACGGAGATTAACTATTCATCTTTTCCCCCTGAGTCTGCTCGGAGGACTCCCTCCCTGCCCTGGTCAGGATGCACAGACCCTGGAGTGAAATCCTGACGGGCCCCAGTGCATGAGCCCCTTAGCTAATCAGTCTCCTCAACTTTCTCTTGACCCGTGGACTTCTGGGCAATTCTGGGGGTGAATTTTATGACTGACACTAATTCATACAGGCTCTAAAAGGGTCCTTCTCTGCCTTTCAGCCTCTCCTCAGGAGAGCAAAGCATAGGAGCTATAGCAAGAAAGTACAGACTGGAGTAAAATTCCAAGGAGGGGCGCCTGGGGAGACCTAACTTGGACCAAATGGATCGTCGTGGATAAGCACACTGTTACGGGACTAAATTAAGATGTCAGCCATATTCAGGGTACAGGCTGTGTTTCCAGTGCCAGCGGAAGCTGTCCCTCTGTGGGGAAACAGCTGGGGACTCCATAATGAGAGAGCCTGAGATGCTTGCCAGACAAGACAGGGCAGGTGCCTCGAGAGACAGTAATTAGCAACTAGAAGCGAATGGACCGGGGTGGAGGTAAAAGGCGGTCTCGAGCACTTGATCAGGTTTGCCTTTTCCTGCTGCTGTCTGAAAATCAGGGCACTGATGACCATCAGGCCTCAATGTATGGTACTTGATTGGCCGATTCATGTAGAAGTGATCATTTTTGAGGGCTTTATATTTTTGTCTTATGTTCCCTTAATACGCGCTACAGGCATGGGTTTAGCTATTGCTTAGACAGCCTCCTGTCCAGTGTGGCTGTTCTTGGAGGGAATATTCCTAGGACATAATCCAGGATGTCTGAGAAAGGCGGACAGGGAACCCTTGACACAGTTCTTCCAGGAGATGCAGAAGGTAAATTCATGCCACTTGCTACAAACTCTGAAAGCCTCTTGAGCAATTTTGCATTTGCTTATGAAACATGCTCTTGACTTGAGCAAGTGAAAAACAATGTGAACCCTGCCCATGGTTTATTTATCCCAGCAGCAAATGCTCACAGTGTCTGAGATTCTATAATCATGAAAGCCCCTGTGGACCTCGGGCTCTCTGAATTTAAATCAGCCTCGTACCTTTGCATTTGCCCTTACAAGTCGTACTTTTGAATGACACATCATCTTAGAGGCTCTGCTCCGGGTCCTCTGTAAGAGGGGAAGGCAGAGCAATTGATGAGGTCCAGCTCCCTATACCAGAGGTCAGCAAACTACAGCCCGTGGGCCACATGCAACCTGCCCCTTGTTTTTTAAATAAAAATTTACTGGAACACAGCCATGCATGTTCATTATGGATTCATCATGGCTGCTTTCAGTCATAATGAACCAAAGGCTTTGGTTCTTAAGCCTTTCAAGCTACAGCAACAAAGCTGAGTAATTGTGGCAAAGACCCCTGGCTTACATAGCCTAGAATGTTTTCTGTATGGTCCTCGATAGAAAAAGTTGCTGACTCCAGGCCTGTGGTCTGGCCCCTTCTCCAGAAATCACTGGAATGCCTGGTAGAAGAAGGATGGAGGAGGAAACAGGAACTTTCCCGCTCCAGGGGCTTCCCTTCTGATACCTCTCCTCACTCCTACAACAGGAATAGCAGAGTTTTGTTCTTTTATCTTTGACCTTCAGGTCCACGGAGGTGAATTACACTCTTCAGCCCATAGCACAACATCCATCATCCTTTGTCCGTGCAAGTTCCTTGCTTGCTTATTTGACTTTATTCACTTAACCCCTTCATCTCCAGTTCCTCCTCCCCAAAGGGACGTCACTCTGAAATGTCTGTGGTGCATGTACCCTTACAAAATGTGTAGTGTTGTTGGTTGTATGTTTGTGTTTTTCATGTACATAAATGATACTGTGCTAAATCTCATTTCATTCTTTTTCCCTGGAAACCATTGTCCTTCAACCATGTTTTTAAGATTCATCTATGAGTCTCCTGTACATCTACATCATTGTTTCTAATTATTCCTCAAAGCTTTTAGGGGCAAAGTCCAGTAGATTCTTTTCTCCAAAAGTGGGGAACCTCTGGTGTATGACTTCTTCATCACACTTGTGACATAGTTGCTCCCCAGAGATCTACATCATTGTTTCTAATTATTCCTCAAAGCTTTTAGGGGCAAAGTCCAGTAGATTCTTTTCTCCAAAAGTGGGGAACCTCTGGTGTATGACTTCTTCATCACACTTGTGACATAGTTGCTCCCCAGAGAAGATACAATTCTTTAAAAAGAGCTTGCCATACATAAAACACCATAGGGCTTACATCAATCAATGAGGTCCCTGAATTCTTTATAAACCCTATTATTAAACTTAGTTATGAGACAATATTTCTGATAAGCTTTCAGCATATTCTTTATTAAAAACTCCCCAATATATCCCAACAGTCTAATTTGTGGCCAGCCGTTCCCAACCACACATTGTGTATATTGGGTTCTGAATGTAAAGTAGCCAAGCCTTGGGGGTTCTCAGAAGATAGGAACTCAGGTAAGGCCTATCCCTGAAGAGGCAAGAAAGAGCCAGAATGGCTCCACTACAGCCCAATTGTCAGAAAAACCTAACAGGACCTCACTTCCGTCTTCCATTCCCACATCATGCATTCTGTCAGGAGGGTATGTTTGGTTCTTAAGTCTTTCCAGTCCTTAGGCTCCCCAACCCTTCAGGAGTCGGAGGATGGGTGAGCAGAGAATATCAGGCATTTACCAGGTAAATAGTGTTCAGTCAATGAGTTTGTATTAGATTCAAAGGAAAAGTACTCCACTTTGACCAATCATTATTCCCACAAAATATTGTAAGTAGTTTCCTGGCCAAGGCTTTTAATCTCACCTATCGTGAGAATTCATACTTTTCATGTTGCTTTTTATATTGTTAGAAAAAAGAACTGTCTTTTGACTTTTGATCCTTTTTCAGTATGAGAGTAGGCAATAAACTGTAGACAAAAACTATGGGTTTGCAGGTATATTTATACAGTGTTTGAATTCTAATGATGTTGATATTATCAGGCTCCTAAGAGAGATCCAGAAAGCTTTTGTGGAGTACGTAATGTACCATTCAAATCACTACTATTTGCCCCCCCTAAATTTTAGGGCAATCCTAATTTATATTTAGGACAGTATATTGAGAAGGGGCAGTGAGGGATTAAAACGGGGGCTGATTTGCTGCTGCAGAATGTGATGAAATGATCTTTTCTACTGGCCCAGAGCATTGCTGCTCCGTGGAGGACAGTGGCAAGGCACTGCACACAGGGCTTCCGTGTGGACACAATTGTCTACTAAGTCACTCCTGTGGGGTTCACACACATGCCAATTCTGCTAATTAAAGAAGGGCTCCTTTATAGATGATGTAATACAGAATTGTACACCTGAAATCTATGTAATTTTACTAACAATTGTCACCCCAATAAATTAAAAGAAAAAAGTAAAGCAAAGAAAAAAAAAGAAGGGCTCTTGATGGTCCATCATTCACAGCTTTTGTAAGCAATGAAGACCTCCTTCAACTCAATTTCCTAAACTTGTAGATAAAATAGAGGACCTGCCGTTCAGCTCATGGCTAATTTTTTATCTGAACAATTCTCCCCCACCAAAAAACAGGCACATGCACACGTGCACGCGTGCACACACACACACAGACACACACACACAATCAAGCTTGTCAGATTAAGATAATCTCTGCCTCTCTGTTTATAAATATGACTTCCCTCCACACACATCTCAGCATTGCAGACAGACGAGCAATCTTTCCAATTTCCAATTAGCGAAGGTTAAGAAAACCTCTCTGAAATTTAATCTTGGAAGAGCTATACTTCTAGTTTATAGCTAAAGCGATTGTACACTAATTAAATTGAAGTGCCCATGGGATTAAAGCAAGAAGTTCCATGAAAGGAAAAGTCTAGAATGCATCCCTGAGGAAAGCATGAAGCATAACAAAATACAATTTAATATATTTTGTTAGGATAAATAATTACAGTACGGAAGATCTTCACACAGGACAAGAATATTTTACTAATCCTCATTTGCTATCTTTTTTTAAAAACGTTGAATAAGAGACTGCTCGATGACATTGCAGAATCCAAGCACGTTTTAAGCACATCAGCACTCAGAGATGGGCCTTGCTATGCAGCAGTTGCTCTGCTAAGAAATCTCCCTCCTCTTTCCTGCCTCCATCCCCAACACACATTCTTCACTAGTACCTGATGACACGTGTTCCACTATTTGTCATTTTCCCACCCACATTCAAAAGTCACAGAATGTCAACTGGTTTCTTTTTTCCTTAGACAACGAAGAAAATTTTAACTTCTGAGGTCAGCTAAGCCTAATGAACAGTAAAATTTTCGGAACTTAGATGATGGGCACAAAGGAAGCACCACAGAGCATTTTCTTATATGAAAAAAATGACTCACAGAACATGCCGAATAATTAAAAGTTAAAAGATACATTATAAAATCTATAATTATCTCAAAACGACAATTTTAATTTAAAAAAGTCCTAATTTACGAGTCAGTATGTTCACGAAGTCAAAGCTATAAATATATAAGCTCAATATTTTTCACATTTGCTTTTTATAATGTGCTTACTGGATTCATTTATATTTACAGCTTAACACATTTTCTAATGAACGAATCAGAAGGTAAAGTTCAGTGGGGTGCATTAGAGGTCTGTGTTTGGGAAGTGAAAATAATTAGGCAGTTAGAATCAACTGTGAAAAGAGATACCATTGGCTCCTACTAGATATCAATCTCTTGAAAGGGTTTGCTTTTCAAAAGGGTTAGATTTTCCTTTTAAGTGTAACTGACTCACAGAAATGCTGGCTGGCACAGCACAGATTATAAGAGCAAAAGCAGAAACACTTTAACCTGAATGTCTAAACTTTTCTAATTCTACAGTTCAATTAATGATGGTCCCTGGCCAATTTGCAGAAAATAGTGTCAGTGAATACTGTATTTCCAACTCTGACGTTTTTTTTTCAAAAACTTTTTCTTAAAAACTGTTATCAACTACAATTTGCGCATGTTAGAAATGAGCATGTGTTGCCCTCCCCCCCACCACCACCACCAGTTCTTAACCTCCATCAGTGTGAACATATCTAAGAACCTCTATAGAGCCACCTCTGCACTGTTACGACCGTGGCCGCCCAGAGATGAGGGCCTGTGATATAGCCTCCGGTTAGCCAATAGCAAACGGTGATCTTTGGAAAGTCAGGCTCTCTCATCTCAGTTTCATCATTTGTAAAACGAGCTGAAATCCATCATCCACCTAGGAATTGAAATACTCATGATATGAAAACCTTTTAAAAATTATAAGATAAACAAAGAATACAAACCAGAAATACAAATCAGAACTCTCTAGGACTAGACCATGCCCTTGGAAAGATCTGGCGACAGTCTCATCACAGCACTTCTGTTACCTGCACTTCCTTCTCTGCCTCTCTTGGTGGGCTGCCCTAACGTCTGTAGAAAAAGTCTCCATGTTGCCAGCTTCCTGGTTCTCACCTTCCTCCTTAGAACATGTGTATATACACGAAGCTTCTAATTAAAAAAGAAAAAGCATGGACGGTGTAGATGCCTGACCACTGCAGTGTACACCTGAAGCTGGATAATAATAAATGTCAACTATAATTTAATATGTATATAGTCACAGGATGTGGAGTACAGCCTAGAGAATAGAGTCAGTGGAATTGTAACAGCCATATACGACGTCAGAGGGGTAGTAGGTTGGGGGCGGGGGCTTATCACTTTTTGAGGGGTGTAAGTGTCTATTACGTTGTTTTTTATACCTGAAATTAATTTTTAAAAAAATAATAAAATAAGAATAAATAAATAAGTAAAAAGAAGGAGGAGGAGATTGTTTTTCGCAACAAATTAGCTTCCTGGGTGGAGAGGGGGAGAGCATATTTTAATCCTGTATACTGATGCTAAATTACTCCTCCAAACAAATTTTCATATATTTGCTTGGGGTTAAAGACACAAAGTCTGCCTATTAGGTTTTTTTACTGTGCTTAACATACACATAACATTTGCCATTTTAGCCATTTTCAGGTACACAGTTCAGTTGTATTGAGTACATTCACACTGTTGTGCGACCATCACCACCGTCCACATATCCAGCACTTTTTTATCTTCTCAAATTGAAACCGTACCCATGAAACCAGTAACCCTGCATTCCCCACTCCTCCCAGACCCTGGTTAGTATACTTTCTGCCTCCATGAATTTGACTACTCTAGGTAACTCATACGCGTGGAATCATATAATATTTGCACTTTTGTGTCTCGCGTATGTCACTTAGCATAACACCTTCAAGGTTCATGTTGCAGCATATGTCAGAATTTCATTTCTTTTTAAGGCTGAATAATATTCCATTTTATGAATCTACCACATTTTGTTTATCCATTCACCTATTTATCATTAATTGACATTTGTGCTCTTTCTACCTTTTGGCTCTTGTGAATAATGCTGTTATAAACACTGGTATACAAATATCTGTTTAAGTCTCTGCTCTCAGTTCTTTGGAGTACATACCCAGTAGTGGAATTGCTGGGTCATATGGTAATTCTATGTCTGCGTTTTTGAGAAACTGGCATTCAGTTTCCCACAGTGGCACCATTTTACATTTCCACCAGCAATGCACAAAATTTCCAGTTTCTCCACATCCGCACCAACGGTTGTGATTTTCTCTTTTTCAACAATAGCCACCCTAAGGAGTGTGATGTGGTATCTCGTTGTGGCTTAATTTGCATTTCCCTAAGGATTAGTGATGTTGAGCATACTATTGATTTTCGAATCAGCTAAAATTCTTTGGCTGGATAGTCCAGGCCCCATAGCACTGAGTCACAACCTATATGAGTCTGTACCATCTCCCCTTAGCATCCAGTCTCCACCATCCTGTTGGTGTCCCTCTCCCTGCCACCCCTTGGCTCATCCCAGCAGAAGCCAGAGGGCAGGGGGACTTTGGATGCAGTACAGATCAGCCTCCCAGAAGCAGAGCCGGGTGGCATAATGGGCAGACCCGATGGGGAAGGGCACATGGAAGCCATCCACCGTTCCACTATTTTAACGGCTACTTTCTAGCCATCATAATAGCTAGGACAATGACGGGCTCGTGGTACATAACAAATGCTTACAAACTTGAAGTTTTTTTTTTTTGCCTGATGTCTTAAAGCAGAAGTTAGGATGAAGCTTGTGAACTACCTATCTTATCCACAGCTTCAAATAGTTTGTATGGATAAGCAGCTGTAGACTCAACCCCGCCACGATAGACACTTGTTTTGCCTTTCCAGTTGTCACAGGGCCACATCATCATCCCTTCCTGTCACCATCAATGTACAGGGTCAGTACATGGACAATGTGGAAGCTGATGACGGGCACAGTCTGTTTTTGTGTACATTTGAAATTTTCCCTGATAAAAAGTTCACTAAAATAAAGATGCCAGGCCCCACCACTGACCCTGTGAAAGAAGGGACCACCCATAGTCTTACATACACATCTGGTAACCAATTTGGAATTTATGGGTAATTGTTATTGGATTTTTAAAATACAATTAATTTTGTAATGACAAATGCTTAAGGCATTTTCTATGTCTATGATACATAAACACAAATTACATTGTATGTCATTTCAGACACACATTTTAAGTGTGCCTCTTATTTGGTGAGTATACAAAACAGCATTTAGATACCATTTACCTCCTATAAATACACTGCAAAATCTTTCCCAGTGTTACTGAAATTGGTTGCAAAATTTGCTTCCAGATACATAAAGTACTAGAAAAGTGGCCAAAAAAGAAACATGGACTCAACATGCTGCCAAAAATAATAATAGAACTTTAAATGTTAAAGAGTTTTTTTAAAGGCTCTTTGGAAGTTGTTTTTCCCTCCATCCTCCTGATTCTAACGCTGAGGTGCCTTTCCGGCTAGCTTCCTGATCACTTGGTGGGTCCAGTGGCGCCGGTTACATCTGTTTGGTGTGGATGTGTGGAGCGCGTGGGAACCAAGAGGGAGAGTGGAATGGGGACTGAACACTTTCAGAAATTTTTAATTGGAAAAAAAAATTGAACAGGAGCACTGAGCTGCCATCGTGAAGGCAAGTTTATTGCCCTTCACCTCTCTGTAGGCTCCACGAAATGTACTTGCTGATTGAGGCTAAACCTGGCCTATTTGCTTTGCTTCTTCGGTGAAAAATGAGAAGATCAAGGATTGCTCTCTGGTAGGTATCATGTTCCGCTCTGCATAGGTTATTTTCTGCTACAGATGGTTTTGCAGGTCATGCAAAGGGGAATGGGCCACAGTTACTTTTTCCTTTGTCACTTTGAAAAGTGTCAGGACATGTCATCGCAAGCCATCCCTCGAAGTCCGCTTGTCCCTATTCATATGTTCAAAGGAAAACTGGCCAGGAGACTAATGTACAGTATTGGGTGTAGAGATCTCCCTGGTCCAACCAGTTACGCCTGGATCCATGAGCCCCTCAGCCAGTGTGGACCACTGTGCAGAAGACCGTTCAGTACTTTCCTTTAGGGAAATGTCTTGAAGCCAAGTCCGGGTTTCCGTCAGTTTCCCCAAGGTTAGGAGGAGACATTTAATGCCACAACCTCTAAGCAGTCAGCACTGGTGCTGGCTTTTGGAAACTTAAATAGTTACAACTCACACGAAATGAGACAATGCATGCGACGCCCGTAACATGGTGCCCAGTAGATTGTTAGAGTCAATAACTGTTGGCACCTCTTGATGACTAGCCTCGCCATGAACATGGCAAACTTTGTGCTAAACTTCTTATGCCTTCATTTACCAAATGTGCCAAGCACTATGTGCCAAGCACTATTGTTGGGCAATTGGGATGTAGCTGTGGATAAGCCAGGCCAGGTCTTTGTTCTCATCAAGTGAACACGCTTTGGGAGGGAAGACAGACAATACATTCTTAAACTAAATAATTTCATTTCATAGTTGCCATGAATAAAATAAAACAAGCTGATGGAATAGGGAGTGACTGAGGGGAACGGGATGAGGAGGGAAGTGGACTGTAGATCAAGGGACCGAGAAAAAGCTTTTCCAAGGATGAGACATGGATGATAAGATGGAGCCTGCCAGGGCACGGGCCCTGAGGTGGACTCCATCTCAACACTGCCCTGCATTACCTTATGCAACGGGTGCGAAACTACATGCCTCTTTGCTGTCCTGTTAACAGTTTCCATTTTCGAGGCATCTAACTGCTCAACATGCAATCAGAATAAACTGTCACCAGGAGAGTTGTGCTACTTTGGAGAGAACTCACCATGTATACAACATAGAAATTTTCATTTCACCAAGCATGAGAACTGATGTCTTGAATCAGCGTTGCTTGATGTCACTACTGCACATTTCACTGGGAGGACCCACCTTTGATTTGGGGACCAGGCCCATGACACATCACTATTCACATCCACAGATCTAAGAGTCACGTTATGAGATAGGATGGCACCTGCTCTGCCAGCGACCTGTCGTTAGCTCTTGAACAGGTCAAGGAATGGGTTAGATGGGTGCCTCTAAAACTTTAATGTGCCTTCCAGTCCCCCGAGGATTTCGTTACACGTAGACTATAATTCAGTAGGTCTGGGGGAGGCCAGAGGTTCTACATTTTTAACCAGCTCCCCAGTGATGCTGAGGATGCTGGTCCTTGGACCACAGTCTTGAGGAGCAGAAGTGTAAATGGTCTCTAAAGTCCCTTCCAGCTCTAAATCTATGAGTCTGTGTCTAGACTTACTAGTCCTTGAACTTCAGGTCCTTGATATAATCTCAATCACCTAAAGATCTGTGATAACCAAGATATAGGTGACCTTCCTGCAATACCCAACCTGTGCTTCCTTCTGGTTGTCCAACCCTTGCAAAATCAAGGTTGTTGACTCACATCAGCTACCTGCTACAGCAACACCGATGTATTTGAGGGCAGAGGCCACTGAAACTCCTTATCACTTACCAAATCCAACAGGATGAAGCAAGGAAGATTCGATTTCAGAAGTGTGCCCACATTCAGGCTGGAATGGGATGGTTAGTTGTTCAAAGTAAGCAATAACAAAGGAGCATAATATTTTAATTTGCATTATTTAATTAATTAATGCACTCCTTGGGTAAGATGTTTTTAAAATCATACAAAATTCCACATAGTGCTGGAAGTTCAGTGAAGGATGTTATTGATGATTTTACCTTAATTACCACTGCTGGGTTTCACCTTGAGGGGGTTATTAGGCAGGTAAAACAAACAAACAAACAAAACCTAGATTCTTATAACTGAAACATCCTCAACTCTCCGCAGCACGATCTGTTGGCATCTTGGCTTTTTACCTCTGAAACTGGGGGCTGAGGTGAGTGGTTTCCCATGGCTTGTCAGAAGACTATTTCTAACAGGCAATGTGAAGGGGAGCATGAAGACAACTCAGGGAACTACTAGTTCCCATTAAAGACACTGTTCTATTTAAAGTAGAGAAGAATGGGGACATACTATCATGGTGATAATGATGGCTTACATTTGAAGGTCACCTCAAAGCTATCAGTGTTTTCAGGAGGTGGCTATGGTTATCACCATTTTATGATCAAAGAGCTAGAAGGCTAAGGAGCCTGGTTAATCTGATCTAGGAAGAATCTTTCCATTATTAGTGATAATCAACAGCATTCTAAATTTTAAACAAAATGGATTATTGTTCAAGCCTTTCTGAGACGTCTGCTCTTCGTGTCACTCATCGAGCTCGGTGGACTCTCTCATATAGTTGAGCAGGTGTTTCAGTACCTGGGGAGGGTGCACGGTGAAGAGGCAAGCGGGAGCTGGGTGCACCCTCTCTAAGCATGGCACAGAGGGGGCTTCTTTTCTAACTCATACAAAAATCCTTCTGGCTAATGGTGACCTCAGACATAACCCGTCACATCAAAAAATACTCGTACAAACTAATAACTGGTAGAACAGAGTCTGAACTCAGATCCTCTTTCTAGTATAATTTTCAATATGTGGATAATGCTCTAATTACAGAGCATTAATCCAGTCTTTGCAAATGTTCCCAAGCTCACAGAGCCCAGCATATAGAGGAAGAATAAGAACCTGTCCAGTTCTGTTGGCTCTCCAATTAACATCCTCCACTGCCAACCCCAGGACCCGGGATTACTTTGGTTGGTTTATTAGGACCACAAAAATCTATATTTCCCATCAGATGTGCTTGCCTGTGGAGTCTCCTGAGGATAGATTGACCCTAGCCAGGAGGTCAGTAAATGACATGATGAAATTAACTGGCATTTCATTCATCTTTCAAGTGTTGCTTCTCCCAGACAGCAGTCTGAGGGACCACAGGGCCATGGAGCATCCATCAAAGGGGAAGTAAATAAAACATGACTTATTCTCCTGGATCCTTCTCAGGCTATGCAAGGAACTCCCTGGTGTATAGCTGGCCATTTCAGAAAAGATACTATAAATGCTGGTGAGCTGGTGTCTGCATTTGCAATTGGCTTCTATATACTTATATGTGCTATGAAGGAATATTCTTTACCTGAAGTGGGTGAGCATCCATTTTAATTTACATTATTAGATGTATTATCAAAACACATGAGACTGATGAACACTACTCACTATGGGAACAAATAGCAAATGACAATTAACAGGCTTCTTGGCCAAGAATTGAAACCAGTTCAGGGAAACCACAATAAAAAGAGGTATTTATACAACTATGATTTCTACCGATTTGGGGCTTCTTAGACTGGTCACAGGAGGCACAACAAATACTTAGAAATGATCATGATACACAGATAGGCAACAATAGTAAAAGACAGCAAACCCTGGATTGGCCCTCCTTCTATCGACTTCCCAGACACAGCAGGCATGTGGATCTTACGAAGATGTCCACACCTGGACGTCTCTGCTAGCGCTACTATACAAGACATTATAAAAATTAATTTCAACCCAAATGAACCAGACCACATCACAGGCCAATATCCAGCGCAAGATAGGGTCGAGAATCCCAGTTCCAGATACACTGGAAAGCCAGACATCAATAGAAACATCCAGGATTTATTTCCTTATTTACCTTCTCTTCTCATTTTTAACCAGTTCTTTGTTCACAGTAAGAGAACACTGGCTTTTACAATGGACACGCTAAACTGAACTGAGGCACTGTCCACATCCCCCTACCCCCTCTCTCCTTCCCTCCCCATCCCGAGGATAGGGTCTTCGCTGAGGGAAATGGTGACTGTGTAGAGCTTCCCAAAGGTGGTGGGGTTCTCCAAGGACGCCCAGCCTCTTGGTGCCATGGGTCAGCCCTGCCACACCTACACTTGGGTATGATGAGAAGCAGCAGCTGGGCGCAGCTTCAGATGGAGTGGGAAGGAGCTGACTTCCCTCCTCTTTTGCTGACTCAGACCCTGAAGGTAAGGACAACCTCACATGTTTCTGCTGAGACCTCAGCTGGAGTTTAGGACCACTTCCTATCCTATTTTGTGCTTGGAGAAAGTGTGTATGGAGAGACGGGCTGGGTGGGAGGTCGGTATAGCAGAGGTGTGGGAACTGTCCTGGCAAGGTAGAAAACTTGAGAAAAAGGCAGAGGACACACCATTTAGACCAGGTCCCCTGTTTCCTTCCCCTTACAGCTTTCTTCTCTTCTTTGTTTCAAAGGACATCGATTACTTGTTAGGAGCTGATACAGGGATCTGGGTCCCCATAGCTGTCTACTCTCCAAATGGCCACTGGGCATTGATGGCCACAGCAGTCAAAGTCTTGAAGCAAGGGGATCCTGGCCCCAGGGGAATGTTCTCCCGTTGAGAGGACCTGGATTCCCCTCCCTGCACGCCCTCTCTAGCTCAACCTCATTGATCTGCCTCTGACTGTAAAGACACTTTCCCAGAGAAGCAGCAGCACAAGGGACTGGTGTTCATTTTCTAGAATTTGGGCCTCCCTCTCTTGGGTCTAACAATGGACAAAGGACTATCTAACATCAGACATCCCCTCTAAGGCCCTGTCTGGGCTGTACAGAATGGATCTAGCGTGGTGAGAATGGCTTCTTCCTCTCACCTGAAAGCCACAGAGAGATTCTGTGCAGCACCTCCAACTTCCTGCACACTTCCTAGGATCCCCAGGCAAGAGGGGAAAAGTAGCTGGAAATATCTGTCGTCAGCCTTACAGAACTGAAGTAACTGGGAAGAATTTCTGCTGCAGCTCTTCACCTTACCCAACGGCAGGCTGCTGACTTGGAAACGGAACCCACCATCTAGCATGAATCAGAGATGTGACTTTCGGCCCAGAAAGAACTGACGACCCATTAGAGTCCATTCAGATGTCTCTTGGCTCGTACGCCCTATTTTTACTTCCTCCCCTTGCTTATCTTGGGTAACCTAGAAAGGAGCTGGGAGATGTAAATAATGTTTCCGATAGAGGAGATCTGGGACCCAATCAGCCAGGAAGGGTGTGATTAAATCCAGGCTGACTCAGAGATGACAGGTGAGGACAGCAAAGAGAGCAGACATCTGCAAGGACTTGGGCAACTCATTAGGAAGGAATTTTAGGAACAGAAGAGGGAGACGCTGTGGTGAAAACTGTTGCTGAGGAACAAGAATCACCTCACACCCCCTCACCAAACCAGCCTTTCACTCCCCATGGCTGTGTCTGGAGACACACAGGTAGATAGAGCCAGATCCTGGGCAATAGAAACAGTATGCAGTAGGGCTCTTTCCACGTTTGGGGAAGGAGGGACTAAATGCCACCGCCAACTAAGTTTCATTCTAATAAACATTAACTGAGCACCTATGAAATTCCAGGCACGGCGATCAGAGATAAGACAAAAATGAGAGAGAAACAACCTCTGTTCCCAGCCTAGGAACAGAGCTTTAGAAGAGGTAGCTTCGGATCCCTGTCTTAGGTCCTAACAAGCGATCAGTGTTCAGTTACAAAATGAGAAGAAAGCAGTAGTCCGAGCTGTAAAACAGAGTCTGGCTCAGCTGCAACCCAGAGGCTTGCTCAAGTGGGGGCCCAGACCAATGCCAGTCACGTGTAGCCTGAAGACCCAAGGCACGCGGGCCGGGCTAAGGTTATTCTACCAGGCAGTTCCAAGTACGCCCTTGGAATGCATCAGTGAACCAAACAGGTAAAAATGTCTGCCTTGTGGGGCTTACATTCTTGGCGGAAGAAACGATTCATAAATAATAATCATAAGACTAAATAAATTACCGTGTTTCCCCCAAAATAAGACCTAGCTGGACAATCAGCTTGAATGTGTCTTTTGGAGCAAAAGTTAATATAAGACCCGGTCTTATTTTACTATAAGTACTTATTTTTTTTACTATAAGTACTATAAGTAAAATAAGACCGGGTCTTACATAATATAATATGATATAATATAATATAATACCGGGTCTTATATTAATGTTTGCTCCAAAAGATACATTAGAACTGATTGTCCAGCTCGGTCTTATTTTCGGAGAAACACGGTATATAGTATGTTAGAAAATGTATGTGTAGAAATAAAGAAAAAAGTGAAGTCGGGACAGGGAATCAGAGGTATAGCAGTTTATAATAGGGTGCTCAGGGTAGGCCTCTTTGAGAAGGTGACATCTGAGCAGCACTGGAGGGAAGAAAGGACCACTGGAGGAGTAGATGTTGGGCGTCCTGAGAGTAAACCCCAGGCACCCCGCCGTGTGTGTATCCAGTCAGGCTAGTGGGAGCCTCCCCCTCCACAAAGTGAAAGCCTAGAAAGCAGGCTCCTGTGCTCTTCTCCTGCTATGTTCTTCTCACACAGGACCTGGTACTTATTACAGTACATGTTCGATTAACACCCAGTGATGATGAGGCACGTTCTGGAACAGCGTCCTAGGCCTACTCTGGTTACGGCCGTTCCTGGGCTGAACCAGCCCCGGGTAAAACTCTGAATACAGACAAATTGATGGTACATTGTTATAACAAGAGAGGACACGGAACAAGTCCTTAAATGTGTTTCCTGTCTTCGTACTCTAAGATTATAGTCCCCGCAGAATTGCTCCAATGGGATGATGTATTCCAAACCCAATTAACTAAGAGACACATTGTAAACAGTTTTCTTTCCTGCCTAAGTTGTTATGTAATCTGGCCAGAAGTACAGGTCTTTCTAATAACCCAATGTAACCGTCTCTGGCTCCGCCCTACATCAGCCCCATTTTATATACTGCCTTAAATGCTCTCTGCCTCCCCTGTGACCCAGGCCTTCAGCCGCTTCGCTGATGCTGCAGCCACTGCTGAGGCTGATTCTGTGAGGGCAGCAGGCAGTCAGCCTGGCCACGTGAGGCCCATCCTCGAAGATAGATGCCCGGTGTCTCTACCTGTCTGGATTCCATGAAGCCCTGGCCACGGGGCACAAGTTTTGTGTCACACCCTGTCCAGGTATTGCAAAGGGAAGTTCAGGGAACTGTAGGGAGTAAGCAGATCATTGTACACTCTGTTCCTCCCTCTCCTGGCCTGTTCCAAGAACAGAGAACACATAGCAAGTAAAGGTAAATAGTTGCTTGTTCCCCTGGACACGTGCCCACCCCTACTCCCCACCCCCCACCCAGTGTATTTCAGATGTCTTTGTTCTATATACTCATATAAGACATAGCAATAAAAATTCAAGGTTAAGCCCCACGCACAAGACTCAACGCTTCAACTTTTTCAATGAGCACTACAAAGGACTCAGGTTCCTCCCAGTGAAAAAGACCCTATAATTTCTTTCACTTCTGGAGTCTGTTTTAAAATTCACACCTTTCACTAGCCCTCCACTTCCCGATCCCTGTAGGAAATGAACAAATGATACAAGAGGCATAGATGAAAAGATATACCATTAAGACATGAATTGTCATTGTGTGTGTGTGTGTGTGTGAGTGTGCACACGTGTGCCTGTGTTATTTCCCAACTTGCAAAAGCCCGCTAATGCTTTCAAGCTCTGCTTTGAAATTTTTTTAAACTCAGATAATTTTCCAGGATTTTATTTGGCTGAATTCATCAAATGCACTTTGTTTTTTTCCAATGTGGATCACAAAGGCAATTTTCCGAACAACTCTAGAGGGATTATTTCTCTAATGTGTTTCTTCCCTGAGACCTGTTTGCCTCCGTATGAGCTGAATCTTAACTTCCTTCATTCTGGGATAGAGGTTGGTGAGAGGGAATACCTGATCTTTTTCACAACAAAATAATAGGAAATCTGCTTTTCACAACATGCTCTCTTTGCTCAGTGGAGACTCTTATGTTCATGTGTCTAAATGGGACATGGAGTGAATTTTTTTTGTGAAATTTTGATCTCTTGAGGCTTACCAGTGCACCCCTGTGATTTTGGCCTAGCTAGACTCAGTAAATATTTCTTTGTAGAGCAGAAGAGGAGGAAATAACACTGTGCTGTGAGAGCATATACTTTTGTGGGCCTCTGGGGGCTTATTATGAAGTTCTGTTACAGAAGCATTGCCTCATTCTGGGCATGTGGGTTTATGGAGAGGATTGGAGAATGCAGGCTTTGTGGGGAGGCTTTCAGACAGGGATTCTATGCTCGCTTTCAGCACTCAGGACTCGGTGGGCGCTCCCCCCTCAACCATATTTTAGCGTTATCTTCTTTGCACAAAGAATACATTTTAAACTCTCCAGACTGGCATCTAAGCCCCTTTGCGGAATAGCTGCCAATCATCCCTCTACCTTTAATTCCCTCCCCTGAGCCACTCTCCTCCATGAGCAGCGCACCTATCCCAGAGCAGACTCCAAATCCATCATCTTCCACCTTCCACCTCTGGCCCTTTCCTGACGGAGATCCCACTCCCAGAAAGCATTGCTCTCACCTTCTGAAACCATACCCACCTTTCCAAGCCCCAATTAAATGGCATCTCCTTCAAAAACTTTGCTCAGATACCCCTTCCCAAGAGGTATTCCTATTTTCTCCTCCATTCCTTCCGCACTCAGTGCCTCTATTTCATGGGACTTAATGAAAATATATATACGGGCAAAGGAGGGTAGTGCAACAGCTGTTTGGGGCAATGAGGAGAAACTGGGCAAATCACACACAGGCATTTTGAATTCACTCCCCTTTTTATTAGGACTGAAACTAGACGGAAGCAAAGCAGGAAAGGCTGGTGGGTTTGAAGGACTAGTGTCCTGGGATCGTCCCGCATACTTAGGGATGGGACCCAGCAAGGTTTTAAAAGCCAAAGTATGGAATGAGAGCAGAAATGTGATCTGTGCCTATGTTAGTGGTGATAATGAATAGCTGTAGCGAGAAGCTGCCTTACACAGGAAGTGCTGTCCAAAATTCCCTGTGTCTCTGGGGTCAAGACCAATAGACTGGGGTGGCAAGAGTTAATAGGACTGGAGCACTTATAGACAGTGCGGTGGCTCTTGTCTTTGCACCTGTCCCATCCACTTGGCTTTGAGCACCTTGAGGGAAGGGATCAAGCCTTATTATTCATCTTGATACCTCCCACTTAATATATTATGGTTATAGAATTGAATTGAACTGAATTAAATTGAATGAGCCCTGGTAAAGCTTTCTATCCCAATGCTATCTTAATCGCATCCATAAGAAAACTAGATTTTTATATAGCTTTAAAAACTCTTATTTAGCCTGAATCAGCTACAAGGAAGAAAATGCTTCTGTCAAATAGGTATGTTTGTCTGGAAACATAAAACCTCCCAGTAGAAAGGGCCTTTGTCTGAAACATCTTCTAAGCCCTAAGCAAAGTAACCTAACTTTGGTCAAATACTGTGAGATGTTTTCTCTGTACTCATGCAGGATCTTTTTCAAATGTGTTAAAAAACATTCTGATACAGCAAATTCATGTCCATTTTATAATTGGGGAAATAAAAGTACGTACATGAAAAAAAACATTCATGCCACCCAAAGATAAATGCTTTGTCAGCATTTTGCTGTATGACTTTCCAACTCTCCTCCTAGTATCACCTAGGATCCAATCACTAAAGATATTCAGACCCTTACTATGGGACTATGGCAGGCATCCTTTCTGATTGGTCATTGTCCGAGTCTTACCTTGTATATCTCCTTACTTTCTCTTTCGGGGTTCTCCACCACTCATTTTAGGGTCTCATACTTTGCACTTTCTCTTCTTTCCCTGACAGTTGAAACCTGCTCTCAGGAAAAGCTCTAACTCACATACTCCAAAGTAAAAATGACAGATACATTTTTATGTGCTATCCATTCCAGCAGTATTTGCATTTAATTAGATGTGAAAGCCTTAAATGAAAGAAATGCGTCCCCAATTCTAAGCTAGAGAGAGAGCCGTAACATAACATTTCTTTAATATTAACTCTTGAGGCATATTCAGGTTTGGGCATCCTTCAGGACCCACCTTATTCTCTCCTTTATTATTCATATTTATTCATAAATATAAATTTATATTTATTACATAGTTATTTTCTTTAATATTAAGGACCCTCCTTATTCTTTTGTTTTTCTTTAAAAACGCTGGTAGATTCAAAATTACGAATACAAAATTAGGTACAAAAGAGTATTTATTTAGAAGAAAGCCATACAAGTGAGGTGCTCTAAAGTTCAGGAGCTTGATGATAAACTCACTTCTGATTTTTTCACTGATCCTTACCATCTAATGAAATTTGCAAGGTAAATACCATTAGCTCCATTTTACAGCTAAGCAAACTGAGGCCCAAAGAAGTCACACAGTCAACAAACAGACTCATGCAGTGATAGACACTGGAGGTACCCACCTTAATGAACTGAAGGCAAGAAGAGTTAAATGATGTGTTACAAAAAAAAAAAGAAAATATTTGTAGATGACATCCAAACCCAGATCTCCTGACTGCAAGCCTGCTGTTTTTTCTGTGCCATCTCACTGAACTGAGGCTGTAACTCACATCTACTGAACCTTTGCCCCATGCTTTTTTCCCCAGACCCAATGTAGCTTGACCCCTGAAAAAGAAAAAGAAAAAAGGAAAAAAAAAGAGGTACTATTGTTGCAGATATTGCCTTTTCATATATACAAACATGGTGAAAAAGAAAACTAAACGTACCATCTTAATATGTAAGAAGTACTGAGAGAAATATGGATGTCCTGTTTCATGTGATAGGAGTGCCCAGAAAATGTCCATGCCAAATTTGTACAGAGTAAATTGCATGGTAAATAAGAGAACTCACTATTTCAAGGAACTCTACAATAAAACCTTTTGTTAAAAATGAAAAGAATTCTTGTCAGTCGAGAAGAACATCCTAATTTTCCTTCTGACGGTTTGGATGTTCACACCCAGGGCTTTCTTGAGGGAAAGCCCCACTACACACACTAGGAAACATGTTGGATGTGGATGGGCCTGGGAGGTGGACAGAAACAGAACCGAAGACACGGTTTGGATACCTTCAACAGTCGGAACAGGCTTCAATACTGTGAAAATACACGTCAGTCTTGCTAGTTCTGTTTTCATCTCAACCGCGAGAATGATGTCGCCCGGAGGATTTCCTGTCCTATTTTTAAGACAATCATTCTGCCTATTCTCTTAGAAACGCTGCTCGATTGAGAGCAGTAATGGCCTGATTGTCCACCCCTCCCTGCATCTGCACCCTTTGCGGTACTACCTTGCACTCCTCTCATTGAAAGGTGGAATCTATTTCCCCATCTTTTTACTTTCTTTTTTCAATTATAGTTGACATTCAATATTATTTTATGTTAGTTTCAGGTGTGCAGCCTAGTGGTTAGACATTGATATAATTTACAAAGTGATCCCCCCAATAATACGCCTCTGACACCATACATAGTTATTACAATATTATTGAATATCTTCTCTATGGTGTACTTTACATCCCCATGATGATTTTATAACCACCAAATTATACTTTATACTCCCATAACATCTTTTTCACCCAGCCCTCCAAAACCCCTCCCAGCTGGCAACTCTTGAATGTGGCCTGATCTCATGACTTGCTAAGGCCAATAGGATGCAGTAGAAGTGACCGTGTGCCAGCTTTGAGCCTGGGCCTCAGGAAGCCCGTTGTGCTTCCATGTACAACCTGGCCCTCTGGGACTGCAGCGTAAACAATCTGAGGCTAGTTTGCTAGAGAATGAGAGCCAGGTGATCTGGTACCCCTTCCCCGCCCACCATTGCCTGAGATTACAGCCATCCAACCAGCAGACATGTAAGTAAGGCCACAACTCCTGACAGACCTACCAGCTGACTGCAGACAATGAGAAAGCACAGCGTATATCTTTTGCAACTGGTCTAAACCAAAAGAACCAGCCAGGCAATCCACAGACTTGTGAGCTAAATAAATAATTACTGTTTTAAGGCATTAAGTTAGAGTGGTTTGTTTTTAGAACTAACTGATACCAGAAACTCTAATACATTCCTACAAAAATTAGCTACTTTGAGAGCATTTTCTGCTGAAATTTTAGCACTGGTGGTTGATATACCATCCTTCATCTGTTTTAATGTCTTAGAGAGACCAGTGAACTGTATATTCTGAGTTTACATAATTTCACACTATGAATATATTCACATGGAATCACTGACACATATATTTGTCAAGAACATTGTTCTGGCAATCATTAAAAAGCAAAAAAAGTAGAATTTTCAGAACAAAGAACTCTTTTTAACGAGTAGGTATAACTATACTCACGCTGAAGATTCAGTGATTTCTCTTCTGACATCTCATCAAACAATTAAGACTGTATAGGCTGTGATTATTCAAAAGAGTAGGAGCTAGGCAGGCTGGCTGCTATTTTTATCAATAAAGTTTTATTGGAATACAGTCATGCTCATTCATTTACATATTGTCTGTGGCTGCTTTTGTACAACTGTGGAGTTGAGTAGTTGCGACAGAGACCCTATAGCTCGTAAAACCTAAAATATTTACTATATGACCTTAAGAAAAAGTTCTCCAGATAGTTCCAATATTTGCAGTACACCACAAATGTTTTTTTTAAAGTAAATCCATTAAAATGGCCATTAAGATACTCCAACATTATAATCTCCAGCTAGACCAAACCTAACCAATCACACTTCGGGGGGGATAGCAAGAAAGGGAGGACGAGTATGGGAGTTTTGTCACACACAAAAAATGTAGGAATGCAACCTTTGTTGGGTTTGTTGGATGGATTTCCCAACAAAGTCTCAGTAAGTTCCAGAAATAGGTGAGCCAGTGGTCATAAAAGGATTTACAAAGTCAAGCTCTGGTCAGATCTGCCCATCTGGTTTTTTGTAGCCCATTTATTAATTATGTCCCTTAGGAATCACCTGATACATCTGCAGACCCATAGTTATGTTTCAAGGGTCTTAGAGCTCACGGTCAGTGAAGATAGACAGCTGGCCTTGACATTCGCTTCCTAAGCTTTGGTTTCCTTGTCTATAAAATAACAACCAGGTGGTCTCTGAGGTTCCTCCCAGGTTGGACGCTATGATTCTGCGTTGGTACTAGTGGTCCTGTGGCAGCAGTCAGAGTAAATAGCGGTGCAGCGCCACCAAAGCAAATCCGTCCACTGCACAGGCTTTCGGAAGCTCAGCTCTTCGGAAGGGTGCCCCGAGTCTCAAGCTTTGGCAACCCCACATTACTGAAGGAATGAGGTACCAACTGTTGCCTTACTCTGTGCGGCCACAGGTGGGCAGACGGCAACATGGTGGTGCTGCGAGCTTGTCCAAAAAACAGATAAGAAGTGTGTCTGTCTGGCAGGAAGTGCTTCTGAAGACCCAAGGGTTAACAGTATAATTCTAGGTGGTATAAAGACAACTACTTTTAATTTTCTTCTTTTTCTACGTGGTGCATATTGTATAAAAAGAAAAAGACAATAAAAGTTTTTTTCAAAGGACTTTAGTCCCATCTAAGGTAATATGCATGAGTGGGCAGGCTGATGTTCAGACTTTTGCTGGCTGCACCTGTCCCCTTCTGAGCAATGGCCACCTCTTACCCCTTTCAAACCTAGCCTTCGTGCATGTTTTAAAATATACTTCCAATGCACATAAGGGTGATTTGTCTTGGGCCTGCCTCCTTTACTCCACGCCTGCTCTGGCCTACCTCTGTGCTCAGGAACATGTTGATTCTAGTACGGCAGGGACTCCAAACCTACCTGGCCATTAGAAACACCCGAGGAAGTTTAATATAAAATATTATTTCCGGGGCCCAGGTTTAGTGGCTCAGGTTTAGTAGCTCGGGACCAGGACCTGAATAGCTGCATTTCTAAGTTCCCCTGGTGAACTGATTTCAATAATCAGTTTGGGGCCCAGATCCCTGGGGAACCACAGCCAGAGTCTGGGTCTGATCTTGCTGGGAAGGTAACCCAGTCTCGTGCTGGGCCTTACAGAATTCAATGAGAGAATCATGGCAAAGGAATTAGTGGGTTACCTCGTCAATCTTTGTGTTTTTCCTTCAAAACCTTTTCATTCTTTTTATTCCCTTTATTGGTTAAGAGCCTGAACGGTGAGACCTTCTACCTGTCTCCACTACTTAGTTCTGCCATTTTCTAGCTGTGTGACTTTGGTAAGTTTCTTAACCTCTCTGAGCCTCAAGCTCCCATATCTGTCAAATAAAGATAATGATAGTATCTATTTCAGAGAGTTGTTGGCAGGATTAATTAAATTTATATAAAGTGCTTCTAGGAGTGCTAGGCATATGGTAAAGCTCATAAATGGTAGTTATTTTTTAATCATTATTTGAGTTTTTTTGAGGGGGTCCATCATGTTGGTACCTCATTCCTAGATACTCCTGCCTTGGCCTCCTTTATAAGGGAAGCACAGTTTCCTTGGGATACTGGAGGAGGTCCCAATTCAGAGAGGAACGTTTGGGATGAGCTTGTCAATATTTATGCAGCTATAACCCCAAGCATAAGAGGTATAGTATACAAGGGGGCACCCCACCCCCGAGGAGCAGGGTAGGTGTGAGCCCTCTGGGTCCTGGCAGTGGGTCTCTTGCTGGGGACCAGTAGCAAAGCAGCTCCTTCTGGAGGCACACACAAATTGGGGCTTCCCACCCTGGGAAGTTACATCTTTTTTCCCACTAATATGGCTAGCCATTCGGCAAATGGCCAGTGTTTTAAGATGTAACTATCAAAACAATCAACCCCAAGCAATTGGACAAGGTGAGAAATGCCATCACTTGCCATGTTTCATGTTACAATTGTGGAGTTTCCAGTTTAGTGAATTCCTTATTCCTGTCCATGCTGTGAGTTAATAAACAGCCATAGCCACAGCTGATCACAGAGAGAAGGAGAAAAAAACTTTCCTCCAACCTGTCAACTCTGTACCTGGAGCAATCTGGGATGGCAGAGCTCCAGGAACTGCAAAAAGCTGCCATTAACAGTATAAATGTAGTCTTACATGCACAGGAGCTCTCTACTTGGTGGCTGCTTTTTTTTTTTTTTTTTTTTTTTTTGAAGCGACATATATTAGCAACCCATAGTGAATCAGTTCTTTATTTTTAGGCACCAAGTATGATCCTTTCTATTCCCAGGATGGCATTAGATACTTCACCTGATGGTTTAATGAGCACAGCTCATAAAAATAGCACAATTGTCTATATTTACAACCCAGAAATTTCTAGTGTCAGCTTCTGTGTGGTGATATTGTTTTCCATTTACTAGATGCCCTTGAGGATAAATAAGTGCTAAAATGCTAACTCGTGTGGAGAATACCCCTGCACATGCTATAGTTAGTCACTAATGGGGTAGAAAGAGCACAAGAATTTAAGTGAGACCACCCGAGTGTGAGGTCCAACCCCAAATTTTGTCTCTTAGGCATTTTTAAAAAATCTCTCTTAGATTGCTTCTTGAACCAGGAATAACAGACACCTCATGAAGTGTGGCAAAGAAATTAATGTTTACAAGTATTCCATTTGCTCCCCTACATTTCCCAGCCACCTTGCAGTTAGGTGGGGTTATATGACTAGTCCTAGCCAATGAAAGATGAGTGCAAATGCCATATGTCACTTCTGGCTGAAGCCTGTGTGACTATTCTGTCTCTCTCTTACCTTGTTCAAGAGATTGAGAAGGCCACTTCTTTTTTTAAATTGTTTCCCCCCAGATGGAGCAGTTTACAATATGGTGAAACCTCTTCTACTCTAGGACCCTGAGTGGCTTTGTGGAGCAGAGATTTTACTCTCCCTCCCCTTCTCCCATGTCCTGAAGGCCCCTCAGTGAATATATAGCATGGATAAGAAATAATCTTTGTTAATAAGGTAGCATACAGATTTTTGAATTCTTATGGGATTTCTGTTAAGGGAATTCTGGGTTCTTTTTACCATTCCCAGTATAACGTAGCCCACCTTCACCAATAGCCAGGGTTACTGTGAGATAGTAAAATGTAATATGAAAGAACACCAGATCTCGAGTCACACTGCCTTGATTTGAAACTAAGATCCACCGCTTATGAGCTCTGTTATTTCTTTGTGCCTCAGTTTCCTCATTAAAACATGGAGATAATTAATCAGAAGATTGTTATAAATACCGGTCAATAGGTAAAAATCTCTTAAAACAGTGCCTTGCACATATTATAGTAAGCACTCAATGGATAGCAGTTCCTGCTAGGTAAATTGCCTGTCACGTAGTAGACATTCAGCAAGTATTAGTTTCTTTGATCCATCACCCCCTCCTTTCTCCTGGATCAGTGCTTCTCAACCCTGGATGCACATTAAAATAACGTAGGGAGATTTGAAAAAGTATCAAGCTTGGGCTGCCCCCACGGAGTTTCTGATTTAATTGACCTGGGTGGAATCCAGCACCGATAGTTTGAAAAGCTCCTCACATGTACCTACTGGGTACAGCCAAGCTTCAGAACTACCCTTCCACCCTGGACAGCAAATTGCTACTTGTCTGATTGATACTATCTAGTTTCCCCAAATGTGGCTAGTAACAACAAGATGTGGGGTTTCCTGTGAGCTGATATCTTTTCCCAACTCCAGGAGGGTGGCATTCAAACCACAAAGACAAAACCAAGCCTGTGCTATGCTGACTTGACAGGCTGGCTGACAGTTGTATTTTTCACTCAAGCCATGGTACAAAACAGCTCATCTACCTCAGCACTGAATAGATCTGTGGGGGAGGGGGACCTTGAAAAGATTAAAATTCAGAGTTTTGTTACCCAAGACACCCAGAACTGCAGTTGCCTCCTGGTCTCGTTCGCCAGTTTGGGTTGCAAGAAACAGAAGCCCGCTGTGCTGGCCCAAGCAAAAAGGATGGATGGAAAGAGGCAAGAGGCACACTCATGGATACTGGAGGGTCAGAAGCCGAGCCCTGCATGGTTCCCGGGCAATCAGGACCTGAGAAGCCTTCCTCTTTCTTTTACAGGCCACACAACCTCCCTCATCTCTGCTCCTTCGGTGGAATCCTCATTATCCCTCTCAACTGGCTCGATTGGCTTCCTCCTCCGGTTTGCTGCCTACTAATATGGCCACTGGGCCTGATCGGCACTGAGCCTCCTTGGTTTGAATTCTGCCACAGGTTGGAGGCACTGAATTACTTTGTTCAAATTTGCTCACTCAAATCTGATCACCCCTCCTTGTTCATTTGCACCAGTACACCTACATCCCAGTTTATTGGGTGGCCTCAATGAGGAGTTTCATCAGCTGTGGATGTGGGAGCAAGGCCATAACATGGAACCAAGTGTTAAGTGGAAAGTTTCAGCGGGGACACCAACATATTGTGTACACTAGATATCACCCCCGAGTGGGGAGACTGACAGCCATGCAGATATGTGAAGCAGGTGGTTCAGGAACAGCTGAATCGCTCTCAGGCTCTCCCTGAGGAGGAAACAGAGTCAAGATTGAATTTTTAAAGATTATTTCTTTGGGAAGAAACAACCTCCCTGAACGCCCCCTACCCCAGCTTTAACAGACCCTACTCAGAAAGATATGAGTAGGGAACATGTGTTTCCTGCAGGGGCCCCGAAACCAGCATCTGACCACACCCAAACAAGCTGCTGGGGCTTGTGGCAGCAGAGTGGATGACTGCACCTGGGAAGTAGCTTTCTATTGGCAGCTCAAAGATGTGTGAGTCCCGGGAATCAGATGTGCGAACTGTGGGGGCCCAGAGTAAGATGTTAGGGGGTGTAATACCAGGGACAGAGCTGAAGGGGGATCAGGAGAGGCCAGCCAGAGGAGAGAGGTGCTGCCTGAGTCAGGGAAGCTGTACAGCCATCCCTCAGATATATGTGGGGGATTAGTTCCAGGACCCCCAAATTCGTGAATGCTCAAGTCCCTTATATAAAACGGTGTAGTTTTTACATATAATCCATATGTGCATATAGGCTACAGAAGAGTATGCCTACGCATTATTTACATGGATGCGGTGTACTGCTTGGCTTGGGGCAAATTCAAATTTTGCTTTCTGGAACTTTCTGGGACTTTTGTTCTCAAACATGTTGATCTGTGGCTGATTGATACCGTGGACCTGAAACCCACAGATACAGAGGGCTGACTGTGTTTGGCAGGGCCCAGTGGGGGGGTCTCAGGAGAACTTGTGAAAGCACCTGCAAGAGAAGGGCCTAGAGAGTGTGCCATCACCTTACGGTGATACCTGTCAAATCTGGTCAAGTATTGACAGGTTGTCTGTAGTGTCCTATAAATGGATATGGGCACCTTACCTATCCTGTCCCCAACCTTCCTCCTGCTTCAACCTTGAAGGGCCGGCTAGCCGGAGACAGAGTAGAAAGAGAAGACACAGAAGAAAGAAGCCACAATTTTTGCTCCTTCCTGGACCATTGGGGAAACAGAAGAAATTCATGTCCAAATTGTGACTTAAAGTGACTGAAAGATTCTTGTTTTCTGAAACTGACCAGGAAAGTTGTGGTACTGCCCTAAGTTTTCGTCCAGGAAAAGGGGGGAAACAACCCCACTGAACAAGTTTAAAGGGACAGTGGGAAACAGAAATAAACTTGCTCTATCCCGCAATCCTTCTGTTTCCACTTGTTAGTTATATACCGCTGGGGCTGGGGAGGGGACGGGTAAAAGGGTGCAGATAAGACAAGTTGCATTAGGATCAGAGAAGCTTTTTTGCCTTAATCTGGTTGAAGGAATTTTCTCCAAAACTCTCCTACTAAACTCTAAGAGTTTTCTGGGGAAAGTAGCTCGTGATTCCCTGCGTCCACGTGAATAAGGATTGATTAGTTAGAATAGCATGTTCTCACACTCAACCAGTGGGATAAGAGCCTGGTGCTTTGATGCTTCCAGAGAGAAGGCCTGAGTAAGGCCCTGAGGGCAAAGACAGTGAGGAGAGAGGCAGGATGCACCTGAGAATCCTCTGAGAGGAGGAGACCATGACACACCAAAAAAAATGTGAGAGGACCTGAGGATTTGGGCAGGAGGGACTTTCTTTTTTTCCCCCCTTTTTCTGCCTCCCCTCCACCCCACTCTGGTTCAAGCCGTTGTTTCTCAGTCTAGTTGTGTAGGACACAGCTCCCTGGCCCGTGCTGGTGTTATGAGCCTTGCGCTTCCCCCGGCTGGGGCAGTCGGTTGCTGGTCGGCGTTAGGAGCGTGACGCTCCAACCACCTGAGCCACCGGGCCGGCCCCAGGAGGGACTTTCTGACTGCTGCGTTAGCCACAGAAACACACACAGGACCCACAGCCCTCCCTGGGCAAAAATTCACCATGAATCGCGACTGCAGTAAAGAGCTCCAGGAATGCAGAAAGAAGGCTCACATGCCCTGTGTATAGGTAACAGCTCTCAGAGGGCATGCTCTGTACTTTCTACACATTAGACTCCCATGGAAGCTTTTAAAAGACCCTGATGCCTGCCTCCTCCCCTGCAACTTAATTCACTGATTGTTAACCATGGCTGCACATTGGAACCACCTGTCCAGCTTTAAAACATATTCGATGCCTGGGTTCTCGCTCCCCCACCCCACTTCCATCTAGAGATTCTAATTTAATTGGTCTGGGGTGCAGCCTGAGCTATTTAAAAGTTCCCCAGTTAATTGTAATGTGCAGCTAAGGTTGAGAACTTCTGTTTGAGAAAAACTTGGGAACGAGACATTCTGATCCAGGACGTCTGTGTTGGGGGACCAGGAATCTATATTAAAACAACCTTTCCAAAACAAGGGGTACCTGGATTCCACTTGAAGAGGCAATGTACTTGGCTGTCTCTACATGGTACAAAAACAATATGAATTTAATTGTGTCAATTTGGGGAAAGCAAATCAATCTGACTATCTAGCATTGTGTAGACAACACCTGGTTGATTGATTGAATTTTACCCAGTTCACGTAATTATCTTGATATCCTATTGAAAGGGCTGTCACACACTATCAATTAAGGCATGGTGATTATATTGACAGGTCTATCCCTGTCAATAGAGGGGGATCAGAGGTATGGGCCCTGAAGAACCGTCTTCCCTACCTTCCATCTGTCCCTCATCTCTCACTCTATCCATATGTTAAAGGTTTAGTTCATGTTGTTGTCAAGCCCAGTGGCTCTGACTCATTCAATGACAGGCAACCCTGACCTGATTCCATAAAATATGCACTGGCCATGCCTGTACCCACCAACCCACACTCTGCCCCATACTCTTTGATGACTCGAGACTTCATCTGGCCCAGAAGCAGTTGATACAGTTTTGGCCAGGATTCCATAAGGTCATTGTATTCTAGTTATAACTAATGTAACCCAAATAATCTTCTGTATAGCAAATCTCTGTACAACATATCCATAATAAGTGGAGTTAAAAGACAACTTGGAAATAATATAGCTATACCGTGTTTCCCCAAAAATAAGTCCTAACTGGAAAGTAAGCCCTAGCATGATTTTTCAGGATGACATCCCCTGAACATAAGTCCTAATGCATCTTTTGGACCAAAAATTAATATAAAACCGGTCTTATTTTCGGGGAAACACAGTAGATATTTATCTATCTATCTATCTATCTATCTATCTATCTATCTATCTATCTATCTATCTATATATCTATCTATCAATCAATCAAGGTCCCCAATAGAAAAATGGATAAAGAACACAAAAGCCAAGTAACAAAAGAAATGTAAGTGATTGAAAACCTTAAAAACCTCAATCTTTAGAGGACTCAAAGAAATGTATATTAAAACATTGAGACTAGCCAGAGAACATGGACAGTAGCCAGTGTCTAGCAATAGGTAGGAAAATTTTAAACAGGCATGCCTTTACCATAGCAATTTTACTTCCAGGAATTTATTCTTAAGAAATAATTGGACAACTCCACAAGGACATATGCACAAAGATTTCCAGGGAAAACAACCTAAACCACCACAGTAGAAAATTGGTCAAATAAATTATGCTACATGCATACCATGGAATATTCCTTAGCTACTAAAAATGATATAAAACAATATTTATCGACGTGGAAAGGAGTCCATAATATGCTAAGTACAGAAGCAAGATTATAGAAGCATGCAGTATATGAAATAATTTTTGGAGGCTCTGTGTTATGTATTAAAAAGTCTGGGAAATACACACAAACACACACACACAGAGGGTGCCAAAAAAATGTATATACATTTTAAGAAAGGAAAACTGTGTTAAAATTGTAATATCCAATATATACCGATAACAAAAGATGAATACAAGTCATGTCTGACTTCTGCAATTACAAGAGGTGCTCAAAGTGGTTACCATCAGTGTCCAGACACTTCTGATTACGGTGAACTACTGCTTGAGCAATGTTGACCAAAGTGTCCACTTGTATACATTTTTTGGCACCCCTAGTATATATATAAATCTTTCTTTTTTCGTCTTTGGATTATAGGATTTTGTTTGATTTTTACTTTTTTGTATTTTCCTGTATTCGCTGAATTTTAAATAATAAACATTTGTGACTTTTTAAATCGGATAAAATCACTCATGCTGTAATGCTCTGAAAAGCGAAATGAAATGCTGGGGTAGTAGACCTCAGTAGAAAGAAGATCTTTCTCCTCTGCTCACACCCCGAAGCCAATCCATCATCTCGTCTCCAGCTAGGACTGTGCTTCAGCCGTCTCAGGCAGATGAGCCTCTATCCTATTTTTAAAAGCTCCCAGAGAAAGAGGCCTCGAAATTTCCCTTGACAATCCATTCCAGGGTTTATCAAATCCATCTGAAAAAGATATTTCCCATTATATCTAATCTGAAACACCTGGTCTGTGATTGAAGCCATTGCTTTTCTCTTTCAGCTTGCAGTGAAAATAGGAAATGGCAAGTGCCATTTGTCCTAATCAAGAGCAATTATTTTCCAGAATATCTAAAATTATATCCATTCTGCAAGTTAAACACTTGTGTACACACACACACACACACACACACACACTTCCAGGACACTCTAAACTGGCATCACATAAGCAAACATGAAATTCTGGGCCTTGGGCTCAATGGAAGAAGCCATTTAGAAAGCCCCACACCATCCTAGGCTGTTCTGAAGCCCAGAATTCAGCCCCAGGTTGTCTTATCTTTTCGGCAGTGTCACCATCAGAAGTGTAACCTTGAGCAGGAATGAGAACTGGAGAAGTTGCAGGAAGCGACCACAGACTGTTCTACTTGATAAGGAAATACATCAACCCCAAACCTTGAGAAAAGGAAAGAAAGAGAACAACAGTTTGCTGCTGCTGACAGCCTGTGTGAATGATACATTGTGACAAGAGCTTTTTATCTCTGTTCTTTCATTCCTCCTCTGTCCCTCCTATTCCTGTTGTTCTTTCCCTTCATCCTCTTCTGCTCAATCTGTTGTCCTCAACACCATCATGGCTAAACATTTATTGCTTGTTTATTACGTTTATCAGACACTGTTCTAAGAATGCTGCATGTACTCATTCAGTTCTCACAACCATCCTAGGAAGTGGATTCCATTATCTCTACTTAAAGTAGTTTCATCCAAGAGCTCTCTCCTCTACTTGCTAGGGACCAGATGGCCTCTAGATGAAGCCCCTTGGAGACATGGGAAGTAGGTGTTGGTGTGTGTGTGTGTGTGTGTGTGTGTGTGTGTGTGTGTGGAGGGGGGGTCCCTAACCCTAGAGGGGCCCTATGAGATTAGAGGGATGTGCTCAGGAGCCTACCGTGGCTCAGGGACCCAGGAAGCTGAGCAGGGGATTGTGGTAGAGAGACCTCAGGTTTTGGAGCCTGGAGCAAATGCTGCCATAGCTTCACCCACAACACTGGGACATGCACACATCCCAGATGACTTCCAATCACCAGAGGCTGCATCTCTGCACCTGAGGGCTTTTGTTGCCCAAACCACAGTGGGCCACTCTGCCCCTGGGAGCAGCCCTCAACCAATGACTCTCAGGTGGTCCCTCAGCCCTTGAGTGGGAGAATTCTGGGTCAGGAGTTTTGTACTTTGTCTCCTTGGGATTAAACCACAGTTGCCATCGCAGTAACTGACATAACAATACACCCTTTATTGGCTGCCTGCCCTCTCCTGGATTACTTCCCACTGCCCAATAATATACTACTTGCACTTGAATCCATGTCTCAGGGTCTCCTTCTGGGAAAACATAACCAAGGCAGAGTCTACAGTAGACCTGGTTTAAATTCCAGCTCCTGTGCTTTTGTTCTATATGAGCTTTGACAAGCTTTCAGTCTCTGAAAAGGAGGCAAAGTGGTTCCCCTGCATTTTTATACACGAAGTTCTAGCACACAGGCCCTCAAAAAATGGTCATTCTTATTGAATGAGGCCTTACTGAATGCCTTACTGAATGAGGTGGTATTGTCACATGGTCACTATTCCTAAATACCAATAAAACATCTTCTCTTTCCTTCCTAACACTGGTGGAAACTGTAACCCCAAAGGCTTGCAGCTGATGGCTCTCTGGCCTAGGACGTGGAAAGCTAACAGCAAATTTTTCCCATAGTATAGACCTGCTATTGGATGTAGTCCCTTAGCGTTCAATTTCTATTTCAAAGAAATAATTGCAAGTACATTTCCATAATGAGTGTTCTCAAACTGTTCCACCCACTTGCTAATTTAGAGATGCTCATTCTTTCTTTGTGTCGAGTGCTTCAGAATATTTCCATTCAACTGTTATAATTGCATTTGATTCTTATGGCTGGTCCTTGTATCAGGATAGGATAGGCTGGGCTCCATCACGAACCCCCGCGATCTCAGAGGATTAACACAACAAACGTGTATTTCTTGCTGGCTCTCTCCTGAGTCGCCTGGGGGATCCACCCCATCTCATCTTCTCTGCAGCATGCAGTGGCCGAGCAGCCATCATCTGGAGCACGGCCGCTCACGGTGGCAGAGAGAAAGAGCCAGCCCTGAGGAGTGTTCTGCTCTACACTCGAGCAATTGAACAGCAACAGTCATTCCCTCTCACGACTCACTGTTAAGATCAGGTCACGTGGTCAGGAAGCTGACCCTATCACGTACCTGGAAGGCAGCCAGCAGGAAATCCTTGTGCAGCAGTAGGGACTCCACCATATTATTCTACCCATTGTATCATGGAAAACAAGAGAAATGATGACTTTAAGTGCTTTCTGAAAGTCGCCCAGGGAGTCTGGGCCTAGGATTCGGGTGCAGTTCTTTCTCCCTGAGATGCCTGAAGAAGATTACATTGGAAGACAATGAGGGTCCTATCCCTCTCCTAGCTCTCTCTCAAACTCAACAAACCTGAACCATCTTCATATAATAATTGTCCTACTCACTGGCAATCTCAAGCTCAAGGATTGAACGGTCAAGGAAACTGAGGCACTAGAAGAACTTAGGGATCAGGTGATAAGGGGATTTTTTTCTAAGCAGTAGGCTGTGTAAAGAAAGTGGCCCCTCCTTCTGGCCTACCATCTCTTCCCCAGAACCAGGTAGAACTCTCCAACTGTTGGGATTTTAAAGCACTCGGTCCATATCATCAATACCCTGTTTCCCTGAAAACAAGACCTAGCCAGACAATCAACTCTAAAGTGTCTTTTGGAACAAAAATTAATCCCAGTCTTACTTTACTATAATATAAGACCGGGTCTATATAATATAATATAATATAATATAATATAATATAATATAATATAATATAATAAATATAATGTAATATAATATATACCTGGTCTTATATTAATTTTTGTTTCAAAAGACGCATTAGAGCTGATGATCTAGCTAGGTCTTCTTTTCGGGGAAACATGGTATGTGGAGTTCTCCTCTGGAATCCTAGAGTTTCTATCTAGTAGTATCCTGGAGCCCACTCATAGCAGCCTGCAAGCACCGATTATGTATGCCTTTCCTCAGTGCCACCTGCAGCCAGGTCACAGTGGTGGCTTGAATTTGGCCATAGTAGGAATATTTACACTAAGAATTGGCAAAGCTATAAATCAGGGCTTTTTTCTCCCAGAGAGCTGGTTGTTAAACATGTATCCCAAAACTACTCTCAATTCTTCATAGATACTTGGCTTGACCTTCGTGCTCATGCATGCCTTGTGGTGCTAGGTGGATCCCTGAGGACTGGAGAGCTTCTCAGAGGAGAGGGTTCTGCTTTCTTCCTTTTTAAAATTCTTCCGTTCCCTGGCGCATGCTGATAGGGCCTTTATATTTGCCAGTTGTAGTCACTTACATGTATGAACTCTAATCCCTGTAGGAAGGTGCTATTATTTTACAGGTGAAGAAACTGATGCACAGAGAGAGCCTGGAACTTGTCTTAGGTCACACAGCAAGTAATAAGCACAACCAGCATTTGAACTCCGGCGGTCCAGCTCTAGCTTTGTTCTTGTAACAACCACTCTCAACCGCCTCTCTCTCAGAGCACGTAATAGAAGAATAGGAAGATTTTATTAATATAGAAATGATGTTTCCCTCCTTAATTTCAAATGCATAAAAGAAGCTGCAAAACTGTGATTCTCCAGAGCATTTGAGATCTTGCTCCCTGGCGTATGTCATCAGCTTGGCTCAAATGAACTCATGAAAAAAATTTTTTAAATGATATTAAACACCATTTCTCTGAAAATCCAATATGGATTACATCTGGTAAGCACATCGTTAAGGTGGATGTCTTCACTCATTTAACATGCATTTGTTGAACCCTGACTGCATGCCAGGCTCTGTGCTAAATGATGACAGGAATACAAGGATGAGAGTAATAGAAGTTACCACTTATTCAGCTCTTATTAAACAGGTACCATGGTGGGTGTTGGAGGGGGGTACAAAGATGATGGTGATGACTGACAATAAGGACAACAATAAGAGTTACCGCTATTTGAATGCTTCATATGTGCTACACACTGTGCTATGTCATTACATTTCAGCTGTGCCATACCTTGTGTGAGAAATACTTTTCATTTTATGCCAATTTTGCAGTTGAGAAAACTGAGGCCCGGGGAGGTGTCCCAAGCCATGCGGCACAAAGAGCTCACAAGTTAGACTGCTCTGTCTACACCCTGTCCGTGAGGCATTAGAGCGAGACTCTGGAGTTTCTCTCCCTCACCTTCACACCACAGCTAAGCAGTTCCACCCGTGTCCCAACTCAATCCTGAGAGTTTACTTTTTGGCCTTTAGGGAGCTTTGGTGTTGTCAAGCCGACACTTGTTTTGACTGCAAATATAGTGAGAGGGAGCCCAGCAAGCCAAAAGAAAAAGGTTTTCCAAGACTTTTTGTAAGAGACGTGAATCATTAGCATTCCGAAGAAGCCTGCAAGACGCATAGATATGTTTGATATTCATCGATTGAACACACCAGGCCAACAAGACCAGAAACTCATTACGTGCTCAGCAGGGAGCTTAAAACCAAAGTAAGGACCTTTTCTTCCAGTATGCCCCCGACTTTGTAATTAGAACCTCCTACGGGAACATTCTCAGTATGAATAAAACCTTGAACTTGGAATTATCAAAGTTAACTTTGAAATTAAATGTCACTACCAAATAGTGGGATAAACTTTCAAACAAATATGCTAGAACTTGAACATCTATTTGAATGTTTTTATCTTTGAAGACGTTAACTACAGAAAGTTATTCTCTTGTTTAACTAGTAGTGTTATCACTTAAAAATGTTGATAGCCATATGTGTAGAGTTATTTTCTGGTTTCATCTAAGAAACACACAGAAAAAGCAACCCTCTGTGTATTGCGTGCGTGCGAGTGTGTGTGTTACGGTGCAGTCCATATTTCTGGTTCGATTCAATCACTCGCCTTACAGTGTATGTTTGGTTCTGAATAACTTGATGCTCTTTCTAAAAATAAACTTCACCTGCCACAGACATAGTACCCACCAAGGAGTGCCAAAATAATATGCCACAGGCTCCGCAGGGCTATTCCAAAAGAAAAGTCCCAAAAATGGCTTGAGGGATAATTGCATCAGAATACTCAAGGTGAATACTTTGAGCATAAACATACTCACTTATACAATTATTTGAAAAGGATTTTCATCCCACTACTTTCAAAAAGGTTTAAAGCAGATGGTGATCACTTAAGAGATGAAATTTTATGTGGACGGATGTGAAAAGGAGGTATTGGGAGAAAAAAGATCATAAACATATTTCATTTAAATATAGACTTAAAATAATAACAAGACGTGACACACAAATGGGATAAGGGGAAATTGTTTTAAATCCTTACCTTCCATTATAGAGCAAAACGAAAGAGAGACAAATGAAGGGGCACGGTGTAAAAAGACTACGGTGACCATACTAAGAGCTGGCAAGGATGTGGAGAAACTGAAGCGTTGCTGATGCGACTGTAAAATGGCACAGAGACTTTGGAAAGTAATCAGCTGTTTCCTAAAAAGTTGAGCATACATTTACCGTATGAGTCAGCCATTACTCTTCTAGGTATATACTCAAGAGAAGTAAAAATATGTGTCCACACAAAGACTTGTATGTAAATGTTCACAGTAGCCTTATTCGTAATAGTCGAAAGGTAGGAACGACCCAGAGTCTTTAATGGATGAATGGATAAACAAAAGGTAGTATATCCATCAATGGGCCATTATTCAGCCATAAAAAGGAATGAAATTCTGATACATGCTACATCATGGCTAAACCTTGAAAACATTACACTAAGTAAAAGGAGCCAGTCAAAAAAAAGACCACATACTGTATTATTCCATTCATAGGAAATGTCTGGAATAGGGTTATCCATAGAGGCAGAAAGTAGATTAATGTTTGCTCAGGTCTAGCAATAGGAATTAGGAGCGACTACAAATGAGTGTGAAGTCTCTTTTGGGGTGATGGAAATGTTCCAAATTTAGAATGTAGTGAGGTTTACACAACTCTGTGAGTTTACTAAAAGTCCCTGAATTATACACTTAAATGAATTTATGGTATGTAAATTATACCTCAGTAACACTGTTAAAAATAAACACTATAATTAATGACTATAGTGTCTATTTATTTCTGGTTCCCAAGCTTAAATCCAATGTAAAAAATAAAAAGGGATGATAGATACAATTCTATAAAAATTTAGAGGTTTTATGTATCAAAACACAAAATAAAATGCAAAGAATAAACTGACAATAACATTTGTCATACATAAGACAAAAATTAATTTAATTAGTATGTAAAAATATTATATGCATCAATGAGAAGAAGGCAATGAGATCCCACCATGTAAATAAGTAAAGGGCATGAACAGACTAGTTCACCGTCCTTCAATAAACATAAAAAAATACATTCAAACCTAAGAATAATAAAAAATGCAAGTTTAAGAAGCTATAATTTTACCCATTAAAATAGCATTTTTTAGAAACCAAATGTAAAATTCTATACTGGCCTAGGTATGGTGAGATAAATTCTCATGTGTCCTGTTAGAGTAAATATAAATAAGGATATCCTTTTCTAGGAAAACAATTTGGCTGTTTGTCTCAGAAGCCTGAAAAGCATCTATAACTTTTAACTAAATAATTCTACTGCACTTCTAGGATGCGAAATGAAGAAAATGATTTAAGATACAGAATGAAACTTAATGTACAAAGTTGTTCAATTCGGCACTATTTATAATAATAAATAACACGAGACAACCTCACTAACAATGGAAGATTTAAGTAAACCTATTCTACACTCCTACAGAGGAATACAATATTGCCATTAAAAATATTTGCGAAGAATTTATAATAACATGGGGAAATACTTGAGTCATCATGCATTGTAATATGCATTGTAAGAATGCTTTTATACCTTTTAGAAAACATAATTTAATGTCGTTTATTAAAAGGAAATTTTCAAAGCAAAAGACCGAAGGCAGGTATCCCAGACTAGCTCATTGCCTATGTTTTGAAGGTCATCATAACCTTATCTATCAGAAACTAGTACTGGATTAACTGATCCAGTGATTTGGTGTGATACATTACAATTTAATTCACTGGACAGAATGCTATATATACTTTGTATTATTTACACGCTTTTTAACCAACAAACTGCTAGGTTGGCAGCAGTGTAAGTTATTTTGCAGGAAAATGTTAGCAAGCCATCTACCAACTGGGGCTGTCCACTGTTAAATGCATGGCCTATTTGTTGAGTTTGATCATGGCCCAACAGAGCAATCATTATTTACCACACATCAAAAGGAACCATGCAATTAAGTCAATTCAGGCCCAAAGTCAGTCAATTCAATGAAACGAATAAGGTTTAAAAAAGAAAAATGTCAGTTGGTATCATATGCAGCAAGATGATTGATTGACTGAACTTCTCAGGTTTCACCTGATTTGCATAGTATTGTAAGCACTCCAATCTGCAGCCATTTGGCTTCAACTACAGCCTGTTTCCAGCTACACTATCTCACTAGCGCCAATAATAATTCTTTTTTAATCTGCCATACAATTTTTCAAGGTGTCCACATTCCCACTCTGACTGATAACCATCTGAGATGCAGCCTAAATGAACTGCAGGAACGGAAGGGAGCTGGCCTCCAGCCTTAGGCCAGAACAGAAACCCTGAGGAAAATGGGCCTTTCGGATAGAAAGAAAGAAGCAAAGGAGCAACTTCTGACAAAAGCTACCCTGATGAAATCAGCCATAATTCCCAGAGCTACTTCCCATTACATATTTACAAATGGCTCTTACAGCCCTCAATGGCTACAGTGGTTTCTTTGGAACAGAGACTATTTTATTATTATTGTTTTTCCTCTTTTTGTCCTCTCTGCATATTGATATGAGGCTAGAAATACCTGTTCAATTAAACCCTCTAAAGAAAACAGGGCAGAGCAGGAGCCCAACACGGAAGTGAAGTACTGCCTGGAGGTGAGGAACACCAGGGTATAGTCTCAGCCATTTCATCAGTAAGACCTTGGGCGAGCGTCGTCCCTCAGGCTTCTGTGCACTGCCTAAAAAAATGGGAAGTGTGAAGAGTTCCATATTCAATAATACAGCAACCAGATCGTCTAAAATCCTTCCCTAAAACGCAAAATAAAATAAAGAAATAAGTGCTTGAAATGCATAGCTACGCGCATAAGAAAGGAAGGGGAATCCCCAGAGGACAAAAACTGAAGTGACAGAAAGAATTCAGAACTTTTTGGAAGTGATGAAGGGCCCTTGAAAGGTATCAGGTGAAAAGGCAGACACTTCCTTCATGATTTTAGCTCTCCAAAGGGCTACCTATACCTTCAGGGAAAGGGTGATTAACAACAACAAAAAACAAGAACAAGTCTGCTACACGAAGCCGGAGCTGTGGCCCTGGGTGAAAGGGGAAAGAGTCTCCCCTGAGAATTTGTAACTCCAAGCCAACTTGGGCTCATTCATTCATACATTCATCAACTATTTCTTGAACACCTACTATGTTCCAGGCTGTGGGTTAGACAATGGAGATACAGTAATGAACAAAACAGATAAGCTGTACCTTGAAGGAGATGATAGTCTAATGGCGGAAGACAAACAATAAACAAACATAGATGAGGTAATGACAAATGCTAAGAAGAAAAATAAACGGTAACGGTGATCATAAGTGACTGGGTGGAATTTTACTGAGTTTGGTGAAGGAAGGATTTTGATAATGTAGCACTTAATGAGACCTGAAAGAAGGGAGGGAATGATCCATGTAGATATCAAAGAGAAGTCATTTCCAAGTAGAGGGAGCCCAAAATACAAAAGGCCCTAAAGCAGGCCTGTCGGAGGAACAGAGAGGTATCTGAAGCCGAGTGAGGAAAAGAAGAATGTAGAAGACGGAGTCCAAGAGACAACAGGGGGGCAGATCACAGCCCGTCGTGGGCCATTTGATGACTTGGCATTTATTCTAAAGAGCTGGGCAGCCACTGAAGGGTGAGTTAACACTTAGAAGGCCCACTCGGAGTGCTGTGTGGAGAACACACTGGAGGGGAGCAACACTGCAAGCCAGAGCCCCAGTTAGTGCAAGAGGCCACACAAGAGGAGACAATGGCTGTACAACTTGTGCTGTGGTCTGAATGCTTGCGTCCCCCGCAAATTCATATGTTGAAATCCTAACCCCCCGATGATGATGGTAGGAGGTAGGCACTTTGGGAGGTGCTTGGGTCATACAGGGCAGAGCCTTCATGAATGGAATGTTCTTATAACCGAGAGCTCCTCGGCCTCGTCCCACCACGTGAGAATGCCGGGCATGAACCAGGAAGAGGGCCGGTTCACCAGAAAGCAACCACGCTGGTGCCCTCGATCGTGGACTTCCAGCCTCCAGAACTGAAAGAAATACATTTCCGTGGTTTATAAGCCACGCAGTCTGTGGTATTTTGTGCTAGTAGCCCTAACAGACTGAGACACTTGCTGTGACGGAGATGGCCAACATGGCCAGGCTCTGAAAAGGCCAAAAGGACTTCCTGATTGATTGCAAGTGGGTTGCAAGAGAAAGAGAGGCTCCAACGAGACTTCAAGCCGTGTGGCCTAATTAACTGGAAGAATAGAATTGGCTTTTCTGAGATGGAGAGGGTTGGGAGGAACGGGTCGAGGAATTGGTGGAGGTCACTAGTTTAGGTGTGGACGTGTTCAGTTTGACATCACATTAGACCTACGATTAGAGACAGTCGTTTCGCCACTAAGTTTTGACAAAACAGACAAATTTCAAAAAAGTATAACTTTCCAATACTGATACAAAAACAGAAAATGTGACTATTCTTATAACTTTAAAATAAATTCACTCAGGGGTTGTGGGATTTGTTTTCCCACAAAGAAAACATCGGTACATTCTAACAAACATGCAAGGATCAAAAAAATGTCCAGTCTTATTATACAACCTCTTAAGAGAAGAAGAAAGAGAAGACAGGAAAAGGAAGAGGGAGATGAGGGAGAAGAAGATGAGAGAGGAGGAAAGTTGGAACACCCAACTGCCTTCATAAAGGTAACGTATCAAAAAGAGACAAGAATCATACGGGAAAACTTATACAACAGTCTGACTCATGAACATAAATGCAACAATTCTAAATAAAAGATTAGCAAACCAAATCTACCAGTGAATAAAGAGGAAAATAAATATGACCAAGGTTAGTTTAATGCGAGAAAATCTTTTAATGTAATTTACCTTAAATTAAAGATGTGAATAGGCCTTTCACCACAAAGGAATAATAAAGGATGAGTAAACACGTGGAAGATGTTCAAACTCATTAGTAACCTGGAGAAATATCATTTTAAATATAACGCAAATTGACAAAAACTTTTTTTAATCTGCTAATACCAAGGACAAGCAATAACCAACCCAATAGCAAGAAGTAACCTCTCATAATAAGCCAATAACGACACCTGGCACCCAGACTGTTACTTTTAATACCATTTTCCAGAATTCTGGAGAAATGGCTGTGACATAAAGTGTACAACATGAACTTAGCATTTATCATACCAGAAAATTAGGAAGCTGCTGAAGAGTATTATAAATGGGGCAAAATGACGTACAAACCAACTCAGATTCCCACTGGCGGAAGCTGGGACAATGGAACATCGATAAGTTTAATAGCTGCAATGGGTTGAAATACCAAATATATTTTACATGCGGTAAATAATCTTTTTTTTTTAAAAATCACCGATCATATCCAAAGGATGCTGGGAGCCAACTTATTATTTTGAAAACAAGCAAATAAAGGGAAAGAAATCAAGTAAATTGAATCTGTTTATAAATTGTATCTTGGGATACCAAATAGTTGATGAGGAAAAGGATTTCTTCATAAAAGAATCATAGCTAATACATGAAGTGGGACTGATAGCATTTTAACACCATAATTAAATAATTAAGCTTGGTAAGAATCATCAATGGCTGCTGTTAACATCATAAAAAAGAAAAAAAAGAAAAGAAATGAAAACAGTTACCCGGATATTATTATATGCTTCCTGATAGATGAAGTAGAACACATTATCTGAACTATTCTTGTCAAAAGAATAAAGTCTAAATCTGACCAGTTCTCTAGATCTTACCACCATTTTGCAGGGATTTGAGGGTTTCAGTGTGGTACGTGTTGATTGACACTTTGGAAGGGAATCAGCAGAATCCAGACTGCGGGAAACTGTTAAAACAAATGACTGGGTTTCTGCAACAAAGAAGCTGCAAGCAACAAAAATAGAGAAGGGGAAGAAACCTACGTAGCAAGAGAGACTTCAGGGTCATATCAAGCAATTGTACTGTAAGAGTCTTATTTGAAACAAATAAAATAATTTCTGACATACTCAGAAAAAAGATTTCTGTTTTCTTTTTAAGTCTGACAGTGCCAAGGGTAAGCAAGACCACAGTGTAATAGAAACCCTTCTGTACACACTGCTTGCGGGTGTGTAAATTAACACAATCACTTTGCTAAACAACTAGTCTCTATCCAGGACATTCAGTGCTGCATATACCCTACAAATTAGACACTCCACTCCTAGGTTTATACCCTGGGTGAACTATTAACCCAAGTCGGCACCAAGAGACACTCTGGGGGTGTTCATAGTGGCAAAGTTTCAGTAGCAAGAACTCCCTACCCAAATGTCCAACACCCACAAAAGCAAAAGTAAAGTGTGGTGGGCTCATAAAAAGAGATATCCCACTTCTGTGAAAAATGAGTAAGCAGAGCTACCTGTGTCAACATGAATAAATCTCACATCATGTTGCATCCTTATACAGAATGATACTATGTATAGAAAGTTCAAAAACTTACAAATATAAACAATCTACTGTTTAAGATTTTAAGTGTGTCTGATGGGATTCAAAGGCCTGGCACAGGTCGGGCGGATCTGTAGGAAGTAAAACCATAGGGAACAAGCAAGGAGTGATAAAAGCCAAGTTCAGCCAAGGGTTTACCTCAAGGACGGTGGGTGTGAAGGGCTCAGTTATTGAACGGATACACAGCAACTTCAACAGTACCACGTCTCAAACTGGTTGTGGACATATGGGCATTTGCTATCTTATTCTTTATAATACATGCATATATCTCCATATTTATTTATGTATATGTACTATTCCAACGTTTTTTTAAAGAGGGTGAACCAGAAGACTAAAACGCTTCCTATCGCTTAAGACTCAACCCATGTGGCTTCCCATTTCCCTCACCTGCCTGTTGGGAAAAATAACAGTAACTTTCTCATAGGATGTGGTGAAGATTAAATGAATTAGTGCACATAAAGTGCTTGGATTAGAGCCGGATGTATACTAAGTGCTCAATAAATATAACGCATACTATTATTACCATTATCGCTCTACGTACCTCTGGCACTGCCAGAAGAGCGCATCTTTATATCATGATCAAGGAGAGGCGTTATTAAAATCTCCAACAAAGGAAGAAGTTGTTCAAGAATATTTTATGTTGTTGCTGGCAGCAAAGCGAGTGCCAGCCAGGGGACAACCTCACCTCCTCCCTCTGCCCTGTGGCTGGCTTGGTTCTAACTGGTACCACAGGCTGAGTCTGAAGGCTGACTCTCCTGAGTCATGATGCATAACGCTGAGGACTCAGCATCTGGTTTTGCCTCCACCGCCAAGTATTCTCAAGGAATACGAGGAAAGCTTTGTCCTGCTGCTTAAAGAATGCGATGACCTCATTCAAAGCTGTCTGTCCAACCTGCCCCAAGCCTTTTCAGCCCGTCAGACAGACACACTCACCACCGTGATGCGGTCTTTCTCATCTGCTCTTGACCTGAATTTCCCCCAACCGTATCTATATCGGACATGGAACCCTGGGCTCCACGATTCCAGCTTCCACTGTACCACAGAAATTTTGGACTCGATACTGTTCTTAGTCTTTCTATCATTCACATTACAGTTACTCCTATGAAACGATAGCATGTCTCGCTCTATGGGGCTCTATCTTCTGGGATGCGCTGAAGAGGAAAATATTCTCTGCTTCCAGGGCCCAGTCCTGGTGGCTTTAATTAGATGCTTTTGGTTGCAAGTAACAGAAACTCCAACTCGAACTGATATGAAAAATAAAAAGATGGTATTGACTCAGTAACTTAAAACTATAGTAGTAGAGTGAGTTTCAGTGGCCCAGTGATGGCACAAAGATACAGTATCTTTTCATCTTCTTTTCCATGGTACCTGCTTCATCCTGACTTCTTGCATGTTTGCAAAAGGGCCGGAGGCACCTTTAGGGGATGTATGTTTCCTCATTTATGTCTGGCAGGAAGGGGGGAAAAAACACCCTCCCAGTAGTTCTCCTAGAAGTGACACATCTTCTTTTCCAAAAGTCTCTAGAAATTTTTCTTTGGGCTCATTGGTCCAAATTGGCTCGTATGTTCTAAACCAAGCACTGTGGCCAGGGGTGGGAGGGGTCCTGGGGGATGGAACCTGCTGGCTGGGGGTTAGATCCTCAGAGCCCAGGGCTATGTGTTGGGAGTAGACTGTCCTCGCCCAGAGTCCATGGGCTGCTGGAAGGGGCACGATGCCTCTCCTGTTTGACCCTCACCCCCAGATCCATTCCCTGCTCTGTTCCAGGGAATCACAGGCAAACTCTTCAGACTGCATCACCCCAGCTCACTTGCTCTTTGGCTTCTAGTTGGATTTGATCCAAGGAAGAGCAATGGAATATCAGAAGGTGGGAGGAGAACAGGATGGGAATGACGGTTTCCTCAGCTCCGTCCCTATCTTGCTGTGGTTCTAACAGAGGCTGTGTTCCTCTAGAGGGACAACTCCCATTGGGCAACCCCCAATCCTTCCAGCTCTAGCTCCAGCTGTGCTCCGGTCCCATCAGGCCCACAGGTGGGGATGGCCGTCTGCTGTGACCAGTCCCTTAGTGCTCCACCGTCCTTTGTTGGTCCCCATTCCACCCACATTTCTGTAACTAGTCCCTTTGTTAAATCCCGTGGTTGTGCCATCTGTTTTCTTCTCAGACCTTGACTGTTCCAATACCTGAATGAAGACTGGGAAAATATTATCAAGAAGAAGAAAAAAATGGATACCAGGCAGCCCAAAACAGCAAATGCCCTCTCTTCCCCACCACTTCTGCCCTTCTCCCCAACTCACACAGCAATGGAAAACAGGAAACCTTCCCTTCATTGGTTTTCTAAGAGCTTCCCATTCTAGCATGTTATTCTGTTGTGGATAACATGTAATCTCACACACACACACACACACACACACACACACACACACACACACACACACTAGGAGTCTTTTCTCTTTCTAGCAAAATGATCTCATCATTTCCCGAAAGCAAAGGACATCCAGGTGCTTCATGAGCTCAACCTCATTCAGAAAAATGCTAAATCTTCAGACCTGCTGTTCCCGCCAACAAATGCTACCTGATAGCTCACAGCACATTTCAATGATCAACTGGAAAACAGAAGACAGAAAAACAAGGGACAAAGGGTGACTTGACAGGGAATCTCAGGATGGAACAAGACCTAAATGACTGAGTTATTCCACAAGAAATACACACTTTACAAGTCTGCTGGTTATTTGACTGGACTTTGGCAATGGCCAGAAGGATTCTCCCTCATCATCCCAACCCCTCTTCCCCTCCCCACACGGATTCACTGTAATTTGGGGAGAGGGGATCTTGTGCTCACAGCAGGACAGGTTAGACCACACATGTTTTGAGGAGGGAGGGTTTGTATAGGAAACGAGGCACAAGTTATAGGGTTTTGGAAAGGACTGCAACACAGGAGAATTCCTTCCTATTGTGTAGAAAATATTGAAAGGTGTCCACATAAAACAGGGAAGAGTATATTAAAAGATGTGAAGAGATGGGCTCAGGACTGTGGAGAAGTCTCATTCCAAAAAGTGACACACCCCTACCCCTTCTGGAAAGAATGAGCCCTTGGAACTGGTCTAACTGGTTGTCAACTAAGATGAATTGACGGGGAAAAACCGCTGGCTTTGTCATGACAAATATGTGCATATAAGTACGTGTGCATGTGAGAGAGTCCTCCCCGCAGATAAATTCTCCCCTCTCTTCTCCACTCCTTTGTAGCTCCGTGCCTGGGCCTTCCTGGCAGAGCCCACCTACCCCTATCAGCCCCCATCCTGACAGCTGGGGAAGGACATGGACAGCCACACAGAAGCCTGCACCTGGCCTCCCGCCTCACAACAGCTGTTGCAACCACGTAAGAAGCATGGGGGTCACCGGTCATTCTCCATGAGAACAAAGGGCCGAGGATGCAGAGATAATTGTATCAAAGGGATTCAACTTCCCGGATGACATCATTTCAAAGATCTGTAGAACCCAGATAAGCATCACAGGGCTCTGCAGGGCCTCCCCCACCCCCCGACGAAAGAAAAAGGACAGGAAGCTGACTGTCCATTGTCTGCACTGCTTTCCTGATCGAGGGACAGGGCACCTGTGGCCATCGAAAGCCATGATGTCCCTCACTGGCGCCTGCCAATGCCACAGAAAAGACAAGTTAGGGTCATGTCACCACCAGTGTAAGGCTTCCACTGACCCCACTTGGGTCTCCTGGGAAGCTTTTCCATCTGTGTCCCCCACCATAGTTTTCTCATGTTTTCATTCAAATAAATTGGTATTGTCATTCTTAAACTTTTTCTTTCTTTCATATTCCCAGAATAATACACAACATTAAAAATAGTAAGAATGGGTTAAAAAAATCAGTACATCTCAGAATATAATTTATGAGACTAATAGCTATAGTTAGCAATAGAGAAAATGAAATGATGCTTCTAAGCATTTATTTATTCATTCTCCACACAGTTTTTGAGACTTTTCTGTGCCAGACACAAATTCAAGGTTGGGAGACAGAAAGATAAAACACGTTCCCTGTTATGGAAGAGCTCACAGATTTGTTGGAAGTCACAGATACTTAAACAAATAGTTATATAAGTGCTATAAAATAATTGAATCCCTAGGAATTCTATTAATATTATATTAAATAATAAATAAGCCAGAATAAGAATCATTTAGCAAAACTTCGTTTGACACTGCTCAGTTCTAGCTCCAGAATTGGTTAATTTAGTCAACACTCTTATCCCCAATCAATTGCCTTGTTCCAATAGAACTTTCTGCAAGGATGAAAAGGTTCTAAATTTGTGGTAACAGGGTAGCCAACCAGTCACATGTAGCCATTGAATGACTAGAGTGAGTGAAGAACTGAATTTTAAATTTTAATTCATGTCAATAGTCACAAGTTGTTAGTGGTTGCCATGTTGTATAACACAGTTCCAGAGTTCTCGTCCTGTGCAGATCTGGCCAGATTGACTAAACCAGTGAAGATTAATCATTTGAGTTTAAAATCAAGCAATACCCAATGGGAGGGTCAAATGAGGCATTCAGGGGTTGACTGCCTGCCCGTCTGGACTCACTTGACCTTGAATGTCTGGAAGAAAATGAGCCTGCTACTTACTCAGAGCAGAAAAGGAGGTAGGAGGTGCAACCATAACACAAGGCTAAGCCGATAAAATGGAAGCCCCAGGCACGAACAAGCCAGAGAGCAAGTTTAGGGGACAGCAGAAAGCCGGTGTCAAAAATCAGGTTTAAACTCAAGTCAAATTTCTAAAACTTTGAGAAACAGTCATGCGCCACATAATGGTGTTTTCGGTCAATGACGGACCACAAGTACGATGCTGGTCCCATAAGATTATCCCAGAGCTGAAAAATTCCTATTGCTCAGTGACGTCACAGACCTTGTTAAGGTCATAGCACAACACATTAGTTACGTGTTTGTGGTGATGCTGGTGTAAACAAACCTACTGCGTGGCTAGCCGTCGGATAAAAGTCGAGCACAAACAGTTACAGTAGCAGGCTAGACCATCTAGGTTTCTGTATGCACACGCTGTGGTGTTCACACAATGATGAAATCACCTGCCTAATGATGCCTTTCTCAGAACATATCCCCCTATGTAAAGTGGCGCATGACTGTATTAGAGAAATCAACTGAATGCAATCCCAAATCCATGTACGGACAACCCTCCTTCCATCAGCAAATGTGTTTCTGAACACTTCCTGTGTGCTCAGCACCAAGAGGGGGTTATTAAGAAAGCGACAATATCTATAAGGCATCGATCTCTGCCTGAAAGAAACCTGAGGTTTTGCTTGAGAGGCCAAACACGCACACATAGAACAGTAAGGAAACTACATAAGATGGGATTCAGTAAAGTATGAAATTGCATTTAGCTTAGCCACAGCTGAAGGTCACCTGTAAGCAAGAAGCACGATGGGTGAGAGGTAGGGACGGTGTGGGGGCAGGTGTAGGCTGCAGGCCCCTGGAGGTCGTCGTGGAGAAGGGTAACTTTCATACGACTCTTTGCAACTCTCAGGGCTCAATTCAAGCTAGCCTGGCATCCCAAGCTCGTCACAACCAGGCTTTCACCTCCCTCCAGCAGCATCTTTCACCACACCCACCCCACCCCTGTTTTTGCCAAAGTGGCTCTCAGCTTGCCAGTTTGCATGCCATTTCTTGCTCTGAGCCACTGAATAGACAGAACCCCCTGGTGGGCCTGCCAGGGACCGGACTCAGGGCTAGTGTCACAGACTTCTGCTTGCATCCGAGTCTCACCCAGTCCTAGGTGGGGGGTCCTCAGGCAAATTCCTTAACCTCTCTCAGCCTCGGTTTCCTCATATATGAAATCAGAGTAATATTATCCCATAGGATTTTCGTGATAACTAAATGAGATCAATAAAAGGCTTACACACGGCTCTTATTTTGAAAATGCTTTTCATGCTTTACCTGACAATTTTCAACCTGTCTTTTAAAGTTCTGTTCGGGTACCCTCTGTCCCGAGAAACGCCCTGACCTCCCTTACTGTTGGGGGCCCTTCCCAAAGGAATGTCTGCTTACCTCACTCCTGGCCAGTGACAGAATTCATCTGGCTTCATCTGGAACAGTTCCAGTGTCTACCTGGTGTCCTGTGCAGTTTTTAGCATTGGTCCCAGATGTTTTATTTTTCTATAAAATACTGTTAGTGATGATTGCATTAAAATTAGCTGGAGTGAGTCTGACAGATGCCCTTTGTACTTCCAGCGTCAACCATGGACTGGTCTGCAAATATAAGATGTATGGGCTGTAAAGCAGGTTCTTGCTTTAATGCATTCTCACATGTGAAAGATGAACAGCAATAACCTTTTTCTTTTTCTGAGTTTTCCTAGATGAGAACAGAACGGGTGATAACTAACATCTCCCTTTCGAGGACAGCATGCAGGGCACTTATTGATCACATATATGTTTTAGAAGGTTTTAGAAGGTGAGGAGAGATGTATTCTGCATCACTATTCCTGCTGGTGGACCAGCCAGGTGTGTCTGGTACACGAGTGCAGTCGCCTGAAAGACGCACAAAGCCCAGGCCTCCAGTTAGTGTAGTCTGGAAAATAAGGGCAATTGTATGTTAAACGCCTGTGTAAAATATGTGGGAGTCAGAGACTGAGCAGTCCTGCAATAAAGAGTATGAGTAATATGAATACTCTCATGGTAGGTTTTTCATTTATAATATGGCATAAAATTACAACTATTTATTTTACTATTTGATAACACGTTTTTTATTTGGCAATAAATGTTTTCAGCAGCAATTGAACCAAAAAAAGTTGCATGTTAAATGAAACACTAAGTCCTGAGTTTTCATGTATCAAGAAAGTTGATAAATATGTAACTTGTACAGATTCTTTGATGACGCTTACCATCCACCATCTCACCCTGGTGACATCAATGATTGCATAAAAACCAGACACAAGCCTACTGAAGAAGTTCCAGCCTCTACTTCAAAAGTTAGAACTATTGAACAAGGCTATGCCCCCAAAACGACAAGTTCACATGTGCAGCTGCAGAAGGTGTGTTTCTGTATCATCCTGTGAAGTATGACTTTTCATTTAGATCAAAGGACTGTTCTTCTCAATTAGTTTTGCCCATTTTCATTCCAAGTCTGTTCACACAAAAAGTGAACTGATAGCTGTGTGTGTATTGGTGACATTAGCAAAAGAAGAATGGCTGACCAGCTGCACGAAGCCCTTTTTATATTAGAGTCCTCTGATACTTCAAATAGAAAATTGGTTAATTCCAATGATGGAATTCCAATGATTGTTTTTTCCCTCTATACAATTCATGAAATCAAAATAAAATTGTTGGAAGTTTTTTCTCGGGTAAAACATCTGATGTTGTCGGAAATACTGTTATAAATTCAGTTCAAAAATTCAACGTTGAAGATGTGTTTTTGCAGTAATATCAGGAATACAAATGTTGAGGGGAGCTTAGGTTCGTGGAAAATAATGTTCTTACCAAATTAAGAAAGCTACAGAGCCGAATGTACTTGGGAACTGTTGTGAAGGACTAATTCATGATCGTACTCAGACAATGGTGATAGTCCACCAAAGGAAACAGAAACTGTCATTGTCAAAAATTACAAATGTTTCTGTATATAAACTACACAATTCTTGTGACAGAGCTTATATTAAGTATCCAAACACCCCTCTCAAAACAAACAAACCCCCTTCATCAGCCGTATCAGCAAAAGCTTCAGCATGGCTGTACACATTTTCTTCCTTTCTCTTTTGCATCAGCAATCTGATCTTAAAAATGCTTGAGGCTCCAAATAACTATTTTTGTAAATCAACTGCTATGTCCTGCAATACTACTGAATTGTTTTGGAATAATTCTTTAAATGTTGGTTACATTTTGATGAAAATCAGTTGGAATACTTTAATAAATTGTTCAATAAAGGGAGCACAAAATATTCAGGTTGTGAAGTTTTTTATGAATTGTAACTATCTAAAACAAACTTATACTGGGACACACTGAAATTGTCTCTCTCAATGCAAGAAAGGAAATGAAGAAATTAAACTGCGGGAGCTCAGAGTTTTATAATACCTTGACTTGTGGGAAGGATCTTTTGATGTAGCTCATGTTTTTCACTGGATCAATGTATATTCTGTACTAAAATGGAATATAATTGAAAATGCCTGCAATTTTACATCTAATTTTAGTGAAACATTCAAAAGAATCATAAATAGTGAGAAATGACTTGACAATTCAGGACTTGTAAAAATATTTGTTGAATAAAGTTGCTCTGAATGGGAGCAAAAGGCATACCTTGTAAAGTCATTTGGGCTGAAATAATAACACAATCCAATTAAAAAAATTAGAATCAAGAATATCTTCCATTTAGCTGCATTTGCTCTGAGCTTACTGAATATATTACTCAGCACCTCTGGAGAGTATTTTCTCAATTAAAAATATTTTGGTCTACAGAGAAGAGTCAATTTCAAGTTCATTAATCATAAAATGCAACTGTACGTGATATGGCAGCCAATTTTATTTTAAAAATTAAAAATATAAAGACACTGAAATAAATACATTTTTCAAAAATACAAGGGATTTACTGCAATAGAGAGTTATGACTGAGACACTGATTAAAGTACGCAAATATATATTTACGTACAATATGTACAAGGTTATTGTATTTTGCTTACATTTTCTTAATCAGTGTAAAAATTGTTTATTTAAAAACTTTGCTATATGTACACGAACGAGGTTGTTTTCTATTTTGTAAAAAGAATTTTATTTTTTCTATTCATTTTTGAAGAGAGCTACCTCTATGCTGACTAACGTTAGTCAATAACTAATTTCTAGAAGTATGTAGTAATTTTATTATTCCAGTACCCCCATTTCAAAAGCGCTCCAGGCTGCAGAACTTCTAAGTTTACCGCAGGCACAGCTCAGATCAGCCTTGCCCATGACGGCTCATGCATCATTCTTTCTCAGCCCACTGGAACTTCCATGAGAGCAAAGATCTGATGTTACGGACTCGGTATCCCTTTAATTCCCTTACTGTGTGCCCAGCGCTGTTTAACTATTTTAATCCTTATTAACCTCTGAGATGGGTGTTCTAAGTACCCCCATTTACAGATGAGAAAACTGAGGTGGGGAGAGGTTAGGTAATTCAACTATGGTCCCACAGCCTAAACACCGATTACGTGCAGGCAGTCTGGCTGCAGAACCCATGGCTCTAACCACAACCTCATGTGTCTCTCTGAGTAAACGTCTGTGGAATGAACAAAAAACGAATGAATGAATGAATGAATGAATGAATGAATGAATGAATGAACGAGCAAACGAATGAACAGGAGGAAAGCAATGGCAATCGTTGTAACTATGATGGGTAAAAAAGAGAACAGTCAGAGGAAGTGCCTAGCACACAACTTCACATCCACAGCACCTTTGAAAGGTCTGGAGTTAGAACCGGCACTTTTCAAGGGAAAGCGACTTAAGTAAACAGGATCGTTTACTCAGCACACCAACTGTCAGGATGCAAGGAGTCAAGAAAACAAACGTGCTTTTCCCCCCTGCTGATAGTTTTGGCTGTTTACTCAGACCCTGATAACCAGGCACTCTCGGACTGAACAGGATGTTGTGTGGCCTGGTCTGCCAAGTCCTGGATTTCTGACCGGGCCCCACTGCAGGCAGGCCTGGCCTGCAGCTGGTGCCTGGAGGGCAGGAGTAAAGTCTTGAAGAGCTCTCCTTCAACTGTCTGGGATTGGAGGTGGTGGATGGTCCAGTGTCTGAGGTGTCAGGAGAGGAACTCAGGGAGAAGGTGAAGAAAAATGCTAGGTTTTCAAAGTACGTGATGGTGTCCTGGGTGGGGTTGGAACCTTAGGAAAGAGAATTGTCCTGGAAAGGAACTGACTCCAGTGAGGTTTGGGCTTACTGAGTTGGAGACATTTGGAAATTGGTCTGGAGGAGAGAGAAGGCGGCATCTCAGAGAGGGCCATCAAGGCGTCCTGGATTACCTCACCTTCCAAAGAACAGAACTCAGAGGTGTTGTTGGAAAGAAGGGAGGTGGAGAGGTGATGGAGACACAGGCGCCACCAAATGGAAGGAATACAGGATGAGAAGACATTGCTCAGAGAAGGAAAAGGAATAACGACTGTCACACCCACATCATCTCACACCCTTCCCTTGACAGCCGAGGAGGTACAGCACCGAGCGCTCAGATCTTCTTCAGGAAAGAACTGGCCCTTGGCTGCCTGGCCTCCAGCTGCGTCGGCGCTCCCTAGGGAACCCAGCCTGCTCGCTCCCCCTCTCCTTTAGCAATGCCATGCCTGCACAGTGGTCTTCCTCCCCCAATCCAGCTTCTTCCCTTGTGTGCCCCATAAACCTGCTCTTTAATTCTACTCCAGTGTCAGCTGCTTGCAGAACCCAGACTAACACCCTTCCCAAATCTCTGAAAGTGACAATCCTTTTTTAAGACCCACAGAAAATCCTAGTGTCACGTTATCTGGTTATCTACAGGAATCTAGGATCCAACCTTAACTAATGCTTCATTGATTCACTTACTCAATTAATTATTCATTATCCACCGCTTTAAGAGGTATTAATTAAGCATCCACCAAATGCCAGGCGCTATGCTGGATTTGGGAATACGGCAATAAACAAGGAGGACGTAAGTGACAATCTTGTCCGGGCAACTTGGAAAATGAAAGACCCTGAGAGGTTCAGGGAGGAAAAACTCTCCCTGGGCGGGGCTGAAACTTAAAGCAGTACCTCCTATCTGATGAAAACACACAAAATGATCATCAGACTGAAAAGACCTGCAGTTCCACGCCACACGACTTCTGCTGTGACTGGCACTTTCCACATTGTACACAGTCAGTCACTGCCACCAGCAAGCACTGGGGAAGGCAACAGCCTGTCCGCGGCGTGACAACAGCACAGTGTCACCAACTCCCGTGACGGTCCCTGGCTTGGCATTTGCTGGCTACCTTTCCTGCTTTCCGCTCTGCCTCCCTCTACACACACACACCCCCAAGTCAGGCAAAACACTTCCACTTGGGAGGAGCCACCATGAATTTGGTTTGCATAAAGCATAAACCAAAACGTCAAGCCATCTGAACAATCTCCAGGTTGGAGAAGTTGCTGACCAGGAGCTGGTGTCCAAGCAGGGTGGGGGTCGTGTGGAAGCCTGCAGGGATGGGGCAAAGGAGGCCGCGCGGAGCGTGGGCCGGCCTTACATGCTACACTTGTAAACAGGCTGTTGGGGGGATGCTGACCGAGCCCCCCTTCCCCAGTTCCCCCACATCTGTGTGCTGCAAGGAAGCTAGGGCCGCCCCTCCACCCCCCACCCAGGAGCTCTTGGAGAAGACCATCGGCATAGCCAGGGGGGACTGTGTGATGAAACAGCCACACTTAGGGCTGTTGTGGAAGGCTGGGCTCTGGGGGAGGTAGCTGTTTGAATCCCAACTCTGCCATCCTGGTCCTGTGACAAAGAGCAAGTCCTTAGCTTCTGTAGGATTCAGACTCCTCTGCTATAAAGGAGGATCTGGGAATACGATTAAAAAAAACCTACTTCATTGGGTTATTGTAAGGATTAAATGAGATTGTGTCTCGAAAGCATTTAGCACAGTTCAAGGCAACTCGAACGTGCATGGCGATGGTTGGTGATTATTATTCTTGTGTGCCTGGCTTTAGCCATTATGTTAACTTCAGTTGTTTCTAATTATGCATCGCTCCACTCTTACCTACTGCCTCAGTAAAAAAAAAAGAAAAAGAAAAAAAAAGAAAACTGAAATATAAATTCCCTTCCACTTTCAGGAAGTTTTCTGAAATTACACCCACCGTGAGTATTTCAGGGTCACTGGACTTTCTGTAGAACGACACACTAGTCAAACTCGTTGAGGAAATGGCTCGTGAGCCCCTGATTCAGCTACCGAGGGGCCTCTGCTTTTTCCACTCACAGCGACTCTGGGAGAAGCAAGGGTCTCAGACAGAACAATAGGATAGATTGTGCCTCTTACAGAAATTCCACCTGTGGCTCTGAGTAGCAGGTTTGATCTCAGGCTTGCTGCCAGTGAGGAAGTGAAACCCTTTCCGGAACACTTGCTGTTTTGTTGGTTTTCCCCTGGAGATCTAACAACGTCATCTAGAAACTTTTAGCTGATGAGCTATGCTCTGTACAGCGTATACCCCTATAAAACCTGATGAAATATTTCATGGGCTCCCTAATACTCTTAGGGGTGAGTGGGGATTCTATAGCCCTTCCCCTTAAACTGCAATTGGATACCCCCCCACACACACCCAAGGTGTGCATTTCCTGTCACCTGAGCAAACTCTGGGCTGTCTACATGGTAGGATGTAGCCACACTGAGAGCTGTGTTACCTCTGTCTTCTTTTGTAACCCAAAGGCCTAGATGAGAGACTATGAAGTAAAAAAGGGCCCTTGTTTCTGCTGACAGGTTTGCGTTAAGAATCTGGAAAACTGGTTTCAGTTTGAGGGCCTCTGGGCAGGGGTGGGGTTGGCAGCGGGGCCGAGGGCCTAGATCTTCCCACATCCATTACAAGAAGAGTGACTGCAAACCAGTTCTGCAGATAGCGCCCTGTGCTGGGGTTCTCTGGGGCGAACCGCTTATTTTGGAGCCACGGAAGAACAATGGGAAATCTTTTCCCATGACCTTCTTTTTGCCCTCACTTGAGATTCCATTGTATTTTGAACCTAAGATAAGAGGGACTAAGTTCTGCAACTCTTCAGGGACGACAGCTGGGCCATCTCCTCCTCAGCCTGTCAATCCTTCCTGCAGCCAGGCCTTCGTGTGAGAACCGGCAGGAACCAGCCAGCAAAGGTGGCTATAAATACTGACTTCCCTCAGGAGCCCATAGCTGAGGGGCAGGGCCCGGGGGAAGCACCTGCTTCTCCTGAGGGCATATCCGCCCCTGCGCCTGGCTTCCCCGTCCTCAGTCTTTGGGTGGCACTTTCTGTGGACATTTTCCAGCTCTGAGGAAGCCAGGCTGTAACCCAGCTTCCCAGCAAGGTCTGTGCTTCATTTTAACTGGTGTTGAAGAAATGGAATGGCTGGGGATAAAATGAGGAGGGAAGGAGAGGGGAAGAAAGGACAGGACCCTCTTTATAGGATGCTTTCCTCCTCCTGATTTGAGGGGAAACCCGACAGAACTACTCCTCAGGCAGGACTCTTTCCTCCTGCTGAGGCAGAGGCAGGGCAGTTGAGAGTCTTTTTTTTTAAATCAGTGATTATTTCCTTTCTTCGGTTTTATTTATAAAGCCTGAAGTAAGACATCCCTTACGGGCATTTTAAATAACCAGAAGCAAGTCACAACAAAAGCTAATGGTCAGTTGTAAATGGAATTCTGTCATTCAAAATGAAACAGAATTAAAAGCCGTACATGAGATGAGGGAGTGTTGAACAATCCACTGGATGACAGTTCTCACACTTCAGTGAACTGAAGAATCACGTGGAACACTTGTCGGAAGGACAGAACCCCAGTGCCCACCCACTGAGAGGGATCCCATAGGTCTGGGCCTGGGCCCAAGATTCTGCCTTTGAGTCCCTAAATAATTCTGACTTTTGTACTCTGGATCAGGGCTGCACTTTGAGAAACAACGCCCTAAAACAGAAGTTTACAAAGTGAGGGACCCACCAGCGGCAGTGGCAGCACCAGGGGTTTGTTAGAAAGGCATATTCTCGGGCCAGCTCCAGACATAAGAGATCAGAAACTCCGGGGGCCGGGCCCAGCAATCTGTTTTAACAAACTTCCAGGGGATTCAGAAGGTTAAGAAACTCTACCCTAAGAGATTGCTTACAAGCCAGGAGTGCAAGCCCCGGAACAGTGTGATTCTAAGATGCAGGCCAGACTGAGAAGCACTGCTCTGGTTCCCCTGGAATGTGCTATAAGATACAGAAACCTCCATAGCCTCTATTTTCTGAGCATCCACCTCTTTGAGCCAGGATTAGAGTCACTGTGAAGGGGAAAGAACGTGGGCTTTGTTTCAGAGAGACAAGGATTCAAGTCTCGGTCCCAAATTTAACCTCCCTAAACCTCAGTGTTTTCACCTGTGAAATGGGAGGAATGCTAGCCCCCCATATCCTCCACCCCCACCCCCCAGTGATGCTCTAAGGAGTAATGCGACAGGATCTGGAAAAGCACTTAGACAGTGTCTGGTGCGTTGTAGGAACTGGATTTTCCTCTGCGTCTCCTGGCGATCGTTATTTCCCTTAGTTTAATTGGGGTCTGGAATGAGATCCTTAATCTTTATAGAAATATGACTTGAGGGTTTGTTCTCCAGGGAGCATCAAAACGCTCATTTTAAAACTCATCTCTCGTGTTAGTGTAAATGTATGAAGAGCTCAGTGAGCAATCCTGATTTTAAAGACTGCTGTGTGAGTACAAAAACACCTCTAATGCTGTTTAACCTGCCTTGACTCTGCAACCATAGCTGCTCTTATTCGTAAGTGTTTCAGTAATGGGCAAAACTGTATCATTTTATTATCAGGTACTTTGCACAAACATTTCACTTTCTCAGTTGATCTCCACTGCTTATAAAATGCCAGGTGAACTTCCATCAGTCTGGTGACAGAGATTTGTCATCGACTGGTGTAAAGAAATCAGTGTGTGCGCGCGAGCGTGAGTGTGTGAGAGTGTGTGTGTGTGTGTGTGTCCACTTGTAATTCAGTTGGTTGGAACATCAACCAGTGCCGTATATTTACAAGAGAGCAGACACAGGAACCACTCTGGCATGAAGCTCTGTTGTCTGTGTTTTATATTTTAGATAAAACATAATGGTTTTATTGACTCTAAATAAATACGTGGCAATGACTACTTCAATAGATTCTAAAGATGAAATGCCTGCAAACATGCTTGCCCTTCAGGCAACGACTGAAGCACAGGCTGTGTAGTTTCAAGCTTACACAGCCCACGTTTGTGGGAGTGAAGTGGTAACCCATGTGTGTTCAGTGATCAAATGTTCCACACACTCATTTCGGGATGGAAGGTCCTTACGTGATCAAGGCCCGCGTCAGTGTAAAGCCCTGGGTGGCCTACTAGTTTAATTGATGGTAGAGTAACTGGCAGCTCTTCGGTCAAGAGGTAGATATACCCAATGTTTGTCGCCAACTAGTACTTTATTGTGATTCCCCGAAAATAAGACCGGGTCTTATATTAATTTTTGCTCCAAAACACGTATTAGGGCTTATGTTCAGGGGATGTCATCCTGAAAACTCATACTAGGGATTATTTTCCGGTTTGGTCTTATTTTGGGGGAAACACGGCAGCTTTAGCTTCAACAAACATTGATTGAGGGCCTGCCATGTGCTAAGCAACTTAACATGCATACTCTCGTGGAAGGCTTGCAAATAGGTTTCACCATCCACTTTTTACCCACAAGGAAACTGTGGTACAGAGACATGAAGGCATTTGATGAATGCCATGCAACCAGTTACGAAGCAAAAACCAGGATGTCAGCACAGGTGTTTTCTCCAAGACAGAGTTGCTACACCGTAGTGTTTCCCTCCACAAGGTAAAATGAATATTCCAACTGTCACTGATGTGGAATTTGTAATCCCATTTTACAGAGGACAAAATAAAGAGCACCAATCACAAAGCTTTAACACACACAAAGCATTAAGGACATAGATGATCACAAGCCATTCATTCAGCCGTAGGACATTCTAAAATAAAGCCAAAGGAGAAACTTGGGCTGACCTGGCTCCTGATTGGGCCCCAATTTCAAGGGCATGCTGGTTTCTGCCTTTTTCCAAAGGCACATTTCCAGACACGAGATGCTGAGAAACTGAACCTGACCAGGGAAATGGGGGAGGGGGGGAATTCTCATTTATCCTAGGAGGGATTCCTTGCTTTCAGTTGCTGATTCACTTATCCATTCACTTATTCATCTAGTCAGACTTCATTCATTCATGGTTTCTTATAAGTGAGACAAGTTTGCCCATATATCTCTTAAAACAATTTTGGAAAACTACATATCCTTTTGAACTTTTGAAAGCTGAAATCTAAAGTCTATCTTCCTGTAGTTAAATAATTACAAAGAGTGTAATCCTGGCATGCAGTCAATATTGACAATTTAAAACAAAACATTATTGTTTGCTTTTATGTGTATCCAAAGGACTATGATACCACAGTAATTTTATATTTATTCTCCAAAACTTAAAAATATATGAATGACCTTTTAATAGTAAGAACATTTAGTGTTCTGTTTCTTCCCTGAATTAATATTTCCATTCCATTTCTCTAATTTTACTCTATTGTAATGTATTTCATGCATGAAAACCTCTTATTAATCACCCTAGCATAATTCTACGTAACAATCATATAATATAAATCAAAACGATCTTTTTAAATTTCTTGTAATCTTAGCCTTTTGATGTTTTAAATTTTTCTCTGCATTGAGTTATTTGGTATTTGAACAAAATTCATCAAAACATAAATATATGATAACTTTAGACAATGCACCTTAAGATCTGGGAGAAATGAGAGGGATGCCTTTCTTTTGGAAAGTGTAAGGTCATCTGGGAAAGCAGAACCTTTCCCCTGGGATCTCCCCTGCAGACATGTTCTCAGGCTGATCTTATTAGGAAAGAATACATGTGGAAGTCTAGGATCTGGAAATGAACTCCCCGAAATAAAGCCAATCTAATATACCCTATTTGGAAGGCTGCCTCCCCAGGAGCCAAAAACACAGAGGCTCACAAAGGGCTTGGGACACAAATGCAAACAACAACTGAAAGAGTCGGATGGCATATCTTTAGGGATCCGTCAAGAGACAAGTCCCATTAGTGATTCCTACAGGGGAAATCTAGTATAAAGAATTGTTAACTAGGCAAAAGATTAGCTACTAAATGGGATAAAAGAGAACTGGAAGGTGAAATAGCAACTCAGAAGGCAGCTACCACCCCTAAGGCCAAGTGGAAAATAAATGAGGACCTTAGAAACTTAGGAGAAGGAGGATCCCACAAGGCTGAGATGTAAACCCTTGAAGAGAGGGCGTGGCTGCTGCAGCAAGGAAGAAACAGGGTGCTGGAAGGTGCTCATCTCAGGCCCCTGAGAGCTGTCACCCCTGTGGTGAACACTGCTGGGATCCTCTACACCCCGATTTGCTCGAAACTGCATGGGCAACAGTACATGGAACGGCATCCCCTCGGCCGCCTTCCGCTTTGCAGCGCCTCCTATTGGCAGAGCGTAACACTGAGCGGGCCGTCAACGGAGAAACGCAACAGTCCGGCTCCAGCATGACAAAGCAGGACAGAAAAGGGTGGGCTTCCGAAAAGAGCGGAAAGGTAATAAATTAACAACTGGCACAGCCCTCCAGAGATAACTACAGTTAGAGGATTGCATGGGTCCATAGAAAGGGGAAATGCCTTTTAACCTCCCTCTCTCCTCAAATCAATAGATTGATAGATACTGAGGTAACTCCTTTGGTCTCGGTTGTATCTGCAGTTTTTAACAGAGAATAATGGGAAGCTACTAATAAATAACTCCCTGGCAGTGATGCCCAGGGCTGGGAATCTTACCCCAACTTCACAAAACCTTGACATTGTTTCCGTTTGAGTGCAAAGCGAGGGGGTTTTCCTACATGTGCAGGAAGCACAACCAGGATTCTCAAGGGACAAATTATTTAACTGTCCTTGTGACAGCAGCTCAACCTAACACACGGCTCCTTGAAGATTATTTTTGCTACTGAGCTTTTCCTCTTTTGATTCGTGCCCAAGAAGAATAGGAAGGCAAAGGGCTGAGCAGCATCTGTTTTCATTTCTCATATTTCTGTTTTGAAGCGAAATGATTTCATACGTGGTAGTTACCAAATTGGCACCAAGGTCTCCCTTTCACCAGCTCCCCAGCAATCTTTATCACGGCAGTCAAGAATACATCGAAAACAAAAAAATTCATGTCAGTCCAACCATGACAGGGCTTTATTTCAGAATCATTCTCTGCTGGCTTCACTTGTACAAAACTTGCTGCCGTCGTCCATAAAACACCCCATTACTCACCTCGAATGTCTTAAGAAAGAAACCCTCTGAAAAGCCACAGGAAGGACAGAAAGTGCACTGGTGGGAAGGGAAGACTGAGGAATTTCTATTTCCACCACTAACTGGCCGTGTGCATGAGAAAATCGCTTGGTTTCTCATGACTTCCCTCAGCTTCTCCCCCAGAACCAAGTTTATAGCCATCAGTCTCAGGGGATGATGGGAAAATCGCACTTTCCTGTTGCTGAGCATTGTTGGGATGGCTGGGGCCAAGGATCAGATCAGCCAGGGGAGACCTTGTCTACACAGCTGTACACTCACAGCCCTTTTTTTTACAACCTTATATTTATATTCCTTTTTTAGTATGGGTTTTGTTATTTTATTAAGGTAAAGTTCACACATTGATGACTCTTTACATCAATATACAGCTATATTACTACCTTTTGATCAAGATATAAATATTTCAAATATACCCCTCAAAATCCCTGTGCCCTTCCTTAGTCAATATGCACGCCCACCCCGTGAAGTAACTACGATTCTGACTTTTGACACCATAGACATCTTTTTGTCTCTTCTTGAACTTCATGTAAATGAAATCTTACAGGGTGCACTCTTTTGCATCCGGCTTCTTTCACTCAACACTGTGTGTGAGATCCCTCCTCTTTCTTGCTAAGTAGTTTTCCATTTTGTGAATATACCTCAATTTATCTGTTCTACGTTTGACGGACATTTGGGTGGTTCCCACTTCGAGGCTATTGTGAATAAAGCATGGATGCACGTTCTTGCACGTGTCTTTTAGTGGACAGCTACATGTATTTTTCTTGGGTACTCTAACAGTCCAATCAGAAAAGCAAAACCACATAATAATCTGAATAAGAAAAGTTGACTGTGAAGCAAGTTTAACTACAACTGGAGTAATAAGGGATTTAATACGAAGAATGTTTAACTGTAACAGGAGTAGCAAGTGAGAAGTAAAGGGAGTTCTAAAGGCTACAGGAGAAGATACCAACCCCAGGGCTGAGACACAGCACTCAAGGAAGATCCACGCCCCACCTCTGCCTCAAGGCCTGTTTTGAGATAGAGACCTTGTTGGAGAGGGCCTGCCTATGGCTCATGGAATAGCGGAGAAGCAACTGTGGTGCTGTGTTGGTGGAACCTTCTGGAAATCTGCCCTCTGGAAAATTCTGGAACATCCATCCTATAACGGATAGCTGTTCACAGGGCAGTGTCATTCCTGAGGCACTCTACTACAGAACTGACCACAGGGTTGCCTGGGGAAGCTGCCAGCACGAGGTGCTGCTGGCCACCATGCAGTGCAGTGGCCAAGACCTGGGAAAACCACGGGTGCTGTAGGACCTGGACTCTGGGGACCATGTGCACTGCAGGGGAAGCTGCTTGTGCTGTGGGGACTGGTTGCTGGAGAAGCACAGTGCAAGAGCCTGAGGAGCGAGCACTTTGGAACCAGGAAACAAAATTCTTCCTCCTGCAGTGTCTCACCAGCAGCCTCTACTGACTAAGCCTTTCCAGTACCAGCTGGCAAAGGAAAAAAAAAAATATTTAAAGGGCCCAGATTCATTTTCACAGAGCAATCTAAAAGGGTTGACTTGTTGCTGAGAGACACTGCATCAAGAACTCACACAGGTGTATACTTAGGATCTACCGGGTCACAGAGTTGCTACAAATTTAGCTTTCGTGGGTCAGGCCAGTTTTCAAGAGTTGCACCAATGTACGGTTTCATCAGCAATGTACAAGAATTCCAGTTTTTTTCATATGCTGGCCAATCCTCTGTATTGTCTGTCTTTCTCATTTTAGACATTCTCATGACTATGAAGTGGTATTTCATTATGATTTTATTTAGCATTTTCCTCGATGAGTGAAGATGTTGAGCATTTTTCCATATGCCTGTTGGACATTTAGAAATCCTCTTTTTGAAGAGCACTTTCAGGTTTGTTGCCCAATTTTTCCTAAGTTGCCTTTTTCTTATTGATGTATAAAGGTGCTTTTTATATGCCAAATACAAGTTCTTTAACAGATATGTATATTGCAAGCATTGCCTCCCAGTTTGTGGGTGACTTTTTAAAAACATGTATTCATAGAGACAGAAGAGTACCACAGTGTCTCGTCCAATATGCTGCCTCCCTTAGGGTAAATATCACCGGCCATAGAGTCATGGTGACATGCTTATATAATTGAGATAAAGTAAACGAATCTTCTGGAGTTGGTCTCTGCACTTCCTTAAAAAGGCAAATGTATATTTTAAGGATCATCCTCATCCATTCAAAATAATTGTTCTCCTTTCCCTCTGCCGGTTCAGTTGTTAAGGTCAAAGATTTCTGAGGCTGAGGGAAAGAGTTGGGATTTAAATGCATTATGGAAAGCTTCTGTGAGATAAAATCAGATTGTCTCCCTCAATTTCCCAGGGAGACATCCCGCTTGAAAACCGACAGTGGCACAGTGCCACTTCCGAGCGCTGCTGTGGTACCCATCCTTCCCTGTCATGGTGCCTGACGATCATATGCTTGGCTCCCTGCTTTTCTTCTTGATGTGAAGTTACTTGATAGCAGGAACCAAGCGGATTTTTTTTTTTCACCTGTACCACCCCAGGGCTATCCCAGGAACTATGTCTCAAGGAATGTGTCCTGAATGTCTTGATGGAATTATAGCAATAATCTATTCCAGATGTGGGATGAGACGCAACCTGGGTTTTTCCTTATTGTCACTTTAATTGATGTTGGGGCTGGTGGTGGCTCGTAGGGGGAAGATGAGAACCTGGAAGAAAAGCCTGATTCCCTGAGGCAGAAAAAAAAAGGGATATCGGAAGCCCCAGAACAGTCCTTTGGAGATGGGGACTGATGAGAGAGGGAGAAAACAGTCTGGTTCTGACCAACCAGGGACCAGAAGGGGGTCTGACCATGGGGTGCTGGAGACACAGCTGGCTGGAAGAACCAACAGAGCAAAGAGGAGGAGTCAATCAGGAACCCTGTCGCTGTGCGGGCCAACTCCAGCTGCACGTTAGACTCCCCCACTGAGGAGACAGGGAGATGTTAAGCACAGCCGTGCCCAGGCCTCACTGCTGGCCAATTAATTCAGAACCAGGTGGAGCAGGCAGCTGTATTTTAAGTAAGTATCTCAAATGATGCTGACACATGGTGAGGGCCAAGAACACCTGCTCTAGAGCAAAGTAAGGCTGGAGGACCTCTCTCCATGTAGAGAACAAACTCATGGTTGCCAGAAGAGAGGAGGCTTGGGGAGCTAGGTGAAAAAGGTGAAGGGATTCAGGAGCACAAATTGGTAGTTACAAAATAGTCACAGGGAAACAAGACAAACAAAGAAACAAAAACTCATAGACACAGATAATAGTTTAGTGGTTACCAGAGGGTAAGGGAGGAGGCAGATAGTAGATGATGGTAAAGGGGATCAAATATTTGGTGATGGAAGGAGAACTGACTCTGGGTGGTGAACACACAATGTGAGCTATAGATGATGTATTACAGAATTGTACACCTGAAATCTACGTAACTTTATTAACCATTGTAATCCCAATAAAATTTAATTAAAAAAAATTGTCACAGGGGTGTAAAGTACAGCATAGAGAATATAGTCAATAATGTTGCAACAATTATGCATAGTGCCAGGTGGGTACCAGATTAATCGGGGGGATCACTGCATAAATTACATAAATGTCTAACCACTACGGTATACACCTGAAACTAATATAAAATAATATTGAATGTCAGCTGGAACTGACAAAAATAAATACATATTTTCAAATTAAATATGAAAAAAAGAAAGAAAAGGCTGATTCGTATGAATCCCCTTGAATGAATCCAGAGGACCCACCTATTAGAGGTCTGGGTGCTACAAAGTGAGCAGTTTTAACCTAAATCCGAGGCATAGACTTAGGCTTCCCATACTGAGGATTTCACTTTCTTTCACCGTACAAAGAAAAGCCATAAAAGGGATTTCTGACTATGAACTTGGGGTAGAAAAAACATGGTGAATTAGGAAGTAGAATAGGTGACTCCCCTAAGTAAAAAGCCACAGTGAGCCAATTGTATCCCTTTGGACCCTGAGATTGGTGAAGTCATTTCAGTGATTAAAAGGTGGGGACCAGGGCACGGAGCCCTTGAATACCAAGGTAAGGAGATTGGATGCCTTACCTTGGTGCCCATCAGACATAACTTGTTCCTGGGGTTGGTAGCTTCACTGGTGAGTCAGTCTGAACTGTAAAATTTTACAGGTCTATGATATACATTATTGGCAAGATGTGAAGCAAGTACTGGTTTTTTTTGGATCTGAGTTTTCTCCACATATGTCTTGTTAATGCCAGCTTGCATCAGTAACTCACATTTTCCATGTGAGTGCAACTGGCAGTGGCTGGCAGGGCTTAGGTCCAGTACCAAGAACCAGCAAACCTATGGGAAAGTTTTAAGCCCTGTAAATCTGAGGTTTGGAAAGAAAGTGCACAGTCAACTGCAAGGTCCCCACCCACCTATATAATAGCATGGTATTAGAAAAAGAAAGTGGATGAGGTGAAAGGCGTTGTAATTACTGGTCGCTCGACACTGAAATCTGGGGGTTCTGAGCCACAAAAACACAGCTGGAGAAACCAGCTCTCTAGCCACTTCCCATCCTGACCGACCAAATCCTCACCCAGCCAAACCCTCACAGCTCATGTCGAACAAGTCCATATGAGTCTTTCCAGTAGGTTGTTTGGATAAGGCTACTTCTAAGACAATATATTAGACAATATAGTCCAGCTTAAGGAGAGAAAAAACCTCATTTTGGCAAGGGGCAGCTGCCCTATCACTTATTCATTCAATAAACATATATCAGGTGATAACTATGTGCCAGGTGCTGTGCTAGGTGCCAAAAACACAGAGAAAAAAATGTGATTCTGTCTTCATGGAGCTGAGTCTGAGGGGAAAAAAACAGATATAGAAAGAAAATAGTATAAGTCAGTGTACTAAAGTGCAATGATAGAGAAATGCACAGGATATCATGAGAGCATCCAGCAGGCTGTAATCAGGGAAGGCTTCCTGGAGGAGTTGCTATCTCAGCAGAGAGGTAGAGTCAAGGATGGACTGAAATCACTCACACTGGCTTGCAAATGCCAATTACGAACATTTATTCCCAATTCTGCATTTATTGACCAGATTGGTAACTTGAAATCAGCAATGGTGTGAGTATTCTCACCTCAGAAATCAACAAACCCTAGAAACTCAGCTTTTTCGTCCTGAAGAGCTGTTTGTTACACATCTTACCCAGCACACTATTGAGTAAGACATAGTCAAGATGGAAGGAAGGGCATTTCAGGAAAAGTATACACCTCAGGCAAAGGCATGGAGGCCGGAAAAAGGATAGAGTGGGGACGATCGGACTTTAATTTTTCTAAACTATAAAGTGCACAGCTGTAATGGCAGGAAATAAAATGGAAAGGAAAGCAAGGGCTAGGATGGGAAGGCAAAGAAGTTCTTAGCTAGGGTATGATATGCTAATGTTTTGGAAACATCCTGCTTACAACCACGAAAGCATCTCCGTGATAATAAATAATAAGCATCTTATACAACCGAATTGAGATTAGATTGAAGAAAATTTGCTCCTAAAACTGCCCTCAAAGTAAAAAATAAAACAAAATGCAAAGTAAATTTTTAAAAATAAATTTTAAAAAAATACACAAAGTTTAGTTTCCGGTCTCATATTTCCCACCACAATAATATAATTTGGTTCAGGTAACTGGTCTATGGAAGGTGTAGTAGTTTGGCTCTAACCAGAAGATGAAAGCCACACAGTGTGTTGATTGGGGTTGTTTAATGTATCGAATTGTTAACTATGAAAAAAAGACTATAAGATATAGAGAAACTCTATGTGGTACAGTAGATTTAAGGGAGACTACCCAAGAAAGGACAAACCTGAAGGGGTACGCGAGTTAGAGAAGGTGAGTTCTGCCCACCACATAACAGAAGTTTGCTGTGGCGCTGGTCTTAGTTGCTGGGTAAATAATAAGCCATGCTTTGGGGTGAAGGTGGGGAGGCTGCCATCAGAACCGGCATGGACATCCTGCTGGCAGGGGCAGGACCTCTTCAGAGAGCATGGCAGGGGGGCCTCTAGTTTTCATTAGAGACAGCTATGGAATGCTTATTGCCAGGCTGAGGCCGTAAGGATGTACTGTGTTCTGGGCCTGGGTTGGGGCAAGTTCCACTAGGTGTCCACACAACCACACCACCTACCCCTGGCTCAGCCCAGAAACCAGAAGACAGCCTCTTCCTCTTGCAGGGTACCCTCTCTCCAGTGCCCTCCACTGAAAAAGCTCAACACTTTAAACTCACCTACTTCAAAATTTTTATTTATTGTGTGTGTGTGTGTGTGTGTGTGTGTGTGTGTCTGTGTGTGTGTCCTATAAGACGCAAAAATATAATTTCACCTATTTTGTGGCTCTTTAAAGGAGAACTACTTAAAGGAATCCCGTCTTTTATCACAGTGCATATTGAAAGGTGTATTTGGAGCCAAGAGGCTCCAAATTAGTCAATAACTGACACAGGAAGTCAAACATCCCAGACAGAGCTAAAAAGAAATGTGGCCATTCTCCTGGCCGTTTTTGCTTTACAATACTGCAAAGCTAACTGTGCTGGACTTCCTGTGCCATCCCTAGACTTGGAGGAATTGCCGACCACTCGTTCTGGGTGTCCACTTGGGGCACTTGGCTAAGTTGCAGCTCTAAAGGGGGTTTCAGTGTGACAGCTCTGAGCCCTCATTCCTTCCTCCCAGCCACCGAGTGCTCTCTGTGGGCAGTTCCACTCCAGTATTGACTGACCTTCTTCAATTCACTCACAGGTGAATTTTTCTGGGATGCTCACGTTTCCCACAGTTCCATTGGGTTACATAGACCACATGCTCCACTTTCCACTGTCTCTCTTTGGTGAAAAAAATCAGGTGCTGCTGTGGTTGCTTAAATGTTTGGAAGGCGCAAACAAGCTCTGGTCATGAGAGACCATGGTTAAGAGCCCAGGGTTCCAGAATCAGACATACCCCAGTCCCAACAATTAGTGAAGTTGTGCATTGAGCCTTGAAACCTCAATTTACTCATCTGTAAAATGATCATAAAAAGTACCTGTTCATGTGACTGTTAGAAGAATTAAATGAGATAATCTGCATAAAGTACATAGAAAATACCAGTGTACAGTAAATATTTAGTAATAGTTATTATTATGCTGTGCTGATAGCCAAAACTCAAAGTCCCAGAGACACAGCCAGCTCTGTCATTGTGTGCCTCAAAATACTAAAAATTTAACCATCATTTATACTTATGATTTTGAGTATAATTATTACCCAACTGAAAAAGAAATGAGTTTTGATGGACTATTTTTTACTCTCCCCTGAGTAAAGAATTCACTCCCAGAGTAAAGAATTTGCAAGGATGTGCCTATGATTTTTCCTTTCTCTTTTTAATTTGGCTGATGGTGTTGTTCATTATCCACTTGAGGTGTCATTAGAATAAATTAATATTAAAATATTTAAATTTAGAACAATGTGCTTGAAATGCCATTAGGAAGATTTATCATGTACAATGAGAAATCGGTGCTCCATTAGCTCCAGTCCCCAATTCGGTAAGTTGGGAGACCTCCAGCTTGGATCATTACCCAGCGCCTCCCCCTCTGTGTCCCCAGATGCTATGTAGATGGTCATTCTTGGGTTCACTGAGGGTTTGTTCTACTGACTCGCTTTGCACCTCAGATGCCAGCATGTGAATGAGGGCTGTCAACTAACATCAGCCTTAGGAATTCACAATACAAGGAAAGGCAAAACTCACTTGTTGGACCAATGATTAAAAATAATGCCAAATGTATTCCAGGAAAGTGAAATGATTATTTCCAACAAAGAGGCTAGAGCTGTTGAAATGGAATCCCACCAAATCTTGGAGGCTGTACAATGTGGTTGTTAAAGTGCAGATTTTGGAGCCTAACTTCCTGGGTTCAGATCCCTGCCACTAGCTGGCTGTGATATCTTGAGCAGGTTGCTTTACCTCTCTATGCTTTGATTTCCTCATCTGAAAAATGGGGATGATAGTAACACCTGCCTTATGTTGTAAGGATCCCGTGAATTAATATATGTAAAGGGCTTCAAACATCTGGCACACGGTTAATGCTGTGGAAGCATTTGCTGTTATTACCTTGTCTTTGAAAAAGACTTAAGAGAAAATATAATTACACGTTCTTCCAATCAATTAAGCACCTGACAACATTCCAGAAGACCCCTTATTTATAAGATCCTTTTCCTTAGCTCAGACTTGTTTCCATTTGCCAATTTTATTCAAAAGGATAATGACCTACTTTCAAGTAGAAAACCCCAAGGACATTACTTGGAGAGGAAAAACCCTCAGAAAATTCCCAAGTAATCTGCTGGGGTAAAAATAGCAGTATCTTAAATCTATGTTAAAGCCCGCCAGCCCCAAACTAGTCTACTGTGTTACACATCAGGATAGTGGGTTAGTAATATGCTATCTCGTGATCTGATACCAGATTCCTGGGTGTGTTTACTGTGTGAAAATGGATCTAGCTGTGCCCTTGTGATTTGTTCATATTTATGCATGTATACTCAACTTCAGTACAAATTTTACTTAAAATAAATACCCTACCAGGAGATATAGTCCAAGCTCAACCACAAACCTTTGAATCTTCCCCATCTCCTTCATGGCTATTTGAAAATTCCTTTGGCAAAGAGCTCCAATCCTCTTGGGACTAAGCTGAGGTCTGAGAATAGGTTACCTCTAAATGGGGCCCCTAAAACATCAGACAAATAATATTTGAAACATATTTATACTAAAAAAAAATACTTATTTACCTAAAATTCACATTTAACTAGGTTTTCTGTATTTTTATATGCTAAATTCAAATTTTGAATAAGCTATTCTTTAGTATATGGGTATCTCAAACATTATGTGAATGTATTTATACTAAAAATATATGTATCTGAAATTTAAATTGAATGAGGTGTCCTGTATTTTATCTGACAACCCTATTCTGAGTGATTTACACATGGTGATTCATTTAAGTCTCGTACAACTGAATGAGGGCAGTACCATAATTAACTCTATTTTACAGGTAAGAAAAAGAGGCTAAGTAATTCTTGCCTAAAAAACCTGGCACTACCAAGTGCTGGTAAAACTGCAGAGCAACTGGAACTCTCATACACTGCTGGTGGAAATACACTTTGGAAAAGCAATTGACAACTTCTTAAAAGTTAACATACACCTACCATGTGACCATACCTATGGTATCACCTAGTAAACCATGTTGGAAATGTTTTGATTGAATACTGTAAGGCTAAAGTCAAAAATAACTATACACACACTGTTCTCTAGTTGATATATCGGTTCCTCACCAGGACAAGAATTAGGAATTCTGAAATTATGTGTACACTAGAGAGGAACCAATAAGTAAATATATTACAGATAATTACAGCCAATTTCTCACTATTGGAAAAAGAGGTTACAAACAAGGAAAGGAGGAAGGCTTGAATGAACTCTCAAGGGCTGGATTGGAGTTAGACATAATCAATATTGACTTGTGTCTTAAAAGATATACACACGGGGATAAATAGATAACAGCAACAAAAAGAGGGGTGTGTATTCATGAGTTATCACATATACATGTATTACTTCATTCTATCCACTGAGACAGGCTAGAAGCAATGACACCCTGGGAACGCTGAGTACCCTTACTGCCCAGATCTCAGTTCCTAACACCATTCTCCAACAATAGGAACCACGGCTCCTTGGAGAACTGGTTTATTCTAGAGTTGGAGCAGAAAAAAAATGGTAAGATGGGCCTGGAGTGTCTTGTGGTGCCAGAAAGTAAGGAAGTATGAAAATATAAATAAAAAGACGGGGGCCACATGAAAGGGGCACAGGAGCCACCTGAAAGAGCTCCCAAAGGCCAAAGTCGGAGCCACTTGAGCAACAAAATAAATGATAGGATTGGATTATCACTTAAAGAACAAGATAAAAATCCGTGAGTCCATGCTGATATGATAACTGAATAAATAAATGAGAATGGACAGGTCTTCCTTACAGAAGAATTCCATTTAACAAATGTAAACAGAATGAAAGAAGTAGAAAATCACCATTGGAAGATCACAGTAATATAATAATTGTCAAAAGCAAGATCCACTGAAGGATGCTAAAATCAAGGGGTAAGAGTTTAAGCAGAAACAGGAGACTTGCACAGTCTCAAAGTAGCTTTCCTCAAATGTTTAATAATTACAAGAGGAAAATAATAAACGTACGGTGGAGAATCCCAAAAAACACCACTTCAGCCAACTGGTCACATTAACGTCACCAAGTAGCACCATATGAAAACTATGTCCCCCTGATACAGGCACTGAGAAGAGCAACCTGCTGTTGTATCCTTCCCCAAACTACGTAACCTTAATCTCACCATGAGGAAACATCAGATAACCCCAAATCGAGGGACATTCTATAAAACAACTGACCAGTGCTCTTCAAACATGTCAAGGTCATTAGAAATGAGGACAGACTGAGAACTGACAGAGATGGGGAAAAGCTGAGGAGACATGACAACTAAAGGAAATGTGGGATCCTGAATAGAAAACACTGACATTAGTGGAAAACCACTCCAAAGGTTGTGCCAAGGTTGATTTCTTAGTTTACATAAATATTCTATGGTTATGTAAGACGTTACATGGGGGCGGGGAGTAGATGAAGTCTGCACAGCAACTCTCTGTACTATTTTTGCATCTCTTGAGTCTAAAATTATCCAAGAATAAAAATATTACTCCAAAGCCATAAAACCACCTTTCTCCCATACAATCTCTTACTCTAGAATAAAAAAAAATATATTATTAAAGAGTCCTTTTGGCTGTCAGAATAGGATTGGTCAGGTTACTCCTGGAAAATCACTGGACTACTAAATGATTTCCCTGGTCCTCCTTTCATCTTTAAATTGGATTGGGAATCCTAAAGAGTCTATTTTCCTCCCTCTTTCCTCCTTCAAATTTCTAAATCAGGATTTCCTACCGAATGCAGCTGGCCCCTGTCCTACACAGCTCAACACCTGACATAGTGACAAGGCCCAGTTGGTGGGCTCGGCCCCCTTTTCAGCCCCCACTGTATTTACTGTTTCTAAATGTGGCTTGGGGAAAATGGGTTGAGGTACCAAGTGCTGTTAGAATGTCTGCAAACCCTTCTAGAGTTTTGTGAGGAAAGCAATGCAGAGGAATCTTACCCAAAGCAAGAGTTGCAAAGGCAGCTCTTAAGAATCCCCCGTTGCCTTATTTTTTGAGGAAAATAACTCATATCTCTGAATGTATAAATAAACTAATAGTGAGTAATGAAGAAAACGTCTGCTGCCATCTGAAGATGCTGTCATCCTATGACATTTCATACAGTAGTCTGTCTATTCCTTCCACCTTTCCACAAGGCAGAGGGCTTTTATTTTTTTTTAATTATTTGCACCTAAAACCAGATAGTTTACCTAATTGTTAGCTATTGTATGAGAAATAGACTGATCCCTGACTTTTCAGTGAGCTCACAAGGTAAAGGCCAATTTTGGTTAATATAAAATGTTTGCATATTGATAATATGAATCACTGGAGATAACTACTTTAAAAAAAAAAAAGGATATGTTTCTGACTAATGGGAGAACAGGCTACCCACCAAAAAAAAAAAAAGGAATAAACCACCACCAACAAAAATCAGATACTGAGGGAGGCAACATCTAGGTGGGAATACCCTTAACAGGTTCAGGACACACTGAAACTATATTTGAGGCTTGGGAATTATTGGGACTTCCGGGATGAGAGATCTAGCAACTCTGTCCCTTTCTCCAAGCATTAGAACAGCTACTTAAGGTCTCAGAAATACACACCTAAGTTCACGGTGGTTATGATGGCTGCAAGTTCATCAGAGCAAGTGATTAAGTAGGTATGCTCACTGGGCACATTGAGATTGTCCTGGAAGGTTTGCGAGGAGAAAGTACAACTCAGAGCAATCCTTGGAGGGGAGAGGGGGGCTCTCTATCTTGTTTCCAGTTGATCAAAGGTTGCAGCTTCCAGCTTCTCCTTCTCAGAACACCACAGTCCATGCTCCATATTGTTGCATTTCTTCTAGATGTAGAAGGGCAACTTGGGATGGATAAAGTGACAAACGAGAAAAGAGACATTCAAGGGAATCTGAGAAGGTGCGTTGGATTTCCCTTTAGTATGTTTGCGTCCAATGCCACTTCTACCATCCAGCCTTCTTATAAAAACGAACAAAGGGGAACGAGACATCATAGAGTCTGTGTCTCGAGTCCAATGATAGCCCTGAAACTATGTCATTCTACAATGTCTGTTTAAGAGATAGGTTTTTGAGTTTTTCCAAAGTCTGATGTTCATTCTACTTCCTCGTCCCCAACCCCAAGGATGATGACGCCGCATGTCTGAAGGGAAGACTGGATTCTTCACGTTTAAGAGGATGGTTTCACTCCACAGATGGTTGTGGTGCAAAGTCAGGGCTGGGACCTCAGCATTGCTTCCCACAGGCTCTCAGGGAGCCCGGGTTCTGGGCGCTGGCAGGTGCTCCAGAGACCCAGGTCCTGCCAGAGCAACACGTGGACCATGACTGTAAGCCCACAGCTGTAGTTAGGGTTTCCACGCCGGAATTCCCACCCATTCTCAGAAACGTTTTTCCACTTTCCTGTTCCCGAATCCTGAGACAAAAACTGTTTTCTGTTCTACGTGATGAATCGTTTCCACAAAGTGACAGCCGATACTACCAACCACCTGGGTTCAAGGAGCCGATTTTCCCGATTTCCCGACCAACTTCTCTTGGGATTCGGGAACAGGAAAGCGAAAAAAATTCCTGAGAATGGGTGGGAATTCCTGTCTGGAAACCCTAGCTGTGGTGGTGGTGATGGCAAACAGAGAACGAGAAACTGTGATTTTGTTCCACTGCTAGAAACCTGCCTAGGACCCACTAGAAAGTGCCAATCCTTGTGGGCAAATGTGGAGAGTCAACTCCAAAGACAGGAGATTAGTGTATAAACCCATTGACCAATGAATGATTTGTTTTGTTGTTAAAGCTTAAACGTGTAATATAGAGAGTTATTGGATGCTAAATTCATTGCCTATCACTTTGAAAGGTTATATATCTATCTATCTATATATATATATATGAAATATATTCTATGTATCGATATACATATTATATGAATTATGTATATATTCTATGTATCAATATAGATAGATCTATCTATATTCTCTCAGAGTGTGTGTGTGTGTGTGTGTGTGTGTGTGTGTGTGTAGATGCAATATGTATTTATATATTCAAATATATTTGATTCCAAGGATCGGTCACTTTCAGGCCCACATGTGAGAGATGATGTAGAAAAGACCCTTTACTTCAATGGTTCTCACCTTTGGTTGCACCTTGGAATCACGTGGGGAACTAAAAACAAAAAGAAATACTGATGCCTGGTTACCATCCCCAGAAGTTCTGCTATTACTCACAGAGGTATGGCTGGGACATTCTAATATTCATCTAAGGTTGAGAATCACAGCTTTGTTTATAGTCTAAAGGTCCCAATTCTAATCCTGTTAGTTTCTATGGGAAACCGGCAAGAGTCAGCTTCCTGTGTGGCCAGCAAGGGCTACGATGGAGGCTAAGTGCAGTCTGTTGATGGTTCAAGAAGGGAAATATTCATGTAGCTGGTGTGACATTGCTCTGGTACTTATCAAAGATAAGCTAAAACTCCATTGTGTACAAGCTGTAGCTGTCGATGGGCTTCTGTCTGGGAGAGATGCTAGGACAGGGCTCAAACTTATGCAGCCATGAGCTCAAACAAGATAATACAGTGAGATAGCAGAGCTGTGAACTCTGTGTCACTTGTAGCATCTGGGCGTCCCCTGAACCTGGCTAGAGAGCTCTGAGGGCTCTGCCCAAAAGCTGAACCATCTCAGTGGAGACCCTAAATCCCAGAGAGGTGGCATCACCGTAGGCGATGACAGAGAGCTTCTAATTGTGGATGTGAATCCAAATTAGAAACCTCTGCTGATTGATAAACAACAAACCACACATCCTCGGAATGAACTGTCATGTTTGGAAGTAAGACCGACTCCCTGGTTTCTCTGTCTCCGATTATCCAGCAAGCTGGAGTAATGGATACTTGAGCCCCTCCACACTTGAAGGCAGGGTGTATATACATTACCTCATTTCATCCCCACCACCACCCTAAGAAGTGGCTTCCCGTCCTGGCCTGTGTGCTGCTGCACCTAATGGGCACTTGACCATCTCTGTCAGCCAGCAGGTAAGTGGTGGTCCGGACATCAGCAGAAACTGCCTTTTAAACAGTGTGGTTTAAAGAGTCACATCAGCTTGGAGCCAAGGATGGAAGCTTCAAATCACTCTCTTGCAAAGTCAACACCGTGTCCCTGCCACATGCGACTGTGGGTGGCCAGGCGGGGCTTCTGGATTGCCTTTCATATAGAGCCCTAAGTAGCTGCATCTTTATGACCCCCTCAGGCAGCTGGTGGGAATCTCTCCCAGACCTCATTGTATTCGTTCTCTGTTGCTACATAACAAATCCACAAGCTTAGTGGCTTAAGCAACACCATTTATCTATCGTTTCCTAGGTTTCCTAGTTTCCGTGGCTCAGAAGTCTGGGCACAGCTTGCCTGGGTCTTCTGCTCAGGGTCTCAGAGGCTACAAGCAAGCTGTCAGTTGGGCTGGGTTCTCACCTGGAGAACTTAGAAGAATCCGCTTCTAAGTTCATTCAAGTTGTTAGCAGAACTTATTTCTGGCAACTGTAGGACTCAGGGTCCTGGCTTTTTGCTGGGGGCCACTCTCAGCTCCCAAAAGTCACCCACAGTTATCTCACAACATGGCAGTTTACTTCAAAGGTACCAAGGGAGAGTCTCCTTCTCTAGACTACTAAGTGACCGAATCAAAGGCGTTACATCAATGAATATCACCTCTGCCACATAATGTAATCCAATCAAGGGAGTGACATCTGTGGCTTCTGCCATTTTCTGTTGGCTAGAAGTAAGTCACAGGTTCCATCTGCACTCATGAGGAGGGGATATACAAGGGTATATGACTCATTGGGGTTCACCTCAGGGTGTGTCTACCATACTCAGCCGCTTGCTTTTGTGTCTGACACAGACGACGGGATTAGAATTCCTCTTTGATCCTTCTTGCCAAGCCTGAACTTGATCTAAATTTTTCTTACTGATCCCTGACTGCTTCCCACTAATTTCCCCCACCCTTTCTGCTTCCAGATGCTCTTGGATGATGCTGTGTTGGTGGCAATCAGCCTTGACAAATGTCACCTACCATCAGAGGAAACTGAGGAAAGTTAAGTGTCTTGTTCCAGGTCACAAAGATTATCGTACCGATAGAATCTGAACCTGGGTCTGTTTGACCTGAAATCCCATGACCTTCCAGTCTGCTTAGCCTATATAGTAGTGATAAGCCACCCACCTACCAGAACTGATAATGAAACAATGCATGGAACGGTACTTTGTAAATTGAAGAGTACTATGCAGATATTTGTTCAGAATTTCACTCATTAAAAGGATGAATTTGGGGCTTCTTAATAAAACAGCCTCACTTGCATTTGCCCTTTGAAAACTCCACATCTAGGCAAAATTTTATTTCTGTAGTTTCTGGCACAACAACAAGAGTTAAATCTTTTTAAATGCAGAATTCCGGTGTAATCCAATGTATAGCCTACAAAGCATAGAGGGGAGAAATTAATCAAAGAAAACAATCTTGAATCTCCTCTTCTTAGTCTTCCTTTGTTCTTTTCTGCTTTCTTTCAGCAGGTTTCCTATTTAGACCTGTGATTTCCATGACTGAGCCACCAATCTTGGGAGAAGCAGGCTGTCTATTCAGACCCCCTTGATAACCAAAAGGATAAGGAAAAGCACCGCGGCCTCCTTCCCACTCCACTTGGGGTCTTGTGCTGCCCACCAGAGCCCAGAACTCTAATTTCAATCAGCAGGACTTAGGAGCTGAGGCAGCTGGGGAGGGCCGGGGGTGGGGGCTGGGTGGGGGGAGGATGTGCGACTCTCGCCCAGACAGGTCCCTGTTATAGCACCAAACTGGTGAGACCTGAATCTGGTCACGATTAGGCTTCCATTCTCTGGATAACTGATGCTGTTCTAAAAAGCAGAGAGGTGAACAATGACAGCATTGTTTGAGAAGTCTGGGTTTTATCTTCGGTTATTTAAGGCAATGGGGACAGACCACGGAGGCTCCCACTTCTCTCTGGCGCTAAGACTTGTAGCTAACAAGGCAAAAATGCCTGCTTTCACGTACGCCGACTGCTCGGAGATAAGAAGCCATTCCTCCAGTTATTAAATACTATCTATCTCTTCTAATCGCAGTGTTCTCACAGGATATTCTGCACAATCTTCCTTAACACGGCCTTCAGCGAGCCACACACGGTTGCCGCAGTGAGTGGCCTCTTAAGCTCTGAGGTAATATGTGATCAAAAGTCAGAGAGACCCGGCTTGAAAACCTCAGCTCGCCCATTGGCTACTGGGCTAACCTTAAGCCTCTCTGGGCCTTTGATCCTCCTCTCTAAAATGAGAATGCTACTACTGCCTAACCTGCTGGTATGCTGTAAAAATTAAATGCACAGGGCTTGGCCTGGAGCAGCACTGGCCAGCTGAACTTGCTGCAGTGATGGAAATGTTCTGCATCCATGCTGCCCAAGACAGTGGCACTAGCCACGTGTGGCTGTGGAGCACTTAAAACGTGGCTAGTTTGGGTTTTGTTCTCTGAGTTTTTTCCCTCCTCAATTCTAAGAGGGAGGTCAGGCCATTAGGCTTCCTTACCTCAGGGGCACAAAGACCACTTTGCTTTTACTCTGCGGTTTCAGTAAACCGAGCTCAGTGAGGGCTCACCCTGGGTGGGAAGGGAAAACTGTCATGGAACGGAGGCCACTTTGCAGCTCCAGAAGCCCTGCGCAGCTCCGCGGCTGCACCCCACTGTGCCCAGTGCCCAGCTCCCCAGCTGCACCCCCAGGAGTGGCAGGACCTCAGAGGATGGCACCCAAGAGACTGTCTCTCAGGCTGCCCAACAAAACACCCAAGATTCAACTCCTGACCAGCCTGGCCGTTTGGTTTAAAGAAAATAAAGACATTTCTTCACGCCAAAGGGGACTAAGAATAACCTATCTTACATTACTCTTAACATTTCCACCGGGGAATAAGCAATTCTCAGAGTTTCCCTGGGTGAGACTGAATCACACACTGGGGTGGGGAACGAGGAGAATGGAGGAGATGGAGGAAACAAGAGGGCAAAAGATGGTACCTACGCTGGGTGGCGGTAGACCAGCTGCCCTCACCGAGAGCTCTCTTCTCCGCCTTCCCATACCAGTCACATCACAGCACGGACTATTTTACAGTGTGCAGCCTTCTTTATTAACAGGCACTGAACTATAACAACTAATCCTTTCTGCTAGGCAAGCGAAAGACATTCGCTGTATTATGATCCTCGGAGAGGACCCGCCCCTGGAGGGCGTGGGCAAGTAGGAAACCGCTTGCTGCCTGGCCAATATTTTAGATTTTACATGCTGACTTCAGACTCTCCTAACATCCATATGCTAACTGTAAGCCTTCCCGGGCTGTGATGCATAAAGTTCTTTCTCTCTCTAACACTGCCCTATGCAGGACAGTAGCCACTAACCATGTATGGCTATGAAAATATTTAACTGGAATTCATTAAAATAAAAAATTCTGTTCTTCAGTCACACAGCCACATTGCAAGTGTTTAAGAGCCACTCTGGGCTACTGTCTAGCCTACCGCACAGATAAGATATAGAGCATTTCCCTTATTTCAGCAAGTTCCATTCTAGAGCGCTGTTCTAGAAGGATTATTGAATGCACATCTAGACGTGTTTGAAATGACCACTTCCTTGGTTGTTATGAGTAATAACTTATTTTATACTTATCTAAGAATAAGCCTCCCCCTGTTCCAAATCCTAAAGAGCCATAATCTGGAGCCATAATTTTCTGGAGCCATATCACTGACAGCCAAAAATAAAAGCTGGGTCTTCCCACGTACACAGCACTTGTCTCTCTTTTGGAAGCTGTAAGTGTTCGCTTCCTGGGGACCAGTGCTATTCCGAGACTCTAGTCAGTATCTGTGAGCGGCACCACCGCTGTGTACTGAGACCCAGTTATTCCACAGAGGTGACGAGAACCCACGCTTCGGGGGGAGACAGGTAATGCCCTGCTGCTGGGAAGTAGTAAATCGCTCCGGGGGGACTCAGTCTATAAAAGCCAAGTGACAGGGGGAGTTGCCGTTAGGGCGCAGGTAATGAAAGCAGTAAGCTCCCGATTCTACTGAGGCAACAGGGCTTGCAGCCGAATTGTCTGGGTACGCTGTCTGTTCTGAGTATCTTCACAGTGGTTGGTGTTCCCCTTCCTTTTCTCAGGGACGACATGCCTTTAGACGGAACGGGGACTGTGGCTGCTACATTTGAGCACTGGAGTATAACATCAGAAGCCTTTATACTTTTTTAATAGGTGCCAGCTGCAGTATGCTCACAGAGACTTCCGGAAGTAGCAGGACCAGAACATAGTCATTTCACCTCCATTCTAAAGAAACAGGAGCGACTGCAACACCACGTGTAACAGCAGACAGTAAGAGCAAAGGGCTGTGTTTCACCCACTCTGTGCCTGGCAGGGCCAGCTGCCCGCCCATGTGACCACAGCAAGCCCTCCACACTGCATTGCCTTGTATCACAAGGACAGTTAATTGTCTGGGGTTAGATTGATGCTAATGGTTACCAGTTATCAGGCTTATGTGGATAGGCTCAGTGCTAAGCACTTCACATGCGTCACGCCACGGAGCTCTCCACTAGCTCTGTGAGCGGGTCACTGTCACGACCCCATCTCACAGTGACGTAAACAAGTTAAATGACATCCAAGCTCACGCAGTGGGAGTTACTAGTAGCTGAACTTGAACCCTGGTGACCTGACCACTGTGATGCGTTCTGCGAGTCTCCTGTCAATTCATCTATACATCTTTCCGGTTCACCCACTTTTAATTAGTGTCCCCATTCACCTGATTTAGTGGTAAAGCACATGGACTCTAGCGCTACACCACATGAGTTCAAATCCCAGCTCTGCTATAAGCCACCTGTGCACCCACCTGGGCTGGTTTGTTGTCTCTAAAAAGAAGTGATATATCTATATCTGGCATCACCTGAGAGCTGTCAGAAATGTAGAATCTCAGGTCCCACCACAGACCATCTGAGTCAGAACCTACACTTTTTACAAGATCACCAGGTTTATTCGCACGTTGGAGCTTGAAATCATCACCATATCCTAGAGAACAGTGCACTGCAATGAATTACTTTTTAAGATACGCAAGACTCCCAGATGAGTGGGTTTTATAAAGCCCGACCCATATCACAGGTCTAGTTCAACTGCGCGTGTGCAGTTAGCTGGGCTGCTCCTCAGAGCAACACATCCTCGCAAAACCCAAGGATACTGTGCTGAGAGACGAGGAAATGCAGCCCAACCATTGCTGTGAGGACCCAAGTCAGGGAGGTACCATTAGCAATACAGTTCCCGTAACCCATGAAGCCTGGGAAGGAAGCATCATTTAAGGAAAATAAAACCTGTTGGCCTCTGTTCCCACCAAGAGCTCATGCCTAATTAGGCCAAACCCAGAGAAGCTGGATCGTGCTCTGGGAAGACCGAGTGGCCACTGTGTTCTCTCTGGGAACCGACTGCTGCTCACAGGGGCCAGGCAGACCTGCATCTGGTCTCGTCCTCAGGTTCTCAGAGTTCTTGCCAGAGAAGCTGCTTATAGGCCACTCATGAGGTGGCTTTGAATAAAGGGTCCTGAGTGGCTCCAACGGTGTCTACTCCTTTCTCACTCTCCCCACACCCTCCCCCCAAGCCCAGTTCCTTAGAAGTTTTCCAAAAGCAGAGCTTGAGACAAGGACCCTTGTTCAAATGATTTACTGTGGGCATGCTTTTGGGCGAAGGGGTATAAGTAGAGTTATAGACAAAACACAGGATGCCCGGTTCAATTCCAATTTCAGATAACCAACAAATAACTTTCATATTAGTATTGTCCAACTATTTCATGGGACATCCTTGTACTAAAAAGCTATTCGTTGGGGACCTAAATTGAAATTGAACTGGCTGTTGTTATTTTTTACTTGCTGGATTTAGCAACACTGGGAAGGAAGACAGTCAGGAGAGAGAGCTTAAGGAAGCGAGGAGGTCCGCTCAGCTGGAGCCTGGCTTCAGTCTGAACCCATGCAGTGGGCTGGCATCCTGCACTCTCAGTCCCCTCAGTCACTGCCTGTGGGCATGTGGGGGGTGGGGAAAGACGTGCTGTTCATGGGAAATGGGGGTGGGGAGGGGAAAGGTGGAACCCACTTGGCCACAGCAATTCTCTAGAAGCTTAGTCCTGCCAACAGCCGGTACTCAATCAGGGTGGGTTACAACAGCATCCATCCACCATACCCTCCCCTAAACAAAACACACTCCTGGCAATCTGCAGGCCTCTGGCAAGTCAACATCTTGAGGGTTTTCAGCTCGAGTAGCACCCCGGATCTCTTATCCCCATTTCACTGGGAAGAGATCCATAAGGAGGGCTTTCCAAAACGGAAGAGGGGCATACTTTATCCACTACCTGCCAAATCTGCACTGTCAGCATATTAGCAGGTCAACTTAGGCTTACTCTGGGAGTTTCCAAGAGCTGGGCTGAGCATTTTCCTTCCATGGTACTTCTAGAACAGAGTCCTTGTTTCACCAGTATGGGAAAGGGGGAGGGAGAAAGCTTCCTCCCCGCGTCCCTCCTTCCAGGCAGTTAAGGATTCATCAGTCTCCACTCCAGACTGGCTCAGCCAGCATCACGTTAGGAATAGAAAATGACATGGTGACTTATAGATAGGGCATAAATTGTACACCAGAAGCAGTAAAGAGATTCCTGGCGCTGTGTTTGATATGCACTTGTCCATGTGAAGCCCAACAGAAAACTAAAGGTGGCTAGAAGTGTTCTGGACCAAAGAGTTAAAAATTCAGGCTGAAAGGAAAAGAGGGAAGATGTTGCCCATTTGCTCCGCCGGGAGGCCACAGGGAATACGTTCCCGACCTTCAGCAGCCCCTTTTTCCTCACTGACACCGCTAGTTGTCACTCAGCTACAACTGAATCCGTTTTCCCAGAGTGTCTTGGCGCGCCAGTCTTGCATTTATCCCTCGTTCGGGAGCTGCTGTGTTTAAAGGAATTAGGAAACGTCAGCACACTGTCGCTGTTTCTCTGGAGCCTCACCACGTCATCTGCATTGTAAAGGCCCCGAGAAGTCCTGCACTTAAAAAATGAACAGGGGCCGACCTGGTGGCTCAGGTGGTTGGAGCTCCATGCTCCTAACTCTGAAGGCTGCCGGTTCGATTCCCACATGGGCCAGTGGGCTCTCAACCACAAGGTTGCCGGTTCAATTCCTCCGGGCAACTGGACCTGGAGCTGAGCTGCGCCCTCCACAACTAAGATTGAAAGGACAACAACTTGACTTGGGGAAAAAAAAGAAAAAAGTCCTGGAAGTACACACTGTTCCCCAATAAAGTCCTGTTCCCCTTCCCCAATAAAATCTTTAAAAAAAAAAAATGAACAGGATTTTGCATTTGTTTGCAGAACATGAGGAATTCTGTGGAATAGGCACCAGGAAGTGCTGCGTAAGCCCCGCATCCAGGGGAAAAGGGCAGGGAGGCAAAAGGCAATTACTCGAGGAGGGAAAGCCCCCCTCCCATATCTACACTAGTGAGTCTGTTTTTGTTCCTCTCATTCCCCATTACTAGTTTCCTCTGGATAAGAAATGAAAGGCAGTTAAAGGGTTAACTGGAATCAGGAGCAGTAACACTTTCCTACTGCCAGGCCTGGTACCCACTAAATCCCTCACACCGTGCCTGCCTCCTGAATTCTACACGTAATAAATTGAGGAATGCGGACAAGAGCGTCCAGGTTATCTCAGAAGCTACCACATGGGGGAGCTCTTGATAACACGAGAGAAATACCAGCGGGTCCTGCAGGCTCAGGAATGGGGACAGCATTGCTCTTTTGCCTTTTGTAAAGAAAAAAACCTGTTCAGACAAAATGTGAAACTCTATACCTCACACGAAGAAGAGAAGACAAAATCAATCGTGCTCATTCTGACACCTGGGAGAAAAAAGTCATCTTAGAAGGAAGTAGTCACCAATATTCCATTTGCCATGTTTAACAGATTTTTATTCTGTGTAAGGATGAGGGGTACAGGCAGAATGTGGTCACTTTTCCTCCAATTAAGAGCAGAAAAGGTGGAAAGTCGCATATGGGTATTATTTGAGAGGCAATGAAAGGGTCTTTCTGTCCCTGGTACATTTCTTAACATAATTTACTGACACCTAAATTTCCACCATTAGAGATTTATTTCCTTGAGTTAAGTCAGTGGTTCTCAGCTGGGGATGATTCTCCCCCTCTCCTCTTGTTAAAATGGACTCCTAGGTTCCCCCCTCAGAGTGATTCAATAGGAACCAGAGAATTACATGTCTACCAAGTCCCCAGGGGATGCTGATGCTGCTGGTTCAGGGTCCCCACTTTAAGAACCACCAGGTAAAAGTCCGGAATGAGACAATGCATGTGCATAGCTATTCATATAATGCTGGCATATGTAAGCCCACAGCATTCAGTGCTTTTCAAACTTGGTTACACATCAGAATCCCCTCGGGAGCGTGTCTACACCCCAGTGCCCAGTCTACACCCCAGGCCAGTGAGATCAGAAGCCCTGGGGTGGGTCCCAGACGTCACTGCTTTTGGAGGCTCCCAGTTGATTCCCGTGTGTGGCCAAGGCTCAGATCACTGCTGTCAATGTCAAAGAGAGAGTTACATTCACAGAACATGCTCTCATTTCTAACAGTCTCTGAAAAGAGCAGGCGAGAAAGGCTCATGGGTACCAGTGTCACCCGAGCTGGAAGGACACACCAGGCCTGGATGAGCACGTCTGGCCTTTTATGAGGGGACCTGGCCAGAGGAAAGGCGTAGAGTTCAAGAGATTCCAACTGGGCCCTGTCACCTCCGCTCCCACCTCCTCACCCATGGCCTCTGTCTCCTCGGGACAGGCCTGGCTCGGTCATCTCCACTTCCCACCTTTCCCAACCTTCTCAGTGCAGAGGCCCAAAGGTCCCTTCTGCAGCCCCACCCACTCACCTCTCTGCACAGCCTGCAGCCTCATCCTGCGCCTGTTCTCAGAAAAGCGCCACCAGGGCACAGCCCCAGCCGGCAGCTCGCTGGGCCTCAGTCTTCCCCACCCCCCTTGACAGCTGGGGCATCAGTTCACTTCTGTTCCATCTCAATGCACTACCCCGTTCCGGTCCTGGGTAGTTCTCATCTAACGTCTACAACATCTCCTACACGGGTCCTCTACCTGGAGTAATCCTCCTCAGGTCCCTTCCCACGCACCCTCCACCCCGAAGGAGTTACCCTGCGAAACACACAGCTTATTGCTCTCACTCCCTCTCATGCAAAGCTTTCGGTCAGTTCCACCCTTTTTTTCCAGCCACACAGGCCATTTGGACGTGCAGTCCCTCCCTCCTCTCTGGGCCTTCACACAGGCTGCCCCAGGAACTAAGCCTCTCTCACACCTTCTGACTCCTGCTCAGGCCTCTCAGCTCACTCGCCCCCCACCCCCAAGGTGTCCCTGAAGCTGTGCTCCCTCCCTAAACGCCGTCTTGTCTTCCGATAAAGGCTGTTACTATAAATACTAAGAGCCGTCATCATTATCATTTGTCTCTCCAACTAGACGGGGGAAGGAGAAAAAAACAACTTCACTGATAACAAAGAACTACATTTATAATATCAAGGGTCCGTTATTTGTCTTTAAGCCATGAAGATATGAAAGGGAGAACATGATCCCCTCCTCCAAGGAATTTATATCTGATTGATCTGAAAGCGTCCTAAAATGTCACCATGACCTCAGGTCTAGCCTTAACTAAAAATCAGGACTAATAGTTGGATAAGAGATCTTTCAGGTATGTGACGAAAATGCTTACAAAAGTATATATAAAAAAATCAAAGCACATTTCATTATGCATTTTACCATATTGCCTTTCCAAAATGGAAAGAATGATACAGAAATATAAAATAAAGTGAATTATATCAATACCTATAACTATTTGAGTCATTGGGATCAGGATGATCCCAGAACCTTCCCCCACCCCCCATAAACGGTTACAGTTATCCTAACCCGTCCTTGAGGTTGGAAATCCATGAAAGGAACTACTCCACTCCCACAGAGACATTGCTAATGCATAAACCTCCGGCCACATCTGAAACAGGTGGCCACACTGGCCCTGACCTCTGCTTCCCTTCTCTCCAGGCCCTTCCTGGACTCCGCCTCCCAGGACCAGCTGCCCCATCGTGAGGCCTCCAGGCCCCTGCAGCTCGCCCAGGCAGATGTGATTTCCTCTTCACCCTCTGCCCCACCTATCCTTCCCGCTGTGCGCGATTCCTTCTGCAGGTTTCCTGCGGAGCTGTGCATTATTATTATTATTTTTTTTAATGTTTGACTGCGTAGAAAAGAAAGGAAGAGCTTTATTATCTGAGGCACAATCTTCAGGAACACACCTCCCTGCCACCTGTTATCCTACAAGCCTGAGCAAAGAAGAGCGTCCCTGAACCACCCGGTCACCGAGTGGGCTCCATGCCCATGGACAGTGGGAACTCGTGTTTGAATAGGAGGATCCCACCCCACCCTCCTCCTCGCTGCTGCAGAACTGCACTATACCCTTCTTTCAAAAATATTACATTCAACCTTCAAATGGGGGGAAGGGGGGTTTAAAATGAACCCCTTCACAGATGAAGATGTACAAATTGCCAGTTACAAATACAGTCAGTCACGGGGATGTAAAGTACAGCACAGGGAATATGGTCAATAATATGGTAATAACTACGTATGTTGTCAGATGGGTACTAGACCTACCGGGGGGATCACTTTGTAAGTTATATAATGTCTAACCACTATATTGTATACCTGAAACGAATGTAACATTGTACGTCAATTGAAATATAAACAAACAAACAAATAAATAAACAAAAAGAAACCCCGTCACTCTCATCTTCACAAAATGAGATGGGAGCTAATGTACATGGTAGGTAGGCCCCACCATGCTTCATAGGCGCTTCGCCACAGATGAGAATCCCAGCACCCCCTTGAGAGGAAGCAGCGACGCCCAGCATGGCAGCAGCAGGGACGGGGACATAGGAACACGGACACTGGAACGCTGGGCCTGTCCCTAACTTCCCATGCACGTGGTCTGCAGCCTGCTGGCCCCTGAGCCAGCACCCGCAAAGGCACAGGCTGAGAAGAGTCCTAGCGAAAAGCCCACGAGGTTTTACGCTTTGCCGCGGACAAGCCACCAAATGCATCACAGAGTGGAGAGAAGGAGAAAATGGCAAGCAGTTGCCAAGACCGGGGTCGCAGGACGCGCGGGTGCATTTTCTCGTCTAGGGATTGCTGGGTTTTTCCCCACCGAAAGTGTTTTCTGAGCGTGAACAATCACGGAGCAGGCAACAGCGACACCTGCCGTTCAGAGCCGATTCCAACCGGATAAAGAGAAGGCAGAAACCCAGTTCCCAGAGAGGCAGCATCACCAGCCCTTGATTCCACCAAAGAAACTGAGATCCGGGGTCTGTAGCTATCTTTTCACTTGTCGTTTTTTGGATTTCCCATTTACCTGGCACGATTCGGGAAGCTATTGTTCTCGTTAATAACATATTTTGATTAATACTTATTACAATGTTCTCGGAGCAGTTTTAAAAGAACATAGTACAAAGCACAGCACTCAAACAGTATCGAAGTCTTTCCCGCACCGTAAATCGACTCTTCCCCACACTACAAAGGTGTAGAACCCTCAATAAACGCGCTTGGTATGCCTGGGAATAGGACATTGTTAGAGTTGAATTGTGTCCTCCAGGAAGAGGTTGAGGTCCTAATCCGTGCATGTGCCCCTGACCGGAAACAGGGTCTGTGCAGATGATCACGGTAATATGAGGTCATGAAGATGGGCCCTAAACCAATAGAACTGGTGTCTTTACAACACGGGACATTTGGACACAGAGACAGACGTGCACATGGGGAGAACACCACGGGAAGATGAAGGCAGAGGTCAGGGTGATGCATGACAAGTCCGGACATGCCAGATGGCCAGCAAACCACCAGGAGACAGGAGACAGGCAGAACAGCTTCCCTGGTGAGAGGAAACCAACCCTGCTGCCACCTTTTCTCCGGCTTCCCATCTCCAGAACTGTGGGACAGTACATTTCTAAGCCACCCAGTTTGTGGGACTTTGTCATGGCAGCCCTAGCTAACTAATACAGGCATTAATCATAATGCGAAGAGTCTGCTTATATGGTCGCCTAAACTAGATAGAAGCATTTGTGATACAACCCGGGAGCACAAGTGGGTTCCAACCCATGAACGAGCTGTGTACTTTCAAAGCTCAGATGTCCACAACTTACTCACCCTGTTGCCTTGTCTGTGGAATGGGACTGCCACCCACCTCCTCAGAGTTGATACACATCCTTGATGAGTGCAGACATGTGAATATGGCCTATAAATTGGAAAGGGTGACAGTAGCACATTGTTACCACACGAAATATTGCTTTTCCTTCATCTGACCCAAGCGTGGACAGACTGGCCACCCGTGCTCAGAATAAGGCCTGTTATGTGCCCCCACAACCACCATGCTCTATGCCTCGGGAGGTTGCCCCGTAGGGAAGGCATCAATGGCCTCTTTCTCTTGTGCTATCAGTTGGGATTGGCCAAGGGAAGGCACCAGCAGGAGATCAGATGGCAGGAGAAAGGAGAGGTCAAGGCTTTTATCCCACTGGATGCCTCCCTTCTGGGTCATCAGGAGCTCACTCTATCTATAGAAGACTTCAGCTACCATCAGGTAACTATCCCCATACAGCTACCCTCTCAGAATTCCAGACATTCCGTCCTCACCTTGTCCCTTCGGGTTTCGGATGTACTATCACCCCATAAAGGCTAACTCCAGGAGACTGTACGAAACATGACCGATTTACTTTAAAGCTACCTACACCTTGCTAAGTAGCCCTTTTGGTAAACTCATCTCACAGTATCCCGTTGGAGAATGCCGTCTTTGCCCTATCAGGACTCGATTCAGTAACTGGTTTTAGAAAGTGACCCAGGAAACAGCCTCAAAATGCAGTTGTGACAATGTTTTGCTTGTATTTGAGGACTTCATAGATAAACTCCTTTATTGAGGGAAATGAAATGAAATGAATTCATGGCATGCAGTGACGTCATGATTATCTGAATTATTCACCAGCGGTTATAGGGGATGGAGTACTGGTGAAGTGCAAGACACTGGGAAGTCAAGTGACTGTAGTAGCCCTCCTTGGCTACAGTAAAGATACCATGTTTCCCCGAAAATAAGACCTCGCTGGACAATCAGCTCTAATGTGTCTTTTGGAGCAAAAATTAATATAAGACTCAGTATTATATTATATTATATTATATTATATTATATTATATTATATTATATTATATTATTACAAGACTGGGTCTGGTATTATAGTAAAATAAGACCGGGTCTTATATTAATTTTTGCTCCAAATGACGCATTAGAGCTGATTGTACGGCTAGCTCTTATTTTCAGGGAAACACGGTAGTGATTGGGGTAGACCAAAAATTAAAGAGAGAGAGAGAGAGAGAGAGAGAGAGAGAGAGAGAGAGAGAGAAGGAAGGAAGGAAGGAAGGAAGGAAGGAAGGAAGGAAGGAAAGAAGAAAGAAAGAAAGAAAGAAAGAAAGAAAGAAAGAAAGAAAGAAAGAAAGAAAGAAAGAGAGAAAGAAAAGAAAGAAAGAAAGAAAGAAAGAAAGAAAGAAAGAAGAAAGAAGAAAGAAAGAAGAAGAAAGAAAGAAAGAAAGAAAGAAAGAAGAGAAATAAAGAGAAAGAAAAAGGAAGAAAGAGGAAAAAGGCACAGGACTACTATTCAGGCATAAAAGGGAAGGAGATCCTACCACTTGTGACGACACGGGTGGACCTCAAGTGCTAAATGAAGGAAGTCAAAGATTGATAAATACTGTATGATATCACTTACATGTGGAACTGGAAAAAAAAAATGAACTCATACAGAGATCAGATCTGTGGTTGCCATAGATGGGGGTGGAAGAATTGAGTGAAGGTGGTCAGAAGGTACAACCTTCCAGTTATAAGATAAGTAAGTTCTGGGGACCTGGTATTCCATGTGCCTCTGCTTAACAATGCTATGTTATATATTTGTAAGTTGCTAAGAGAGTAGATCTTCAAAGTTTTCATCACAAGGAAAAAAACTTGTAACTATGTGAGGTGGTGGCTGTTCACTAAATTTTTTGTAGCAATCATTTCACAATATCAAATCATTAAGTTCTACACCTTAAAGTTATGTTATACGTGTATGTCAATTATATCTCAATAAAACTGGAAAAAGTGGACACAACACAGTTGATACTTGAACAACATTGGTTTCACCTGCATGGATCCATTATATGCGATTTTTTTCAATAAATACCATAAATGTATTTTCACTTCCAGTGGTTTTTTGTTGTTGCTGTTTTGGGGGGTTTGTTTGTTTCAGTTGGGGAATATTGGGAAACAGTGTGTTTTTCCAGGACCTATCAGCTACCTGTCAAGTTGCTGTTTTCAATCTAGTTGTGGAGGGCGTAGTTCACAGCAGCCCATGTGGGAATCGAACCGGCGACCTTGGTGTTATGAGTACTGTGTTCTAACCACTGAGCCAACCGGCCGCCCTCCTATGTATGGTTTTTCTTAATAACATTTTCTTTTCTCTAGCTTACTTTACTGTAAGAATACACTATATAATATATATAACATAAAATATGCGCTAATCGACTGTTTATATTATCAGGAAGTCTTCCAGTCAACCGTTGGCTGTCAGTTAAGTTTTGGGAGAGTCAAAAGTTATATACAGATTTTCAACTGCATGGGGGTCAGCGCCCCTAACTCCGGCGTTGTTCAAGGGTCAACTGTAATTTGTACTTCCTCCTAACAACAGGTAGAGTTTATTTCTCTGCCCCGATTCTGGCCTTAGCCACTTTTTTCCTAGGCCATTGGGATATTAACAAACGTGACACTAGCAGAAGCTGCAGAAATGTTTGTGCGTTTGTAGCTTGCCTCCTCTTGCTGCTGTTGGCAGCCCTTGGGCCACCATGTGAGGACACCTGGGCTGGCCTCCTAGAGGATGAGACCACATGAAGAGAGGCCCTAGCCATGCCAGGCCATCTCCAACACCCAAAATGAGGCCCCAGACATAACATTCTTGACCATCCAGCTCTAGCCAAACTGCCCAGACCTGAAAAGAGTGACTAGCTGACCCACAGAATTGTGAGCAAATGATTGTTCCCTTAAGCCACTCTATTTTGGGGTGACCCATTACATGTCAAAGGCTAACTGAAACAGTAATTACAGAGATTGTAGGGTCCGTTGACTTTTCTAATGGCACTAGAGAGAGTGCAGAGGGTAAAGGAGATATTGAAGGCCATGAATGTCCAGCTGAGAACAGAACTGGAAAGTCAGCAGCCTCTAGGGTCATTTTGAAGGAACCCTGCATCTCCTGGAATCCTAGACAGATGTGACTGGGAGCCAAGCCCATCACCTGGTGGTCAGGGTTGCAAAATTGCAACAACAAATGAATATTCAGGCCCACCAGATCTCTCAAACTAAGACAGTTTCAAAGTGTAGTTCCCACACCAGCAGCCAGTGTCAGTGGGGACTTGTTAGAAAGGCAAATTCTGAGGCTCCACAGAAGGTCTATTGAATCAGACGTCCTGCATTACCCTGAAGCTCTGACGGGAAAGCAGTGGGACTCTGAGACAAGGGTATTTGGTCAGACATGGATGAAGCTGAGAATTCTGATCCCCTCAACTCCCTTAAATCTGCCTCGTCCTCAGAGGCAGGCCCTCTCCCATCCAAGGAAGCTACCTACACCTGCATAAAACTTTGCAATGACTACCCATGTCACGGGAGGCTCACAGGATGTCCCAGAGAGGACGTAACCGGCAGCAGTGGCGACTGGGTTCTTGTCTCTGTACAAGAAAGAATTCAAGAGCAAGACAAATGCAGGAAAGAGAAAGAGATTTGTTCAAAATGAAAGTACACACTTGAGAAGAAAGTGTAGGCGAACTCAGAGAACCAGTCACCCCGAGGAAGTCACGATCCGGGGTTTTTAACCCTCCCAGGGTGGGGATTGGTGCTGTCCCCATGATTCACTCATTTCCTCTCCCTGGGCAGGACCCTCTGTTTCCCTCTTTTTCTTCTTTATTTGGTTCCTCCAAAACTGTCATGGCGTCAGATGCATGATGGGAGTCATAGTCACCGCACTGCAAGTGACATTATTATGACATTATAATTAGCTAAAGGTCAGTCCCCAGTCATAAGGATTGCCGTTGATGGGTGAAACTGGGTCTTGTTTTTCTCCAGCTGTAGGTGCAGTATACGGTCACCTGTTACTTGTGTAACCAGTGAGGCACCTCCCATTGTACCCGGGAGGGGTTGTCAATTCCCTAGGCTATCATCTAACCTCCCTCACCAGGAAATGCCTCTAGCCCTACAAGAAGAATTAGATCCCAATGTAGGTGAGATAAACACTAGGCCTGCTCTGACCTCATCAATCGGAGTGACAAGAGCCCAGGGAGCATATATAAGAACGCATTCTAAGGGTGACACATGAAAGAGGATGGAATCTAAGCAGTGGTGTGAGAGAGCCGGCTGGAACTGGATTGTGACAGCCAATTGCTAAATTTTCAAGAAATTTATGAGACACGTGTTACATATAGCCCTTAATAACACTTAAATCCCATAAACTTACAAATACGTATGTTAAAAATAAAGGTAATACTCAGCACTCATCACGCCTAGATACCTTCACTACATTTTCCTAGTATCTGTGTTTTTGAGGTTATTTGCCTCTACTGCATCTATGTAATGGAAATACTATACAATGGCGGGCTACTCTGCATCTCTTCCCAAATCTGTGTTCAGGAATAAGATACTTACAGCTTGACATGAGCAATGGTAAGAATATTTACAACTTGGAAATTGGCAAATGCTGTAAGTCAGGGCTTTATTTTTCTTCCTGGTGTGCTGACTATTGAACATTTACCAGCATACCACTGACTACAAGGCTTGAAAAGACGCAATTTTTTTCATGGGCAGGCTCGCCCGAGATTCAGGATGTGATACGTTGACTCTAGAACCTAGGAGTGCCATTAAGTTGACACCTGGATTCAGCGGTCACTGTGTTTGTTTCCTATTGCGGCTGTGACAAATTATCACATGGTTGGTGGCTGAAAAGAGCAGGAAGTAGTATCTGGAACCTAAGTTCAGGACGTAAGAAGCCTAAAATGCGTCTCACTAGGCTAAAATCAAGGTGTTAGCAGGACTGCATTTCTTTCTGGAGACTCTCGGGGAGAATCTGTTCTCTTACTGCTTCCAGATGTTCCACATTTCTTGGCCTGAATCCCCTTCCTCCATCTTCAAAGCCATGATAGCCAGTCAAACCCTTCTCACAATGCCATCTTTCTCACACTGACTTTTCTGCTTCCCTCTTCTCCAGGTAAGGACACTTGTGATGACATTGGGACCACGTGGATGACGTAGGCAGTCATCCTTATCTTGAGGTCAGCTGGGTAGCACCTCCATCCCATCTGCAACTATCCTGCCTCCCGTAGTAGCTACAGTCAGAGTGGATGATCAGAACCTTCCCCCCGTCCCCACCCCCACCACATGCACACACACACACACACACACACAGTCTTACCACACTCTCCATGCACAAAAGCATTGAAAAGTGTATTGGGGATGGGACAACTACACAGAGCTCTTTGAAAAGCTCTGTGGTGGCTGTCTTCTGCAGAGAGAGAAGTGGGGAACGAATGCCAGCCATACCCTGAAAGCTTCTGACCTCACTGGATATCGTTCCAGTCAAAGGAGGGATGCCAGCTGACAATGGCCTCAGCCTTGCAGAGAACCCTATGCACGTGTCTTACTTGGAAGTGATAAGCCTCAGAAATTACTTGCATCAGGCCAAAGGCATGATTTTGTGCAGGTGCTTATATTATTTGTTCCTCTGTGTGTTCCAACCTCCCTTGCAGTTAGTTTGGGGCTGCGAGATTGAGCTGTGGTCAATTGGAGATGAGCAGAGAAGTCCCAGGGCAGGCCCCTCACAAATATTCCATGGGACCCTCCATCTCTTCCCCTGCCGAGGTGACTTTATAGGACACATGCTCCCAGAAAGTGAACTCACAAGACGGAGGATGGCTGTCTGATGTCACTAGATTTTAGGCTCATAAGAAATATATCATTTCTGTGTAAAGTAACTGAGATCTGAGGGTTTTTTGTTTGGTTTGGTTGGGTTTGGTTCGGTTCGGTTCGGTTACTCTAGCTTAGCCTATCCTGACTCATACATGTAACCAATTCCCCCATTCTTCTAATGTCCACAGAAGAGCAACTTGAACACGTTGTTAAGAGCTCGTTGTGATAGTGGCAAAAATCACTGTCGTGGAAAAGAGGATGTTGAAAGCGTGAGCATCTCATTTCTCCAGATGGACTACAGAACCCTCATCACTTCCTTCACCCTCTCTCATCTCCTAATCAACTTTGTAGGTAGTTAGAACAACCGCATCAATTCTTTCCGTTCTGAGATGAGGAAAAATGAGAAAATGTAGCCATACTACCTTGTTTCTGAACAACCAGCACTCATGCCAAGTTGAAACCCGTCAGCAACCACCCACACCTCATTTTCGGGGGTACTTTCTGTAGCCCTCACAACGTTTCCTTGTTCAAGTGGCCGATACACGGGGCTGTGCTGCCAGTTTCATACCCTTCCTTTTCCTCGTCTCCTACACTGACGGCTGCAGGCAGTCTGAGAGCAAGAGGGATCAAAGTCCCTTGGTCGCACCAATGAAAATACATGCTTGAATTCACTTATGTCAAGATTTTAGGTAGGCACACTCGACTCAATTTAGTAGGCAAAAAAAAACCCTGCACTTAGTTATTACCTCTGAACAGAATATCAGGAGGTTCCCTGATGGTCAAGGCAAAGCACTGAGGACTAGATAAGTTTCACCTGAAGGCAGGTGGCGAGAAAGGAAGTGTCTTGCGGCCCCTACGCTGTTACTACTTGGGCTGTGTCACGCCTTTTAGGTAGCCGGAGACTGAAAATCCCAGTGTGAAGAAATGGATGCTGGGAGGCAGGAAGAGCTGGATGTGGACTTTCTTTGCTGAAGAAGAGAAAAATGAAAGATATTTTCAGAATCATTCCTTTTCTCTTGTTTTTCATGTCCCTAACAATTTGGCTCATTGTCAGAACCTCAAATGCATTCTGAGAAGCTCCAAGGAAATCTTCAGAACATATTTCCCTCGCATCCAATCATCGGCCTGTCTGGGCTTGGTCTCCTCCTTCATGTGGAGTCAAAGGCTGTTCCTGGGAGCTCTCTCAGCCCTGCCTCTCGGGCACCTGTGTCCATCTGTCAAGGAGCCCGGGACAGCTCCAGGGTTTGATTGCAGTCAGGAAAAGTTGGAATCAGACTATCCCGTCCCATCTACCGGGGGTGCCAAAATATATATATACAAGTGGACTCTTGGGTCACCGTTACTCAAGCAGTAGTTCGCCGTAATCAGAAGTATCTAGACGCTGATGGTAACCACTTTGAGCACCTCTTGTCATTGCAGAAGTCAAACGCGGCTTGCATCAATCTTTCGTTATCGGTATATATTGAGTATTACAATTTTAATCGCTTTCCTTTCTTAAATCGTGTATACATACTTTTGGCTCCCACTGTATATTTCATGCCCTTCCTTTGCCCTCCACACGGCACACCTCACCCTTCCTAGGGACCTCGCGAGGCAAGTGAATAAATCTGGCAAGCTGCGTTAACTGTGCAGCAAGGTCCCCTCAAACGCCCTGACGGGAAAGGCGGAGCACGCCTGAGAGAACCCTGACTATGCTCAAAGACGGTTTGCCCTGAGCGGGCCGCCCAGCCCGTGTCTTGCTTTGCCAGCGTTGTTTCACAGTGTTTGACTTCACGTTCACATAGCTAGTCTCATCATTGAAGGACTTCGTGGCTTTATTTTTTATTATGTTTTACTTTACTTGTGCTTCCAAACAAGGGGATGACTGATAATAATTGGTGACAAAGTTAAAATTTTTTAAAAAGCTCTTTGATGTTGGAGCCCTGCTAAATTTACTCTCCATCTTACAATGTATGTCACCTGACATTTGGTACTCAACTTAAAGGGTATTGTTGAGCTTTCAGTACTTCCATTGTGGGCTCAATCACTGGATAATAATTAATAATTTGCCATTGATAATCCACTGAGTGGATTATAGAATGTTACAGAGTTATAGAGATATAGATTATATAGAATATACAGATTATAGAGATGATTATAGAATGTTACACTAGTTTTGTCATAGCAATTTTTGTACAAATTTCATCAGTATGAATATTAACTTTTCTTAATAAAGGGATATATTAAGATATTACAAATACCCATATAAAACACTAAGCCATTACGCCATTTTTTCCCCTAGATGTCAAAAATATTTTTAAAATTAGGGTTAGAAAATGGAAAACCACTAAGGAAGAAACTGCAGGAAAATTATTTGGATACTTGAACATGCTTTGGGGGAAAATACAAAGAATATCAGAGGGAAGGGAAAGGAACCTCAGAATCCCTGGTTTTAATGGAGTGCAGAAGGTGTAAGTCACAGGTGGGCGTCCTCTACCTCTGGGCCAGTCATACTGAGGAACAGTAATAAGGCAGGAAGAGGCAAAACGCCTATGAAACTGTTACCCTGAATATACTCTTTAACCCCGGTACGTGACCATGTAATTTGAGTATTACAGAATGGGACACTCTGGTTGAAAATTATTCACCTCTGAAAAGTAATGTCCACTCTCTAAGGACAAAATGGGCAGGAACTTTTGAGAAACTTCTTACACTCCAATTTTTCCAAATGGTGGTGTAGGGGGGGAAATCACTAGATTCTTGCTATTTTATTCTACCTCGAAATCGTCTGTTTTGTCTCTGTTTTAAACTCTGTGTGGTAAGTGAAAACCTGAAGCGTGAGGATGCACGTAAGACTGGTAGGAGGCAGCCACAGATGCTCCATAAATGCAACAGAAGGAAAGTGCACACCCAGGGTAGGACTCCATATTCAAATGCGAAGTCTCACTTGAAAACACATCATTGTCGATGCTGAAGAACAATGTCACATAAAAGCAAGAAAATATATCAATCAGCCTCTGACGAACACATACCCGGCGTCACTCAATTTGAGGCAACATCGAATGATAAGGGATGACCCTGATAACATGTGCTGTCCTCATTTGGCAGAAACTACAGCAAATACTGATAATATGATGGCAGCACATTTATGCAAAAATGTGCAAAAAATACAAACATCAACTCCAAATAATTATTTAGGGGACAGAACAAAGAGCTGAAGAATGAAAAAACAAAGACAGATGTAATGAAATAAATCAGTTTGAATAAGAGAAAAAATGTTTTTAACAACATTCAGTTGTATTGGATCCTGTATTGTAAATCCTGATGCAAACTTTATAGAACAGATAATAATCACCATTAGGTTGTTCATTCCCCAAATACAGCTATTTCCTTACATGCACATTTGATCCTTCCAATGTGGTCTAGTAAACCATATGTGCTGTCAATGGGCCACTTATAAAAACTATGTCTAAACAAAACATAATTTAAGGTCCAGGAATACTAGAATGCTGCAAATATATGTAGAAAACAATGACTTGCAACCGAAAATCCTCTAAAATACTTCTAGAGCATTCTATATTTCTCATTCTGCATTCACTTGATAGGGAATAACACAGCAAAAATCTTGGACATTTTGAGGTTTTTAAATATTGCCCGAGACCTTTACAGTTACACGAAATATGGAACTGCATTAAGAAAATATATTTACCAAACCTAAATCTGAGGCCATTTTCAAAAGCATGATGGAAAGGAGCAGTATACAATACTCACTTGAAAAGGGTTGATTTTTTTTTTTGGTAAAGACTTTAGAATGCAAGCCAAAGATATGCTTCTGAAAATATCAACTTTAAATTATATTCACTCAGTACTAATTTTAGGTGCTATGTTAAGTAAAATTAGTGACACAAGCCAAATGATGCAGGAACAAAATTCAATGTGCATACTGCTCTTGAGAGGATCAAAGGAATTTGAAAACCCTTCGAAGAAAATCAGTGATCACATTTATCAAACATCTGTTACTGATGTTAAACAAATTGCAGAATCCACCATTTAAAAAAAAAAAAGGAGAAAAAAGATTCTTCAAGTGAAATTCTCATAATCAGACCTTCCATGATTCCAAACTAGATTTTAAAATCAATTTGTTTTTTCTACATTAGATATACTAACTTCATTATTAAAATAAAGGTTTACAATACTGAAAGGACGTGATGGACATCCCAGTTTTCTGGATGACATAGAATGAGAAAACTTAAGATAGAGATATGCTACTTTAATTAGGCAGTATGCCACTGCTTCAGAATGTCAAATTTACTACTGAAATTAACTTACAAACATAGTAGGACATGTGATATGGATAGGTCACCATGTACGAGGGACTGAAAACTTTATATTGCTTTCTAAATTCTAATGTGTGTGCCTCTTAGGCATTGCAGTATATTTACAGCAATAATTCACCAGGAATTTCCTAATACTTTTGTAATTTTCAGGATATAGTTCACTTGGCCGTGGGAAATATAATCAGTGGGAAATTAAATTTTATTTAAAAAAACCTACCCAAGTTAACACTATATCTGAGGATTATAGTATCACAGAAAGACTGTCAAATATTGCCAGCATTTCTACAGAAAATGAGATATTGGAGCAAGTAAACATTGAAACTGCCAAAAGATACTGTTTCTTTGAAAGCAAGACAAGTAACTATTTCAAAACAGAGTTTTACATCCTAGTGATATTGAATTCCTAATATTCTGATGAAAATGTAAAGTTTTGTATTATTGGATCATCGCTAATTTAATTTGTTTAATTCATACCAAACCAATGTGAACTTTGTTTGTTGTAATATCATTGACATAACTTTTATTGCTGAACAATAAAAAATATGCTAACAAAAACAACAACAACATGATTTTGCTTGAGTATAGGTATCTTTTTCTAATCTAGACAAAGCCACAAAGCCACTGTGCAGGCTACCAGTATTCTAAAACCCACCCCTCTCACCAGGCTATAGATCTTTAAAATAGAGTGTGTCTTTCTTGTTGTCTGTCATGTATATGAGAAGGATGGGCCATTCTTTACCTCTGCCCACCCTCCACCCACCTCCACAGGATATGGAACCGGAGTCCAATTTATGTGATCTATGAACTCTCCTACAGCGGTTGCAAAAGTCTAGTTGTGTGTGCCTTTGTACCTTTTTCCCTAGGACAACTGTCCATGCCTCTAAAAGATCAAGAACCATTTATTTTGTGCTGCAGCAGTGGTTCTCACACATCAGCATGTGTTAGAATTACCTGGAAGGCTTATCAAACCACAGATTACTGGACCCACACTAGGACTTCCTAATTCAGCAGATCTGGAGGAGGACTCAAGGATTTGCGTTTCTGTCAAGCACCCAGGGATGCTGTTGCTGCTGATCCAAGAACTACATTTGAGAACCACTGCTTTACAATGTCTGCAGTGGCCGTGATCAATAGATCCAAAGGGGCAAAACCCTGTGTATAAATGGCACCCGTGTTTACCAGCAGAGGGCAATCCCACATTTATTCCAACATGTGTCAATAGCATCTTCCATCACTAGGTGGCAGCATCTGCACACAAATCTCTACATCCAGGTCTCCCCTAAATTAAAAAAAAGAAACTAATCACAAAAGCAAGATAAGAAAGCCCTGTGAGCAGCGTTTAAGAGTACATACCCTTGCAAATCAGGCTTCAGGTACGAGTGAAATACACCGTTTAGCAGACAGATAAAGGAACTGGATGCTATGTGGCCCTACAGCCTCTGGCCTGACACCCCTAGCGGGGGTTTCATACTTCTCTGTGTGGTGGTTTGGAAATGTCCTTCTGTGGGAAGTCCTGGGCTGGATGCTGCAAAATTACCCTGGGAGCTTATTAAATATGCAGCTCCCTCTCCCTCCACATTCTAATAAGTACATCTGGGATTAGGCACAGGATGTCTTATTTTTAACAGGCATCCCAGTCAAGTCTGAGGCACGGCCATGTTTGGGCTACTAACATGTATACACTTAATAAACATAAACCGATGCTTATGCAGGAATGTCTGGATATTTCCACCTTTCACAGAGTGGCCTTTCTAGGTCCCGATGTGGCAACAGTCCCAAACGTAGGAGAGCGGCACTGTCCAGTACAGTAGCCACTGGTGACATGTGACTACTGACACCTGAAATACAGCTGTTCTGAACTAAGATGTGCTGTCGGTGTTAAATAACACCCGATTTCAAAGACTCGGGAAAAAGAAAAAGAATGTAAGCTAATTTTAATGTGGCTACTAGAAAGATTAAATGACATATGTGGCTCGTGATCTATTTCTATTGGACAGCGCTAGCTAGAGGGTATAAATAACTGACGAGAATGGCAGGGCGAAGTGGAAAGCAGAGCATAGCAGGAGTCAGGGAAAGATGTTTTGACCGCCTTCTAACAGTACTCCTGGCAGTTTGGCCTGGAAAAGAAACCCCCCTCTGCCGGCATCCACTGGAGGTCTACAGCAACTTATCCAAGAACAAGTTTGCAATTTGAGCCCAAGCCAGGAAACACCCCGTCTCCAAACAGGTTGAGTCTGAAACAGAATGGGCATAAGCCACTTGCCAGAACTCAGAGGGCAGGACCTCATAGGAAAAAAGTGTGGCTCCTCCAAATGGTTGCTGGTGTGTGGGCCAACCCACTGGAAGCGATTTCACTTCTGCAATAGTTACACAACTCTACTTTTGCAATAGAGAAAAATGCGACTGCTCATGATTAAACAAAACCGAGTTTGTTGCTTATGTAGTCGTTGGAATAGGAGAGTATGTTGAGAGAGCCTCTCTGAAGTACTAGTCCTGGGCTCCAAGAAAGAAAGGCAGGGTCAGCCTTCGCAGTGGTCCTCAGCGCGGTCCACTGGGCCACCAGCACCAGTAGCATCTGGGAACTTGTTAGAAATGCAAAGTCTCAGGCTTGACCCCAAACCTCTGCCAAACCTCAGCAATCAGAGATGCTGGAGGTGGGGCCCAGCCATCTGGATTTGGACCAGCCGTCCTCAGTCCTTACAGGACTGTCAGTGTAAGAAATGTCCAAATCTGTAAAGAATTTTAAGAAGAGTTTCTTTGAGCCAAACTGATGACATATGCTGGGGAGCAAGATCGCAAATGCTCCACAGAACAGTTTTGCAGCTTCTTGCATGTGTTTGAAAGTAAGGAGGGAACATACATGGAGGTGGGAGAAGGCAAGGCAGGGATTGGGTTACAGGATAGTTAACAAGATTATGGGCTCTCTTGCGGGTTAATACCCCCTTTGAGGGGAATTGCTCCTGGCATTTCAAAGGTATGTGAACCTAGATGCACAAGAACAATGGACAGGGCTGGCTTACAACCTTTCACTAAAGAAATTACAGGCCTGGCACAGACTACCCACCATCTCCTGTCCACCTAGGAATTTATGATCAGATCACCCCGTGAGGTTACTTTCTATAGAAACCCTTTTTCATCCACAAGATGCATCTTAAGACAGAACCAATGATCTAGAGAGAGAGCAGGACATATAAAGAGAAGCCCCAAAGGGCACTGAAAGAAGTTGTTCTCTGCTGTCATTGATAAGCTGTGTGGTGAGCCCGTTAAGAGACGAGATTTTGGTTGGAGTCTGGACCACCTGGGTTCACAGTCAAGCTCCATTCCCTTCTGCCAGGATAGTTACTAAATTTTTCTGAGTCTGAGTTCTGCCATCTGATTCATGGAGGAAAATAACACATCCTGTGTATGATTACTGTTGGGAGTAATCAAATCCCTTCACTTCATTCATTTCTGATGTATGGAAAAGGCTCCCCATGGTTCTTGGTACAGAGCAGGAGATTAGTATTAGTTCAGGGAAGGTAAGACATCCAGAATGCTGAGAAATCACTCTGACAGCGTCCGTGGAATCACTCTATCCAGTGCCATTATCTTATCTGTGCCCGTAGGTAGCATGCTTGCTTTTCTCATGGAAATTTCTTGTTTTCCAGTATTAATCAGTGAATCTACAACAGTTTTATCTCATCTCATTCTTGCTTAATTGACTCAAAGTTTTCTTACTGAATCAGATTTGACCTCAGTGAATTCTCTACCTGATTTTAGAGGTTCCTGCTTTCCTTGCCTCTCGCACTACGGCTTCAGAAGTTGGTTTGATCAAGTGAAACCAGTTTGCCTAGCGTGTTTGTGCTCACTCCGGGGTTTGTTGCTCTCCTAATTCTCTCTCACAAAACACCTCCTGCTTTCCTATCCTAACTGTTGGCTGACACGACTGTGACTTTGGAATGTGGAAGGGTCCGTCCAGGGTCTAGAAGCAGCAGGCTTTACTCTGTCGTTTTGTTTGTTTGCTGACGTGCTTGTTGGTTTCCTGGGCCTTTGAAGGAGAAGCATGGCAGGAAAGAAGCCATGTACCAGGAAGTATCCTGTTTGAGGGATGTGAGATGGGCTGAATCTCCACGAGATGCACATCAAAACGGCTGTCCTCTGCGTGCACCACCCGTATGGGCAGAAGCCCACTTTTGGCTAACAGGCAGCAGAAACACCCAGAACAGGCCAAATTAGGAATCTGAAACCAAGAATACCCTGGCTCTCACCCCTAACTGGTTTCCTCTTTCAGGGTGTGAGTGTTTATCATCAATGATCTATTTCAGTGTCCTGTGCATAGGGGTGGGTATTATTAGTGCTAAGACATTTTAGCCTACGGTGATCTCACGTGAGCAGTAAGACCATGGGTTCAGATGGGGAAGAAATTGCACGTCCCACTTCCTCACGGCCAGCTCTGAGGACCATGGGGCGGTGGTTAGAGAGGAAGTGGGGTGCACGACCCTGCTCTCTTCCTGTGTCCCCAGAGTCCGGGCAGCACTGGGCTTCGGCTGAGCCAGGGAGGGAAGGCAGCATTTCCACTAGGGAAGTGGGGGGAGGCTGACTTCTTAGAGAATCGAGAGACTTTCAAACTTGTTTCTCAGCATGTTCCTGGCTGAGGAGTCTTCTGGAGTCGAAGGTGCCAGTGAGGCTTAATCACTCTCCTTTTGAAGTGTAGTCTGTTCACAACATCGTATTAGTTTCAAGTGTGCAATATAGTGATTCAACGCTTCTGTACCTCACAACGGGATCACCCCATGAAATCTAGTCATCATCTCCGGCCATGCAAACGTGTCACAGTATTATTGACGACATTCCTCTTCCTCTTTTTCACACATCTCCCCAGCCCCCTCCCCACCACCTCTGGCAACCATCAGTTTCAACTCTGTTTCTATGAGTCTGTTTTTGTTTTGTTTTGTTCGTTTTTCTTTTTTGTTGTTGCTGTTTTTTTAGAGTTCACATTTGGCACACATGGATGGACCTAGAGGGTCTGATGCTTAGAGAGTCTGCTTGATTTTCACTGCTGGGGGCTGTTTTTGAGTCAAATCCCTTCACTTCATTCAAAAAGGTGTCGACACAAAAGCTTTCAGAACTGTCTCATCTTGGCTTCCTGCTGGGATGACGGTAGTGAGAGGTTACATCTTACTGTGTTTCCCCGAAAAGAAGACCCGCCGGACAATCAGCTCTAATGTGGCTTTTGGAGGAAAAATTAATATAAGACCCGGTATTATATTACGTTATATTATTATATTATATTATTATATTATATTATATATTATATTATAGACCCAGTCTTATATAATAGTAAAATAAGACCGGGTCTTATATTAACTTTTGCTCCAAAAGATGCATTACAGCCGATTATCTGGCTAGGTCTTATTTTCGGGCAAACATGGTACAAGCAAACTCCAGTGAATTTGGGATTGCCCTGGAGCCACAATTCTGAAGCATCCTTGAATGAAAGGATGGGGTGATTGGTTGTCGGTATCTCCCAGGCAAAGCATGGTGACCAGTAGCCTGGATGTAGAACACCCATCACCCCTCTTCTAAAGCAACAACTCTTCAGGCTCTCAGCCTCTGCGCGGGAAGCCTCCTTTAGGCTACTTACTTTCCCCACACCTTGTTACAACAAACAAAATACTGACAACGTTGCACTATATTGAGTCCCTGTGATGTGAGGATCACTGTCAGGTATTTTCCATGTATCCCCTGTGACCTTCACAACAGCACCTCAAGGAACGTACCTAATGGCTCCTTTGGAGGCGACGGCTGAGACCCAAGGAGGGTAAACAATGCCTCACGGTGACACTGGCCGGGCCTTGGATTTGAACCCAAGCAGGTCGGAGTCAACAACGGGTCCTGTGTCCCCCCATCTACTATCTCCAGACCTCTCATTTTTAGGCTATGTCTGGTTTCTTCAATGTCATAAAATAAACAAATTGTTAATTCATGCAGAAACAAAGTCCGTGAGACACTGGAGTCATTCACTCCACGAATATCGAGTGGATGAGTGAACTGGTCGTGTCAGCTCCCTCTCCGCCCAATGTCCCAGCCACAAGCTCCCAGGGATGACTCCAGGCTCTGCATTCCAAACCGCCTCGCCCAGGCCCTGACCTTGTAGGACCCTGTAGAACTGAGGCTTCAGGTTCATATCTCCTGCCAACGTTTCCCCACAATGCAGACTTTGGTTTCCCTTAGTTTCAAGCTCACGCTGTGACGCAGCCAAACCCAGCTCCTTCCGGATCCAGTCCAAACCAAACAGTGTGCACAGCCTGCATGAAAGAGTTGTTGAAAGAGTTTAAAGAATGGACAGTTTTAAGTCATAAATCCTGTAAAAACAGCTCTCAGACATTAAGGACCGTCGATGGCTGGAAAATGCACTTTGGACGCATAAGAAGGTGACGATATGGTGAACTTTGGTTTTCATTTTTAATTTGTCCATCGAGGACCCATACCTAGTTTTTTCCTATTAAATTAGGAGAATAAAAATCAAACGTTTCTAGGAGTGCACTATAGCATGACCTAACATTTCAAAAGTTATCTTTAGATTCAAGGATGTGGGGAAAATGGAGACCATGACATGATGGTTTTGTTAATCAAATTCCAGCCTGGTTAGAACCCACATGCACACAGCAAATGAAGAAGTGGGTTAATGACTAACTCATGTTGCTGAAATCTCCATTCAGTTACTGAACTCACTCCGGTCTTTCTCATAGGACCTGATTATGCAAACTGCTGAAACAGTCTTTTTTTCCCTCCTCATGGAAGGAAAAAAGAAGCTGTTTCTCTCCATTAAAAGTGTTTTTGCTTGACTCATGCCTGACTCCTAGACCCTGAGTAAAGTACATGACTTTCGCTTGGGGTGTGACGTCCCTGTGGACAGACAGACCAGCACGTTCCTAGACACACATGCTTGGTGGCCTCCAGGTCCCTGCACTCTGTGCCTCCTGCTGCAGTGGTTGTTCCTTCGGTCTCCTTGGCTGCCTCTCCCCAACCTCTGAACACTGAAAGGCCAGGGCTCAGTTCTCAGTCCTCTTCTCCTCTTATTCCCTTGGTGATTCTATCCAGTCCTGTGGCCTTCCAGAGCACCGATACGCCCAGGACTCCAAATGTGTACCCCAGCCCAGACCTCTCTTCTACACACCAGCTCACACCTCCAAGTCCCAACTTCACCTCTCCAACTTCACACTGAATGGCCTCCCCTGACTTAGTTGGTTTAGGAGCAATGCCGGGTCTTCCCCCAAACGATTGCCCAGGAAGTCTTTCCATCACAGTAACAGCCTCTCCATCCTTCCAGGGGCTCCCGCTGATGACTATGGAAGCATCCTTGATGACCCTCCTTCTTTGATACCTGACCTGCCATCTATCAGAACACCTGTTAGCTCCAAAATATGCCCCAAATCAAACTCTTTCTCAATACCTCCATTACGCTGTCCTCCCCATTTCACCCTAAGGAAAAGCCAAAGCCATCACAGTTGTCTACAGACCTCTCTGTCAGGCTTTTTCTTTCTCAAGTCACCTCCTATTCCTCTCCAGCCACACTGGCCTGCTGGCTGCCCCCCAAGCACACCAGGGACCTCCCACCTTAGGACATGGCACTGGCTATTCCCACGTCCTTCAGGACTTTGTTCAAATGTCACCTGTTCAGTGAGGCTTTCCTGGCTGTGTAGTCCTTGTGTCCTAAGGGGACTAAACCAGACAATGCCTCCAAAATGCACAAGTCAGGGCCTGACCGCTGGAATGCTTATTCAATAAACTTTGACTTTAAAACCAAAGAAAGAAAGGCTGACACGTGCACCTGTGCACAGGAGATCCAAGGGCCCTCCGGGAGGGTGAGATGCCCGGCTTCATGGGATAAAAGCTAAGTCTCCAGGGACCCATCCTCTGTCCCCATGTCTCTTCATGTTTGTGTATACAGACACCTTCACCAAAGGCATCTCTTTCTTGTCCCCTCCTGCCCATGACCCTGGGGACAATCTAGATAAGTTCCTGCTTCTATAACTAGCACTTCTCCATTTCAAACATGTCCAGACAAGTCTTATCCCTGTAGGAGATTTGACAACGAAAACTGGGCATTTTTCACGGGTTTCCTCACAGCCACTTCCTCCCTTGGACCGTCACCAAGTGTGCGCAAGCAAGCGGATGGCCGAGAGGATACTTGGAGTGTGACGAATCAAGCGCTTAATCACAGACGGCATTCATTCTCATGCTTGCCCAGTGTGGGCCAAACTGTTGCTTTCCTTGACTTCAGTCCAGAAAATAACCAGCGGTGTATAATTTATTATCGCTGACCACTCAGTGAGGGCTGTGTGACAACTCTTTTTCTTTTTAACTGTCATATTTTGAACTGATTGACTTCTCTGAAAACTTACGGTTATTATAATATTTAAACGAAAAAAATTGAGAGGAAGTTTTTTTGCACTTGGATGAGAGGTGAGGGGAACTGCATATATCACTGGTGCTTTGGAGCATCTGAACAAGCAGAATTGGGAGAAGAATGGCGGCAACTGCTTCTCTCTTTGCCTTTTAAACTTAAAAACTGAAAGCTATTTATATTACAACTTTAAGGAGTCAGAAGGATACCAGACCAAGTAACTAAGTTTGTTCTCCTCACATATACTTTGAAAACTAAGCTTCAAAGTTCTCAAGTCTAAACCTGAAGGAGGAAAGCAATGAAAACAAAAGTACGGAATGACCGAGGGGATACTTCCTACAATTTTGAAAATGCCCCCATATTGTTTCCATTTCATCCTTTAAATAAAAAAGTCATCAAAGGAAAATAATACTCCTGGCACAGTGCTCACGACCTCAGTAATCACTGGGTATCATTACTCTTTAGTATCTGCATTTTGATTATAATAAATGAGTAAAAAGTCTGTATCTGAGGTTTCAGTAATACATTTGCCGTATGTGTGTATGTATGTGTATATACACATATATTTGGTGACTAACTGTTTAACAATCAGCTTAAAAATATTAATTGGAGCAGGAATTGTTGAAGAGAAATAACAAGGACTCAGTCAATTTTGTTCGCTACCAAATGTCAACATTGAGAAATACACTCAGTAAATGTTTGTTGACTGCATGAATAGATGAAATGGTGCGTTTAACCAAAATTACGTAATAAAATATGATAGTAGCATGTAAGCTATTAGAGGAAGAAAATTCAAGCAACAAGGAGGGAGCTTCTGCAATGATCCATGACATTCCGAGACCAACATCACCTGGTACTTGTTGACAGTTGGACATTCATACTAATTGGTAATCCCCCAAAACAAACTATTAAACTTTCAACTTCTTTTTATTACCACGAAATGCATGCACTAGAGGCCTTCACCCGTCCCGCATTCAGTGACCCCCCCCATTCGCCTTAGACGATTCCTAATCGGCAGCCCATCCTTGGCTCGCACCTCACTCCTCCTCAGGCCTCCCCATGCCCTTTACCCTTTCCTCCCAGGCACCCCCAAATCAAAATATCTCTGGTCTCCAAACAGTGTCACCCATTGTGCACACATGGGGCACTGATGGGCTGGCCAACCGTGCTGCTAGTGGATGTGTAAGGAAAAGTAGAGTGAGAGGAAATCAGAAGGAACAGCCCACGAGACTTGGCATCACAGCGGATGTAGCAGAAGGGACGCAGAGAATGGCTAAAGATGACTCTGTGGTGTGCATGTGACGAAAGATTGAAGACACTGAGGAAGCAGGGAGCAGAAGCGGGTGTGAAGACGGTAGAAGAGGATGAGTTTGGAACGGGGCATGCCGAGGTCAGTTGTAGCATCAAAGCCCTGAGGAGCTTCACACAGTTGCAGATAACAGATGGCATAGATCAGGGGTGTCCACACTGCGGCCCGCGGGCCAACTGCGGTCCGCGATCCATTGTTAATTGGCCCGCAGCAAATTCCAAAAATATATTTAGTTTACTTAAATAAACCAGGTGAGGCAATACGTACTTCACCTCGAGTGAGTGGCCCGGCTGTTTGTGTATTTTACCGCATATGGCGCTTGGTAAAAAACGTTGAAAAAAGTTTGGACACCCCTGGCATAGATGGTACAAGATGCGTGGAACCAGTACACATTGGGGTCACGTTCTGGCAGCGCTGAAGAGCAGAAGGAGAAGTCCCGAAGAAGAAGATTCCCAAATGAGGGCTGTCCTGAGGTCGCAGGGCTTCCATATATGTGAGGCCACACTCCCTGGTTCCCACCACTGAGGGGACCAGACATCCCCACTCGTCTATTGTTAAAGCCCCTTCCAGGCTGAAGGTCGAGGAAGAGGCCAGTCACATAAGCCATGTGTGGCTGGGGGAGTTGCCAGAGCCTTCGAGAGGGAAAGGCTCATTCGTCTTTCATACCTCACTTATTCAAATAAAGAACTCCTTAAAATTCTTCCTCTGACACAAAGTTCTCTCCCCTGACAGAAAATGGGGCTGTGATTTGGAAACCCAAAGGTGAGTTTGCCAGAGCTGCGATAACGAAGTATCACAAACTGGGCGACTTAAGCAACCGAAACGTATTTTCTCACAAGTCGGAGGTGAGGAGTCCAAAATCAAGGCCGATTCCTTCTGAGGGCGGTGGAGGAAGGATCTGTTCCAGGGCTCTCTCCTCGGCTTATACATGTCTGTCTTTATATTCACAAGGTGTTCTCCCTGTATCTTTACATTGTGTTCCCTCTGTGTCCAAACTTTTCCTTTTTATAAGGACACCAGTCATATCTAGGGTGACCTCACTTTAACTCAATTACCTCTTAAAAGACCCTGTCTTTAAACAAGGTCACGTTCTGAGGTCCTGGGGGTTAGGACGTCAACATACGAGTTTCAGGGGGAAGGGGAACACAAAGCAACCCCTAACAGCAAGTGAGAGGGGAAGTACACGTTCCAGGAGACCTCCCTTAAGTGTGCAGAACTGGCAGTCAGCAGCTTAGCCTCAGACCTTCGGAAATCCCCTGCATCTGGTTTTCCTAATTCTCGTAATCTCATCCCACCAAAAAAGACATCTAAGGACATTCCATGCATTTCTGGTGAGACGCTCACTCTGCTGCACTCGATGCAACATGCTAACTAGGTTTCAACTAGAGTGCTTTAAGCGGTTTGGTTAAGCGAAGACCTGGGGCATTTCACCCACTCCTGAAGCCTAAACAAATCTGATTCGGGTGTTTAAGACACTGCACAATATTAGACCTCCTGATGCTCCATCTTGCAGGGTAAATGAGGATGCCGATGAAAGTGGCGACCTGTTCCCTTGTTGCTATTGCAGGGAAGCCCTATCTAGTGTTGCTCCAAATTGGTTGGAGGGACACTGCTAGGTGAGACCAAGTGTTTGCTTTCAGGACAGGTAAACATAGCCTCAGATAAAGGTACTTCCAACAGAGCCCTGACAATGTACAGTGGTACTGTGGTAAGCCTTAGGATTCACCTGCGAGCAGCACAGTCTTCTGGAAGGGACAGGGAAGGCGCACATTCCCAGAAGCAGAAGAAAGTTACAAGTGGAAGGGCCCAGAACCTCAGAAACCGTGGGGCTGAACCTGTCACTTTCAGTCACAATCTTTATTGGTTGTGCGAACACTTTGATTGGTGAACTTCCACACTATACCAGTTGCTAAAGATTTCTATATTACCCTTGTGCATGAGCATACCGTTGGAGGGAATTGGGAAGGGGGTGAAGTGGTCACTAGCTTAAAGCCACTCTTTAGATGGTTACAGAGTTTAGAGAATTAACTTGAAGAAAATGAGACAGGATTCGTGCAGCAATTCTCAAATCTCTTAGTATCAGGACTCTTTTCTGGTGTTGAAAATTACTGAGGACCTTAAAGAGCTTCTGCTTATGTGGTTTTGTGGTTTACATCTATTAATATTTACCGTGTTCGAAATCAACACCAATAAATTTTTGTAACATGTGTTCATTCGATATGATAAAACTCACCTTTTATATATTAACATAACTAACATATTTTTCGTGAGAATTAACTATATCTCCTCCGCCCAAAAATGTGGTAAGAAGACTGTCATTGTATTATATTTCTGGAAGTGTATTTAATGTCTGGCCTTGAAGAAGATAGCTATAATCTAACTATTTCGGTATTCAGTCTGTTAATTATGCTGTTTTAGCTGGAGTATATAAAGATGCGTAACTGGAAAAGGCAGGACTTTGTAGTTCTCCTGAAAAGAATTCATGGCTCCGCAGGGATCCTCCCGCCCCACCTGGAGAACCACTGGACTAGTGGTTTTCACTATATTGTGACATCCTGTTTGGACCTCCTTTTCCAACTATACTGTTACAAGCAGATTCAAACCTTAGGATTTTAATCCATAATATTAATTTTTTTTAATTAAAGTTTTTTGGGGTAAGTTTTATTTTGTCTGTCATATGTGCGTACATGCCTATAAAGTCTTAACTCTTTTCACTTCCACATTTGAGAAGTCAGCTTGTGTGAAAAGTCACTGTCTTTTAGTTTGTTTGCAGTAAGAAAGTTTGTTTAAAAAATACATTAGGAATAATTATAATTACTCAAGACCTATATTTAATTACTAGACTTTTTTTATGCTTTCAACTCTGAAGACCCAAATGCTCTTAATTATGCATTTAAATAATATTAATATATGTATCCATAAACCATTGGCAATAGAAGTATTTTGTGAATTTTGTTCTGCTGTCTTGTCTTTTTCTTGGTCTTTCGAGGAACTATGTAACATGAATCATGATGACCACTGACAATGCAAAGGAAGATAAAGGAAACTGGTTCATTGCCCAACTCTCTCAAGCCCAACCCTGACTAACAAATTGTGGCTCTCTGTGCTGACCGAGGGAGTTTGACCCTACCAAGATTCTGGGTGCAGCCACAAGAGACTGACCCTCTCGAATCTTCGCTGAGGTACAGACGGTCTCACTTTGAAAGCAGCCCCACAAATTGTTTCTCTAAGCCAGTGGTTGGTAGGATATCCTGTGAGGACCGTTAACAGCTGACTGAGTTTAAAGGGACCAGTCCACACATCTCAAAAAGGCTAAAGAAGCCCACCATGAAGTTAAGTCTTGAGACCAAGAGTCCTTAGACCCTGGGAACAGGAAGGAGGAAGAAGAGGCACAGGCTCTCAGCCTCTTCCTGAAAATAGGGCTGACCCTACCCCACACGTATCTTGAAAGGCCCCCTTCCACCAACGTTTTACACCCTTAGCAACCTCGGAAGGTCCCGCTCCCCAAATGCCCAGTGTCCCCCACTGCTCTGTCCTGTCATTCATGTCCATGATTTCCCCAATGTCATCTCCTACCTCAGCTGCCCTTCTCCTCAGCCTCACTATCCAAACTCTGGCTCCTCCCCTAGGAGTCCCGACAAGATCGAGGTTTATATACATCCAGCCTTCAGGCTTTCAACACACACTACCGGAGCCCTGCCTTTGCCCTCTTCTCCATGCATCGCCGTAAGGTGAAATCAGTGCTCCTACCATCCCACCTCCTTTGCCAGGGCCATTTGCATCTTTAGAAAGGTTGAATTGGTGGTCCTTCAGTAGAGTATCACAAAGAGAAGTGAAAACACTCAGGTGATGTGAGGGGAAGTATTGGGGACTGGGGGAGAAGTCACGAGAACCTCTCGCACTCCCACCCCCAAAGCTACTTGAAGTTATTCCTGTCAAGAGAGAAAGGTAACGCCCCAGGAAACTCAACTTTGGGTCTCTAATTTACTGTGAATTCCCCTACTCCCTTTGCTAGAAGAAGGAGAAAGGTGTTATTTCTCGATTTATTTGAAGTAAAACTAACAGTGGTTCTTTTAGCTTCAAAGAGGATACTTAACGCACAGCCGATGTGATCTGGCATGTTACCCCAGGTTGGCTGATGGGGTCTAAAGAAAAGGCTAGGGGGCCTCAGGAGGGTGTTCCCAACTGAGCGACAATCAATGTGTCTGAAACAACGACAAAATGACAATGCGTTTTTTGTACCCCTAGGGCAAGAAGACCTTTCTTCCTGTCTCATTGCAAATCATTGAATTCATGGTCCTATTTGTCAGGCTGAACTTCTCCGACACCACACTCTCCTTTCCTTTGTGGTTGGCTTTTTCTTGGTCATGATTCTATTTCATGGTTTTCTTTTTTGGGTTAACGTCTCTCCAGGATGTTATGTAGCAAGCCAAAGTTAAGTATGACTCGTCACAAAATTGTACTAAAAATGGTATTGATCCTCGTCTTGATTTGTGCACGTCTGTAGATTGTTGTCCAGATTCCATAAGGAAAGTTTTAGAACCCAAGCTAGAGTCCAGAGAAGGTCTCATGTTCCAGTCAAAGACTGCAGGAGATATTTCATTCTCAATTTTAGTGTCCCAATAAGATTAGGCAGACACAAAAGGAAAACGTACTGTGCTTACTTTTTAAAAACTGTTAAAGCATTATAATTATTGGATTGCACACATGGATTAAGCTGTGGAATTGGAATAATAGGACCATAACAGATAATGTGGTTTATTTTAAAGTGTAAATACACATACTCTCATATTTCATGGAGCAATAGAGGAAAGTTTTTTCTGAAAGAACAAATAAACTTAGGAAAACCAAAGCAATGAATTCATACACATTCCTGGCTTTATGACCCAATGGTTTTATTCAATTAAAATGTTAACTTTCTGCACTTGGCTATCAAAATAGCTTTCCATTCCTCGGCTGTTACCGCAAAGTAAGTAGCTTAAGTTTTCCTCTCACACTTCTCCGGATATTAATCTTTCAGAGTTCTTGCCCTCCCTTTTGCAATGTTCCAAATTTTCATACTTCCTATTGAGAAACTGCTGCACACACTGAGGATATCCTGCTTAGTCAGCAGGGTCAGTTGTTCTGAATGGCAAGTCTCAGGAGATATGCCGCTGCTATTCTCCCTGACTGTCTCTTCAGGGGACACACCTTGTGTCCTAGTAGTTCTGAGGTCTGTCAGATCCAGATCACTCTCTCTGACTGATCCTGGTCTCGAACAGCAGTTGTCATTCAAAGTTTGTTTTCTCATGGAATTGCCATGGCAAGGAAATCATTTCTCACTTAGAAGCATTAGACATTTGTAGAGGTGATTCCCTGGTGATAACCTACTAGGTGGATTCAGGAAAACATCTTTTAGGAGTCCCAGATACTCAACGAGGCACCATGGCATTGAGTAGAAACAGTTGTGGGTGGGAAGGTGATTTGAGGAAATGATGATGCCAGCAGGATTTGTTTTTGAACTGTGACTTCTCCCTAGTACTTCATGGATTGTTTTGTTATCCATGCCAGGAACTCTGAACTGGGAGAAACATGGGCAAGTTTTCTAAATCTCATACTCTTGAAGGACATTTCTTTACTTGAGGAGGAACATTTGTTCCCTATGGAGGGAAAATGAGAAAATAGCTTGTAGGACTTAAATTCTAACTCTGTTGCTGTCTCACTTATATATCACCACGTAACAAAGCACGCTAATATTTAGGGGCTTCAAACAGAAACCCCTTTCTTGTTCATGACACTGTGGGTCAGGAAGTCAGACAGGCTCTGTGAGGATGGCTCACCTCTGGCCCACATGGTGTTGTCTGAGGCAGATCTACTGGGGCTGAAAGATGCAAGATGGCTTCACTCGTGTGCTTAGGGCATCAGTGCTGGCTGATGACTGGGGTACCTCTTTTCTCCTGCCAGTGCCCGCTCTCTCTCCATCATTTGGTCTCTCATCATCCAGTAGTCATATTTACATTGAGGCAACTGGTTCTCCAAAGAAACTGGAAGTCCTCGTATAGCCCAGAAGTCACACAGTGTTACTTGATCAACATTCTGTTGATCAAAGTAAATCACAGGTTCAACCTAGATTTAAGCAGAGGGAAAACAGACTCCACCCCTTGGCTGGAAGAGTATCATGGCTGCGCAGGTAGCCATTTCTTGGTAGCCATTTTTTGCTGAAATGATCCTACAGTGGCCTGCTCCTAGCAAAGTGCTTCTGCATTCCTTCACTTAACAAATTAGTATTAGCCAAAGAAATAAAAGAGGGTTATCTTATTTTATTAACTCCCAAATGCCACCAGTCGTAAGATGCACATTGTTTTATGTATCATTTGAAAAGAAAAAGGCCAAATAAACGAAGACATCACATAAATTGTTAAGATGCATCTCAATTTCAGAGATGTTAAATGGTGGGGGAATGTACATAGTAGAGTTAATGAAAAATGGTAATTATCTGATATATAATTCAACGAAGTTTTGAGATGAATGGGTTAAAAACCCAAGGTTTAAAAACTAGTCATTATTTTGATCACTGACCCCATTAATTGAGTATCAATTTGCATAGTTCTCATCCTGACTACGGCATTCGTCCTGGCTATGGTCTGATAGATCAGGGCCCTAAAAGATCATTATTTCCTTCTTTTCTCCTCATCAAACCAGGGGGAAAGGCAACCCATGGGAATCGGGAGAACAACTAAGTATTTGTAACTCAAAACAGCAAAGCTACCCTGTATGGGGAAACTGATCCTTATTTTTGGTTGCCTTGCACTGCTCAGCTCAACCAATATACCTAGACCTTCTACTGGTTTCTTTAATTCACTCACTGAATGGTTTTCACCATTGAATAAGTTCTCAGTAAGTTCACAGTGACTCCCTAGATGAGAAGGTTTCCAGGAATATACTAAGTCATAAAAGCAACAATTACCATATTTCCAAATTTAGTCAATGCTTATTGGATCCCTATTGTGTGCCATATAATGTGCTAGAATCTACAATGAACAAAAAGACAGACAATGCAGCTTTCCCTCTTATAATTTACAATCTAATGGGGGAGGCCAGGCAGTGGACAAGTAAAATAAACATTTTAAATCATGAGCGATTTTGGAAGTACTATGAGAGAAACAAAGACGGTGATGAGGGAAAAGAAGAGGAACCTCCTTTAGACAGAGGTGACCATGAAAAGGCATTCTGAGGAAGAAACATTTAAGCAGAAACTAAAACATTAAAAAGGATGAGCCATTTAAAAAAAGGGGGGGGGGAGAAGAGGGGGATGAGCCATGCAAAAAGCCAAAGCAAGGTGCTCTATCTAGACCAGACAGAGGACACAGCAAGTACAAAGGTGCTGGGCTTGATATGTTCTTGGAACTGAAAGTAGATTGGTATAATTGGAGCACCAAGAGCAAATCTCTCTAGAAAACCATAAAATATGTCTAGAGATGCATGTTTAAATCTCTCCTATGTTCCACAAGGCAACACAAGCAAACAAAAAATCTTTTAAAAATAAACAACAACAAAATAACGACTACTCAGAATTTCACAAGCCTATAATCATCTGTAGGAGGGGAAAAAAATGGCCCCTATAGTGTTTTTTTTTCTTTACCTTTTTCTTAGACAAGGATGAGACTGTTTCTTAGATTTATAGGAGCTTACTCACTAAGTCAGGTGTCTTAAACATGGTAATGAAGCAACTATTTAAAAGAAAAATACTGTAAATTGTCGACATTGACTTAAATCATTTTAATTATAATGTTTCTTTAAGACGAATGAAGGGTAAATGCCTTATGCTCATAGCTCTTATGCAAATCTACAACTAAATCAAGTTTATAAATTAAATACAAATTAGGCTACAAAACCAAAAACATGCAAATTACCCCCATTCATTTCGAGTAATGGATGATGTTATTCGCTGCCACTAAAATTGCCAGCGTTTGCTTCACTAGTAGAATACGCACTGATGTTTCATTTCCCTTGTTGCAAACTTAGACCATCATTTGAACCATTATTCAAATGATGTATGATGTATAAAAAAAGCTCTCTTTAAACAATGGATCCATTATCTTGAAAGGCCAATTAGCACACTCCAAAATATAATACTAAAATTAAAAAATACTGTTTAACAAAAATATTCTCTGTTTTTCACTACTGTGGTTGCTGCTCTCTCAACACTGCTAATTTGTGTATAGAAAGACAAGAGCTCACAACATAGCCGCTGACTTTGTAAATATGTACTGATGGCCAACTCTGGGGTCTTTATAGTTTCACATGCCAGTGATATGGGCCATTCCATCCCCCTACTCTCTTTCTCTACAGAATGACTACAAAAGCCTACAGTGTATGCTGTCATGTAATTTGGCCTTGCTTGGTACTAACATGACAATACATTCAATGCAAGTGCTCCCACGAAACGGCATGGATTACTTCAATTAAAGAAGGAGGTAGCCTGGGAGTTCTAGAATGTGCTCGTGTTACTTTAAGATGATCATAAATATGAAAATCCAAAAGTGCTTAATTCTATAGATTTGCAGGACTCAGGAAACATGTCAGTAGACTCCAGTTGAAGAACGGTACACGCATTAATAATGGGCTCAGATGTAAGAATGTTTTGAAACTGTTTTTAGCATCAGGAATAATCAACCCAGTTGTGGATATAGCCAGACCAATGCATGCTACAGAGATACAGCATGGAACATCTATGCGGTTTAAAAAGAGTGGATAAGGAAACATTTTTTAAAAAAGTAATAGTTCATAATAATAATGAACACTTATTAAGTGTCCAGAATATCAGGCATCGTGTTAAGTAATTAGTGAACATTAATGATGATTTAAAAAAAGAATGCAGCTCATTTATTAGCTACCACAGACATATTCAACAGAATAACATAGTTCCAACTAGGTCACTTTAACAAAAACAAGGCAGGAGGGCATTTCCTTCTAATTGAAGAATATTAGGTCAAACAATCTAAACAAAGATCTCTGAAGAGAAATTTTCTGCCCAGTGTCCACAGACCCAATCTCTCCCCGAGTTCCAGACTTGACTATCAATACACATCTCAGACTTAGGGCATCAGTGATACATGGTGCCCAAAGATGGCTGCCAACAGCCCTTCCCCTCCCTGGACGTGCATGCGACTCCTTGCATCCAGAGGTGAAGTCCTACTCCCCTTCCCGTGGACACAGGCTGGTCTTACTGGCTTGTCTGACCAGTCAAATACAGCAGAAGTAACATTTGGATGCTTACAGAGCTAGGTCATAAGAATTCTTGGAAGTTCCACCTGGCTCTCTTAGAAGGCAACTGCTTGCAATACTCCCTCTTGGAACCCAGCTGCCCCATTGTAAGAAGGCCAAGTAACATGGGTTGGCACTGCCATTCAGAGCTCCAGTTGAGCTCCCGGCGAATAGCCAGCATCAACTGCCAGCCACCTCAGTAAGCCCCAGGTATCTCACTGCAACCACCAGAGAAAAACAGCCAGGAATCACCCAGCTAAGCCCAGTCAGCCTATAGTAACGTGGAACATAGTAATAAATTGCAATTTTAAGTCACCAAATCTTGGGATGGTTTGTTACAGAGCAACAGGTGACTATGATAGTATCCCAGCCCAAATCTTTCATTTCCCCTCACAAAACCTGTTCCCCCCTTGTATGTACCACCTTAGAAAAAACTTCTACTTAATTAGGCAAAAAGTCTTGGAGTCATCCTTAATCTTTCTTTTTCTCAAATGTTGCATGCAATTCATTGGCACATCCTGTTGACTCCACGTCTAAATCATACCCCAGAATTCATTATTTATTATTTCTTCTGCCCCTCCCATCTTTATCCGAGCTACAGTCCCCTCTCACCAGAGTGTCCACAGTAGCTGCTGAAGTGATCTCCCTGCTTCTTCTGTCTTTGCCTCCAGTGTTGCTTCTCCACACAGGCGGCCCGAGTCCTCCTTTAGAAACAGAAATCACTCTGTTCAAACTCCTCGTCACACTTAGAGTAAACACAAGCAGGATCTGTCTCCTGCTTCCTTGCTGACCTCGTTTCCTACTGCTCTCCCCTTTGCACACTCTTCCGCCAGCCCAGCCCTCTTGTTGTTTCTTGAACGTGCCAATCGTACCCCTCCTCAGGTTCTTTACCCTCACTCCTCCCTTAGCCTACAATATTTTTCCCTGAGATGGTGTTAGGATCCCTTCATCATGTCTCTGTCCACATGGCTTCCCATCAGGGAGGCCCTCCTCTGACCACCCTAGCTAAAATAGCTCCCCCGCCCTTTCTCCTTCCCTAACACTGCTTTAGTTTTCTCCATCACCCACACTTGCGATGGATCTCTTTGTTTACTGTCTATTGTCCGCACTTCAATGGAACTCCATGAGGACAAGAATTTTATCTGCTTTGTTTATTCATATATCACCAGTGCCTAGAATAATGTCTGGCACATAGTAGGTCCTTAATAAATATTTGTTGGATGAATGAATGATCCCTGGATCTGCTTCCCAAAGTGTAAATAAGTACTGACATGCATCTGCCCTCTTACCATTTAAGCTAATGTTTTCCATACTTCCTTCTGGGTATTAGGTGTTCTCAGTATGTGACCATAACCCTTCTCCCAACCCTAACATCTTGGAGCTCAGGTGCAGACTAGATTATGCAGGAGCCCACGCAAGTCCCGATGGCTGACCCTGGTCATTCATCTATTAAATGAATGTCGGTAGATTCCCCTCCCTCCTCTGTCCCAGGACTGGGGATACATTAGGAAATAAGACAGACTGGGCTCCACCTACTCAAAGCTGGCGTTTTAAAGGATGCCTGAAAAACAAGGTAGGGGGAGAGTGATGGCCAGAGGTGCCCAGGGGGTGGCCTAGACCCACGGCCTCTGGGTGTGACGAGGAGCTCACGGCTCTCCAGTTCAGTCCAGACTGGACTCTGTGGGGTACACCAAGAGCTCCCCTGAATTTTCAAAGGTCCTTCAGCCTTCCATCAACCTGCAACTAGACTAGATTCTCTGCCATAACTGCCCTTTGTAGATAATAAAATCTCGCATTTGTATGGGATCAGCCAGCATTTCTTGGTGTCAACCAGGTGCTCTCCACCAAGAAGGATACACAACAGTGTTTCATTCTCACAATGAACTTAGGAGGTGGGGCCATCAACCCTATTTAATAGGTAAAAATACCCAGAAGCTCACAGAGGCTCAAAAATTTGGTAGACAACTAATATAGAGCAGACAGAAACCAGATCTGCCTGATTCCAAAACAGGCTTTTTCCTTAACACCACATTGCTGCCTATTAAAAATCACAATAAAATGCTCTGATGTCAACACTTCTAAAAGTTCACATCTATTATCTCTTTTTGTCATTATATATTCTTCCGAGCAGCAAATGTCAAATGTTGCTATCCCCCTGTTATAGAAGAGAAAATTCAGTCCAATGAGACAAGTGTAATGGCTGTCATTTAAGACTAGCAGGCAGGACTGTGTATTCAAAAATATTTTCCACATTGGCTGCCATTGCACCCAACATTCTACCGTAAAAGGTTGATTTCTTTGGCTAATGATCTGTTTAGGTCTCCAGCTGCTTATTAAAATGTGAGTACTCTTAAGAGGTCTATACCCCAAGCAAATTATCAGGTACCATCTCGTCAGGGTCTATCTTGAGAGTTGATAGAGAAGTTATTGATTTCAAATAAGGCGTCCATGGGGAGAGTTCTAGGCACAAACTCCTTCAGAAAACCACTTAGGTCGGGCCCTAACTGCGGACGCTCCTTGCCTGGCAGCAGTCACGTGACTACATTCACCAGTGAGCCAGCCAGACCCAGAACCCCTGGCCACCTGACCCCAGAGCTTTTGTCTCTGCATGACTCGGCCCCCTCTAGTCTGAGCCCATCATCTTGGCCCCCACTCCTGGGGGACCCACACAGTGCTTGAGCATGTACTGAAAACTAAGACAGGCCCAGAAAAACAGCTAGAGAGCTTTCAAACTCCATCTGGTGCAAGGATTCATGTTCTTTTGAAGTTTGTTTCCTTAGTCTTAGACTTTAAGACTAGTGAGATAGAATCATTTGCGGTAAACACGGGAACCACCAACAGAATCCACTTAAGTCTCCCAGCTGGAAGTCAGAAGCATCACGCTGGGAAGTGCCCCAAAGGCCTGGCATAGACACGTGTGGCTTGGGGGGGACAGGGATCCTTTCTTGGTAGTGTGCTCCAGATGACATTGGAGGCAGCCAGCATATTTGCTGAGTGCCATACAAGCAAGATTGTTTCCCTCACACACCACAGGGTCCCTGGGAAACCCTGTGTCAGAGCCAAACAGCTATAATCCTTTAGGCCTCTCAAAGGCATTTCTAAAGCCCAGAAGGGCCGTGTATTATCTGTTATTTACCCATCACAACGAAGGCAAAAACCACACTCATGAATATTTTCAGCAATTTGGACTGTCAAAACAGCAGGACACATGCCTAAATGTATTGAGGTGGTTATTAGACAGGGCTGGTTTTGGCTTTGTTTTGTGTTTGTTTTTAAATCCTACTACTTCAAACAACAGTCCTATTGAAGGAAATAAGTGTTATAAAAATAAATATCCCTTTTATAGCATGAATTATTATGGAATTTTTCCCCCTGTGTATATTGTCTTCAGGATTCCTAAATTCCTATGGAGCATGCTTCTTTTTTTTTTGAGCATGCTTATAATACGATTTTCAATTGGTGTGATCTTTTGTGAAGATTCAGAGATGTGAGTCACCAGCTCACAGAAGAAAGTGGATGGATTTCCCTCCAACCATTTAAGTCCTCTTTATACTTCTTACATGTGTTAGCTGATCAACCACTCTAACTAGGATCCATCCCTTCCTTTTTCAAAAAGAATAAGAATCGTTTAACTAAGTTCTCTCAGGGACTAATTACAAATAATATCTAACGTGTATCAAATGCTCAGTGCGTTAAATGCTTACACGTATTATCTCATTGACGCCTCACAACAACCTTGTCAGATAAATTCGGTCTCCCCCCCAATCATCACCATCATCTCCATAATAACACACATATTTGGACACAACTGGAGGACCTCCCTGTACCCTTAGTCCCTCTCCCCTTGACACTTCTGCAAAGGGAGCCCCATTCCTTCCACCAGACGACACCCCACCCCTAATCCCAGTCCTCTGCCATGCCCCGTCTCTAACCCCAGCCAAGAGGCTGCCCTCTAGGGGCTGGTGAGGGAACTGTTGAGGCCGGTCCTCTTGGACTTGAAGGATTCCATTGTCCTACCGGCAATCTGCTCTCTAACAGTGTCCTTTTCCATAGAAAAACAAGACGCTAGTTTCAAACAACCAACCAAAGTGAGCCCTACCCATTCAAACTGCCTGTTTCAGATCATGCTGTAATGAAAATTCCTATCCAACCATGTCGTTCCAAAGAGAACAGTGAAAACTGTAGATTTTGTCAGGATGAAGTTAAGTCAAAGTTTCCTGTCTCACTTTTTACTGTACTTATGTAAACCGATCATCAGTGCACTATTTCCTAGTGCCAGAAATTATTCGTCATTTTGGTATTGCAAAAATGGCCCATTTTTGTGAAATCCTCTGCAATGCAAAACCACACAGCATCAGGGTTACTTGTTCTATATTTCCTGCCATTTTAAAATTATCTGCTGCTTATTTTCCCCTTCTGTTCTTTATGGACAGCATTTTTGTTCTTCATGCTTTTCTCCTTATATTCTTCAAGGCTAATCTTTGAAATGTTAGACTGGGTCCACTGAAATGAAAAATTTTAAAAAGGAATAAGGGAAATTTGGTGTCATTTCTTTCACATTGTAAAAGCAATACATATCACTCCTAAAAATTACTACCTTTTAACCAATAAAAATTATCTTTTGGCCTTCAAACTAATAAATTAATCAGAAAAGAAAGCATGGCTCCTTTTAGAAAGTCCTACTCGGACTGGCCTGAGTGCAGAAGAGAGTTCATGGGGAGCAGCTGGGATATCAACCAGACTCCAAGATGAAGTTGAGCAATCAGGCCAAAAGCAGGCAGGCTGAGGGGGACGGAGGGAGAGGGCCTCCTCTGTGTCGCGCTCTCCCTGTCTTTCTTCCCCTCCATTCCCAAATCCAAGCTCGAGTTTACTCTGTTCAAATAATCCAGGGAGAGATCTGATTGGCCAGTGGCCAGCAAATGAATGAACTCCACTGGGGCCTGTGTTTACCCAAGTTTAATCAGCTCAAGCTACAGGTGCCGAGTCTCCTAATCGTGACGTGGGACAAAGACGCAGTTCTGAGAGGAGAGTGTGGGCCTGGCAGAGACTCCAAACAGCATCTACTGCATCCTCTCAGCTCTTACGTGTCAAAAGAGAAAGCTGTGGGTTGGGGAAAGTAAAACATTTGCCAAGGAGCACGTGTCTAATAAGTGGCATAGCTGCAGCCAATCTTTTCTGGAGGGGTCGGGGGGAAGGCCTATGGACCCACAGCTGGTCTGGAAGTAGCAAGTAGAGATTTCTTTCTCAGCCATGGTACTCAGCTCTGGAGAGCTAAGTGTTAAATATTCAGGAATTTTGCGAGCAGGTCAACTATCTGAAAACTGGAAATCTGCCATAGTCAGAGTATTTACACCATGAAAATTGGCTAATGTCACAAATCAGCTCCCCCTACAACCCCCACCCCACCCCGCCGCCTTTTCTTTCCAAAGGGCCAGTTTACCAGCATGGATGTCTAATTCCATGCGGAGAGAATTTATAATCAATGCAGATGCCATATTTCAGATAAGAGGCAACCCCAGTCTGCAATTTTTTCCAATAGTTGCTGTTCTCAGCCTTTCCTTTAGCTGATTGCCCTGGGGCTGCCAGCTAGAACCCACTTTGCATATACAGTCCCTCAAACCTCTCTCTCATATTAGCTAGCACCCTTTCTCTCTGACACTTGTGCTCAAAAACGAGCCCACTGTCATGCAGTGTGGCCTGCAGGGTCTCTGCTCCTGTTCCCCACATAAAAACGCCAAAAAGGAAGGAACACCCACGGAGCCACAGATAGGGGAGTCATACCACTACAGTCTCGTTGGCGGCTGGGTTGGAGACAAAGGAAGCAGGAGCCACAGAATCCACAATACACACTCCACCACACTCCACGCTTGCTAGCTGCAATCCGTGCTTGCTAGCTCAGTCACCATCTTCTTGCTAGCCCCCATTTTCTGCTAGCGAAGCCACAGCAGTTATATTAGTGAACAATGGCTCACTGGTTATAGCTGATGGCCAAGTAGCCACAGTTGATGGCCATCCAATCACAGTTGATGGCCATTTACTACCCGAGTGAGCACCTTTTCACGTGAGGCCGAGAGCCTGGAAACTGTACTCCTGTCTCTGTCCCCACCCCACTGTCTCACTGAGCTTCTGCCATTCTTGTTCCCAGATGCAAAGCCAGTCCCTTTTTAACTGTTCAGTGGCAGAAGTTCAGTATTACAAGAATAAGACAAGCCTGAGCAAGTGCATGCAAAACCAAGAGACGTGTCTTTAAGAGATCTGCTTTAAAAAAAAAAAAAAAAAAACCTAATAAGGCAGCCAATAAACAAATGCCCCCAGGGATATTGACTTACTGTGAAGTTATTTAAAGAAGGAATTTTGGTGCAAATTGCCCAAGACATCTTTCTCCAAGCTCCCTTTTGTGTGGCTTGGCTTGCCACTACCTCATTCCCATCAGAAGACAAAGGCTGGGAGAGAAACAAACCTCCATGACTGTAAGTGATTCCCCAGGCCCCTGGCCTCTGTCACCTGTCACCCAGCCTGCTGACGCACCTCCACTGTCACGCTGGCAGCGCTCCACACAGCTCCTGTTCCACATTACTTAAGAGGTACAAACTGCATTTACTTTTATAGACCACAAGAAAGCACGGGGAGCTGGGGGGTGAGCGCGGGGTGTTGTGTTTCCCTTCAGTGGTGCTTCCTGGGCCAGTGCGCCTAAAACAACACAAAGCCAGACTGCAGCCTCCCAGGGGAATGTGATGGGAAGCTATTGCCACCATTGCTGCCGGTGCTGCTGTGACTACAGCATGATTTCCCGGAACATGATGTCATCATGATATCTCCCAGACGTCGTCTCCCATGGCAGACCTGGTATGCACGTTAGAAAAAAAAATATGAGGATGGAGTCCTGGCACTTCCATCGATGGAGATAGAAGTACTTTACCAATTTAGATGCTCTGTCACCTTCCTTTCTTTTTCCTTTCTTCTTCCTCCTTCTGCCTCTTCATCCTCCTTCTCTCCCCCACTCAAAATTTGCCCCCCCCCCATTTCATAGTCGTTGAATTTCCACTGTGACTATCCATCAACAAACTAAACTAGGTGCTTTGAGAAACACGAAAAAATGTGTTGAGGAGTAAAGAATATGACGCACGGATCCAGCGACCTCCCTCTCTAAAATCACTCCCCCACCATTTTATTCATGGTTTCCTCAAAAATCCATTGAGCTCGATAATCTTAGTGATGGAGAGAATAACATGCTCCCTGCCCTCACAGTCTCCTGGGGGGAAGGAGATAACTGGGGAACTAATGAGAACCTTGACAAGTACCTCCTACAAAATTGTCCATACAAAGTGCTAAGATCATTGTACCTACTTTTATTGAATCACAAAGTGCTGTCACTGGATCAGTATAAATAATGTAATTGTCACAATAACCCTATGTGGTAGGCAGGGAACAGTGCTGTTAGTTTTGGGCTATCTGTTCCTCCTGGACTGGGAGGTCTCTAGAGGAAGGACCTTGTTATAGTGTCAAAGAACCTTGTAGTTGAAGAAACTCTAGAAGACATCGAGCCTAGCACCTTCCTTATACAGATAAGGAAACTGAGGTAGGGAAGGCAGCATGAGGTAGTGACAAAAGCAGGAAATTCTGTGGCCACCTGGGTTCCTGTCCCAGCTCTTAGCCAAATGCTTTTACACATGGCCTCTTTCTTCCTTGATATCCTCTTCTGTAAAATGGAGTCAACACTATTTTTTTTGGCTCACCTTATTGGGTTGTTATGAATATTAAATGACGTTATGAATGTGAGACATTCAAAACTTTGTGAAACATTAAAAGCTATTACAGATATGACAGTTCTTTGTCCCCATCTTTCCTAAAAACCTGTCTAACTCTATGTCACTCTTAGTTTAAAATGTGATTGCGTGGGAACAAGGGTGTGCGCTCTTTGGAGGCAGGGAACAAGTTAAACTGACATGTGTATCACTAACTTGTAGTACAATGCCTGCTAAAATGTTGCTTTAAACAGATTTATTAGACAATGATTACTAAGTGGGTAGATATTAATAAGACATAAATACAACTTGGCCAAGGGTGTTCCGAATGTCTCCAGAGCTATTTCAGGGCTCACTCATGAACATGCTCTCCGAGGAATTTCTCTTCCATATGGAATTCACTTCCTGGGACAGAACTACATCACAGCAAGATAGTCTCCCTGTCCCCACTACAGCAGAAAGATCACTCGTGTTTCCCTTTAGAGCATTAGGGAGGATGAGAGTGAAGGCTTGACACTCTGAGATCTCACTCTCAAGAGGGCATTTCCCGTTTTCCTTTTATAAACTCCATTCCAGTTAGGTTGGGAGTTGGCCAAAGACCTCAGGCAATGCTGCTGGGATGGATTGAGAGTCACGGGAATGGAGCCATGGGGTCTCCAAGATGCGACAGAGCCGCGGGTAAAGTCTTGGCTCTAGATCCCTTGTTGGGCACGTGTCCCTGATCCTAACCACATGCACATTCTGCTGGCACATCCAGCTGCTCCTAAGACACTGCCTGGAAATGATGTGCTCATCCTCGTTTGCTATTTGGTTAACTCACGCGCACGTGAAGTACTGATGTAGGAGTTTTTCTCAGAGAGTGGGAGCCATGAGAGTTGAAGCCACGAGCCTGAATGCCTTCATAGAGGGCACGTGAGATTGGAGCATTGGGGGATACTCACAGTTGATACATTGAGCAGGGAAGATGAACCAGAAAAGGGAAGAGAGAGAAAGTAAGAGAAAGGCAGGGAGGGAGGAAGGGAGATGAGGTAACTGTCATATCGAGTGCTGTCATCAAAAGGAACTCTGATGAAAGACCATTAGTGGTGGCAATAGAGTCCATTAGTAAGATGTGAGAAACGTTCAGCTGTGTGGTGAGTCAGAAAAGAAAGCCAGGGAAGATGCAGCTGCCCAAAGGGACAATGGTGGCAGTTTGCATAGTCAAGGATTTGGACAGGAAAGAATTATTAACCTGCAGTGAGAAGACGTATCAGGATCAAATCAATCTGGGCAAACCTCAGCACACCTGGCGATGAGGGAACGCAAGAGTCAGAAGGGAGGGTGTGAAATTATGTCCATATCCCCAGTTCCTGGCACAGAGCTCCTAAAATCCTTATAATTTCCTGAGTGATAAGAATATTAGGAGCACATTTTGCTCTAACTTTTGGTCTTTGCCTGGTTCCTGACACAGAGCTCCTAAATCCCTTGGAACTTCCCAAATCCCTTGAAGTGTCTTTTGTTCTAATGAGGTGACGCTTGGGCTGCTCCATAGCTTCAGGATGAGGGCTGTTCACCAGAAAGACCAAGCCAGGATTAGAAGCCTGGAACTTTCCACCTCATCCCCCCTCCTCCAGGATGGGGAGAAGGACTGCAGACTGAGTTAATGATGGATCATGCCTGTCAGAAAGCCTCCATAAAAATCCCAAAAGTACTGAATTCGGAGGGCTTCCAGTTGAACACATGGAGGCACTGGGAGAGTGGCATGCCCAGAGAGGGCATGGAGCTCCACAACCCTTCCCACACACCTCGCCCCGTGTATCTCCTCATCTGGAGGTTCATCTGTATCCTTTATTGTGCCCTTCATAACAAATTGGCAAATGTAAATAAATATTTCCCTGAATTCTGTGATCCACCCTAGCAAAGGATGCCCCCCAAGTAGGGGGATGCGGGAATTCCGATTTATAGCCAGTGGGTCAGAAATACAGGTGACAACCTGGAACTTGTAAATTGTCTCTTGAAGTGGGGTCAGTCTTGTGGGACCGAACCCCTAACTTGTGGGATCTGAGGCTAAATCCCGGTAAAGAGATTCAGAAATGAATTGAATGACAGGACACCTCTGGTGTCACAGAGAATTGCTTTGATGTGTGGAAAAGCCATGCATCTAGTATCAGATTATGAGTATGTGGGTAATGGAAAACACAGAGTGGTTTTCCTAGACAGAGAGGAAGGTTCCAAAGGAGAGAATGACTGGGGGATCATTACTTATAGGAAAGGGTGGGACTGGTAAGAGGTCAGAAACCTCTTCCTCCTCGCCTGAAAGAGTGAGATGAGGGTTCAGACAAAGGGCCAGTGAAGTTATGTTATCAAAAGCCAACTCCCCAAAAGACCACGGAAAAACCTCTTCATCAAGCAAAGCTAAGGGAAGGATATTTACAGTTTGGAGGTCTGGGTTCAAGTGGTTTCAGCTGGGTCTCTTAAGGTGCGATTTAATTGGGACCAAGCAAATTTCATGATATGATGGTTTAATATTGGTGGACACAGCAAGGTGAAGGTCAGCTCTCGGATAAGTAAGACAAAGGCTTTGACAAATGGGCCGTTTGCCCAGGTAAACAATCTATTGTCCTGTGAAGAGAGCCGTCTGACCAGATGAGCAAACCATTTGCCCAGACAAACACAAATAGGGTAGTTGTTTATTGGATTACAGCTATTTCTTCCTAGACAAGAATTTTCTGGAAAGAATAGTTGTCATGTTGACAGAGATGGTCTCAGGCTCTGTCCTGATATTGAAGCTCTGTCAATGTATTTCGTTTTGATGCTCAACATTGAAGGTCTCCTTAAACGTGAGCATGATCCAAAAACACTACAGAAATGGTTCCGAACTTCGCTGAACACTGGAATCACCTGAAGATCTTAATACATGTATATATACCGATATCTGGTTCTCACCCTCATTCTGATTTAATTGGTATGGGGTGCAACCCGGGCATCAGGACTTTTAAACATCCTCCCTGCAGATGATTCTAAAATACAGAGTTTGAGAACCACTTCACTAGAGTTAAAGGAAAAAGTAGAGATGAAATCAGCATTTGGGTCATGCCTTGAGGGTATAAGAAAAGAAGAAGAAAAGATTGATAAGCCATACTACGTGGCAGGTTGAAATCAGACCCCAGAATAGACCTGGAGGCATAGAAGGGCGTGGTAATGAAGAAATGCCACAGTGGAATGAGCTGGGGCTGGGGCTGGCAGCCTCAACAGGAGGTGAGACAGTGGGTACGGGGGCAGTGAGCAGGTTCTCTGTGGTGACCAGAGTGAGGAACATGGACTTGAACAAAGGGAAGAGCAGATAGATGAGAGAGGTAATCGGAGAAGGAGAGGCCTGAGGTGTGGATTTCAGAAGTGGGGAATCCCCCAAGGGATTTTAGAAGGAGGAGACCCAGGACGTCAGATTGCTGCTTCTCTGCTATGGAAAATGAAGGTGGAGACCTGAGGCATCACGGAGGACAGGAAGACAGGTGTGGGGTGATGGAGGCTGTGGGATGGTCTGCATGGGGAGAGCACCATGAAGATGTAGGAAGGTGGCCGCAAGCAGACAGGAGACTACGCTTTCATTGACTGGAAGAGGACAGTGTGGCTAGATGAGGTGAAGTCCAAAAGATGAACTACAACAAAAGACGCCTGTGTTTTGACAGCCTAGAAATGAGGAAATGAGGAAATCCTCCCCAATCCCTTTTACTACTGAGGAGCAGGAGGCAGTGAGGACTGCCTGGGAAAGGACAGCAGGGGATCCAGATACTGAGAGCCAGAGAGGGAGGAAAGGGATAATCCATCAGGGAGACTACCTCAGGGATGATGTAGAAGCCTGGTCACTGCACTGTGCACCTGAAGCTGAAGCTGAACAATAAAGAATGTCAACTACAAGTTTATATATATATATACACACACACACACACATACAAGAAGCCGAGTACAGCATTAGGAATAGAGACAGTGGAACTGTAATGGCTCTGTGCGATGTCAGAGGGGTAGTGAATGGGGGGAGGGGGTTCACACAGCATGAGGGATATAAATGATAAACGTCTAAGTATTACTTTGTCTTGTGCACCTGAAACTAATAAAAAAAATGGCTAAAAAAACAAACAAAAACACGAAGGGGGCTTGTCTCTGCAAAGCGGGAGATTCACAGCACACAAGGCACATGGGAGGTGGTGAGAAGGACGGGGTGGGGAGGCACTTGTGAAGTTGAGAGAACTGTAGGGTGAGAGCAGAGAATCAGAATGCAGGTCGGGGAGAGAAAGCAGCAGCACTGAGCTGACCCATAGCTCCCTTGATTTTTATTTCAACCTTTTAAAAACGTGAAAGCCAGGGTGGCTGCTTAGCTCGGTTGGTTAGAACGTGGTGCTAATAACACCACGGTTGCAGGTTCAATCGCCGCATGGGCCACTGTGAGCTGCACCCTCCTTAAAAAAAAAAAAAATGTAAAAACCATGCTTATCTCGTGGTCTATGCAAAGACAGACGGCAGCCCATGGGCTGTAGTTCGCCGACCTCTGGTTCATGCAGTAGCTCCTTCCCTGGGAAATATAGTCAGCATCTCAGCATCAGGACGCTATGAACTGTGAGCATCTGTGATGTAACTTGATTTATTTTGTGCATCCGTTAGCAAATGTGTCCTTCCTTTCTGTATTGTCTGTGGCTGCTTCCACATGACGAGGCAGAGCTGAGATTCAGATACAGACCATATGGCCTGCAAACCTAAAATATTTACTACCTGGCCCTTTACAGAAAACATTTGCCAGTCTACTCCTAGCAGAAACCCTTTGACCAGGAACTATGTACCAATAAAACTTTATTTGTGGACACCACAACTTGAACTTTATATCATTTTTATGTAGTATGAAATATTATTCTTCTCTTGATTTTTATTTCAACCCTTTAAAAATGTAAAACCATTCTTATGTCATGGGCTATACAAAGACAGACAGCAGACAGAGCTGTCATTTTTGCACCCCTGGTGTATTTATGAAGTCGACATCAGGGTAAGCACAGGTTCCCAGTCTACCTGAAAGCAGAGCATTTCTATGAAACCTTGCATAAGCCAAAACGGTATAAAGCAAAGAAGCAATTTCCTTAGGACACATCTTGCTAACTGATGCACAAAAGAAATCGAGACCCAGCACCAATGCTTACAGACACAGCTGAAAGCCCTGGCGGCCTGAGGCTGAGATGTGAGTGTAGCTCTGGGAAAAGAGTTTGGGGGTGCCCCTCTGCTCAGGGTGCGAGCTGTCTCTGTAATGGCTCACTGCAACATGAACACAAAATTCCTCTTCGATTTCTCTAGGTTAGTGAAAACAGGTGTTAAGGTAGGTTTTTCAAAGTGGTGTGACACGAACTTTTGGAAAGCGGGGATACCTGTATTACCAAACTGACCTTCGTGTAGGCTATGCCACCTCACACTTCTACCAGCAATGTATAAGTTGCTATTTTCCCCTCTGGCTTGCCAACAGACTGTATTGTTGAGTTTGGGGATTTTAGTCAAACAAATGGGTGAAAGCAGTATCTCAGAGTCATTTTAATATGTTTTTCTCTGAGCATGAATATATGTTTAAAAGCCATTTGTAATTTCTTTTTTGTCAACCATCAGTTCCTACCTTTAATGCACTTTATTTCAAATATCCAATTTTTGTGAGTAAATCCTTTTTTAATAAATGGAAATTAAATTTCCTACAATTGGAATTTACTGCTTTAGTGATTATAAAAATGATTCTATTCTCATGGTATAAAAACTTAAAGAAAATATAAACAAAAGCATGACATAATTTCATTCCCTTTCTATACGTTTGTGTGTCTACTTTTTTCAGGCCATTGTCCAGATATTTGCATACAGACCTGTTTCTAGAAAAACATGATTCATTCAAAAAATAAGTATTGTGTTATGAGTACTGCAAGGGTCACAGTACATATACCAGTTTGTAACTTGCTTTTTTCACATAACAGTGGATCACGGAAGTTTTGTCCTTAGCCTGTCAGTTCAGACAGTTGAGTCAACAAAGTATGAAATACAATTCAGCAAGTAATAGTGTGGTTTCTCTCATCCTGTCTGGGCCACTGTGTCTGCCTATTCTGATGCCAACTGACCCAGTGACATGGATTGACAGAGTAGTGTTACAAAGCTGGATGGACCCTCCCTCTTTGTTCAGCTAGCGAGATAGAGCCATTCTTTCAACAAGTATTTATTAAAGACCTACTGTGTGCCAGGCTCTATTGTAAATGCTAGAAAGGTGACAGGAAAAAGGTCAGACACATTCCCTGATCTGATGTAGCTCATTGAAGGACACAGATAATAGGGGCAAGAGGTTCTCAGAGTGGGACATGTATTATGAAGAAAATAAAACCAAGTGAGGTGACAGAGATCAATGCGGGAGCTGTGTTAGACTGAGCAGACAGAGAAGGGCCACCAAGGAGAAGGCAAATGACTGAATCTGATTGCCAGGAAAGAGCCATTCAGGATGACTCCTAGGTTTTTAACACCTAGGTGGTTAATTGCAGCGTGATTGTGATTTTCAGTTCTACAAAGTCTGCAGACGTATAATATTGAGTAAATAATAATAAAACCAAATAAGAAGTGAAGTGTTTGAAGGCAAGTGTTCTCTTTGTTATGGAGGACCAACAACTCTTCACCTCCCCAAATCAAATGAGGTCAGCACACTTAAAAGCAGTTCACTTATTGTCTTTGTTTCTTAGACAACTCTAAAAATTTTACTTGGATTATAAAAGAGGAAATATAAAATGTTGTTCAATGATTGAAGTAAGCTCTATCCAATGGGCAGTTTCCCATTATACAGCAAGGAGCAAATGACAGTTAGGAGACAGGGGAGTGGGGAGTAGAAAGAACCGAGGCAGGGTGGCAGGAATGAGAAGACAGGAGAACAGATGAGAGATTCATGGAGTTGGCTTCTAAATTGCCTAATGGAATACTTTGTTATTCAGTTGGTTAATCCTAAGGTTTTTAAGACACCAGTATCATTGGGTAACAATGTCAGTTTACTAATATGAAGAGTGGGAAAGAAGGAATATTTCTCTATCTCCCTACTAGATACCAAGTGCTTTACACAAGTATGTTTATTCTTGTTTTATGGAAATTAGTAATTTCCCCAAGGACAAAGAGTAAATGGTTCCTAGACTTGGATATGAATGCAGGTCTGTCATCTGCTGAATCCGAAGCATGTTCAATTCATCCTAGAAAAAGTGCTACATGGTTGAATATCACTATGGTCACCTTCCAAGTACTCCCCTTAGGAAGCTGTGCACTGATGCCAGTGCCTAGTCCACCCTTCAAAGCAATTTTGGAACTCTTTCTGGAATGGCCATCAGAGCTGTCATCATATTACCCTTGGTGTCCTGAATGTCATCAAAGTGTCTTCCTTTCAATATTTCCTTTATCTTCGGGTAAAGAAAGAAGTCATTGGGGGCCAGATCAGGTGAGTAGGGAGGGTGTTCCCATATAGTTATATGTTTACTGGCTAAAAACTCCCTCATAGACAGTGTTGTGTGAGCTGGTGCATTGTCACGACGCAAGAGCCATGACTTGTTGGCAAGAAGTTCAGGTCGTCTAACTTTTTCACACAGCCTTTTCAGCACTTTCAAATACTAACCTTGGTTAACTGTTTGTCCAGTTGGTACAAATTCATAATGAATAATCCCTCTGATACCAAAAAAGTTTAGCAACATGGTTGCAACAAGTTCGCAAACTTAATTGTCAGCCCTTATAGCTTTTCAATTACACTGTCTTCCTTTCTGTGGTTTAAAGAGTTTGAATAATATTTATAATGAATTTCTTTGTTGGCTCTCTTCTCCACAGATTCTCCAGAGATAGGCATTCTCTCCCCCGCCCCCAACCCCGTTCCACTGAATATATTAGAAATAAGGATATTGCAAGCAGTAAAAAAGTATTTCAGAATGGCGTTGTTTAGGGATAAAAATGTGCCTACATATTGCTGTTGTTGCTCGGTGGGAGTGATTGATTCATATTTAGGGGAAAATACCTCTTTTTGTTAGGAAGACTTGAAAGATATTTTTGTTTGTCTAAGATAAAGCTCAGGCTAATTTGAAATGGGGAAAATTGTTAGAAAAGAAGGTGAACTTTATCTCAAAGTAAAAAGGAGTCTTTCTTAAGCAGAGTTGTGGGTTGGGTTTCTGGGAAAGAGAAGTGCTTTGTTGTTGTTGTTGTTGTTGTTGTTTTGGTTGTTAGTTCGCTTTAATTTATGGATTTTCCTGGGGATTTGGGAGAAAGAATAAAGATGTGAATGAAACAATGGTCCCAGCAACTAACCAGAACCCAAGGAGTAGAGGGGAAGAAAGAACTCATCGTGAAATGGAATCGCTGAAGAGGGCAATGATATATGAGAGCTTTATGCATTTATTTTGTGCCCTGTACTTCTCATTGCTATCTTCACCTTTAGGAAACTGAGTAACCACTGCAATTTAGGTTGTGCTAGCAATGCCTTAGGGAAAGAAGGAGGAACTGTATTCTTGGTGCAAAGCCAGAAGAGAAAAGCAAAAGGCTTCAGAAGCGGTGTTCTAGCTTGGGTTGTTAGAAATCACTTCCGGCAGTCCTCTGGAATATTCTGGAAGAGAATGAGTTTCCTGCTGTTATGCAGGATGAGGCCTTGAGTAATTTAATTTGGTTATTAGAGGAAGTCTGGAAGATGGGGCGGGGAAGGGGGTCAGGTTATATAGTATGTCTGGGAAAATTCTCTTAGCCCTGTGTGTTTAAGACAGGAAATTAGATACAAGATGAAATCCAAGGTCTTTTGGTTGGGTTTCTCCCACAGAGGGAAGAAAATCTCTGCATCCCTAGTTGTGCAAACAACATGCAAATTAGGGTAATTACATATTTGCTTAGAAAATTTCAGTTACCTCATTTTGGCCTCAAGAGGAGTAGGGGCACTAAAAGGGAATGTTTGTTAACAGTCCAGAGTTGTTAGATTTCTTCCAGGGGAAACAAAAGGGTAAATTTCTTATCAAACAAATGCCGAGGTTGTAAACAATTTTTTCAAAGGCCTTAATGCCGCCTTTCTACAAAGCACAGAAAAAATAATTGTGAGATGGCCAAAATGCGATCCATAGATCCAATGAAGCATACATGGAAAAGTCTTTTCTCCCCTAGTCATTTGACCTTAGGGTACTTTTCCTCCTTTTCCTTGGCTTCACCATATGAAAGACTTAGATTTTTCCCCTGCAGATAATTTTTGCTATCATGTCTAGCTATTTCTTTAAGTCTGGGCTTCAACTCTGTCACTTGGGAGTGTAGGTAGAATGCCTGTCTGATGTGTCCATACGTGAGGCTGAGAGCATCAAACAAATGGACGAGCTGCTTCCACAGCTGCATCTGTGACACATCCAATGGTGTGTGGCATCTGCGTTAGAGACCCACCTGGGATGATGGCTGTCAGAAACAGGTGGTTGTGCTGCCCTGGGGACTCGGGAGGAAATCAGAGGGAAGTTGGATTGTCTCCCCAAGGACAATCTAAAATTGGGCAAAAGATATCTTGAATCGAATTAAAAATCTTTTCTGAATATTAGCTGACATAATTAGGAGTTAGGCATCTCTTCTTCTCTCAGCAGAAGACTATGGAATATGTCTCCTAGCAACAGGGATATTTTACCATTGTTTTGTACGACTGGCTCTGAAGGACACTTGTCCTGCTGCCCACACACAGGTCTCCCAGTAACTGCCAGGAAAGGGTGACACACCGGACAAACATAACTTTCAGTTTCAATGCATGGTCCTAACGAAGGGACAACTCCAAGGCCTGGATTAACTAAACTGAGCTAACCCTTCAGGGAGATTTTTCTTACTATTTCTCTATTTCTGTTAAATGCATCACTATGGCACTAGCTGCTGGCTTCAAAACCTTGGGATCGTCTGTGTCTTACTTCCCTCTCTTTATTCTGTTTCTGTCTCTCTCTGTGTCTCTCCCCGCCCCAACACACGCACTTCTGTCTCCTTTCTCCCCAATCTCTTGCTCCTTTCCTTCCTTGTTTCTCTGATCACTGATTTCTTTTCACCCCCAAACTTACTTCCAGGTGTCGGAGTTACTTACCCTTCCTGTGGACAAGGAAGTTGGTCTTCTTGAATTCTCAGAATATTTTATTCTACTTGCAGCTGCTAAGTTATTTTCCCTACAACAACCTAATCATGACATTGCTCTGCTCAAATATTTTCAAAGGGTTCCCATTTACTAAGACATGAACTCCAAAGTTCCAAGCCCAATATCTCAGACCCAGAATTGTCTGGTCTTGCTCATCGTTTGCGACCCTCGCACTTCCTGTCTTCCTTCAGGCACACACTGCTTCTGCCAAAATGCCTCTTCCCCACCTGGGCCTTTTCTCAAGTTGTTTCCTCTGCCTGAAGACCCTCCCCCCAATTCCTCCATCATTACGCCTCAAAATCACCAGGCCTCGCTCAAGCTTGACCTGATCCATGTAGCCTGCCCTGATATCTCTAGCGACGCTTTCTTCTCAACCCCTATGGAACGGATCCATGTAATGGGGTCACCCTAACAATAATAAACCAGGTGCTGCGGGTTCTGTCCCACATACTTATATGGACCTCAGTGTTCCTTTGAAGGTCCATTCTACAAGTGTTTCTAAAAGTTCTCGGAGTGCCTCACATGTACTTTCTGAACAAGGACACTTCCTTCAGGTCCTCCCCTTGCTCTGCCATCTTCCCCCAAGCGTCTGCTGGGCATGGCTGCACCTGCCACAGCCCCTATCACGTCAGTGCAGCCCTTACCATGTCAGAGTAGGACAGCGTTTTGCGGGAAATTGTAGAAAGGACATATACTGTGTTTTCCCCGAAAATAAGTCCGGGTCTTGTATTAATTTTTGCTCCGAAAGATGCATTAGGGATATTTTCAGGGGATGTCTTTTTTTTTTCCATGTACAACAATCTACATTTATTCAAATACCGTTATGTCATCTTCTTCTGGAACATCGTCATACTGTACTAAATGCATCCCTCTGGGTGACGATCTTAACTGGGGCTTATTTTTGGGGTAGGTCTCATTTTCTGGGAAACACAGTAGCTTCTCCTTCCTGAGGAGTTGGAATCCCCTCTATTGGCGAGGTCCCAGAAGAATGCCGCGAATGCCTTACTTGTTTTTGCAGCACTGGGAAACAGTTCTTTCTGCTTCCCCCTCCCCGACCCCACTGTCTCCTGTGGGTCCACGGGATTCAGACGTTACAAATACGGAGAGGACATTTGTGCTGTACAGGAAGGAAGTTTTGACCTTCCTGCCAAAACTACAGCATTCTCACTGGGTTAAGTATATTATACCAGCTCCATTTTCTCCTGAGAGCTCCTTCAGCCCCTAATACGAGTGGACGAGGGGCTGGCCTGCACATATATTTTCCAGAAAATGTAGCCTTATGGAGTCACTATTATGGTTGGAAATGTATTGTGTCCCTCAGGTGTACTGGGAAAGAAAAATGGTTAAGAGGTATGGTGAACTACATTGTCCAACAGACCTGGAGCTACTGGCCATGTGGCTACAGAGCACTTGACACTCGGCAGGTCCCAGCTGGGATGTGCTGTGACAGGAAAATACACATCAGATTTCGAAGACTTGCTCCTCCTCAAAAGAATGTAAAATAAGTCATTGATAACTTTGGTAACATTGAGTACATGTTGAAATGATGATATTTTGGATTTATGAGGTCAAATCACATGATGAAAATTGATTTCACCTGTTTCCTTTTACTTTCTTAATGCGGACTCTAGCAAAAGTTTAAATGATATATGTGGCTTGCATTGGTGGCTGGCATTGCGTTTCTATTGTATAGTGCTATGCTAGAGCTGTGGTTCTCTTGGACAACTTGTTAGAAATAGAAACCCTCAGGCTCTACCCCTCCAGACCTACTGAGTCGGAAATTCTGGTTGGGCCCAGGATTCTGTGTTTAACACATTCTCCAGGGGATCCTAATTCACACTGAAGTCTGAGTGCACTGCCGAGGAAGGTACGCACCAAGTGATGGGAAATGAGATAATAGGATCTCCATAAGTTTAGTTGCATGATTTCATCTTGATGATCCATTTGAAACTCAAAATTCTTCTGCCAGTCTGTCAGTCGGTCAGCGAGTGATAAAGTAAATGATAACATTTGCTCCCAACGGTAGAGGAACAGCTTGCTGGTAACTTCCGAAAGCTGTCACTACCAGCCAGGAAGAATTCCAAGTCCTTAAGAGGACATCTTTAAAAATTCTCCACAGAAATGTGGTGAATACAATGGATATGCCAGAAGCAAGAGATGATTTCGACATGAAATCAGCACAGAGAAAAATAAAAACATGCCGACTAAGTTATGATTTAAAACAGGTCTGGGTACCAAGCCAGGCTGACTGGCCATGACACTTTGGCCTTCACTGTGGAGCCGAACACGCCCTCCCCCGCCCTCCCCCCCCCCCCCCCCCCCCCCCCCCCCCCCGTGCTTTTGCCCCATGGGACGAAGATTACCACAGCCTCGGTGCCTCCTGCACAGCCTCCAAAAGGTCTTGATACTGGGGTGTCTCTGATACAGCCCTCAAAAGCCCGCAATTCTTTTCTATATCAACTTGACTTCTTTCGGCGTCCTAAAATTCACCACAGATTTCATTCCTTATGTCAACATGTTCCATTACGAAGATTCATTAGTTCATGACTTGAAAAACACTACCATAAAATAAGCCAGGCACACAACAAAGCAGGCCTCACTGAAGTCTGGGTGATGAGTAGTATGGATCAGAAAGGAAACTGTTACAGCAGACTTGCTTTGGACACCCCCTAAGTGAAACAGTGTTCCACCAGCAGTTTCTCAGAAACTGCTACTATGTTAAACATATTTAGTGGTTTTAAAAGTATCATCCATGTACTTATTAAAAGTAATTCATGTGCATCATAAAAAAATAAATAAACAATGTAGAAGTAGATAAAGTAGAATGCAAAAGTTCTCTTCCCTGATTCAATTCTATCCGTAGACTATACTGGATTTTAAAATACAGATATCAATATAGATACGTACAAGTAGATGTATTTTTTAACATGAGACCATGTGTACATCCAGTTTTATAACTTGCCTTTTTCACTTGTCAGTATGTTGTGAACAACTTTCAATGTCCTATGTGTAGATTTACCTTTTTCCATTTTAATAGTTACAGTTTTCTATTGTATGAATAGTTTATTTAACCTGAGTATTTCAGCAACAGTGCCTGAAACACAGAAAGCTCTCAACAAATATTTGCTATTCTTTATACTCACACATATATATCCAAACCTCATTTATACTTTCTCATTCCTAAAACTGTTTATCTGTATTTTTTCTTCTTATTTTAATGTAAACATTACCAGAAATAAGTGTATTTTAAAGAATAAACTCTAGCTTTATTTATCAAGTCAACATTTTTGTTTTATTTGTTTTTGTTACTATGTTCTATTTCCTTTGGGCTAATTTTGATGCCCTTCTTCTAGCTTCTAGAAATCAAATAAGTGGATATACTTATTTTTTCCTCCTGTTTTCTAAGAAGGTATTTTAAAGCTATCTATGAAAAGTATTTTAATGCAGCTTTGGCTGCATTCCCTGGGTTTTAATATATAGTAGTCTCACTATCAGCTTATTTAAATAAATCTTAATTTCTGTTTTGAGTTCCTTTTGATCCAAGAAATATTTAGAATAATGTTTTTACATTTCCAAATATAGTTTTATTGGCATTGCTAAGTTCAAGTTTTATTGCATTGTGTTTAGGGAATGTGGCCTGCATGCTTTTGTTTTTAAGAAGCCACTGAGCTTGTCTTTGTTATCTAAAGGACATCTTTCCTACCATGCGTGTTTTTATTATGCTGATAAGATATAATGCAAGCCATGAATCAGAGAGCATGATGCAGTACTCAAATTGCTGTTGCTTATAAAGCATTCGCATCTGGAAGAGGCTCTGTGCAGACAGGAAGTGAGCCTGCTGCTTGCTCGGTCCTGGAACGCACACCTCCTTTGAGCAATGAACTGCTCAGCTAAAATCATTGTCTCATGCTTACTGTTGGTGCTTGCAAATTCCAAGGTCAGTACGAGAGATGATAGCTGTGACAGAAAAATTCCCACTGTGTAGATTGAAGGGCAAATGAGAGCATGCTATGCTTTTTTTTCTTTTTTCTTTTTTTTTCCAGCCAGTTTCAATCAACCCATTTATTACTTTCATTTAGCAATATATCCTCAGTTGATAACCCTGCCTTATACTCTAGGGCTATATGCCCATATAGTAGCCGCTGGACACATATGGCTATATAAATTTAAATTAATTAAAATGAAGTAAAATTTAAAACCCAGTTCCTCGATTGCATTAGACACCATGTTCAATAGCCACATGTGGTTGGTGGCTTTTGTATTGAACAATGCAGATATAAAACATTTTCATCATTGTGAAATTTTCTACTAGCACAGCTCTAGAGGTAAAAAAAAAAAATAGATAGTGTGATGGTCTTTTGATGTGTGCCCTTGGCTAGGCTCTAGTCCCCAGCTGTTCAATTGAACACTAATCTGAGTGCTGCTTACAAAGGTATTTAGCAGGGATTAAAATGCACAATCAATCAGTTGACCTTTAGTAAGGGAGATTATTCTAGATATTTTGAATGGTCCTGATTCAATCAGTGGGAGGCATAAGAACAAAAACGAGGCTCCCCTGATTAAGAAGAAATTCTGCCTGTGGATGTTTCAGCCCATGCCCACGAGCTCCAGCCCGCCTTTCCTCACCACCTGCCCTGTGGATTTCGGAGTTGCCCCCATCACATGAGTGAATTCCTTGTAATCAATCATTAATCTTTCTCTCTCTCCCTCTCTCGGTATGTATATCTTCTATTAGACCTGTTTGTCTGGTTGAACCCAATACAGACAGGAACTTTCTCATCTGCACAATCCCAAATCTACAAACAGACCTGCCCCCAATTCATCTTCACTTGCTCTCTTATCTCACAACAGAGGACATATCCTTCCTTCTTTTAACAGCCAGTCTCTCCACAATACTCTGGGCCCCATTTCCTCTCACATTCTCGAAGGCCTTGCTCCATTAGCTATCCCTTCCATCTTCTGTGTCTCATCTTGTCCTTTTCTCCTGGATCCTTCCCATCATGCTCTAGTGTGGGTTGAAAGCTTGCATACAGGTAGGAGGTTTATCTAGAAGTGATCCCAGGATGGGGAAAAGAGGGGCAGAACAAGGAAAGAAGTAATGCCAATACACAGATGCATATTTTCTTTTACCACTTTTAAAGGCGCCTGGTGTTCAATCCCATGGGTCCTTCCATGTAGACTTACGAAAAGTATCCCCAAATTGTCCACCTAAGGAATGAAAGGGGAAGAAAGCATTTATCCATCAGCTTCCCTTGCCCTCTGGTCAAGGTTCATCCTTGGATGTTATCTCCCCTGGCTTCTGGGTTGCATGGGTATGAATGCCGAAAAGGTACCCTCAGATGTTTCCAGCCACAAAACCAAGAGGCCCCAGAGTAGGAGGAGCCCAACACAAGGCACTGCCAAGTTAAATCTTCCGGAAGCTGGTTGACTGCTGCTCTGATCTTAGCAAGGCCATGGCTGGAGTGAAAAATGGAACCAAGATTTGAAGTGACATAAAAGAGGTGTCCAATATAGTCTGGCTTCATGCACTAACTCATTTGCTCACATCTCCTCATAGTCACACCTCTTGGAAGACCTGTGTACATATGTTACCTCCACTTTTTCACTTCCTATTCACCATAAATTCTTCTGTAAAGTGGCTTTGTCCCTTTTTTCTTTCTCCTCCAAGCTATTCTTCTCAAGGTCACTAATGATCTCCATATTGTCAAATCCGACGGACCTTTTCATTCTTACTTTATTCAATATCTCAGCATCATTCAAAACAGTTAGCAACCACTTTCTTCTCAAAATATTCTTTTCTCTTGGCTTCAATGACACCGTATTTCTAGGATTTTCTCCTAGACTCTCCTTCTCAGTGTTCTTTCCTGGTTCTTCATTTTCTAACATTGAATGTCCTCAGGGCTTCACCCCAGGTACTCTTTCTCTTCCCACTATATGCCCTCCTTCTTGGTAAACTCATACATTCTAATGACTTTAAATATGCTTTCTGTTCTTGATGTACACCACTCCCACGTTTATTTATCCAATTTTGTTTGCTCTTTCAACTCTAGACCCATACAACCAATTGCACACAACTACACAGCAGTCTGTACATGTCCAAAATGGAACTCCTGATCTTTTCTTGAAAATGTGATCTTCTGCTAGCCTGTCTCACTCAGCAAATGGTACCAACATTTACCGAATTGCTCAAGCCAGAAAACTAGGAAATTATCCTTGATTCCACCTTTCTCCCATCATCATCATCATATCTGATGTCACAACAAGTTCTATTTATTCTAGCATTAGAACATCTCTCAAATCCACCTTTTTCTCTCCATCCCCACGACCACTTCCCTTGTCCAAGCCAGTCTCATGTGAACTCCTGGAAAACGTCCTAATGGTTCTTTCTGCATCCATTCTTATTCCTATTCCAATCCTTTCTCCTTATAGCAGTCAAAGACATAGTCTTACAATGTCAATCAAATCATCCTACTCCCTAGCCCAAACCCTTCACCCGATGCCGGCTGTCTGTGGTTAACACCTAAGATTAGTAACAAGACCTAGACAGCCTGTAATAGAGTGGCCTCAGTATGTTTCTCCATCCCCATCTTGTACCCTGGTCCCCTTTTCCCACACACTCACCAATACCAACCTCCTTTCATTTTCTCATTGATATCAGGCCATTTTTCTCTTTGGGTCTGTTGTACATGCTATGCCTAAGGACTGAAGTGCTCTTCTCCCAGTTTCTTCTGGGAAAAACACCATTCTTTAGGTCTCAGCTGCAGTGTTACTTTGTCAAAGAGGCCTACCCTGGTACACTGTTTGCAATTTCTCAATTGTATTTGTTTCTTCAAGGAATGCATCACGATCTGTACCCGTGTGTTTATTTATGGGATTATTTGTTATTGTCTGTCTCCCTGTCCCACCTAGGGAGGAACAACAGCTGTGCTGTTCTTCACAGTATCCTCGGGCCTAACACAGGGGCTGAGATTCAAAAAAACCATTAACTGAACGAGTGGAGGAAGAGAAAGAGAAAAGAAGAAAGGAACAAATTATTAAAATCGTGTAGGAAAATTAAATTTTAGTGTGAGTCTGAAATCCTCTAGCCTGACCCCATCTTCCCCACGTATATAATTGTATACTGACACAGCTCTTGCTGTGTGGACATCTAGTGTGTTCCTTCTAACCTCTGTGTCCACCACATGCTGCCTTCCCATTCTCCAGCAACAGATACTCAGATTGCCTCTCCAACTCGCCCATCATCATAAACAGTGATAAACATTTAAAATGCTATTTTTGAAATATCTCAATCTGTTCTTCATGAACTTGAGTTAAAGTGAGTCATAAACTATTAGATAATTTTGAGGGATATCTTTCAGAATGACTTAAGTACCTAAATTTGATATTTCCTGCAGTCCCCTTAATATGCTATTTATAGGCCTATAAAAAAAAAAACACAAGTATGAAAAAAGTATGTTATTTCCAAAAAGGACAATAATGCTGGGAAAAACAGAAGACAGCAGGAAAAGAGGAAGACCAAATATGAGATGGGTTGACACCATAAAAGAAGCCATCGGCTTGAGTCTACAGGAGCTGAGAAGGGCTGTTGAGGACAGGACATTGTGGACGTCACTCATTCACAGGGTCCCCAGGAGTCAGAGCTGACTCAATGGCACAGAACACATATAGCACCGAGGATGACAAAAGGAACCTATTAAATATATAAGCTGAATTAGGAACTTGACCAACTGAAGAAAAAAACATAACTAAGACAGTCCCTTCTCATTGGATAACTTACTATCAAAGAGAAATAAAGTAAACAGCACAGGCAGTCACCTAATTGCTCAAACCAGAAACCTAGGAGTTATCCTTGATTCATACACGGTGTTATTGTTTCATCATCTGGGGCAAAATCTAGTCATTTAACATTTCTGTCTTGACGTTATTACTACTCTATTCATGCAACCTTTGAACTGCGATGACCGGCAGGTTCAAAATAAAAAATAGCTATAAAATTCTCAGAGAATTTTGGCTTTCTGCCAGTTCTACGGAGACGCAGACATTTCACAATAGTAGTTTCCAGATTTCACTCAATATGGCCCTCACTTTGGCAATGCATTCTCTTCCAATTCATTCTCCACACAGCAGCCAGGCTGATGATTTTAAAACTTGAATTTGATTCTGTAACACTACTGCTTAAAGAGTCCTTGATGGCTTCTCAGCCAAAATGGGTAAACTGCTCACAAGGGCTGGCCCTGCCTGCTGTCCGATCTGCCTCCTACCTTATTCCTTATCCATGTCCGCTCTCCCAGTGCACACTAGATTCCCAGTTCCTCAAATGCACTGGGGCCCACGTACATCCTGCTCTCTCTGCCCGGAAGGCTCTTCTCGATTTCTCCAACCTGACACCCCCACTCCAGCCTTCTGATCTCAGAGCAAGCATCAGTTCCTCAGAGGAAGACTCCCCTAGCCTCCCATTAACTATGCTCACAGCCCCGCGCCTCTTTCCACTGGAGCACAGGACAGAGCTGGGAGGCTCTTTAATTAGTGTCTGATCACGGTTTCTAGACCAGAGGATCCAAGACCAGGGACGTGTCTGATGGTGCTCACTGTGCTACGGCTCCCAGCAGAAACCAGCACAGAGTCAGTCCTCAGAAACATTTGAAATAGATAAGTGAATCATTCAGCAATTCATAGTTTTAAGTAAACTGTTCTATTTACTTTGACCAAAGCCCAATTCCAGTTGAACCATGTCTGTGAATTACTTGTAATTGTCCCCTGTGCTTTATGTTTTCTGATTGGTTGGGCTCTCCTTTTCCTTACATATGAATTTGGGTTTGTATGACTGTTACTGGATATGTAGTGTGAAGTGAGGATAGAGAGGGATTGGTAATAACAGCAAGGCTGGAGGACCGGCAAGAGACTACTATCCTGGGGAGGCTGAATCCCATTGAACAGTGGTTGTTGTTAAGAGAAGGAAGATGAGAATTTCAGTCACTGCTATGGTTCATCCAAATGGGTCTTTGCCCAAAAATCTGAAAACCAGGACTGGATTGATATGTCAGTGTATAAAACCATCTGGGTTGCTGCCATGTTTATAAACACTGGGAACAGTACAACAGATGCAGGCAGACCCAAAGTGGTCTCATCTGTAGAACACAACCCTGAACCTCTATCCAGAGCTGACTGACGCACAGTTAGATCTGTGTTGTCAAATACTCTCTCACAGGAATTTGAAACTAGGAATAGAAAAACAAGGATGTTGGGAATTAATGGTGTTAAGTTCAAGTATTAGCAGTGGACTCTGTTCACGATTGTTCAACTCTTGATTCTGGGAGATGTCTCTGTAACCTTCCAATAAATTTCCCCTCCTTCTTCACAATCAGTCAGGGCTGGTTTCTGTTATTCGCAACTCAAAGGGCCCCATACCTACCGATATAGAGAAGATACCTCAGTGCAGGTGGTAGCTGAAACTACCAAGGTGGAGAGGTCATTTTACAAATTACAGGAGAGAAAATAAGAGGGAGAGAGGGAGATTGCGTGTACAAGAGCAAGAGTGAAAGAAAGAAATAGGAAGAAAATGTGAGTAAGAAAGCGAGAAGGGACTAGGGCAAGAACAGAGCGAAAGCAGGAGTGTGAAAAGTGTGAAGAGCAAGAGACACAGTTGAGAGTGAGAGCGAGACAGAGAGAATCCCGGTAGCAAAGGTGTCAACTGAAAAGTCAAGTTCTGCTGGGGTCGAAGTCACAGAAAAGCCCAAACTTAGGAAATAAGTCAGGCTAAACAAACAAAATCAAACATTTAGTAGAAAAAGTTCAATTTAAAACCGAGGGAAAAATCAGCCTGCAGTTCTAACAGAGCTATCAATCATGTTTGAAGAACTACGATTAGGAAACCATCAGATTTGTTTCCTGAAGGGGCTGAGATTTATTTTTTTCTGGTCGAGTTTTACGTATTTTTTCCCCACGTTGGCTTAACCTAGCTTAATAAGACTTCTGGGGAAATAGGAAAGAAAAACAAAGACACAGAGGAAGAGGAGTCACCTTTGTGACCCCAGATCGGAATAACTGTTTGAAGACTAAGTTGACAGAGAGGCTTCATAAACCGGAGAAGCACAGCGCAGACACACAGGTGCTCATGGTTGGTGCATAAACAAAAACAACTTCTTGCTTCCTTAGGCTGAATAGATCAGCAGCCCCTTCCGAGTTTGAGACACACATAGAAATGGGCAATGCAGGATCCAACAGTGCCGTGTTCCCCGCCTTCGGCTTGCTACAACTACTCGGGGTCCAAATCCTGCCAGTGCTGTTTCTATTGTTTCTCCTATGGGTCCCCACTTCTCCCCTCTCAGGGTCACGGTCCCAGTAACACATCACATGGATGACTGCAAAAGCTGATCACGCACGTTCTTGGTCTCCCTTTGAATCCCACCTCCGTGGAGTGACTCTGCTCCAGCTCAGCATAGCTTCCCGTTTGAAATGGTGCTCAGGACTCCCTCCTGCAGCTTCTTTCAACCGCTGATAAAAACAATGGCTCCTCACCGTAGCTACGCCAGAATCACCTGTGGAGCTTTGTACATCATACTAGTTATGATCCAGACGCAGATGAATTGAGTACAGCCTACCCCAACTTATTTCATCTAAGGAAGTGCAGGGAGGTACTTTATATCTGTTCCCCCATAGACCACTAATACAGAGAGCCAGTTATGTACCCACGGGGAAGCACATCGACCATTCCCTGGCCCACGGGTATAATGCTCTGGGGTCGCTGTTGTTCCTTAGTCCATGTCGCTATCTGGCAGACATGGAAAATCCCAGAAAACAACTGGGCCCGTAGTAAAGTGGCAGATGTGTGCTGGCATTAGTGCATAGGTTCCCGAAAAACAAGGTCCCCACACGGTGGAGGATGGAGAAAGACACCATGGTAAGAGTGAATGCTGGAAACGGTTGTGTTATTTTTTAATGTGCAATGTGTCCAATCAGAGTATGAGGACCAGCAGAGGTAGAAGATGTTTCCTCATAAGGCAACGCCGCATGAAGAGAAAGCCTCCTAGACTTTTAGAATTGGACTGGGAGATGGGAATGCTTACAACTGTACTACGGAAAGTAATGATCTGTCATTCATATCGCCCGAGAGTGGGGCCAGTGAGATCAGTTTTGCCTTATTTGAGAGGAGTAAAAAGAAGAAAGCATGTATAACTAAAACCACAATAACAACAAAAATCAGGGTCTGACCAAAAATATCATGGAAAAAAAGGAAAGGAAAGCATCATTCTGGAGATATAGAGGAAAAGCAAGCCTCCAAAAATGATCCCCTGCAAAATACCAAAGAAAATTTCAGAAAACTGTTTCACAATAGGTAAAATGATTCTCCTCCACAGTGAAAGAAGAAAGCTGTAAGAAGAGATCAGCTACATAAAGAAGACTACAGGTTAAGACAAAAAGAGAGATGACAGGTAAGAAAGGATTGCAAAAAAATCTAAACATGTAAAAGCAAATTCGTATGCACATTGATGGCAATAAAGAACAAAATTGACATTGTTGGAAACTGACAGCATGGTTGGCAAATGTGAGAATTTCTCACACAAAGTAGAAAAAGTGTGTGCTGATGTCCAGGCCTCACTCCTAGAAATTCTGATTTAATTGACCTAGAGTGAAGCCCAAGCATATTTTGTTGTTGCTGTTTTGTTTTCTTTTTGATCCTGATATCCAGGCCCCATCGCAGACCACTTAAATCAGAGTTACTGGGGATGGAATGAGGCATCAGTGTTTTTGTAAAGCTCCCAGGAGATGACATTGTGAGCTCAAGGCTGAGAATCACTGCTCTAGAGGTTTGGGAGCAAAAATGTATAGCTCAAGGATTTCAAGGTTATTTTTCATTCATGAAGACAACAGGACACGTAGTCAGGCATGCAAGTACTTACAAAATACCTATATACCTGCCAGAAGAAATAACTAGAAGGCATCCTTCAAGTGACCAAAACAGGAAGCAAAAAACACCCAAAAAATCAAAAAAACAAAACAAAACAAAACCCTAAAAACTAGTAAAGTCATGGCATAAAAGGTATAGATCTAGTTTAAAATGTCAATATTGTTCTCAAAAAAGAATAATATAATTAAAAAATAAATTCCCATATTATATTAATGATGACTGAAAAGGAAGGTAGGGTAATATACATTACATACCTACATATACATACACACTATGTATGTATTTGTGCATATGTAAATACATATGAAAAAGACAACATAAGCAAAACTTCTTCATATTTAGAGTCCCACAACTCTGAATCGATTTTATACCCAGTTGCCTGGTCATACTGTTAGAAACAGGGTAATAAGTATGTTTCCCTCTGTGAAAGAGTACAAATTTATTTAATTTTCTGAGTCAAGCTTAATTTTGTTTAAATACCACCCACAAAAACATGGGAGGATTCATGACCTACCTTTGAATCATATGATAATTAGTATCCAGGAAAATGGAGGAGCCTAGGCATTTAGTCAATTTTTATTGCTGCTAGCTATGGTTATTGCTACAAGCTTACATCGTCCATTCAAAAGCCACCCATTCTGACAACTTTCTGCCCCATATTAAGTCTAGCAATAGTTCCCAAGGACATACTACTTATTTGCTCAGGGCCTCTGCAATTGAAAGCCCAAGTCTGGATCACGAATGTAATCTTCCACTTCCTGGAATCCAAGTACTAGAGGCAGGCTATGGTTCTTTACAATTCTTGAATTTGTAACTATATTGGTGGGCCTTTACCCTCAAAACATAAGGGTCAGAGTACTTCTGTTCCTGAGTAAAATGTAATAGGTCATGGCAGACTAGAATTCCCATTGCAACTATAAAAAGCCAGATAGATTACAAGAGTTACATTTTTAAGGGTCTCAGAAAATGAGGAAGCAATGAAGGGCTACATCAATCACCAACTGTTTTCTTCTTTGGGGACATTTGACAGTTCTGGGCATGGACCAAAAATTAGTCTTGGCTTGCAAAGAATTTTCCTGAGGCAAGAGAAACCAGAAAGGTTTCTTCATGTGGACTCGTGAGAGAAACTAGAAACTTCAGAAGTGCTAAACACACAACTGGTTTTCCCCATGGGACATCTTCTGAGTTCAGGGGCTATGCAAAGAAGGCTGGAAAGTTTGGCTGAAAGCTTCCAAAAGGCATAATATGAATACAATCTCCTCTGGTTTCATAGTGCTACGGAGAAAATGTCTAACTAGAGAAAGGAGTCCTGTCATTCAAACACATAGCCAAACGTCCCTTAGGACATCATCCAGATTTTGAAGTTGTCATGGGAGAAGGAGTGGAAGGATAAAGAGCTAAGTGCAAAAATTCCAACGTCCAACACTAGATTCCCCAGTGTTTCCGGAAGACACAAATCCTGCAGGCTCTAATCAAAAGCTCAGTATAGCTATGTTTGAGAAACAGGGAAAAACCAGAAGTGGACCAAATCTTACTAAAAGCTGCAATAAAACCCCTACTCATCTCAAGACAAAGCCCCCGTTCTATCAGCCTAAAGGGGAAAGTGGAAACCCTCTCCAGTATCAACTGAAGCCTCTGCAATGCTTTTGTATACAATGTCTGAGAAACAATAAAAAATTACTAGACATGCAGAGAAATAGGAAAATGTGACTGACAATCATAATCAAGAGAAAAGATAAACAATGCAAGCAGACCTACAGATAATCTAGATATTGAAGTTAGCAGACAGGGACTTTAACTGGTTAATATATTACAGAAAATAGAAGAAAAAAGGGGGAAATGGATGAAAAGATAAAGAATAGCTCAGAGAACTGAAATCTGTATAAAAAATCAAATGGATTTCTCTAACTGAAAAATACAATATTTGAAGTTAAGACCACAATGGATGTATTTAACAACAGACTTGACAGAGAAGAAGACAAGATTGTTAGACTCTAAGACAATAGAAAATACACAAATTCAAGCACATATAGAATTAATAAAAATAAAACAGCATTAGAGACATATGAAACAAAGTTAAAAGATCTACCATATTTCATTGTAATACCAGAAAAAGAAGAGAAATAAACTTGAACAGTAACAATATTTGAGGAAATAATGGTCAAAACTTTCCCAAAGTTATTAAGACATCATCCCACAGATTCAAGAACCTCAGTAAATTCTAAGCAGGATAAATAAAAAGAAAACTACTCTTAGACATATTTTGTCAAACTTCTAATAATCAAGGATTGAGACAAAATCATAAGGGCAGCCAGAAAAAAAGATACATTAAATTGAAAGAAGCAACAATGAAACTAATGGTTGACTTTTCGACATAAGTTATGGAAGCTAGGAAATAATGGAATAGCATCTTCAAAGTAGCAAAATAAGTTTGCCAACCTGGAATTCTGTACTCATTTAAAAATCATTAAAAAATTAAGGCAAAATAAAGAAATTTTCAGAAAAACTGAAATGAGAGCTCTGACCAGAAGACACACACTACCAAAACAATGATAGGAAGTGATCATATGGAAATGAAGGAAGGAATGAAGGGCATCAGAAAGTGTAAATATGTAGGTAAACAAAATAGTATTGACTGTTTCCTGTAACAATAATAGTGTCTTATGGAATTTATAACATATAAATAAAATAGGACAACACTAGCACAAAAGTTAGGATGGATTATTAAATCAAGGATATATATTATAATCTCTAAAGAAATTGTAAAAGAAAAATACAATTTATAATGAACCATCTATTAATGGACTAGAGAAATGAAATAATAAAATACACTTGATTAATCCAAAAGGAAGACTAAACGAACAAAGAGCAGATGAACAAATATTAAATAAATAGTAAGATGGTGAACTTAAGTGCAACTATATCATTTGTTCCATTTATACAATGCTACAAATGAGCCAATCAAAAAATTTTTTAAAGATTATTAGGTTGAATAAATGTTTTAAAAACCCCAACTATATGCTGTCAATAACAGAATCACTTTAAATAGAGTGACACAGAGAGGGTGTGAGTGAAAGAATGGTAAAAGATATATCATGTAGACACTAACCAAAAGAGAGCTGATACCATTATGTTAATAGATGTTAACAAAATATACTCTATGCTGGCCTTAAGGGAAATCTTAACTATTTTTTTTTCCAAATGATTCAAATCATATGGAATGCATTCTCTGACTACAATGGCATTAAAATATAAATCAACATTAGAAAATCATAATTAGAAATTCCCCAAATATTTGGAAGTTATGTAATACACTTCTAAATAACTCAAGGATCAAAAAAATCAAATAAAATTAGAAAATATCATAAACATGACTGATAATGAAAGTGACATTAAACAGTGATGCCAGAAAGGAAATCTGTAGTTCCAAATGCATAGCATCTATGGTAGGGGTGGCGGCGGAGATTGAAAACCAATAAGCCTACTTCCCATTTCAGACAAATCAAATCCAAAGAAAATAGAAGAAAGGAAATATTAATGAGCAGAAATCAATATATTTGCTATAAAGGAAATGAGCTTACCTGAGTTTTACAATACTATGTGCTTAATACTGCTGGTGTGGGAATGAGACGAGGTCAACAGGAAGAGCTAAAAGTAGAGCCAGCTCAGAGGATGGAGAGCAGAGAGGACCCTGGGGATGCAGGCTAAGCCCTCCATTGGACTGCTTCCGAAGCTCCCTGTACCTGTCAACGTTTCACGCACGCACGTGCATTCCCGGTTTTTTCTCTTTATGTGGGGTGAATCTGATTCAAGTCTGCTTTACTTAATAATAGATGATTTTCTTCCTTTAGACCACTCTTGGCAATTAAAACTTTCTGTGGGGATGGAAATGTTTTATAGCTGCACTGTCCGATAAAGCCCCAGGACTGGATTAACGTGGTTTAGGAAGGGAATTTGGACAGAGACTAGAAGAGGCCCAGGACAGGGGCTGGTGGAGGAGAAGCAGCTACTAGCAAATGAGGAACGGCCAGTACAGCAGGAAGAGCCCAGATCAGTATGGAACCCAGAAGCCTGGAGAAGAAGACGTCTCAAGAAGTAGAAACTGGATGACCACAACAAGTGCAGCGGAGAAACCAAAAACGCTGCCGACAGAGCACGGCTGGTCGTGTTGGGAGCCAGTTCAGTAGTGTGGTGGTGATGAAAGCCCTGTGGAGTGGGCTCGGGACAGAAGGAAAGATGACAGGACACAGGTACCGAACTCTTCCAAAGAATTTTTCAGTGAAGGGAAACCAAACAGAGCAATCGCTAAAGGCGATATGGGTTCTTTTTTCTTTTTCTTTTCCAAGGTTACAGTAAGTCATTCTTATATCCTGGTGGGAAAGGGCCAGTGCAGATGAAGAAGTCCGTGATGCAGAAGAGAAAGGAGGCAACTGCAGGGCTGTGGACATCCTTGAGGAGATGAGAGAGGATGGGATCCAGAACACGCGAAGTGAGACCTTCGTATTTAATACAGAACTGGCTCAGTGAAAAAGTGAAACTGGAAAAGGTGGAAACAGAGCAACAAATGCTTCCCCACCACCAGTCCCTGAAACCAGTCCTCTCAACTTGTGTTTCCCTTTGCCTCCAGAACATGTCCTGGCTTTTCCAGTTACTCTTGAATAAAACAACACCAACAACAATAACAAAACACATTGGTTGTGTTTAGCACCCAGTACATGATCAGAAGTCTAAAATTCATTTAATTTTAAGGCCCACCCCACACCAGGAAATTATCAGTGGTCGAGAGAGGACAGGTCGGTTCTCCCTTCTTGCCGATTCCACGTCATCGACCAGTCTGACATCTGGGTTTTGCCCCTTCCAGGGTTGGAGCCTGGGAGGGAGAAAAGGTGAGGGGGAAGAAAGGCCTTATTTGCTTGGTGTGTTATAATGTGGTATCACTGTCCTTTCAGGGTACAGAATTTGAATGCCAATTCTCTCTTTTCTGAAGCATTTCATGGATTCTTCAAAGATTTCCCCTAGGTAAGTATCTCCCAAAGACAGCAGCTGGACCCCTGTCCTGTGGATCAGATAAGTCACACCTATCTGTTGGGGGTCACCTTTCCCCTCTAGGTAGTCCTCTTGGATAGAGTCCTTTATAAAATGAACCAGTCTGAGCCTGTCGATGGGTCCTCATCTGACCAAGGGACACCCTTGCCCCACCAAACTCTGGAAGACAGCAACTCGTGACCAATGAACTCTCTACTCCATGGCTCCAGAGCAGCAAGCTAGAGACAATCTCTCCTCTGCAGACTTTTTAGATATCCCCTCACACTCCAGGGACACATGACAGTTTCTCTCTGAGCTTCTCTTACAGATCCCCTTAGTTGCTTTGACATGGCAGGAATATTCCCTCCCCCACCCTGCACCCCACCCCCCCCATCCCCCTCACTGACAGCTCTCTCCAAAGATACTCTCAATCCTGGTGTCTTTTATCACTTCTATTCTACACTTGGACGTGGTCCACGGAGTGATGCCAGCAGAACAGAAGTCATAGCCTCTAAGCACATCCTGCATAAGTGGTCCAATACTCCTCTTTGAGATGCTGAAATATTTGGTTCTCAGGCTTGGGGCCTCTGCCAAAACTTTGAGAGCAAAAGAGTCCCATTTTAACAGTCTATAGGAAATACCTAAAAAGATGGATAAAGAGTCAGTGCAGCTGTTGTGGCCAGATTTGGCCTGATATTGCATTTGACTTCCATAAACGCTTCCTTCCAGCACCACATACACCCTCCTTCCTAGCCATTCATTTTTCTTATGCTTTAGAGCAGGAGACGTAGGCGGAAGCAGGGCGACCACGTAGCGTTGCAAGGCTGTTCACTGCACAAGGGCACCTGGCTAAGGGGGCAAGCAGCAAAAGAAATATAATCCATATTCCACTGTGGTGCCCAGCTTGGGGCTGCATTATTCCCGACGGGCACTTGTTTTATTTCATTCGCAGAAAGGGGCCGCGTGAGTCGGCAGAGGCCCTGGAAAGAAGCTACAAAAGCATAGGAGTAATCATTAGTACAAACAGAATTATAATGATTCTGGGGTAGACGAGAGAGTACTGCAATACTAACATGATTCTTATCTATATTCAACATCATGATGTGATCTAACAGAGAAAAATCCAGAAGCAACACTGATTGGAGGGTGGGAAGGACGGGTGAGCAAAAGACAGGGTCAGAAAAGAAGGAATGAGCAGTATTTAAACTGAGTTAAAAAATGAATTAGTTGCAGCCAGTTCAATTCAAATGGAGAACATAAGACATCTACAATTATTTTCTCTCATTTGAAAATATTATTTTGCCTTGGCCCATTTTTTGAATGCTTAAATGTGTTACAGAAATGCTCCCAAGCTCCTTTGCACTCACAGGATTCCTGCCCGTGGGTTTAGCAATGCAATTTGAGTGCACCTCCTTCCCTCTCCATGGCCTAGAAGGTTGACCCTCTGGAGTCAGCCAGCAGACCTGGCTCGGGAGCGCGGTCGGTAATGATTTACATCTGTATGTATGTGTGTGAATGATGAATGGTTGTTTGCATCTCCCTTAGGTTAACAATCAGAAAGGAACATAAATCTTAAGAAGGGAACTTCTGTTTCTGCTAATGATAAACTACTAGACTTAGATGTTTTCTAAGTGTGCCTGGACCGATAAAGAGAGGGGTGAGGAGGGAAGGGGAGGGGAGGGGAGGTGAAAGATTATGGCATTTATGGCATTTAGTTCCTGAAAATTCTTAGCTACAGTGTTGTCTTCTGTGGGGTAGAATATAAACAAGTTATTATCCCAAGGGAACATAGAATTTTTTTGATTCTGATTGCAGATTTTCTTAATTGAGGTATAACTGACATATAACATTGTGTATGTCAAAGTTGTGCCATGTGTTGGTTTGATACATTTATATACTACGATATGATTACCACCAGTAGGGGTAGCTAACATCTCTGTCACAAATACAGAATTTTGAAAATTCTCATCCATAAGAGCAAAATAAAGCACTAAGATTAATTACCTTATTCATTAAGAGAGTAAAAGTAGCCCTGAAGATAGCCTCTAAATTCACAAGAAACTTAGTGTCCCACATGGCCCATTATTCACAAAGTTACCCAGCGACATCTCAGCATGAACCGAACCACTCGGACCTGGTAGCCTGGCTTTCCTGGGAACTGCTAAGCTTCCCGGAGCCCCTCCCCCGTCAGCAGCGGTGGGGGAGACCTGCCTCAATTCCAGCGCACGGGGAAGCGTTCCCCCCCCTCCAAGTCTCATCCCGTATCTGCATGGCATCCTGACCACTGAGGATAAAACCAGACAGCCTGAGCATTACTCGGGATGGGCTTGTCCCTAAAAATTTATTCCCGCTGTGGAGACGCAAATCAACTATGAAAGGCAGAGAGAAGTGCCGCGCAACCACGAAACAGACTTTATGCTTCACCCTAGATAGACGTAGTTTCTTGGCATTGCAGGGATAATAAACATGAAGAGACTGAGCCCCTTGCGTGATGGCGAAAATTCCTCTGCAACACCCCGTCAAGTTCTCACCTATTGGTCGGAGAATTGTCGGGCAGAAGGGAAAGCTCATTACCACGTTTCAGCGATATTGTAAAATTTCCCTCCAAAAAGGTTATGAGAATTAATACACCAGTGAGACCTCTGGTACTCGCTCCCCTTAGACATTCGACATTATCAGATGGTTTAATTTTGTCAACTCTGATTTGCAAAAAAAAAAAAAAAAAGACGTATGTGTGTATTTGTACGTCTATATCCATACAGAGAAAAATGGTCTTTTAATTTACATGTTTATATTAGCAGATTTATTGCTTATTAATGTTTCTTCTCTATTTGCGTTTTTCATTTTTCTTTTTTATTTTTATATTAGAAATCTAAACGCTTTAATCTCCTATATGTGTTACACATTTTCTTCCCCCTTTTCATTTGTCCTTTAATTTTGTTCAGAGCATATTTTCCCATGTAGACATTTTAGACTTTCGTGGGATCAAAGCTGTTGCTCTTATCTTTTAGGATTTCTTGGTTTTATGTTGTGCTTAGAAAGGCCTTTCCTATCTCACAATGATAAAAATACTCATCCTTTTGGGGTTTTGTTGTAAATCTTTGTGTAAATCTTTCATTAATTTAGAATTTATCTGCCACAGTAAAGGGTGAATATAGTGATCTAACTCTTGTCTTTTCAAATACTTGAAAAGAGCTATTACATATCCCTTCCCAAACTTAAAAGACTGACCGAATGAATAAAAAACAGCATTGGCAATTTTTCAAATGGTCTTATTTTTTATCTCTGCTCTGGATCCAGGGCAAAGATAAGGGGTGTCAGGGTTTATACCACCTCCTATTTTTGTCATATCTTCCCTGAGTCCAAATAATAATTAGTTAGCAAAACAGCTTAACTGGAAAAATAGCATCTCTCAGAGACCTGTGTTACTTTCTCAAGTATGTGCTAACTGAGATCTTATCATAATTTTCTTCTGGAGCAGCTCTCTTCCTATTCTGGATTCCAGACCAATGATGCAATCTTTGGCAATCTGCTTTGGAAGGAATAAAGTAACATTCCATTCCTGGCTGTGTTTGGTTTAGGGTCTGTGGAATGTGGGTGTTTGGGGGCAATATAAAATAAGGCACGCCATAGAAGAATTGTATCTGCTTTCAAAATGGACCCATTTCAATTCCTGCAGATTCCAGATACTGTTTTGAGATAGCTGAAAAATCACAGAAATATTTTGTCCACATGCCACCAAACACTCTATCTTACTGCAGCCCTGTGGATTTACACATACTAAAATGTTTAAGGGCCATTTCCTGAATTACTGCCCAATGCTCTGATAACACTTCAGCTTGGATTAATTCAAATTCCAAGGAAAACATTGAAGTGATTTGTGATAAGGGAAAATTGACATTTGAACGAAAAACATAGTCAATAGTAATTTACAAACTGAAGATAATTTTATGTCAATACTCAATTTGGGAAAAGCAACTCTCAGAGGAATTTCCCTTCTCTCCCCCAATATACAAATAGCCAATCTGTTCATTTGGACTCCGCTGTTTTCTGTAAATGGAAGGCCTTGCATTTCACTTCTAGAAATACGTAAGATATTTTATAAAAGGAAATATGTCTCACACCAAATAGTCCCTTTCCATTATTAATACAGGTATTTATAGTTTACGTTTTACCATATAGACATTATTTATTAGGTTAAAAAAAAAGATGCGTTTGTCACTAAACTTTGTTGGAATTGAGCTGGAGTTAGACCTTAGACTGCAAATTCCAAGATTCGAATCCATTTGAAAAATGTCAAAACATGGAGTCAGTTTCTACCTTTACAAGGGTATTACTTTGTGCTTCATTGTGGTGAAAAATTAAAGCTCCTCTGTTTTATTACTCACAGAACAAAAAAAAGAAGCTACTTCTAAACATAACGGCAAGTACGCACTGACAGATTTTAATTGGGCACTGGTCTTTCACCCAGGATTACATATTTTTAAAAAATTCTCACTCCTATTTCATCCAAGTAGTTAAATTCTTAATGAGTTTTGTGCCCAAAATTTGCAAAAACAGAAACAACAGGATGATAGTTTGTAACTGGGGTAGGGGAGTAGCAGGCTATAACTTAGAAGTTGGAAAGAGCAGTTCTGGTAAAACAGCAAAAGCAAAACGCTTTGAAAGTGACCAAGCTACACAATAGGGGAATTGTGATGCTGAAGGAAAAGGACTGTTTGGGCTGGAACTTGACAAATCAGCTGGATCTGTCACCATCTGAAAATAGATTCCTAGTAGAAGAATAAAAACCCTTTTTCTGTGTCAAACATTAATTGTGTTAGGCAGAATAATGGCTCCCAAAGATGTCCTGGTCCTAATCCCTGGGACATACGAATATGTTAGTTTCCATGGCAGAAGGAACTTCGCAGATGTGACTAAATTAAGGATTTTGAGATGTTGAGGTTATCCTGAATTAACTGGGTGGGCCCAATGTGATCACAAAGGTCCCTGTAAGAGGGAGGCAGAAGGGTCCAAGTGAGAGAAGAAAATGTGCCGACGACAGAAGTAGAGAGCTGGGGTCAAAGAGAGATTTGCAGATGCTGTACTACTGGCTTTGAAGTTGTGACCAGGTGCTGTGAGCCCAGGAATACAGGCGGCCTCAGAGGCTGGAGAAGACGAGGAAATGGACTCTCCCCTGGAGCCTCCAGAGGGAACGCAGTCCCGCCAACACCTTGACTTTAGCCCAGTGAAACTGATTTTGGACTTGGGAACTCCAGAACCATAAAATAATAACTGTGTGTGCTTTTGAGCCACTAAATGTGTGATTCTGGACAGGTGAATGCATGGGGCTAGCAGCCTGGCGTAAGTAAAAGGGGGAAAAGATCTGCAGAAGAGCTGATGGACACAAGGGAAGGGGGTGGGGGTCACCATGGGATATCAGCTCCGCCTGCAGTGAAGGTTCAAGGTGAAGGAAACCGATTCCAGCAGATAACTTTGTAGAGACCCTCATCCCTGGTACTCATTTTTAAATTTTTTCTCTTTCCTGATCAGCCAACAGCAAAACATTTAAACAGATTTGCCCCACTTCCAAGTGTCTCTAGAAATATGTATCATGTGATTTTAAAATGTGCCTGGGGGTGATTTTCTGGGGAGGGGATAAGATAAGCACAATTAGTCTTACCCCCATTTCTTAGTAAGATGACCTGCTGTGGATCCCTAAGGGCAGCCTGATGACAGTAGAACGGCTCCCCTTAGAAGTTAATTAACACTCAGTGAGGGCAGATACTGCCTCCTTGGGCCCTGGGCTCAGAACCTTTCAAGTTGAGCAGGACGGCAGCTGTCCGGGACTTTGGGATGGAGGTGGCTCATCCACCAGGTGCTGGTCAAGCTGCCCCAGAGAGCAGCAGTCAAGAGCCACCCGATCTCTTGCTGCTCCTGCTGCCACATGCACATCCTTCCTGCCCACTGAAGTCACACAGGCCTGTTGGGGGGGCCAAGCCCCGGCATCCCGTGCTCGGTTGTGTAGGAAACGCACAGAAGTTGTTCCTCAGCTCAGGTTCGCAGGATGCCACAGTCCAGCCTCTCGTGACTGGCCCCTCCTGAAATGTGTATGTTTGGGAGCTAAGCAGGCTTCAGAGGTTTGAAGGGGAATTCTTTTCCAAGGGGGCTCTGGTGCCAGCGCCCTCCGCCCCAGTTCCTGTTCTGTGGCCTTGGGCAACTTTCCAATCATCCGAGGGCCTCACTTTCTACATTAGTAAAAGGGGACCAACTACTGTTAGCATCTAATTCCATCTAATTCCTGTGATTGTTGGGAGGTTCCTAGCCTGGAACATTCTGAGGACCCAATTAATGTTAGCTGCTTTTGATTGTCGCCATTGTTCTTAGAGCTTTCCTGGGCTTCACTTTATCCATTCAGCAAAAATGCATCGAACGCTCACTTACACGGATGTGCAGACACAGAGACACGTAAATGTATAAGCTCTTTTTGCATTCCAAGAAGAACTCGCATCTAGAAGGAAGGACCTACCTGAATACACAGCAATAGTAGACTAACCATCACAGAAGCACGGCCCAGGAAGACGTGTTGAGCTACAAATTACTTACAGTGCTGTGATCCAAGCTTATCGACCATAACTACAACCAGGGACCCACTGACACATATGTGTGATCTACTCCCCTCAGTGGCTTTTTAAACAATTACTTATAAAATGTTTCAAACCTACAGTAAAATATGACAAATAGTACAAGAAGCACACATATACCCAGTATCGAGATTAAATAATCATTAGCCTTTTACTCTGTGTGTGTGTGTGTGTGTGTGTGTGTGTGTGTGTGTGTGTGTGGAGAGAGAGAGACAGAGAGACAGAGACAGAGACAGAGAATGAAAGGAAATTTTCAAAGGAAATTACAGACATTACTATATTTCATGCCTGAATATCTCAGCATACAACTCTAAAAAAATTTAAGAACTTCCCTCATATATTCACAATGCCATTATTACACCCAAATAAATTAACTAGAAACTCCTCATATCCAGTTCATACTTAAATTTCCATAACTGTCCCAAAAATGTCTATTAGAGGTGATTTGTTATTCAAACCAACCAAAGACACCTACTGCATTTGGTTGTTAGGTCTGGTAAGTCCATCCTAACCTTTCCCCTTTACTACAGTTCCCCAACCCTGGTCTTCTTTTGAGTTTTTGGTGTTTGTTTTTAATAACTTTGGGAACCAGCATAGTGTGTCTTATAGGACAACCCATATTCTGGACTGTTTCCTTGTGGTACACTCAATGTTTTAAAAAAATACATTTTTGAGTTAGTAAATTACACGTAGAATTGGGCAATTTTGTGTAAAATTCTGGATTTTGGGCTTCTTCTGAAAAACATCAAATGACCTGGCAGTACTCGGCCTTGGCTGCTGGTCGGTTACAATTTGCAGCACTGCCTATGAGCTCCAGCATTTGGGGGGGGTCGCCCGTGCTGTCTTCAAAATAGCCCCAGCACACCTTACCCATCGGTGTGGTCGCTAAGGACACCTGCATCTATGACTGCATCAGGAAGTTTCTGAAGAGAAACAGAACCAATAGGATACCTGTGAAGATATGTTAAGGAATTGGCTCATGCAGTTGTGAGAATTGGCAAGTGTGAAATCTGCAGGTCAAGCAGGATTTCAATGATAGAGTCTTGCAGAATTCTCTCCTCTCTGGAAAAACTCAGTTTTTGCTATTAAGGCCTTCGACTGATTGGATGAAAGGCCTACCCACATATCTACGTTATGGAGGATAGACTCCTTTACCTAAAGTTAACAGATTACAAATGTTACATCTACAAATTACCTTCACAGCAACAGCTAGACTGGGGTTTGCCCAAACAACTGGGTACCATAGTCTAGCCAAATCGACACGCATAATTAACCATCACAATAACTTTGTTCTACAACCAAACATAGGAATGCTGGTTTTACTTAACTTCCTTCTCCTAAAGGCTTTTTCCTCTTTCGTATTAGTTTTCCATTGCTGTGTGGAATGGAAAGTGTAAACCACAAATGTAGTGGCTTAAAACAATAAAAATATATTATCTCACAACTTCCATAGGTCAGACATGTGAACATGTGTGTCTAGATTCTCTCCTCAGGGTCTCACCTGGCTGAAATCAAGGTGTCGGGTCGGGCTGCATTCTCATCTAGAGCTCTGGGTCCTTTTCTTAACGCTCTCTTTTTTTTTTAACCAGAATTTATTTCCTTACAGTTGTAGGGCTGAGGTTTGTCAACTGGGAATGACATGCAGCTCTTAGAGGTCACTTCCATTGTCACCTTGTGGCCCCTCCATTCTCAGGTCAGCAACAACAAGTCAAATTTTTCTCCTACTTCAGATCCCTGCCTTCTGCTTCTGCGACCAGCCAGAGAAAACTCTCTGCTTTTAAAAGGCTCATGTGATCAGGTCAGGCCCACCAGATAATTTCCCTTAACGTCAACTGTGCCACAAACTGTAACCTAGTCACAGAAGTAAAATCCTGCATATTCATTCCACAGGGCATCTACATGGAAGGGAGAGCTGCAGAATCTTGGGACTCATCTTAGAATTCTGCCTACCACACGCTTCTTCAGGTTATTTGCAAAAGTTATTATCCTCCATCTTCAGAACAGAATTACAGTGAGATGCTCAAAAGCCAACTGGTGAGCAAAAACAATTTCTGAATGAGTAGCTGAGATCTGACCAGGAGAGCTTTTAAGTAGAGACTTGCTAAATCATGCACTCATATCAAGTGTAAAGGGGAGGTCCCTTTCTTCCTTTCCACAACCCTGCCGTCAGAGTAAGAGTTTACTCATCTTTCCCCATTCTGGGCTTTATCGGTAGCTTCTTGTAAAACTAGTCTCAGCTGCACCCAGCCAAGCAGGCATAAAAGATCTATGAAAGCAAAACCAAAGACCAAACAAAGAGCTGCCCAGACTCTTTTGGTATTGCGTTTTAACATAATCACAAAACGGGAAGAGGGGAAAAAAATCCCAAATGAGGGCCCGCTCATGCGTACATTAATTTCAAAGAACTTATGGTGATCACTCAAGTTTCTTACCCTCAGTTCCTTGTATATTGCTCTTTAGTGTATAGGAGGAGCAGAATGACAAGCGCAAAAAGCCACATTAGAGACTGAATGCAAAAACAAAATTCCAAACTAACAGAAATAGTGACTGGGACAAAAAGTGTCCAGTCACACCTACAGCCTTTATCTTTCTATAACTCCTTCCTGTGTTTTGTTCCAAATTACTCTATAAAGAGAAGCCATGTATTCGTCTGCCAAAAAATACAACAGAAGCAGCAGCAACATACAGTTATCAAATTTCTATTACGTAGAGATCTCTGCACTGAGATATTTTCCCAAAAACATTTACAGGAAAGTTTTAACAGGAGAAAGAGGTTTCAATTCCCTTATCTGAATTTTCTTTTACTGGAAAACCTGGAAAAAGAACTCAGGCATAAATGGGTGAGAAACTCTCATTTTTTATGGACCCAGTTTATAATCCCATGCAACAGAGAGGAACCTAAACCATGAAAAATAGTTCATGAGTATTGCTAATAAACACATTCCAGCCTGTTTTATGCACTTCACTTGACCATAGACTCAGGGATCTCTCGAAATTAACTGTTGGAAGTCCCCTCAGGAGAACTTTTCCTCAGTGAGGAGCCACAAATGACACCTCACTTGAAGTGTGATTAAAAGAGTTTACAAGGAACTGAAATATTCTCATGAATTTGAATGTTTAACTTAAGCATTTCTTCCCCAAACAAAATCTAAACAGAAACTTTGCCAAATACCTCTGGTTGCCAGAACTAACAATGCAATTTCCTGCCAGGTGCTTGAGAGGTTGAGACTAATGAGGTCCCTCTCAAGAGAGTTTGTAAGTCATGGATTTCCTCTCTAATCCCACCTTTTTGAGGAGCATCCTATTTTGTATGTATGGGGTATTTATTATTACATTCATTTAATGATGGAAAGGAGAGTGGAGAGTGACAAAGAAATAACAACTTGATCTCCTTGCATGTTGCAACATAAAGAGAAAGACAGACATGACACAATGAGGGAGAATGTTGGGAGCACAGCCAACGCAGAGGCTGGGAGGAATCACCAAAAACATTGAGCCAGCCATCATCCCTATCCCCAGAAAATCCTAAGGAGGGGTCTGGAAACAGAGCTTGTGATTTTTTGGGATGTTAAAGCTCAGACCCCATGGAACAAATCTCCTTGCCTTGTCTATTAATGAAAGTTACTTTCATTACCCAGACTTCATTTCAACGGAAGGTGAGAATGAGAATATTCTAAACACAAGTCTTGACGACATAAATTATAGTTCCCAGAAATTTTCTTCATGGTTCCAATGTTATCATTATGACTATTTACCACAATGACAAGCAGTTCCCCCAGAGATGTCAAGAAGATAAGCTATTTAAGTCAACATGTCCTACAACAACTTCTCAGCTCTCAGTTTTCATCCATTATTGTTCTCTCTCATCTCCCTCCTGACGAAGGAAAGTTAGATTCTCTTCTCTGGCTTAGTTTTGCATGAGTGTTCACTTCCTTTTCTTTCCCCCCGTGATAGCTCCATATCTGACTGGGTCCCTGTTATGAGGGCAATTCTTTTTGACTAAAAGTTGAGAATGTTTATTCAGTTTCTACTATTCGGTGTCTAAGGTGTTGAGTTAGAGACTAAAGTAGGGTTTCTCAACCTTGCCTGAAATTTGGAGCTGAATAATCCATTTTCTGTTCCTGCCCTGTGTGTTGCAGGCTGTTTCACAGCCTCCCTGGTTTCTTCCCACTAGATGCCAGTAGTGTGCCCTTCCCCCAGTGACAATAAAATGTGTCTAGATGACACATTTCTAGCAAACTTCTCTCCAGATGAGAACTATCAGACTAAGGGAATTACAAGAGAAATCCAAGACAGAGTCCCTTTCCTTGAGGAATTAAAATCTTATGTAGATATAGAAGTTACTATAGAAACATCCTTAGAAATAATTTTGATCCACTCTTACTTTTACATAAATAAACTATAAGAGGTACACAGACATTAAATGATTTGCTCTGTCACTTGTACAATAAAAACATTCCAGAATAAAAGCAGCATATAATCAAGCCTGCATTGTATTTGTATAGACTGCAGATATTATGGAAATCTAAAGGGAGAGAATAATGTTGGTTAGCAATGGCATGGAGGTTGGACTCAGCCTCAAAGGATGAGCTCGTGGAAGATGAGATGGACATAAAGAAGAGAGAAGAGGATGCGAGGTAGGACCATAGCATGAGTGAAGGCTTAAAGCAAGACTGGAGCATGGAACATTAGAGGAATGACACAGAGACTAACCTAGAACGGCAAGAAATAAGGTTGGAGAGGTTAAGTGAGTCCAAATTCTGGAGGCCTCTTATTTCTCAAATTAAGTCGTAGCTCTGGTCCAGAGCCCTCCAAAAACATTTTTTTTTTAAGATTTCTGATATCCTCTTGGGGAAGACACAAAATGGGAGTCAAGAGATTGGGGTTCTAGTCTCAGGCATTCACTGACAGCTGCATGACTTGGACAAGCCCCTTTATTTCCCTAGGTCTCGTTTCTGCATCTGTAAAAATGAAGGGGCAGAATGGATGATCCCCAAGGTCCTTTCCAGTTCTCATACTGTATGATTCAGTAAACACTCACCCCTAAAAATTCCCCCATGAGATTACACACACCTGCTCTCACACTGTTGGTCAAAGAGCTGTTTGTCACCTGCCCTGACAAGTCTCAGCAGATGCCCCAAGGGGGCCGCGAGGTGAGACAGATGTAGCTATCATATCCACATGTGAATGCCTGACTGCAAGGAAATGTGCTGAAGTTCCTAATGTTCCGGGTTAGTTGCAGTGTTTTCTGATTCAGAAAGGCCTGACATTTCCAGCCCTGACATTTGCTAAACACATGGTTGCACAATTGACTGGATTCAGGAAAAAATGGGCCAGCCCGGTGGCTCAGATGGTTGGAGCGCCGTGGTCGCAGCTTCGATTCCCACATGGGCCAGAGCTGCACCCTCTACAGCTAAGATTGTGAACAACGGCTCTCCCTGGAGCTGGGCTGCCATGAGCAGCTGGAGGTCCGTGTGAGCCGCCGTGGGCTGCCGTGGGCTGCTGTGAGTGGCCGGCAGCCAGAGTGAGTAAGTGGCAGAGGATTGCTGTGAGCTGAGCTGCCATCAGCTACCGTGTGCTGCCAGGAGCGGCCGGTGGCCAGCGTGAGTGGCCAGCAGCCAGTGAGGGCTGCTGTGACCTGCTGACCGACGACCAGCAACCGACAGCCTCAGCCGGGGGCAGTGCAAGGCTCCTAATACCAGCATGGGCCAGGGAGCTGTGTCCTACACAACTAGACTGAGAAACAGCAGCTTGAACCAGAGTGGGGGGGGGGGGCGGGAGCAGAAGGGCGAAAAAAAGAAAACAAGAACATACAACAGCCGAAGGGCAAGTGAACAGAGAACAAGTCTTCTAACATGACACTGTCATATCATTTAGTAAATTCCAGCAAAGCCAGTAAAAGGGGTTAATATAGTTTGACATGAATGAGGGCAAACAAACAGCAAAGGAAACAAATTAAGGACTTCTGTTCAATGAGAAACACTATGAACAAGGTGAAAGGACAGTTGAAAAAAATGGGGAAAGACATTTGCAATGTCTAAAACCAATGAAGGATCAATAAGCAGAATATATATGAAATTCCTGAAGGTTAATAAGAAAAAGAGAGCAGTCCACATAGGAAAATCAGCAAAGGCTATGAACAGGCAATTTCCAAAAGAGAAAACCCAAAAAGCTAATAAGCATACCATGAGATTCTCAAAATAAGGGATAATCAGGGAAATGGAAAAGTAAAGGAATGATGAGATATGGCTTTATACCCTCTAGGTTAGTTCAAATTAGAAAGCTGGATAATGCCAAACGTTGGCAGAAATGTAGGAATGTCTAAGTATTGCTGGTGCGAGTGTAAATCAGTACAATTAATATGGAGAGAAATCAGGCAAATAATTAGTCAAAATACGCTCAGACCTATGCCTTTCCTGGATAAACATCTGTATTAATTTCTTAAGGCTGACTTTGCGAAGTACCACAAACTTGGTGGTTTAAAACAACAGAAATGTATTCTCTCATAGTTCTGGAGGTTGAAGTCTGAAATCATGACATCAGCAGGGCCTCAATCCTTGCAAAGCCTCGAGGGGAGGACCCTTCCTTGTCTCTTTCAGAGTTTGGCAGCTCCAAACTGTTTCTTAAATGCATAATTTCATTCTCTGCCTCTGTCTTCAAGTGAGTTTCTCTTTTCCTGTGTCTTCTCCTTTTCTGTCTCTTCTAAAGACACCAGTCACATGATTTAAATCCATCTTGATTACATTTGCAAAGACTCTTTCAAAAAGGAGTCACATTAATGGTTTCCAGGTAGATATGATTTGGAGGGACATTATTCAATCAAATACAGTCCACCCTCTGGACCCCAAAATGTATGTCCTTACCACATGCAAAATATATTCACCCAATCCTAACATTCCCCCCAAATTTTAGCCCATGCCAGCATCAACTCCAAGTTCAAAATATCATCTAAGTATTATCAACTCAAAAAGTTCCAAACCTCATTATCTAAATTATCTGAATCAGGTATGGGTGAGATTTTAGGTAGGGTCCATCCTAAAGCAAAGTTTCTCTCCATTTGTGGTTCTGTGAAACTAGAAAACACATTATCTGCTTTCAAAATACAATGGTGATAGACATTCCCATTCCAAAAGGGAAAAAACGGAAGGAGTAAAGGGACATTTAATGGTCCCAAGAAGGTCAAAACATGATTGGGCAAATCTCACTAGGTTGCAAGGCTTGAGAACATTCCTCGCTGAGGCAGTGCCCTCTGGGCCTCTGGTGGTCCCACCCTTTGGGCCCACAGTGGCCCTGTTCTTTGGGCCTCTGATGGCATCTCAGAGTCATTCTTCCTAATTCTTGAAGAGTAGCAAATGTTTGCAGTTGAGTAGCTCTATCAGCCAATTTCTTATCTGTAGAATTTTGGAAGCCTGATAGCCTTCTCTCATTTCATTCTGTCTCTGTCCTTTTCAGTCCAAGCTGGCAGTGTTTCTGCTGATATGACATTCTGAAAAATCATGTGAGTCTCCTATATATGACAAGGGGCCCATGGCACTGGATAAGAGCATCCTCCAGAAACTTTCCTGCATAAACTTATCTCTATTCGAAGCTTGTGTTGAGATTGTGTCGAGTGGGTCCATGAGTCACATGTCTAATTTCTTCAGCAAAAGGCTTTCCAGTCATACCATCAGCCTTCTCTCCAGAGTGCACTTCCCAATAGTGAACTTTCTAATTTTAGCATCCTTTGTAATCTGGGTAGACTGTGAATCTCCTCAATCAATGTGCTGGTTCCTTTTTATTTAATAGTTCCTTCCTCAATTTATCTTTCCTTTTTTATTTTCCTATAAGCAGCAAGAAAACCAAGTGTCACCTTCAATACTTTGCTTAGAATTCTCCTCAGCTAAATATCCAAGCTCATAGCTTACAAGTTCAGATTTCCATGCAACAAAGAAATCAGTTCAGCCAAGTGTTCTACCACTATACGAGGTCAGACAATTAAGTTCGCGAACTCATCCTAGAAAAAGTGCTACATACAACATTGCAGAATGTCACTATGGTCACCTTTGAAGTACTCCCCTTGGGAAGCTATGCACTGATGCCAGCACCTATTCAAAGCAATTTTGGAACTCTTTTTCTGGAATGGCCATCAGAGCTGTCGTCCTATTACCCTTGATGTCCTGAATGGCATCAAAATGTCTTCCTTTCAAGATTTCCTTTGTCTTCAGGTAAAGAAAGAAGTCATTGGTGGCCAGAACAGGTGAGTAGGGAGGGTGTTCCAATACAGTTATTGTTTACTGGCTAAAAAACTCCCTCACAGACAGTGCTGTGTGAGCTGGTGCATTGTCATGATGCAAGAGCCATGAATGGTTAGTGAAAAGTTCAGGTTGTCTAACTTTGTCACGTAGTCTTTTCAGCACTTCCAAATAGTAAACTAGGTTTACTGTTTGTCCAGTTGGTACAAATTCGTAATGAATAATCCCTCTGATATCAAAAAAGGTTAGGAACATCGTATAACAAGAATAACCTTTCCTCCAGTTTCCAATAACGTTTTTCATTTCCTTCTGAGCTCTTGTCATAAATACTTTTAATGTTCACTTTTCTAACAACGTTCTATACCTGGCAATATATGTATTCTCTAAGACCATAGAAGCTTTCTCCACTGTGCTTCTCACTTCTTTATGACTCTCACTAGAATCTAGAATTCTTCTATAATAAGCTTAAAAAATTCTTCCAGCCTCTGTCCATTTCCCAATTCCACAGCTATTCCCACAGTTTTAGCTATCTGTTGCAGGTAGCAAAATCTATGTGAATTTCCTAGGGCTGCCTTAACGAAGTAACAGAAAATTGGTGACTTAGAACAATGAAATTTATTCTCTCACAGTTCTGGAGACCAGAAGTCTGAAATCAAGGTTGTACTCCTCTGAAGGCTCTAGGGGCGAATCCTCGTCTCTTCCAATTTCTGGTGTGTTTCAGCTGTTCCTCGGCTGTGTCTGCATCACTCCAACCTCTGCCTTCATTGTCACATGGCCTTCTCCTCGTTCTCTATGCCTTCTCCTCTTCTGTCTCTCATAAGGATACTTATCATTGAATTTAGCACCTACTTGAATAACCCAGGATGCTCTCTTCTCAAGATCTTCAATAATTCCATTTGCAAAGACCCTTTCTGTAACTAGGGCCACATTCATAGGTTCTGGGGGTTAGGATATGAACATACATTTTGGGGAGCTTCCATTTAACCCACTACAACATCCCAGAGAAATTTTCACCTAGGTTTATGCAAGTATAAGCCAAAGGTATTCATTGCAACATCATTTGCAGTGGTTTGAAGTTGGATGCCCACCACTTGGACAATATGTAGATAAAATATGATGGATGCTCACTGTATCAGAGACATTTACAGCTCACCGACTACCCATGTGCTCCCTATATTTCCCACCCCCCACACAGTTAGTCAGGGCCATATAACAGTTTTGGTCAATGTGCTGTGAGTGGCAGTGACATGTGTTACTTGCAGTCTGAAGAATGTAAGAGGAGGTATGAATTTCCATGCTGTCTCCTTCCCTGCCTTAGCAACCCTGAAAGTCATATGTTTCAAGTGGCACAGCTATGAAATACAAGTGGTGGGGATCCCTGGATCACAGCTCAGAGAGGAGATGCCATGAAGAACTACCAGATTTATGGAGGATTCTGTGTGAACGAGAAATAAAGTTTTCTGTGTTGAGCCCCTGTGACATGGGAGTTGTTTGTTACTTCATCATAGCCCAGCACAGCCCTGAATGCAGTCTGCACCATGAAATGCTATCAGTTGTCAGAAGCGACAGATTAGAAATACACAGCCCCATCGGTAGATCTTAAAAACATGATGCTTAACGAAAAGTGAAGAAAGAGAATGGGATTTATAACATAATATCCCTCACAAATTTTAAAATAAACACACAAAAATGCATAGTTCGCAAACACATCAACAAAAAAAAATACAACATTCAAATGGGGGTGGGGGAGAGGAATGAGAGTGTGGTAAAAAGGAAATCAATCCTTCTATCAGGTAAGGGGCTTGCCAGATCTAATGATAATATGCCAAGACCCAAGGAAGATGATTAAGCAGACGCTCTGCTCCTCGGGACCAAAAAGGAAGCTAGGGTATGCTGGCCTAGCGTGGCAAACCTGGAGGAGACAGGAGAGAAGCTTTGGGTCTGCTGAGAATTAAGGGTCAAGGAGGAGAAAAAAGAAGAGCCAACTAAGGAGGCTGAGGAGAAGGAAGAGTTAGAAAAATTGAGAAGGTAAATAGTCCAGATAAAATGTTATAGGCAAAGAATGTGGCTAGGAGAGTGTAAAGAAAAGTAGACTAAATAAAACATGACTAAATCCAACATCTTTACCATGTCTTTCAAGTTCACTGTGGTACGCCCCTTCATCTCCCCTGAAAGCTTACACACCAATTTTAACAAAGAATGATAAAGTATAGAGATATAAACAAAGGAGAAGAGTGTTTAGGCTTCTAGGGGCTGCAAACTATGGGAAAGTAAATATATGAGGGAAACCAATAGAAGATAAGGGTTTTCTTAGCAAGGTTTGTTTGTGCAGGTCCATCTTGGTGCCAACTTTCCATCTTCTTTATGGCCATAAAACTCACCCAGGAGAAGGGATTTACGGCGGTCCTTATTTCTCAGGAGTTTCTGCTTTTCATCAGATAAAAGGAGCTCCAGGAAGTCTTCTTTCTGCATCTGTTGAATCCCAAATATCTTTAGCTCAAAATAATCCTTATGCCAAATTGGCATTTGGGAAGTGGCATATTCTGATCCCCTTCAAAACCGTGAAGAGAGATAAGGTGGTAGGAAGAGAGAGAAGGAGGTTGGTCATGCAATGCTTGAGCCCCACTGTGGAGCCAAATGTCAGAATCCATGAGATCAGGCTCTGAACAACATGCATAAGCAAAAAATACAGCAGCAAGATTCCAGCACCTTTGCCAATAGTCTGGCAAATCTAGACAGACACAATCCAGTCCCCTGTGGCTATAGAGGCTGAAACATTTCAGGAGCCTGGGAACACATCCCTTCTGAACAGAGAGTTAACAATTCTGTCCAGATCAAGATGGCCTTTAGAAAGCCCATAACCATCCCGGGCTTTCTAGTGAGCAATTCTGGACTCAGGGCAAATGCCCACGGGCACACTGAAAGGACAGGGAAACACGGAGGCCAAACCAGTTCTCATCCACCTGGTGGCACATTAGAATCAACAAGGGAACTTTCAAAAACAGACAAGCAAACAAACACACACACTGCGTATCAAAGAAATCAGAACGGGCGGGGGGGGGGCGTGGGGGGGGTTGGTATTTTCTTAAAACACTGCAGGTGATTCTAAGGTACAGCCATGGATGAGGAAAAAAAATGGTCTTGAACTATAAAAGGGTGTCGTCGGGAGAATTTCCTCTCTCTGTCCCCTTTTCTCTCTCCGGGAAATAGAGGACATAAAAACCATGTCAGCGTGTATGCCCAGGTCCTACTTTGACCATCAGCTCCTCTTGGATCTCTGCCCAAGAGTGACAGCTGAATGAATCATTGTCTCCCTGTTCCCAAGGAGTCACTGAGGGGGAAAAGTCCACTGGGGGAAACCAGAGGGAAGCAGGGACAGCAGGACAGCTTTGACTGCTGCTGACTCTTTGGGTTGGTATTTCCCTTCCCTCCTCCTTTGCCATTAAGGACAATCTCAAATTCTCTAGATACCACCAGTAAGGAGTCAGGTTGAGAATTTATTTTCAGGCTTCTTCAGAACAATGAATGCATTGAAATCCCAGGAGTGGGAAACACGCTGACCTTAAACACTGAGTTGTATGACAACTGAATGAAAGCATTTGACACAATCCACTGCATCCTTCTTAAGGCCACCTTCTTAATGACAGGACACATTTCTGGCTGTTCTCCTGCCTTTCTAAATCATGACTCCTTCTCCACTGCCTTCACTGTTCCTCTTCCTCCTCACAGGAGCCTTACACTTTCCTTGGGGGCGGAAGGGTGTGTGGGGGGGTGCGGGGGGTGCAGGGGGGCCCCTAAGACATTTCTGTAGAGCAATAGGTTCCTCAGAACCTTTTGAAATACGATCTAGCCCTACTCCCTCATTTTACAGGACCGGAAGAGGGCAACCGATCTGCCCAAAGTCCTGGAGATAATTAGTGACAGGGTTGGGACTAGGGCTTAGGTTTCCAGACGTCCCACTGCATCCACTGCTCAATTCACCTTACCACTGACTTGGAACAGGAAGCAAAACACCAGAGGGTGTTGCTCTCTATGTAGCTCTTTCTTTCCAGGCTTCTCAATCTTTCCTCCTCAAACTATAGTCCATGGACCAGCACTGTAGGCCTCACCTAAGAATGTGTTAGAAATGCAGGCTCTCAGGCCCCACCCAGACCTCCTGAATGAATCAGCGCTGGCATTTTAACCAGATCACTAGGTGAGAAGCACTTTTCTAAATTACCAATTAGGTATTCATTCATGCATAGATGCAACTATTTATTTAACACACACTGTGCAAAGCAGGATGATAGGCATTAAGAAGGTTATACTATCAGAAAAAAATACAAATAGAAAGTTTTAATTATTTAAAAAATTTTTCAAATAATGGCAAATTAAGGTATTTAGTTGGATAGCACTGATATACATGAATACAACAGCCTGGCTTCCGTAGCAAGTAAGTTTACATTGAAATATTATAATAACTTAAGATAAAAATAAAAACTTAAACACCCATCATCCTGGTACCAAGTGTCCAGCATTCCCAAACCACTCTTCATTGCTACCCAAAACATTTGCTTGAATCAAAACCACCACGACATAGGGTTGACTCTGTGTTTGAGCCAAAGACCGAGCGCCATAATTCCATTCTCATTATTGTAGAACTCCTGGCATAGAATAACTTTACCGCCCTAGTCATTGCTGCTCCTTTCCCAGTTTTCTTGATCTTCACGATGTTGTCAAAAGATCATTTCTGGTGTGGATTTAAGCAGGCCCAAAGCACACCTGATGTCGGCCAACTTTCCTTCCCCTTTTTCTTACGTATTAACATTGAGTTTCAAGAACTTTAACCTTTTCTGCCCCCTCCACCCCATCCCAAATAGAGCTTCCAGAGGAAGTGCAAGAGCAAGAGTGTACTCAAAGACTGCAACAGACCAAAAGCAGACAGAATAAAGGTAAATATAGTGAAACACAAAATCTGTGCATGTGAGAACAATGGGCCTTTTTGGAACAGTAAGTTGAGAGTATTTCTAAAACCCGAGGTGTCATCACAGCTCCGCTCTGCTCTCTGCTCTCCTACTGTCTACAGCTCAAATAACAGCACAGGTAACGTCCTGGTTGATGATTCTAATTGACTGCTGACTGGAAATCAGAGCACGTCCTAACTCATGGAAATAAAAGCCTTTGGAATAAATATACTTGGGGAGAAAAGGAATACATGTACCAAACAGCAATGTCAATGCAAACCAGGATGTGAAAGAGGAACCCGATGAGGGGCAAAGATGAAATGTGTAATAGATGCTCAAAGGAAAGGCCAGGCTGGAGGCAAGGAGAAAATTGTCCTTCTGTCTCTGCGGACTGGCCTCTTTGACCTATCTATTTTCATGGCGGGGAGAAGATGGCCACGCCACAGCTCCCAAGTTTACACATTATAAATGGACCTACAGTGAATGCCTGTCTCTCATAGTCAAGAGTACAAATTCCCGACAAGAGGAAACAACTGGTCAGGCTGGGATTGGGGTGCACTTCTGTGTCAATCAGCTATGACCAGGATCTGCCAGGTCCCTGATTACTTGTGGACCATGTCGGGGAGAGGGATTAATTCCTATAGCAGGGAACGTATTGGCTTGTGAGCTGGACAGATACTCCCAAATGTGTTCACCTGTGAGGTAGAGATGCAGTGACACACAGCAGCGCCAAGTCCAGGAATGGCTGCCTGAGCTGAATGGAACCTCACTTCAGAGTTGCCCAGACAGAGCAGCAAGATTTCACAGGAATTCAAGAGGAACAGTCACCCAAAGCTAAAACACTGAAGTCCTCTCAAACTCCTTGCTTCCTCTTTCAAGTCTGCTTGATATTCTCTATCTGGCCTTTTCCAATCACTTCAGTACGTTCTTCTGAAACTTTTTCTGTCCCACTCTCTCCTCTGAGGTGACTACTCTGAATAGTGCAGGCACCTGTCTTCTAGTACAAGTACATGCAGAGAGAGCAGTGTCAGGAACAAGAAGCTGTCTAGCTTCTGGGCAGCCTTCTATTTCCACATTCCAGTTCCTTCCTGGGGTTTAGCTCCTAAAGGATGAACAAACATGGGATTATTTTACGAAGGAAGGATTGAATGTAAAAATGCAAGTTTCCTCATGGTTCTAGACCGGTGAGGCCTGAAGCGAATGTGGGTTATGCTCTGAACCAATTCTGATATTTTGATAAAGCCAACACACAATTAAGCTGCTAATTTATATAAATCATATGCTCATAATGGGTAATAAATTATATTGGCAATTCATCACATTGCACACTAACATTTTGATGGCCCTGGTCAGTTGGCATTACATCAGTTATGATAGGTGCATTTGGCGGCAGGTCACAGAAAACAACCAAATGCAGCTTAACTAATTATAATCATTATACAGAATGGAATTGCATTGGTTCTAGGGTTTCTGAAATTAGCTCTCTAATATGATTAGATTCAATTTCCAGATTCTATTTCCAGAAGCTAACGATTTTATTTCCAGAAGCAAAGAGAGCACTGAGAGTCCACAGCATGAACTGTTTATAGATACACAAAAATGTCTGCTTTGAATATTCCTCATCAACCACTTATAAGGTGCAACGAGGTAGGTGACTCTGTATATGATACTTTCAAACATTTTTGGAAAACTGATGAATACAATGACATTGGTTCATTGCTCCTAATGTTGCTGCGCAAGTGGTGAAAGAAAAGCATGAGTTCAGGGATCTGAATTCCCAGCTGAAGTACCACATAAATAACTTAAGAGCTTCTATGTGTGCCCTGAAGGAAACCCTATTTCCTGTAGCCACAGGGCTGAAATTGCTTAGAATGAAACCTCATCCTGCCACTGGTTCAATTCCAACACAAGTTGAACACTCAGACTCACAGGGAGTCTACTGTTAACGTGAGGCATCGATTGGGAAAGAATGGGATTCTGGAAGTTGGGATGGGAAGATATGGGAAGACCCTGACGAAGCCAGGTACACTGAATCCCTAAATTCAGATGAATCCATCTTCTTTGCCAACACAAGAAGCCTCCCTGCCCCAGTGGAATCTGCTGCCCCATCCTCAGTGGCAGCAGCAAGCCCACCCCACCCCTAGTGGTATGGGCCGTTTCACCTCTGTCTGAGGGGATTAACTCTGCATTGTCCAAGGAAGCTGTGATGGCTTCCCCTGAGGCAGTGGCCATGCAAGACAATGCTGATTCTCTTCAGGGCCAGCCCCACCACTCATTCCTCTTTGCTTCCATATCTATAACTAGACTCAAGTCCCAGCAGTCCCCTAAAGATGAGGTATGGAGTGTGACCCATGTGGAAGCGCACTCCAGTCCAAAGAGCTACTTGAGTTTTCTAATTTATACAGATAGAAATGAGGGGAATATTTAGTAAGAATGGGTACTAAGGGTGTGGCACAATGGTGGAAGGAACATAAGTTGGATCAGGCCGAATTTATGGATATAGACCACTAAGCAGAGATTCTGCGTTTAATGTTACAGCTTGGAGAATTAGAAAAGGTTCTAAGAGTTTGGCTGGTTGGCTGAAACATGGACCAAAAGGTAGCCCATAGTGAGTGAATTGGAAATGCCTGACTTGCTTGATTTCATGTAGAGGAAGAGATCCCAGGGCTTAGAGAGATTGGAATGTTAGAGTGGATTTGTCATTTAAGGCCTATTCGTCCACACTGGGAGGGTCCAGAAGACACACCTGTCACCATGACTGTGAGAAATAAATCTGTGAGGGGAGCCCTGGCATCCTTAAAGGGCTCAATGATTGCTCTTCTCTGCAAGCCAGACCTTACAGTGAGAACTATGGCCACTCAATTGGGAAACACAAATTCAATGGGAGCCATTGGACTCTGAGGTGGAGGGAACCCAGTGACAACACTCAAGAGCCAAACGCTCTTGGTGTGGTTACCAAAATGGACAGCAGAATCAAAGCAGCCAGCCATCAGCATAGTCAGATTCCTATAGGCCTGGGGCGTGGGCCTAGTTGATCATGACGCTCCTAGACATGAAATCAATAGGAAGCTCACTAACTTCTTCGTTGATCTGTATAAGCAGAAAAGTTCTAAGTCAAGTGAATAAAAGTCTAACCTAAGTCATAAAAACAGAGTCACAGTCCCTCAGTCAATTCCCATTTTTGAGCCAGTTTATAGACCTGGAACCCATTGAATGAAAGGAAGGCCAGGTCCCCTTGAGGAACTACTGTTGCACGTTGATACTGTTACTTTCTCCCAGCCTTCCCCAAAGGGGCCTATGACCTCTTACCAGGGAAACAGCACTTTGGGGAAAAGAATATCATCAGGCCTCTCAGGGACTACTGGACCCTAACTGATGCTAATTCCAGGATAGCCCAAATGTCACTGTGGCCCACCATTCAGAGTCAGGGCTTATGGAGATCAGATGATCAACAGAGTTTTAACTCATGTCCCTCTCACAGTGGGCCCAGTGGGTCCCCGAACCCATCTTGTGATTATTTCCCCAGTTCCAGAATGCATAATTGGAATGGGTATATATTCAGCTGCTGGCAGAATCTCCACATTGGTTCCCACACCTACAGAGTGAGGGCTATTTGAGTGGGAAAGACCAAGTAGATGCCACTAAAACTGTCTCTACTTAAGAAAATAGTAAAATAGGAAATCGAAAACAATACTGCCTTCCTGGAGGGATTGCAGCGATCAGTGCCACCACCCAGGACTTGAAGGATGCAGGGGGTGGTGATTCCCGCCACATCCCCATTCAATTGCCTGTGTGACCTGTGCAGAAGACAGGTGGATCTTAGAGAATGACAGTGGGAAATCATAAGCTTAACCAGGTGGTGACATGAATTACAGTTGTTGTAGCAGATGTGGTTTCATTGCTTGAGCAAATTAACAAATCCCCTGGTACCTGAGATGCAGCTATTGATCTAGCAAATACCTTTTACTCCATCCCTGTCTATGAGGCCCACCAGAAGCAGTTTGCTTTCAACAGGCAAGGTCATCAACACACTTTCACTGTCCTACCACGGAGATATATGAACTCGCCAGCCCTATGTCATAATTTTGTTCACAGGGATCCCTAGATGCCTCTCTCTTCCACAAGATATCACGCTGGTCCATGACACTGGTGACATTATGCTGGCTGGACCTACTGAGCAAAAAGTAGCCACTACTCCAGGCTCAGTGGTAAGACATTTGCATACCAGAGGGTGTGAAATGAATATGACTACAATTCAGGGGCCTTCTATCTCAGTGAAATTTATAGGGATCCAGTGGTTTGGGAAATATTAAGATACCCCTTCTAATGTGAAGAATAAGATGTTGTATCTGGCCCTTCCTATAACTGAGAAAGAGGCACAATGCTTAGTGGGCTTCTTTGGATTTTGGAGGCAGCATATTCTTCATTTGGGTGTACTGCTCTGGCCCATTTGAGTGACCTGAAAAATTTCTAGTCTGAGTGGGACTGAAGACAAAAGAAGGTTCTGTGACAGGTCCAGGCTGCTATGCAAGCTGCTCTGCCACTTGGGTCATGTGACCCAGCAGATCCAATGGGGCTTGGAGGGTCAGTGGCACCTCCTAGCGTTGCTGTTTTGAGCCTTTAACAGGTTCCAATGGGTGAATCACAGCACAGGTCTGCACAGAAAACTTCTTTCCTTTTGAGAAAAAGCTCGTGACCTGCTAATGAGCCTTAGTAGAGACTGAATGCTTAACCATGGAGCATCAAGTTACCATGCAACCTGAGCTGCTCATCATGAACTGAGTGTTATCTAACTGAGCAAGTCATAAAGTTAGGTGTGCATGGCAACACTTCATCATCAAACAGAAGTGGCATGTATGTGATCAAGACCAGGCAGGCCCTGAAGGTAGAAGTTACACGAAGAAGTAACCCAAATGCCCACAGTCCCCACTCCTGGAACATAACCTTCTTTCTCTCAGCTAGTACCTATGGCCTCTGCGGAAGTTCTCTATGATCAGTTGACAAAGAAAGAGGAAACTCAGGCCTGGTTTACAGGTAGGTCTGAGCTATATGTAAGTACCACTTGAAAGTGGACAGCTGTGGCACTACAGTTCCTTTCTGGGATGTCCCTGAAGTGTAGTGGTGAAAACCCTCCCAGTTGCAAGAATTCTGGCCAGTACACTTGGGTGTTCACCTTGTTTAGAAGGAGAAATGAACCAGACATGTGATTATACCCTGATTCAGATATGTGATTAAGTAAGTTGTGGCCAGTGGTTTGGCTAGATGATCAAAAGAAAAAAACATGAGAGGAAAATTGGTGACAAAAAAATCTGGGGAAGAAGTTTGTGGGTAGACCTCACTGAATGGACAAAAAAATATATAGACATTTGTGCCCAATGTAAATGCTCACCAAAGCGTAACCTCAGCAGAGGAGGATTTTCATAATTGAGTGGACAGCATGAACCGTTCTGTGAATACCAGTAAGTCTCTTTCCCTAGCTACCATTGTCATTGCTTAGTGGGTTCAAGAACAAAGTGGCTGTGGTGGCAGGAGTGGAGGCTCAGCAACAGAGACTCCCACTCACCAAGTCTGACATGGCTCAGGCCACTCCTGAGGGCCCAATCTACCAGCAGCAGAGACCAACACTGAGTCCCCCATGTGGCACCATTCCCTGAGGTGATCAACCAGCTGCCTGCTGGCAGGTTGATTACACTGCACCACTTCCAACATGGAAATAAGGGTAACGTTCAATCTATACAAACAAAAGAAATTAAGGACGAGTGGTCAAGAGACGAAGGGCAACCCAATGAAAAGTCATGATCCCTAGTCCAATTTCTGGATCTGAGCCAGTGTTCTGACCTGGAAACTATTGACTGGAAGAGAGGTAAGTTCCCTAGTAAGGCAGACCCTATACCACCCTGGTAAGTATTTATAGTGATGATTACCTCAAGCCTTCCCTAGAGAAATCTACGGTCATTTACTCAGGTCACTACTTAGAAAAGGGGAAATCCTAAACATTTTGAGGACTGTTGGCCCTAGGACACAGGTTGACACTGAAACCCTGAGATCCAAAGCAGCGTTGTACCCACCACCCCCATGAGAGCGGAGCTTGTGGGAGCCAAATAATAAATGGGATCCCGGCTCGAGCCACTGGGTCCTCAAACTCATCTCGCAGTCATTTTCCCTGTACCTGAATATATAACTAGAATGGACATACTTGGTTCTTGGCAGAATCCCCCATATCACAGTGGGAAAGGCAAATGGAAGCCTCTGAAACTGCCCTTCCCCACTCCACCCAAGATAACACATCAAAAACAGTACACATTCCAAGGGGAATGGCTCATCTAAAAGATGCAGGAGTGGTGATTCCCATCACATCGCCATTTAATCTATCAATCTGGCCTCTGCAAAAGCTAGGTGGGTCCTGGAGAAATATGGTGGATTGGCGCAAGCTCAGTTAAGCACTCGCCCCCATCGCAGCAGCCGTGCCAGATGTGATATCTTGGCTGGAGCACATTAGCATTGCCTCAGGTACATAGTTTGCAATTATAGATCTGACAAATGCCTTCTTTTCAATCTCTGTCAGAAACGAAGGTCAGAATCAGTTGTCCTTCACTGGGGACAGACCACAGTATACATTTTCAGACTTGCCCTGGGCCTGTCTTAACTCTCCCACCCTCTGTCAAAATAGAATCCAAAGAAACTTGGGCCACCTGGACATCCCGCAGACTACTGTATTTGTCCACCCTACTGATGAAAGCATGATATTTAGACCTGAGAAGCAAGAAGCAGCAAATATGCTGGAGGCCTTGGGAACACACATGCCGTTCAGATGGGAGGAGACAAACCCTACAAAGATTCAGGGACTTCAGCATTGTTGGTGGCCTGCTTCCCCAACGGAACACGGTAAGTTTCCCATTAACTGATAAGGTGTTGCTGCAACCTAGTTACTTCAGAGTCTTCCTACGAGAGAACAGCAGACAAGGAAAGGAGTCAACCTTTTGGCATGAGAAATTGGCCCTGCAAATCGGGACGCAATGGGCTGCTTTACAAATGGGGAGCAGGGAAGACTGGCACCCAGGTGATTGCCTTTGTGTCTCTTAATGGAAAGTGGGTAAGTACAGCAGCCACAGACTAGTTTGCACCCACCAAGGAAGCCACTTGGGCCAGATAAAGGTAAGGAAAAGCTAGCATAGGTAGCAGAGAAGGACAATAATGAGTATCCGTTGCAGCCTCAAGAGCAGCTGCTGTGGTGAAGGTTCTAGTTCATTCCATTCACCTTCCTCTTGTAAGCTGCCCCAGTAAAAGCAGCCCACCAGAATCCTGGAAGAGCTGTTCTCAGAACTTATTTTATGAAGCAATTAAAGCCAAGGAGCAAAGACTGGACTGCAGAGGGTGTGTGGGGTATCACTCAGAGGCGTCACCTCCAGCAGGGCTCAAGCACTCAGTCCCCTCACTCCTGGGAGGGTTGGCGGCGAACAGCTATCAGCTGTTAATTCCTCTGCAGGCATTGCCCTCTGCTGAGAGTTTCTTTGTCCAAGATCAAACCCCCTTCCTGGGGACAGCTCACATCCAATGACAGGTCAATGTGGGGATATAAGACTGCCCTCCCTTGTCTCGATTTCGGGTACTTCTGAAGGACGATCGCAGCTGACTGGCACCCACGGGATTTGTGAGGCCTTTCCTACACCTGCATCACCATTCACCCTCTCCCTCTGCCCAGTAACTATCTCCACTTTCCCAAAGGTCTTGATCCCAGCACAACTCCCCAATAACCTTCCTGCAAGCAAACCTCCATCTCATAATCTGTGTCCCTCGGAACCCCAATTACAACACATGCATTATCTCATTTGCTCTTCACCACCACTTCAACAGTTTTACTACCATCTGTATTTTACAGAGGAGACTCAAGCCCTAAGAACTTCAGCACACTCCGTGGTCCTAAACCCTATACTCTTAACGAAAATGGATAAACAAACCCTAATCCCAGCGATAGAATTCCGCAAATATCCCACTGGCTGAGACTCTGGGTGCAGCCAGTCAGGCACTAACTCTTAGAGGGTCTCTTTCCATCGTGTGTTCCCTGGAACCCACCGGAAGTTGCAGAGGAAGAAGGGAGAGGATGTCTATAACTCGGCTCCCCTCTCCAGGCTCTGTAAGCCTTCCCACTTTACTGCTGTGGGTTCCAGGGGGTGTCTCCCATGAGTTCAGAGCTCTGTCTGTGCTTGTGATGCTTGCACAGCAGTCTCCCTGACACGACCAGCTGCCACTCCCAGCCCTGTGAGTTCCAGATTTCAAGACAACTGGAGTGACCCAAATGCACTTGGTCCTATGAATTCAGTGGTCTAATAAGTGACTTCTGGCTAGGAAGTTGCGTTAACTGTAGAGACCATCCAGGTCTGCACCACGTCTCTCGTCCCTCCACACCCCCAAATTCTCATTCCCTCCCTTGAGTAAGGCTCTGTCACCCAGTTTCCTCCCAAGTTCCAAGATGTCACTGCTAAATATAGGAAATGTTGGAGGGGAATGTGCCAAAACTATCTCCACTACGACCGAGGGACAGAATGCCAACAACCACTGCAGGTAACCCAGCTCCCCCCTGTCATTTAGAACAACTTTATTCTCATTTTATTCTCTGAGAGATTAACATGTTTGGACTCCCATCAACTGCTGCACATATGCCACATGTATAAGTAACCCGCCCGGGCAATGGAGCGTGTTTAGTCATTTTGCATAAGAACTTCCCTTGCACAACTTCCATATATAACTCATTCGGCAACCCCCTTTTCTACCCATGGAGGTACCAGGGTAAAACATGTCCTTAGGCGTGTTCACAGCCCTTCTGCTGCGCGCTCCCCGAGGCAAAGGAAAGAAAATTCCTGGCGGTACTTTTCCCCTGCCCCTTAGATGCACATCCCCAATGGCTCCTAGGCTTGGCTCTCTTTATTCCCAACCACGGTTCTTCTGCCTGAGCCGGTCTGGCTCCTCCCCCTGCCCCACGTGTCCGCTCCTTCCTGCCCTTGTTCTCCCCTCCCCCACAGCAGGGGCTCCCCTGACTCCCACTATCCCTGGGCGCTGCATCCTCCCCCACGACCCCGTCCCTGAGGAACCCCATTCCCCTCTGATCGTTCACGGAGCCTTAGCATCATGCACGTGTACAGACACTGGACTACACTTGCCAGTCTTCAACGGAATCTAGTACACTTTCTGAGTCAGAATACTAGGTGTTTCTAAGCTCAGACTCGGTTATTTACTGGAAAGGGATCCCGGGAAGCTCCTTCACGCCTGCAAACCTCCCTGTCCTCGTTTGGCCCATGGAGATAGTAAAGCCTAAGCAACATGTTTGTGGAGAGAGCCAATGAGGTGAAGTAATGGGAGGTGACTTGTACATTTTCAAGTGTTGTACGAATGTCAGTATCATCGTCCTGTTGTTTCCTGCCATGAGCTCTCTGAGGCCACACCTTTTACTCCCTTTCTAACTCTCCCCAGGGTCACTTATAGCGGCGGTAACACTGTAGGCTAGTATGAGATGCAGAGTTAGGAATGAATAAAAGAAATCCACTTACCCAAGAAAATGAAGGGAAAACCATAACCACATTCAATCTATTGTGGACGTTGTTCCACAGAGTGAACCTAGAACCTTCTCTACAGGGAATGCTGACAGGGATAAAAATTTATTTGCAGCTCGCTCTTGCAAAGCTATGCTAAGAGAAAGAGGAATAGCATTAAAACACATCCATTCCTCATTCAAATATGGGGCCAATATTGCCGACAAGGGACAAATTGACCTCTGAAAGCCTTGTTAGCTTTCCGGAGAAAGACTGCTACCTCTAAATGACCAGCTTTTTTTTTTTTATGCCGCTTACAGAGATCATTTTTATCTCCATGCTACAGTTCCCCTTCAACATCTGATGCAACCCTAGTGTTTTCCATTGCTTTCTAGCTGTGTCAGATTTCCCTAGAAGACAGAAATGAAAGTGATGACTAAGAAGATGGCACTAAAAATTCAAATTTTTTACCTACACATTGATTTCCCCACCTACCCCTCCCATTCCTGTCTCCTCGCCTTCCAAAGGGGGAAATTACCATTTTTACACAGCGTAAAACCTTGAGTCTGCACCTTTAAATGTAGACTTGCAATCTTTAGGCACAAACTTCGTTCACGTAATTGGCACTATACAAAGCAGGGCCTACACAGTGAACTCAGACTTCCCTGACAATCTTCTAAAGTGACAGAGAGGATTATATGCCAGAAGTGTGTACCTGTTATGATCCATTTCCCTTCTGTCACTTAGGAACAATGAGGCATTTACTTATCCCCTCCACAATGGCCCATATTCTATATCCCAATCTTGCCCCAAGTCAAATGATTTAAAGCACCCTGTCTGGGATGGAGAAAAACATTGGAAAAAAGAAAAACAGCATGAGGGGAAAATCAATAATACAGTCTTTCTTCAAACTCTCTCGACATACTCTCACAGAATATTTCCTTCACAGAAATAGAATGACTTTTCTCAGTTGGGGTTTTTTTCTTTTTCTTTTTTTTCCAGTGACCCAAACTTGAGGAATCCAGCCCGTGCTTGGATGGATATCTAAGATAATGAAATGGTTATGGCGACGTGCTAACATGGCTCATTTTCCAGTACAGTCTCACTCCAGACATGCTCACTCTTAAATCAAAATCATGTAGGGTTTAGCAGGCATTGTAACCCCACTCACAACCAAAAGGCAGATTCTCTAGTCTGCCAAGCTAGCAAAAAGTTGATTATTAGATGGCCAAAACTGTCACTGAGGAATCTTTTGCAAGGACGAACGGTAGCTTGTGTGGAGTTCAGAGTATCCTTCAGAGGAACTCAAAACTTCCTCAATATATTTATTGAAAGCCAGGCTATAAACTGTGGTCAACTACAAAACTGACCAAACCCACCTCTAAACAGAAGAAATTCATGGTCTCAGACAGACCCATTAGCAGGTAATGTTAGTATAAGTCAGGTAATGACAGATATGCAGGGCCAGGGGCTGGAAGTGGGGTAGGAACGTAGGGAAGGAGTTGCCTGACCACGTCTTAGAGGACAAGCAGGAACTGGACAGAAAAAGGGAAGAAAAAGACCAATCCAGGCAAGAAGAGTGGTATGAACAAAGAATCAGGACAAGAGGATGCCCTGTGCAGAGTAGAAAACATTTGTATCCCATGTGTGTTTTCTATGCACAGCTACATTTTGTGGAGTCAAGACTGCTATTGTGTTCCTCTCTTGCTCTGGAGCCCCCTGGAGAGGGTGGCCTATGAAGTGCTACCTCTGACACCCACTGTGTGGCCACATCCCTCGAGGCATGACTGCCTCAATGACACCCCCATCACCACTCCCAGGACCCTCAGAGGAGCCGGCACTGTGCAGTGATCTGAGGTGAGCTGAAGAAGAAGGCACTCCCCTTTATTATGGCTGCTGTGATGGAGGGGTCCCCAAGCAGTGCTCAGTGTCTTCCAGAATTAGTGTCTTCCAGAATAGTCATAGAAAAAGCCCTCTAAGCTTTACCTCCACCCACTGTGTTCTCTCCAAACCAAAACACTCAGAAATGATTCCTTGGTGGGGGAAGGTGGCGCTTTGCCATGGGAGTGAGGAAATCACTTCTTCCTCAGAATCCCCTTTCTCCTCCCACTAAGCTTGAAAGCTTTGATGTGGGGCCAACATCTCTTGGCACTCGTCTGTCCCAGAGATTTCCTCGCTCTCTCGGGGCCTGCTGCCTGCCACTTTGCCTGAGGGCTCAGAAGTGCTCAATCCTGACAGAGGAAACAGCTGAGGCCAGAGCTGGGGACCCTGCTTCATGATTTCCTTCTACTTTAAGCACAAATGAGAAAGCACATGTCCAAACATCATGTTCAACATTAGAAACTGTTAGCAGCAGATGCCTCCAGACAGGGAAGCAGAGCAGCTGGGGGAAGGGTAGAGACAGGTTGACCTTTTTACACACTCTGTAGTAGTTGTGAGTTGTACTGTGCATGTGGATTGTCTATTCAAGAAGCATACTTTTCTAGAAAACTACGTTGGAAAGAAAAGCTTTTTTTCTTTCTTTTTTGAAATCCAGAGTTTTCAGAGTATTTTCTAGAGTATGATATTGAGGACTTTCTTTTGAACTCAAATGGCTTAATCATCTTATAGGTAAAAAGTCAGTAAGTGAAAAAACAAAAAAAATGTGGTGACTAAGAAGACAGACCTCAGACACCAAGCCTCCTGTGAAATCTTAAGTTTCTTAGCCTCTCTGTGCCTCACTTTTCACACCTATAAAATGGGGATAATTACAGTACCTATCTCACACTTTTATTGTCAGATTAAGTGAACTCATGCATATGGAACACTTGGTGTCTGCCACACAGTAAATGCTGTATAATTGATTGCTAACAATCATTGTGTTTATAGGTTGCTGCTCACGTCTGTCACCTTCTACTACAGCATGTGGTAAAATGAAAAAGCTCCAGGTAAGTAAGGCATGACTCTGAGAAAGACGGCATATAGACTGAGTATTGAAAATGAAATCTGAGTGCTTTCAAAGCCCCTGTCCCACTTGGCTATGTGTCTCCAGCCTGTTGGAGAAACACTTCCTTTCATGTGGTGTACACACTAGGACCCGAGTCAGGGACCAAGTTCAAGTGTTTTTCCTCCACTAACCTGCCCTGTGGTTCTTGGGTAAACCACAAGTTCTGTAGTCTTAATTTCTTCACAGGAGTATCAGAGGGCCACGCAAGCTAATGTACGTGGAAGGGCTTTGTACCCACCAAAACCCTGCAAACAAGGTGCAGTTATTTCAAAAATACACAATCGACAGCCTATTAGATAGAACAGCCAAGTTACATAGAAGAATGAATGTCTCACTGCCATGAGAAGAGTTTACGTGTTGGTAAGATGGCAGCGGTTGGATCAACTGCTGAAGGCCTAGCCCCTTACAGAACACTCTCCTGGGGGGGGGTTGCTGGTAGCCCCCCTGCCCTCCATCCCAGCATAGAAAAGCCCTGAGACTCTGAAGTGTTCCCTTTCTCTTCCAGACATTTCCTCTGGGATCCACACTGAGTCCTTTCACTTACCTGGAAATATCTTGTCCCCTTCAAATCCAAGGCACCAAATTGTACTGCCGGTTCCAATACAATAGTTCAATCCGCAACTTCTTTGAATCAGCTCAAAGAAATCTCAGAGATCCAAGTTCACCAGTTTTGTGATTTCAGTCAATAAATCTCTCTAGACCACAGCTTCCTCACCAGGAAAACGGTATTTCAGGTTCCAAGAGTCACATGGGCTTGGCACAAGTGTAAACTTCGTTTCCACTGTTTCCTATCTCTCTGTCCTTTTGCATTAGCGCCATAAACTTCCACCCCTACACCCTGGCTGAAATCCACCTCACTCTCAGCTCCCTCAGGTTTTGAAGAAGGTGGGTCCTGACTTGTTTTGAGTTCTCAGGTGTGAAAGGTTGCTTCTCCTCCCAGCCTGGCCGACCTGGCCAGAGTGCTCACATTCTCACACAGCTGTTATTTAGTAAATTATTGCTTAGTGAAGAGGCAAAGAGCATGAAAGAATGGATTAGCTTGTTCATTGAGTCCACAAATATTTACTAAGTATCTGTAACACACCACAGAGAGTAATTCAGTAAGAATCTGACCGACCTGTTTGGTGGAGGTGGAGGTGAGGTGGAGGAGCTGGGGAGGTGTTTCCCTGAGGAAGTGAAGTTTGGCTGAGATCTGAAGAATGAGTAGGAGGTAATCTATCAGGAGTATTCAAGAAAGAAGACATGAATGGATGAATGAATAAATGGATGCATGAATGGATGAACTAACAGAACCATGAATGGGCAGCCCGCCTTCCCCTTGATTGCTAGCACCCTGCCTCTCACTGGGTTTCTGTGGGGACAGAGCCCCAGAGAGCAGTTTTCAGGCTCTCGGCCTCATGTGGAAAGGGGCTGGCTCAGGTAGTAGATAGCCGTCAGCTGTGGCTGGTTGGCCATCAGCTGTAACCATTGAGCCACTGGCCACTAATATAACTGCCGCGGCTACGAAGGGAAGTCGAGGAGAGAGGAGGAGAGTGGAGGAGAGTGGAGGAGAGTGGAGGAGAGTGGAGGAGAGTGGAGGAGAGTGGAGGAGAGTCGAGGAGAGTCGGTCGGTTGGCAGCAAAGCGAACAGCAGGTCGCACGTCGTATGAACCCAGCCTCCAGTGAGACCATAGTGGTATGACTCCCCTACCTATGGTTCCGTGGGTGTTCCTTTTTGGCCTCACCATATCCTGTGTTCTTATGTGGGGAGCGGGAGGAGAGACCCCGCAGGCTGCCCTGCACGACAGTTTCTTTTTCAATGAGCACACCTTTGATGCCAGAACATGCGGTTACATTTCGTCACTCTATAAAACAGGTGTGGGTCCTGGATACCTACCACTGTGGTTAGGAAAGAATTTTGCTGTATTTATATAAACGTTTCTTTCGTTTCCACTATGTGGAAAGCAGTCATTCTCCAAATGGAGGGCTGAGAAATTTCAGACTTTTTTTACTACTTCAGACGATTCACTCCTTTCAACTGTTTACTAATTCAACCCCAATATTTTCTAACTGATGGCTTCCATTTCAGCCCTTTCCATGATCAACTTCATTGAAACACCTCTCCAAAACTGGCTACAGCAATTTAGATTATTTTTATTTTGCAATAAAATCCAATAAATCCAATACAGAATTTAACCATGTCTTTTTTTCATAACGTGAAAATCCTCAAGGGAGATAAGTTTACTAAGTAGAGAGAAGAAAAACTTTTGTCATTCCTGAGAAAGGGGGAAGGGAGGAAAAAACCCAGTAAATGTCACTACTGACTAATCCCATCTGTTTTTGCAAGGCCCTGGGGGTTTTAGGGCTTTCCATGCGGTACATTAAACAGTGACATTCCTCTGAAAAAGGAATGTGCAGGCTTTGTGCCCTGGAGCACTCACCTGGGCAATGGTCACTAAGAGCCTGAAAGGTGAGTGGGAATTCCAGGAGCAAGGACAGTTTCCAGCTGCATCCCCATCTGCTCTCCTGCCCCTCACCTGATAGCTTTCCAGGCCACTGGGGATTTGTGAAGGTGCCTTTTGAGCATCTATTTCTCCTGCTGTGTCTCTTACCATTGACTCCACCTGCACCTGACTTAGGACAGTGGCTGGTGAGGTCAGATGCCCAGATCCTTTTCCATGAGCCTGTCCATAGCTCTCTCCCATCAGTGTGAGTCCTAAGAAATAAATAGATCACTGTCAAAGGTTCAGAAAGCATCTTTGCTGTTAAAAGATGGCATTTCTATTAAGCTGGTATACATCGGAGAAGGAGTAGACCTGGGCAGCCAAGGAAAAAGTCCTTGCCGTGGCTTTTAAGTTCAGCCATGTTTGTAAGCACTTCTTATACTATTTGCCACTTTGTTTGTTCCCCTGTCAGGTTGAAGGCATTGGATTAAAAACAAATTTTTGCAATGGTGGCTCATGATATGAGTCTCTCTACTTTTGTGTATGGTTGAAATTTTCCCTGATAAATGGTAAAAAAAAAAAAAAGAAAGAAAGAAAAATAAATAAGCACAGCATTTGACATGCTCTAGGACCCTTGCTGCTTCATTTTCTCCTCCTCAGCCCCACCTCGCACTTCACAAGTAGGGCATCTCGGAAAGCTGAACTCAGGCTACACGAGCCTGCCCCGAATCCCAGCTCATTTTGCTCAGTTGCTTAGACGGGACTCAATTTTTTTGCATGTTACATCTCACCGATACTTCCATAAAGGAACTCCATCTTACCATGATGAAAATTAAAGGTTCATTTCTTGAGAAGGAAATTATATATTAACAGGCATTCTGATGTTCTCCTTACCTTTTACTTAAAAGGTAAAGTTTCTAAGGACATTAATAATTGCAATATTATGATTACTGGGAGTAAATTTTATTCCTATGTCTAGAAAACATATTAACAAATGATGATGTCACAGTAGTTGAGCTTTGCAATACAACTGAGGGTTTTACAAATACCTTAAGTCTAAACTACAGCACAGATAAGTAAAGCACTGAAAGTGAATTCTATAAATGTTACTGCCACACACAAAAAAATCCATTGGACATTTACAAAGTTAGTAATAATGCATAGCATGCTTGCAATAATTATGGGGGTAAAAGTACACTGGCTTCTTAGGAACTGTTCTAAAAACTCCACGTTCCACCTACACAACTTCTAGGTCACAAGTATTCTGTCCCTAATTAAAAACTGTTCTCTTAACAGATGTTTGTGAATACACCCAAGGCCAGGACAAGTCCCTGTCCTCCTGCGCTGTCATTGAAGACTGGTGGACACAGGAAGAAGATGAGGCACAGAGCTAAGGACTCGATGTGAACACTGGCCCCAGTGCTATTCCCTCCCCTCCCCACAATACCGCAGCTCAGCCCTGACATTAAACCAGCTTCCTGGGCTCTGGATGAGAGCCGGAAACAGATTCTTCATGCTCCATTAAAGCGTCCACTGGTTATTCAAAACAAAACCATGGAATCTGCTTGATGATATGGATAATTTTGAACTAACAGGATGATGGCCAGTCTGAATTAGTGAAAACCTCCTTTGAGCTCTAATGTGATTTATAGGACAGTTTTTCAAAGTAGTTATTACTTTCAAAAGCATGGTGGAACTCTAAGGTAGGCTAGCAAAGGACTGTTTTATGGGTACCTCTTGCTTGGTGACTAGGTAAGAAAGACTTTCAATGTAGTCATTCATTAAGGTCTAAAATGCCCAAATAGAGCTTGCAAACCATTTCTTCTCTAAGCTTTTTGTTTGTCAATTTTTAAGCTTTTTTTTTTTTTTTATAAAATTCTGTTCACATTCCAAGATAATAGCAATGGCTTTTGGCCAGTTCGAGTTGTCAAATTTACTAGTGTCCACTCTGTCTTAATTAGGTTGCTACCTCTTGTTAATGCATCAGTTGCATGCAAGATTTTAAGAAGGAAAAGCTGCATTGCCCAGGCTGTCTTAAGAAACCGTGCTCCAGAACGAAGCGCTAACTGGCAATCTGCAGGAGCGAATACGGAGTGAAGCGTAACACCAGGACGTCAACACGGATTCCCAGAGGTGCATGAGCAGTTCCAGGGGCCCTGTGCTGAAGACGAGTGTGAGCTGTGTGAATTCAGCATGCGCATTGGTTCGTGGTAGTGCACACAGAGCGTGCACACTTGTTCCTTACATCGCCTCCTGTCTCTTCCCCACAGCTACCCTACAGAGAAGTTGGCATATTGACCCATATTCCAGAACCCTAAGGATCCTGAAGGAGCCTGGCCCAACATCTAAGTACTCTCACTATTACATTAAATGGCAGAATCAAAATCCCTATATGTCCTTTCAGATTAAACAAGACTCGGGAGTAAAGGTCCATGTAAACAATTACATGAGTTCAGGAAGAAGACATGACTTGGCCAGAGTAGGTTAAGACTAAATATAAAGGTGGAACTCCAAGTTCCACTTAAAGAATGAAAGATTTCTGTTTATTCCCCCCGCCGTAAGCCCATTAAAATGGCATTACAAAAAATAAATAAGGAAAAATAAGGGAGTTTGCACATGGGACTTCAGCCACAGATGTGGGAAGAGTGAAATACGAACAGAAAACAAAGAGATTAAGTGAAAGAGTTACACTGGATAAGACACTTATGCAGGCACACACGCACATATTGACATTGCCCCTTTTGCCAACCTTCTCCAGGCTCAGCTACTACAATACTTGCAAGACAGGTTTAGTCCTCCAGGCAAGAATTTGGACAAGCCCTCTCTGGGGAAACTGAATATTCCAAGAGAAGCCTGCCTCCACCCCATGCATATCACCCTGCCAAATCTCTTCAGAAAAGCCCACCAGCTAATAAATCCCACCTACATAAAACTTCCAATCAGCATTTCAGTGCCTCCCTCTTAAAAATAAGTAACCAAGACATTTAAGAAAAACCACATTCTTGAAAAAATAGACCAAAACAGAAATTCAGGACAAATTAAAAAATAAGGGGTAGAAAAAAATGTTTTAAGTTAATATTAATTTCTTCAGAGAGATAATAGGAAATAGCATATTCAGGTAACAAAACACTATTTTTAAAAAGAAAGCCCTTGGGAATTCTAAATGTGATAGCAGAAGTGAAAAGCTTGATAGAAGGGTTAAATAATAAAGCTGAGTAAATCTCCCAGAAAGAACAGGAAAAAGAGAAAGAGCTTGAAAAGAGAAAAAGGGCTTTAAAAAAAAAAAAAATCAACCCAGAAGGGCTAATATTCAGAAAGAGAACAAAGGAGAGAAGAGAGAGAGCGAGAAAAAGGATGGAAGGAAGGAAGGAAGGAAAGAAGGAAGGAAGGAAGGAAGGAAGGAAGGAAGGAAGGAAGGAAGGAAGGAAGGAAGGAAGGAAGGAGGGAGGGAGGGAGGGAGGGAGGGAGGGAAGGAAGGAAGGAAGGAAGGAAGGAAGGAAGGAAGGAAAGAAAGAAGGAAGAAAAGGAAAGAAAGAAAGGGACAGAGAAAGGAAGGTAGAGGGGAGGGAAGGAATGGTGAGGAAGAGAAGAAGAAAGAAATGTAATCCTGGTATATAATGCAGCTCATATGTAGTTAGGACTGAGGTAACGTAGCACATCATAGAATATTGAGTTCTAAGCCAACAATGGCAAAAACTAAAAACCAGTGAAATTTTCAGTGCAGAGTCCTCAAAAAAACCCAGGAATTATTGGTCCCAGATGTTAGGCAGGGAGGGAGGAATGCGTCATGGGAGACCACAATTGGTCTATGGTGTGTTTGAGCTGCAGGAGGTCAGGCTAGAAAAGACCATAACCTCCCTGAGCAAAAAGGGGTATGGAGTTTTATAGAGGGGGCAAAGGAGGTTGCTTCAATGCTTCAGGGGGGTTTCGTTGCATTGTCTCTAGCAACCAAGGGTTTGGGGCAAGAGCAAGCCCTCCAGCTCCACACCCTCGCCCCCAGGCCTCCATTCAACTGCCTGCTGATCACAAGCCCCTAGGAGACAAAGTACAAAGCAAGACAGGATAAGATGGTTTCTACATTCCAGGCAGCTTCTCCAGGTCTAAGGCAAACACAAGCCGGCAGGTACAAGGTACAAAGCAAGACAAGATGGCTTGTAAGATAAGAAAGCTCCCGTTCCTGTCCTAAATATGGCCTAACACCAGATATTTCAAAAACTGAGGGCTAAGATGAAGCAAACAAACCTAAAAAGGTCTGAGGGAAGGCTGTTTGAGAAGCAATTCGAGTTGTCAGTCCGCTCCCTGCCCTACACCACTGGGTCTGCACCCTGCTCTTGCCCACTCCCATAGAAGATAGCAGGTTTGTTGTTTGAAGGGACTCTTTCTGGACTGGAGGTCAACTGGCCCAGGTGTTAGTTTGGGAAGAGTACCACAAACGAGGGCATTTAGTGACCATAAAATGCTGAGACTCCCAGCCCTCCTTTGCTGGACCTATTGCCCCAATAACTACCAGAATCCTGGGAGATAAGAAAAATTTCCTTCCAAAGAATGTGACCAGCCAAGAAAAAAGACCAGAGAAAAATGAATCAGAATTTTCCTAAAATAAACAGTGCTTTCAGATCAGTACAGTGAAGATCAAAGTCAATAAGCCCATCTGTAAACTCAGAGCTTCCAATTAGCTTTTAGGCCTCTACTCTAATCCTGAGCAGATATCCAAGAATTACCAGATATCTACTGAAGGCCTAGAACAAGAAAACTAGAGAACAAAACAAGGAGACAAAAGCAACTTGAAGGAAACAAAATACTCAGCAATTAAAATAAATTAAAAAGTGTCATTAATACTCTAAAAGAAATAAGTGACAATGTTATACCCTTAAAACAAGAATGGGAAACCATAAAAGGGAACATTCAGGTTCAAATAAAACTAAAAAAAAAAAAAAAAAAAAGGCTATTAGAAATTAATCAACATGACCGTAATAATGAAAAACTCAAAAGGAGGATTAGGAGCAGAAAATAAAGTTGAAGCATTCTCCTAAAAAGGGAAGTCACATGCAGAAGGAAAAGGGAAAAAACAAAATTAGGATGTTAGAGGACCAATCCAGGAGTTCCAATATCTGATTAGCAAGACTTTTTCAGAAGGAGGGAACAAAAAACCAAGGAGAGGAAATCATCAAAAAAATAATTCAAGCAAATTTCTCAGAAGTGAAAGATATTGTGAGTTTCCAGATTTCCTAAAAGGGCCACTGAGGGCCCGGCATCAGGGGTGAAAATAGGCCCACACCCAGGAACATTACTGAGAAACTTCAGAACGCTAGGGACAAAGGGAAGATCCTTTTTGCCTCGACTACTAGAGGATGTTCTCCACAAAAACAAAAGAGTAAACCAAGGAAGAGGACGAGATGAGGAACCCAACTCAGGAGAAAAACATAGGGAATTCCAAGGCTGATAGTGAAGGGAAGTCCCAGGATGACAGCTCTGCAACAGCTCCAACCAGATAGAATGGGGTTGGAAGAGTGATAGTGGGGGGCTCTATTCAAGAGAAAAAAAGACACTGGTAGATTACCTAATGTTGGTGGACCTTGTGTCTGTTAGAAGCTGTATCTATTAGAAAGTAGGTATAAAGAAAATTAAGCAAACGGGGGGAAAGGACAACAATTAATTTCGGGAAAATCAAGAAGAAAAACAACCATAGTCCACAACGCTCAACTGTGAACTGTATTTGCATAGACAAATGATGTAAGCACAGAAGTTTGATTTAATCAAAAAGGGTATTATCTTGGGAGTATGGGGCACAGAGGAGAAAATGGTAGAAGAGAGTTGGATGCTTATCTACCATAATGGGTGATAGAAAATATCTAAAAGTCACAATTCAAAACAGTATAATCTGGGCATGTTATTTGGAAGTGCCTAGATGTATACAGCATGTCCCTGAATAATGGCCTTTCATTCAACGTTATTTTTTTTGTAATGTTGATAAGATGCCACAGGATCTTAACTCTTGTTTATATCAATTAGCCCATGGTAACATTGGTTTCATTATACATCAGTTTGCTTTTTTGCAGAACCTACTGATGACATTAATTGAGGACTTACTATACTCCAGCAGAAATGGCCAAAAGAATAAAAAGTAGTAGCCTCCGGGAAGAGGCACCAGAGGAGTGTGAAAAGTGATTCAAGGAACCACTATGTTTTGTTATAAACGTTTTAATACTATTTAACTTTCTAAACGATGTGCATGTATACCTTTGATAAAATAATTGATTTTTAAAAATATGTTATTTTTTTTCAAAATATAAAAATAAGACAAGTGCAAAGAACTTGAGCTGTTAATCAACACGGTGATGGACTATTGACTCCTCCAGGCAAAGGGCTGGTATCATTCTCCTTGTTCCCAGCCATTTAGTACTGAGAGGGAACTCAATACGTATTTGTTGTTTGGTTGGATTCTCCACTAATGGGTGTCTTGGGCCATATTAATAGAATGATTCTAAGGGCAAAGCTAACAGCTCACACTCACCGAGCACCTACTATATGTCAGTCTTTGTTCTAAGTTCTGGGCATATATCCCATCGTTTAATTTTCATAGCTCCACGAGGAAGATTCTGACATTGTCCCATTTGATAGACAAGGACACTGAAGAACAGAGATTATATAACTCTTTTCAAGTCACACAGCTAGGAAGTGTCAAAGCTGGATCTAAACTCAGACTGGCTGGCTCTGGAGTCTCCACTCTTCACTGCTAAGCTTTACAGAGAAGGAGGAGGTATCCTGGGGTCAGGCCACAGTCGGAATATTCTGTCCTGAACGTGCACACACTCTGTAGAAGTAGAATGTAATCAGAGGAAGTTGAACAGGATGTGAGAAGACCAAAAACCATGCAAGTGGGTGTGGGAAATAGGAATAGTTTGTCAGTGATGACAGCCTAACTTTGATTTTTCTAAAAATTTAGGAAGAGTGTGCTGCCTCCGGTGTGTTCTTCATCTCGAAATGTTTGAGAATACCTTTTTAAGAGGGTGATGTAGAAGTGACCCTGAAGTTGATTGGATGAAATTCAGTTAGATTTTCTTCCCAGCCTGGAGTTTGACCAGCTAATGATTTTCAGTAATGAGGACCATCTTGTTTTCAAAGCAGTTGATTTCCCACTGAGTTGTGGGAAAGTTCTTCCTTAAAATGAAACATACCTTCAAATAAGCTCTACTACCGGTTCTAGTTTTACTACTTGGGACACAAATTACAAGTCCACTCCCTCCACTTTATCAGCCCCCTTGAAACATAATTGAACTGTCATCATTGACAAACTGTCCCTATTTTTTGTGGGCCTATTTTTGATGATTTCCTCTCCTTGGTGTTTTGTTCCCTCTTTCTGAAAGTCTTGCTAACCAGATCCTGGAACTCCTGGATTGGTCCTCTAACATCCTAATTTTTTCTTTTCTCTTTTCCTTCTTCATGTTACTCCCCTTTCTAGGAGAATGCCTCCACTTTATTTTCTGCTCCTAATCCTTCTTTTGAGTTTTTCATCATTACCGTCATGTTTATTAATTTCTAATAGCTTTTTTTTTTTTTTTTTTTTTTTGTAAACTGAATGTTTCCTTTTACATTCTTGCTTTAGGGTATAATATTGCCTACTTGTCTTGAGTGTCCTGAAATTTCCCAATGATGCCCTGGGTGTGGGTCTATGTTTTTGCATTGAATGGGGAACTAGACAGGCAGCTTTAGTCAGGAAACTCATGTCTTCCAGTTCTAGGAAATGTGATTAAATTACTTCATTGATGATTTCTTTTCTATAGTTTGTTCCATTCCCTCTTTTGGAGATGCTTATTTAGAAATTGCATTTCCTGAACTGATCCTCTGATTATTTGATCTTTACTTTTTAATCCCGTTTTCTGTCTCATTTCTTTCTATTCTAATTTCGGAGATGTTTCCTCAACATCATCTTCTAACCCTTCTATTTAAATATTCACTTTTTATGTCATTTTATTAATTTCTAAGAGCTTTTTCTGTCCTATGAATTGCTTTTCCTAGCATCCTATTTTCACCTAATGGTTAAAATATTTTCTTTTATACCTCTAAAAATATTAATAATATTTTATTATGCTTCTTCTCATTGCATAAAATATCCCGCCCCCCGAGTTAGCTTTTTCGAGTTATTTGACTGTTTTGGTCTCTAGCTTTCATTTCAAGCTGTTCTCAGAGGTTGGAGTTCCTTGTTATCTGCTCATAATAAATAGGGATTAAGAAACTGACTGAAACTTCTGGCCTTTGAATATATTTTGTTCAATTTCAGTTTCACTGTAGTGTCCGTATTTATGGGGGAAATATAAGGCTACAAGGAGAAAAAGAGAAAGTGTCTCTCCATAATGAATTGAAATATGTCTCATAAAAAAATTATCCATTGGTGACTATTACCTGGTAAGTCTTTAAATGAGCTCCAGTTTTACAGTGTTTGTCAAAGGGACAACCACTGGCATTTGAAACAGGACAATTCTTCATTGTGCAGGACTTTCCTGTGTTTTGAGATCATTTATACTCCATGGCCCCAGCCCGCCAAGTGTCATACGGGCCCCCCCACTCGTACGACAACCCAAAGTGCCTCAATGTTCCCCACCACATTTCCAAACACGTCTGGGGGAAATGCAGGCATTTACTGCGCCTGGTTGAAAATCACTGTGACCCTTTAAAAAAATGGTACCCAGAACTGCTGCACAGGTGGGAAAGAGAAAGTGTCCCATAACCTTAAGGGCCCTTCTATCTCTGAGACTCTAACAAATTACTCATCTAGCCCAATTGTACCTTGGCTGCTCTCAGTCCAGTGGAGCCTATATTCCAACCAGAAACTCTCTCTTAAGCCCACACTTCTAGGCTAGATCTTAACCCCAAAATTTATCCAATTGAACTAAGCAATAATTTAGTGAGCATACTTTATGCACAAAGTATTGGATTTGATGCTATATGGTATAGAAGAGCATTGAAAGAGGGGTCTTTGCCCTTAGAGAGTTTTCAGTACAGTGGACGTGGGTAAGATGAACCCACCAGAAACAGTAGGAAACAACACAGGGCAGGATGTGACTAAGGGCCAAACTTCTACCACTTGTTAATGCTCCTTTATAGCTGTTGCTATGGCTTCTGTACAGTACTGCAGCTGGGAAGGCAGTCCGTTAAGGGTAAATAGAATGTCCATGCATCACTGTGACAACGGAGAAGGCTTATCCTGGTTGACTTGGGCCCATCAGGACTCCGTCTGGGCAGGAGTGGGTCTACTGTATTGAAAGTCATTAGAGTCCCCTTCAGTCATTGTGACAATCAATGATGTCCCCACACATTTTCAAATCCCTCTGGGGAATACTACCCAACGTTGAGACCTTCTCTGACATTTTCTTTTTTACAGGACTTTATTGGGGAACAGTGTGTACTTCCAGTCCTTTTCTTCCAAGTCAAGTTGTTGTCCTTTCAATCTTAGTTGTGGAGGGTGCCGTTCAGCTTCAAGTTGTTGTCCTTTCAGTCTTAGTTGTGGAGGGAGCAGCTCAGCTCCAGGTCCAGTTGCCGTTTCCTAGTTGCAGGGGCCGCAGCCCATGATCCCACATCGAAACCGCAACCTTGTGGTTGAGAGGACGCGCTCCAACCAACTGAGCCATCCGGGAGCTCAGCGGCAGCTCAGCTCAAGGTGCCGTGTTCAATCTTAGTTGCAGGGGGTGGAGCCCACCATCCCTTACGGGACTCGAGGAAACCAACCAGCAACCTTGTGGCTGAGAGCCCACTGGCCCATGTGGGAATCGAACCGGCAGCCTTCGGAGTTAGGAACATGGAGCTCCAACCGCCTGAGCCACCGGGCCGGCCCCTGACTCTCTTTTTTAAAGGTAGCTGCTGCACAGTAGAGGAGGAGCAGAATAGAATTGAGGCCATAACTACGATATCCCACACTGTAGTCTCGTCCCCATCATGATTGAGGCAAGAAAGCTGAGGCTCAGAAAGTTTAAGTTACTGGTCCAAACTTTTCTCTCTGACCAAAGGCAAGTCACTTAACCTCTCTGATGCTTAATTACTTCTTCTATTAGAGGAGGCTAATAATGCCATCAGAACATTTGCACACTTGGTGCTTTACACGAGCTGCACACACATATGCATGGACACGTGGGTACACTGACACATTAGCCTGCTTCCGCTCCAGAAGGGAGCAATATCCTTAGAGGTGACATCAAATGACCTCTCCCACAATTGTCTCAAATACTGTGCTCTCACATTCCTTCTCAGTTGAAATACTGTGAGTTTGTGAAACAGTGAGTGACCGTGTGTATGTGCACGTATACTGGGTGGGAGGTGGGAAGAGGAAGATTTTCCTGCCTTCATTTCTGTCCTCAGTGGCCCTGGGAGAGGGTTGTCTGCCAGATGAATTAGATGTGATCCCCAAGGGTGGACTCTCTGAGCACACTTGAAAGGAACTTGACCTGAGAAATCTGGAATCTTAGTCAGTGGGTCTGAATTATCTCACCACCCCACTTCTTGTCTCACTCGTGTGCTGCTGACCCGGCCACTGCTTAGGTAAGTCTGCTCGTAGGGCCTTCCTAGGAATATTCTACTCATGCATAAGAGCCTCTTCCAAAACCACACCCAGCCTGGAAAACCCTTCCCCGCCCTCTGAGCGGTCTTCCTCACCACGGCTCCTGCCCCAGGTCCCAACGTCCCAGCCTCCCCAGTTATGAAGGCTCCGTGGGCTAATCAGAATGAGAAGGTAATTTTCTGGAGTCGCTCTCCCATCACATGCTCATTTAAAAGGCCGTGATCTAGTGTTCAACGCCCAAATAAGCATGTCACAAAGAACAGATATTTATTGCTCGGTCTTTTATCTTTCTGGTTTTCATCATTCTTTCTACAGAAAAGTCTAAACACAGCAGAAATGGTGTTCAACTTATTTGCACATTACCCAACACAATGCTACACTGTTTATTCATTCATTCATTTAACAAATGATACTGAACATCATTTCTGTGCAAAGATGAATAAGAGACTGTACCCTCTGGGAACTCACAGACGAGTAGGAGATAGAGAATGCAGACAATTGCAATACAGGAAGATGCTCGCTTCCAGGGAGCGGCTTGCAAGTCCCTCAAGCTGTTTACAGAGTTCATTTTCTCGTGTGTAGGACTGAGGATCCTATGCTTAAGAGAGAGGGAATCAGGGGAGACTTCACAAAGGGGATACCTAGTCTTCCCAGGTGCACAGCAGGAAGAGGGCTTTGCAGGAAAAGTGACCAGCAGCAAAAAGGCATAGCACACAGCATATTCAGTGAACGCTGATAGCTCAGCATTACCGAAGCTCAAAGATAGAAGGCAGAGTGGGAAGGTGACAAGTAGGCCAGATCAGGAAAGGTTTGATGCCTGACTGAGAGATGGAAATGGGAAGTCACCGGAGCATTTCGAATCGGAGAGTGATATGATTGCATACTGTATCAGAAAAGTCCCCCTGGCAGTAGGAGCAGAATAGGTGAAGGGGAACAGAACAGGGAGGCTTGAAGGCAAGCTCTGGCATGAGGTGGTGGACCCTGACCTAGGGCAGTGACACTGCAAGTGGAGAGAACTGATGAGGCAGAACTCACAGGTGAGGGAATGGGGAGACTCACGTCATCAACACCGAGACTATAGGAGGGCAAGCCGATCTGGAGGGGAGGAGGGTCCCAGTCCGTTCTGGGACCGGTTGGCTTGCAGATGCCTGTGGGACATGCACATGGCGATATCCAGGAAGGGTGGACTAAGGTCAAGGTCTCGGTCTAAGGTTGGGTTGAAATAAACATATGTGGGAGTCCCACCCATAAACATGATGGCTGAAGCCACAGCAGATGATGATGAAATTCCCTAGGGACCACAAGGTGGGGAGAGGAAAAGAGGACCCAGAGTAGATTTCGAGGAATACATAAAACCTCACCCAGAGACCAGAAAGAGATTGAGACAAACAATAAATGTGGTGACTCCTTTGGATCCTGACACTGTATCTTCTTTCATACAACATGGATCCTGGACAAATTAGACCAAAATAATACCTTGTACATTATTATATTGGAAAGCTTAAAGGAATACACACAATCAAAATTTTAGCAAACTGTGCTTCCTTCTCTGCTCAAGTCAAGGTATAACATGCTTGCCCTGTTTACCTAGGAGTATGGCTCCCAAAAAGCATTTTCCCCCCCAACCGAAGGCGTCTGTATTCCTTTGTGATAAGGGTGGAAAGAGAGAAGAAAGACACAGAAGGACCATTTCCCGTTTCTGGAGCTGGATATGGGGATGAACCTCGAGCATCATGACATTGAGCTAAATGACACAAGATGCCAACAGTGACACAGGAGAGACTCCAGAAACAGATGACTCTGAGTAAAAGACAAAAATCTCAGCATCGTATGAGAAAAAATGATTTTTTTCTCTTCCTTATAATAGCTGCGTATGTATGTGTGTGGGTGTGGGGGTGTGGGTGTGTGTGTGTCGCTAATGGAATATATTTAAAACTCCAATTCCCACCATGTGCTAACCACTACTAATTTATTTAAATCTTGATTTCTATGAAGCAGAGACTTTTCCATTTACAAAAAGCTCAAGAACAGGCAAAACTGATCTCTGCTGATTAGAAGTCATGATAGTGGTTACATCCGGAGGCTGGTTATTAACTGGAAAGGAGCAGAATTATATGGGGTAATGGAAATTTTCTGTATCTTGATTTGGGTGGTGGTTACATAGGTGATACGTATGTAAAAATTCTTCAGGCTTGTGCACTGTACTGCATGTAAATTCTGTATCAGTAAAACTATTTTGAACAAAATAAATATAGCCTACATTCCTACACACACACACACACACACACACACACACACAATAGAGGGATGCACGGTGAGGTCTATGTGGCTCAGAAAAGAAAGGAAAATCAAAAGAGGATTGATCCACTTGAAGTGAACGGAACTGAAGGACCCGGTGATATCTAAGAACAGATGTAATGACAAAGGTAGCGATGGGGTAGGGAGATTGTAAGTTGTGATCCGCATGGGGGGTTGGTCTTTAGCACCTCCTGGGTGAAGCAGCCCTGCTGGATGGCAAATCCAGGTCAGGCCAATGGTGTAGAAAGCTGAAACCAAAAAAGTGGTGAAAGTTGTTGAAAATGAAGAGGTCTCCAAGAGTAAGAATATTAGAAGGATCAGCTGTGTCGTCACAAATGCTCCCCCCAAAAATGGAGGGAGTTGAAATTCCAGGTGTCAAAGGCCTCAAAGCGTTTGAAGACGTGGTCAAGGAGGTGAGCAGATGACAGCTGGCGATGAGGAGATGGCAGCAAACCATTCAAGTGATTCACGAATGTTTTTCTGATTATAATAGTAAAGGGGGGGAATAAGTAACCAGTTTAGGGTAAGGTACACTTTGGGAAATGGAGTTTTTAAGTGAAAAGGAAAAGTTAAAAGGGAGTAAAAAGTTAAAAGTTATATTCCCGGGAGGGAAGGAAGAATCACTGATGTTAGGTCTTCGTCTCTGCTTCAACAGTGCTGTGTGCTATGCAACCCTTCCAAATGAGTTAAAACTCTCCGACACATCCCCACCCCAACTAAGAATTCCTTCAGGACAGGGTCTGTCACAAGGCCTGGGGTGCACGGTATCAGAGCGGGATCCAAAACGCCGCAACAGCAGCAGCAGCAGCAGCACTGCGCTCACCCCCCTGCCAAGAACGTTCCTCAAGGTCTCCAAGTAAGCCAGGTGGAAATCAGAATCTGCACATGCGCAAGAAGGAAGCAGAAGCTTAACCAACCTGTAAGGATTGGTTCTAGGACTTCAGATAACCTCTCCAACTTACCCCCCTGGTTCAAGTGAAGGCAAGTGAAGCAGGCAGAGGAGACAGCACTTCCCGAGAGGCTGGCTGGTGACAACAGCCAGGCCCCAGCACGGTCTTCTCACACTGTTTCCGGGCCCTTTCCCCTCTGTGGCTCCTCATCTTCCTGACCTTTCTCCCTGATGGTCTCCTCAGGGCTGAAGTCATTCTGATAAATCAAGGAGTTAGACACTGATTGAACCGTCTCCCGAGGGAAGTGAACTGAGAACTATCTCATGAGGAAAAGTCATCCCTTAGGGTAAACTATAGGCTCCAAGACCCATGTGTTATTTGGGATCCTGGAATTACACCAGCGAGGCACCTACCTGTTAGAGTATCTGGATGAATTCGTCAGCGTCCGAGGGTCGTGTAGAGAACTCAGTCGCAGTTGTTCCAGCCCCTCAATAGCTGGGAAGTGTGCTGGGGTTGGTTTCACAGCCTCCTTTTCTACCAGGTACATCCTGCTTTCCCATTCCTGTGAATTAAGATACACTGTGTTTAGAGATTTTTTTTTTAATTTATTTAAATAAGATGTCCTTTGAAGTAAATGAGAATCCCTTTTCACACAGCCCTGCCAGGGTGAAAAACTTCTGCTGTCAGCATCTCCTTGGGGCAGCTTTCCAAAAATCATAATAAAATCAATTCCTAACCATAATCTCAGAAATTGTGAGAGCTTCTATTTAATGTTTGAAAATATGGCACATGAATGGGGACTAGAAACCTGACCTAACATGTATGTGAGATCTATCCTCTAATAGGAAAATTATAGTCCAAAATAGTGCAGATAAGATTAAGTCATTAAAATCAAGTGGTTAATAACTTTCACAATTACTCAGTCTGTATCTATTCAATGCCAGGAAAGTAAATGTGTCCTAGATGCAAATGCGCAGTATTTCTTCCTGATTAAATTGAAGATGGAGTGGTGCATCGGTAAGATAATCCAATAATGGAAGATGACTTAATTTCTTTTAAGAGCTCCCAAATATGTAGGCTTAAGCCATGTGTAAGAGAGAATTCCAGATAAGAACTTGGTCCCAGTGACCATAGACAAAGGACAAACAAATTGGAGAAACCTCTTAACTACTTTTGGACCAAAGGTTGGGCCCAGCAAAAGATTTTTAAAACACCATTCCCTCAACATAGTAAGTGCTGTCAGCAAAATCTTATTCAGTAAAATATTTACTTTTCACACAACTCAACCAGAACACTGGTTTCTTCCTTGATTTGGTTTCTTCCTTTCAACAGGCCTGGTGACTGATCTAGGGGGACTATACTATATAAGAACAGCAACTTAGAACAGCTGGCAGGGAGAGAGAGCCTTGTTATAATAGCTCTCAGCAGAATTTCTATTATATTCCAAATAGTTGTGAAGTATGGTTAACTGACATACCATAATATCCCTAGTTAGATAGTTAAAATGTTGTTTCTTAAAGGGGTATTTGTGGACCTCCTCTTCAGAACTGCAACTCCCTGGGCCCCATCCCAGCTGGCCCCTAGGAACTGGAATTTCTGAAAATAGGGCCCAAGAATCTGTACTTTTAAAGGCATTCAGGTGATTCTTATGAACATTCAAATTTGAGAGCTACTGAGTTTCTTTATATTCCTTTTGGGTTTCACAGAATAATGAAATTTGTAACTCCCACTAGTTCCATCATTTTGCAAAAACACTGGGGGGAAAAAACAAGTAGAATTAGCTCCAATGTCACTGTTGTCATGTGGTGACATGGGATTGATCAACTCATATTCTTCTGAATTTTGGCTTCCTCATCTGACAACAGGGATAACAATGTCTACTTCATAGGGCTGTTAGAAGAATTAAATCATGTCATACATGCAGATTAAGTCATGATGGGCACAAAATGGTAAACAGTCCCACCCTTCAATGATTACAAGCACAAGGGGTGTGGAATGATTTTATCACACATGTGATGGCCTTTGTGACTTTGCTCAGTGAAAAATCTGTTCTTAGTTTTAACTCCAAACAGGGCATTGCTACTTCTAATCAACAGCCAAAATCACCAACAAAATGGAGACAAGAATAATTAGAACTACTTCAAGCACTGAACATTCTAGAAGTTTCAGTAGATAAATAAATAAATAAATAAATAAAATTTATTTATTTATAAATAAATAAAATAAGTATATGTGTCACAGAAGAAGCCACAAAAATATTACTTGAATGATATGATTACTAGTAAATATCATATCAAGTAACAACATCTATTAGGATAAACAGGACAGTTTGGTAAAACAACCAGTTAAAAATATTCAAAAAGAGTTTTCTCCATATGATGCAAATTTTAATAACAGCATATTTTATATATAATGGAAAAATATTCTATTCCCAAAGCACAACAAAAACACAAGATACACAGGAATCAATCCAAAAGGAAAAATATAATAAAATATTTTGTTATGTGAAATGAAGTGGAAAGTCCAGAAACTAACAAATATACATAAGTGTCACCATATAAATAAATAGGAAGAGGAGAGAGTATTCCATAAATGGTATTGGGATTTTAAAAAGCAATAAAATTGGTATCTTGCTTCACTCTATTTACTAAAACTAATTCCATGTAGGTTAAATAATTAAAAATTTTTAATGAAATAAACAAATGAGAAAGCAAACAAAACCCTGGATGAAAACATGGTGATATTTACATAATCCTGGAATAAAAAAGGACTTTATGTGCATTATACCATAGTAGAAACCATTGAAGAAAAAAAAATAAATAAGTTTGATTTACAGAATTTGTAGGTTAAATGCCATATACAAAATTAAGAAAAATAGAGAAAAGTATTTGTAACATATATAATAAAAGTTTAACATCCGTACTATGTAGAGAGTATCTTAAGTATTTATAATAATTCACACTTATTTAACTACTAGTACGTGCCAGATAGTGCCACACAACAACCTTCTGAGGTGGCAGGATTCTTCATTTTATAGATGAGAAAATTGAAGCACAGAGAGTACCCACGAACGTACCCACAGTTGGGGGTTGTGAAGAACGAACGTACCCACAGTTACACAGCCAGTAAGGGGTAGAGTGGGGTTTGGGCACAGGCAGTCTGGCTCCAATCTAATAACCACTCTGCCAGTGAGTTAGTGGAGTTTATATACCCCACACAAAGAAATAAGAAAAATAAGAACAAAACAAAGGACCAAGGACCTAAAGAAACAAATCACAAAAAAAGTACGCATATCTGACCATGAAACACATGTAAATATATTCAGACGCATAATCAAAGAAATGCCATATTATTAACCACTGAGATACCATTTTCTACTTATCAAATTGAAAAAATTAAAAAATTAAGTGCCTGCTGTTGACCACAGACTTGAGAAATGGATAATTCCATACACTGCTGGTGGGAGAGCAAACTGGTCCCAGCCTTATAAAGGGCAACACGTCAATGTTTATCAAAAGCTTTAAAATGTACATGTCCTTTGACCGTACAATTTCACTTCCAGGATTTTATTCTAAAGAAAATGTAAAATGAGTGCAAAGATGTCTGTGCAACCGTGTTCACTGCAGTATTATATGATAGAAAAAAATGGAAATAATTCATCTGTGTGCCTATAAATGAACTAATAAAATCTATTAATTAAAAAATGTTGTAAAATATATTTTGACTTGAACAATATGGGAAGATGAATATAACATATTGCCAAATTTTAAAATGCTGTAACTCAGAAAGCACAGTGCAATAAGTCTTTAGTAAAAGTTAAAATGCACATATACATATATGTATATATGTATATATGTATATATACATATATATATATATATTCTAAAACATTAACAGTGTTGACTTCTGGGTAGTAGAATTATGAATAGTTTTTCCCTTGTGCTTTTTGGTGTTTTCCAAATTTTCTCTATTGTACATGTTGTGTAAATAGGGAGGACAACACTCATTCTTAAGAAAAAAGGAAAATAAAGCAGGAAGTAATTTTTCCAGCCAAAGGGAATGAACAGAACACAGTGTCAGATCACCAGAGGAAAAGAGAACAGCAGAACAAGATTACATATAAAGAGAAGTATTTCTCAGTAACAAGTGACAAGACACAGGCATACCGCTCACTCCTTCGATGGGAGGCTAATCTTCTTGGCAAAAACTCTAGAAAGAACTTTGACAGAGCCCAAAGAAAGAGGATGAGAATCAGATTCTTCTTCATTCAAGATCTCAGCCACCCCCACCCCCACCCTGACTAACATTGCACAAAAACATAGACGAGAGAGCTAAGCCAGAATGGGAGGAAGGCAATTCTCATAACCTTCCTTGGGTAAGGACTTGATTCCCTAATGCTTTAGGTAAAAGGAACAGGAAGTTGGTATCTGGACCCGACCGCAAATCATTAATAATGTGTTATACAAAATTAAGCTGGAATTAACTGCATAGTCAATTATATCGAGCTCTAATTCCATGGTATATGCTCTATTAATCTCAGTGACCTTTTGTTTATCTCCAGAGGATAGAGGTAGAGATTCCTCCACGTGTCTGGATGAGCCCTGGCAGATTAACATGGAAATTCTCGTACCTGGATTGACAAACCTTCACAGAATGCTGTTGTAACAATGGATTCCTCTGTTCTCTAGTGTTTCATATAAAAAAGCTTCTGGCACAATGCCAGCACTCACACATTTTGTTGTGTTCATAGCATAAGTGCTGGAAACAGGTTGTTGTTACTGATGGCTGGAGCTGGAGGTTGGAGGTTGGAAACAGGAGAGAAAAAAGTGTAGTCTTCCAGCAATGACCAAACATCGTCACTTTCCATTTCTACCACCAGTTACATTAAAATAAATGCTCAGTTGCAAATTTCAACACTAAAGAATAATTTCAGTGTCATATGGAGAGATACATCAGAAAGGAATTTTGAAATTATTCAAGGATATAGAGAAAAAGAATGCATCGAAAAGGAGGATTCTTTTGGTTTGAAGATGCCAGGATAGAAGTGATGCAAGAAGCCTGCGCAAGATTATTAGGTTCTGACTACTAGTCTGGTCTCTTTTCATATTTCATAAAAAGGATAGAAGAGGAAATGATCTTAACTAAGCGAGGCAAGAGCCTTCTGACTTACGGGAGGGTTCGACACTTGAGTGGTTTTCTGAGGATGGTCCTGGAGCCCGCCCTTCCACAGAGATATTTAATAGCAAAAGAACGCAAGCCCACTGCCTGTGGTGGCTGACGAGAAACCTCCCGAGTGATCATGACATTTACTCTCTGACATTATCTGGGGCTTTTGGGTCCTGTGTTTCTACAAACAGTGGAGAGATACTTGTTTTTAGATTCTAAGCTGTTACTTCTCTGTGTTGATTTGCACCGTCACATATTTCTCCATCCCACGTTTTTCTTCATTTTACTACTAAATTGGCAGAAAGAGAAGTTATTTAGGTGAGTTATCCCTGGCCGCTGCGATACCAGAAACAACTCTTTCCCCTAGCAGAATGATGACTATTCCCAACTGCCTGCATCCTTTTACTTTAACTCAATAAACCATGCATATCTTCAAGTGTCCAATCCCTGTCTTCCCAGCAGCTGCTGCCCTGAACTCTGCCTGCTGGGGAGTAAACGGAAAGAGTAACGTGGAGGGGAAAACACAGGGTTTGCTTTTTTTTTTTTTTTTTTAATATAAGTGGTGTGTGTGTGTGTGTGTGTGTGTGTGTAAATGTTCAGACTGGATGACATAGTACTTTTGTAAAGTTAGGGTTGAAGACAAATTATGAAAACTTAGAATCATGTTAATTAGACAAAAAGGTCAGGAAAGAGGTAGCACAGGTCTAAAAACTAAAAATAATCGATTTCTTACCACAAAATTACTCTCCTCCTCAAAACAATTTTCATTATCCTAATAATTAACCATAATTTTAGCATGTTGGTTCGTTGGTTTTGGTCCTGGGACACGTGTGGTCTACTTATTTAAATGACTTTTCTTTGCCAAATATGAACTGTGGCCGATATAGACATTCTCACCTGTTCCCTCATCAAATAAGATTGGTCTTATTTTAGGAGGACAAACATCTTTCCCATCTACAGCAGCCCTCAGAATCCATCAAGAAAGTTTTTATCCACTCTTATAAATAATTTAGGAAAAAGACAGTAACCCAAGACAAAAGCGAGCAAAAGACATAAACACAGAGTGAACAGCGGCAATAAAGCATACACATGATGTTCAACAACACACATACTAAGCAAAGAGCGATGGCTAACGTATATTTGATCATTTTCATTTTGATCAATGCATGGAGAGGCTGGTATTGTGGATGGGAGTGTAAACTACTGTGATTTCTCAGAAGAGAAATTTGGATAGGTTTATCAAAACTTTAAGTACACATATCCTTTGTCCCAGAAGCCCACTTCTAGATATTTGCCTTGCAGATATAATATGGCAAAGATCTAGCTTCAGAGATATTCATTAAAGTGATACTTGAAATATTAAAAAAATAATTGAAAAAATGGAAACAACTTAAGTATTCATTAAAAAAAATGGGACTAATTATAACAATTGTGGTAATTTCATATAGTGGCATATCATGCAGTTCCTAAAAGAACAGATAAATCTATAGGAACAGAGGAAACTTTATATGCACTTATTTTAAAAGTCAAATGATATTAAAAGGCTCAAAACAAAATACAGTCATTCCCTGTTCCACCCCTCCCCAGTCTCCCAGTTCATTTCCCAGAGACAACCACTTCTCACTATCTTAGCTATTTCTTTTGCATTTATACATCACCTTATTTCAAAACCAGTGATGTCCAATAAAAATATAATGAAAACTACATATGTAATTTTAAAGTCCCTAGTAGCCATATTAAAAAAGGGTAAAATAAAAAAGTGAAAATAATTTTAATATCTTTTATTTAACCCAACATATTCAAAATATTGTCATTGCAACACGTAATCAATTAAAACCAATTAAAAATTTTAATGAGATATTTTACATTCCCTTTTTGTACTAAGTCTTCCTAATTCAGTGGATAGCTCACACTAACAGCATATCTCAATTTGGACCAGTCATATTTCCAGGGCTCAATAGCCACATTTGGCTAGGGACTATCATATTGGATAGCATGGCTCTAAACAAACAATACTGTGTCTTTTGACTCCTTGCCGAGTTCTAATTATGGGAAAATGAAGGTTTAGCTCTTCTAACACTGTGCTTTCTTTCACAGCTTCACATACATTATACTTTTTGATTAACTAAATATTCAATATTTACATTATATACCCCTGCAAATGTTAATTACAGCCAAGCACTGTGATGTGCTGTGATAATGCTTCCCTTCTTGTTTTTTTCCCTAAATTTAATAATCATCTTGTTTTTTATTAGCTTAAATATCTTTATAAATGTTATACTAACTCTTCCACACTGCCCAATGGCCTTTCAGTACAGAGTTCCATGGGTCAATCCCATCCCAGTGGCCTACCAACTTCCACATTCTTGCCTTATACCTCATTTTGGTCAAATTCATCTTCTTGTAGTTTTACACAGTTGAAAAGACAGGTACATTTTGCAGACTACCCAAAGCAATCTACAGATTCAATGCAATCCCTATAAAATCTCAATAGCATTGTTTGTAGAAATAGAAAAATTCATCCTAAAATTCATATGGACTCTCAAGGGACTCTGAATAGCCACAACAATTTTGAAAAAGAAAAACAAATTTGGAGGCCTCACACTTTCTGATTAAAGATTATGTTATAAAGCTACAGTAATCAAAACAATATGAGGCTGGCATAAAGACAGACATATCGATCAAAGGAATAAAATAGCAAACCCAGAAATAAACTCTTATTATAAGGTCAGATAATCTTCGCCAAGGGTGCCAAGACAACTCAAAAAGGAAAGGGCAGTCTCTTCCATAAATGATGTTGGGAAAACTGGATATCCACTTGCAAAAGAGTAAAGTCGGACCCTTATATATACACCATATACATGGAAAAAGGACATGAATAGACATTTTCCAAAGATGATATACAAGTGGCAAACAAGCATATAAAAAGATGTTCAACATCACTAATCATCAGAGAAATGCAAATGAAAACCACAATGAGCTATCCCGTTATGATGACTACTATTCAAAAAAATAACAATAGCCCAGAAAATCACAAATGTTAGAATGGAGTGGAGAAATTAGAAACTTTGTGCATAGTTGGGGGATTGTAAAGTGGCGCAATTGTATGGCAGTTCCTTTAAAAATTAAAAATAGAACTACTATATAATCCATTAATCCCTGGATATTCTGACAATATATCCAAAAGAATTGAAAGCAGAGTCTCAAGGAGATATTTGTACACCTGTGTTTATAACAGCATGATTCACAAAAGCCCAGAGGTGGGAGGAACCCAAATGTCCATCAACGGATAAATGGATAAACCAAACATGGTATGTACATACAATGAAATATTATTCAGCCTTGAACAGGAAGGAAACCCTGTCACATGCTGCAACATGGATGAACCTTCAGGACATAAGCCAGTCACACATAAGCCAGTCAAAAAGGCAAATACTGTATGATTCCACTGATATGAGTTATCTAAAGTAGTCTAACTTATAGAAACAGAAAGGTGGGATGAGGGGGAATGGGGAGCTGTTTCATGGGGATAGACTTTTAGTTTTGCAAGATGAAAAAGTCCTGGAGATCTATTTCACAACAATGTGAAATACTTAACACTTCTAACTGTATACTTAAAAATGGTTACGATGAGAGGTGGCCTGATGGCTCAGTTGGTTAGGGTGTGAGATCTTAACAAGGTTGCCGGTTTAATTCCGCATGGGATGGTGGGCTGTGCCCCTGCAACTAAAGATTGAAAACAGCGACGGGACCTGGAGCAGAGCTGCGCCCGCCACAACTAGATTGAAGGACAACAACTTGACTTGGAGCTGATGGACCCTGGAAAAACACAGTTTCCCAATATTCCCCAATAAAATTTATTTTAAAAAAATGGTTAAGATGATAAATTTTGAGTGTTTTTACCACGCTAATTTTTTTAAAAAATAAGACTGGTACAATGGCAAAAGGCTTGGCAATGACAACTCTCAACCCACCTCCTGAGTCATGCTGTTCCAATGTGCACTAATCGCTCTCAGCATCTGAAGCCCAGTTGTCATCCTGGGATCTCCCTTCACACTCTCCAGGAGATTCCCTTCCCTTCTCTGAAGTGATGGATTGTCTCTATTCCATGCCTTCCTCTTTCTTGGCTTATTCACTCTTTTGTATCTTCCAGGAGCTTCCTGAGAAAGAGGACATTTTGCAATGTTTAAGATTTGCCTGTTTGAATGTATCTTTTTTCCCAACCTTCTCACTTGATTCATAGTTTGGCTTGCTATAGAAATCTAGATTGGAAATAAGCATCCTTCGTACTTTTTAAAATACTATCCTCAGTCTTCTGGCTTCCACTGCTGCTGTGGCAAAGCTCAAAGCCCTTTTGATTGCTGATCTCTTGCATGTGACCTGTTTTTTTCTCTCTGTCTTCTTGTAGAATCTTCCTTATTCTCAAGGAAATGAAATTTCACAATTATGCTGGAGGTATTTTTTCACCCACTGTGCTGGGCAATCCTTGGGCCCCTTTAATGGCAAAATTCATGTCCTTCGGTTCTGAAAAATGTTCTCTCCTCCATGTTCTCTGTGTTCTCTCTCTTTCTGGGACTTTTACTGTTGGGTTGCTGGATCTCCTGGACTCATCGTCACATTTTCTTCTTTTTGTTTTCCTATTTTCAACTGTTTCTTTTTTGCTCTACTGTCTGGGTATTCCCTCAACTTTTTACACAACCCTTCTTTTGAGTTTTTCACTTCTGATATGTTGCCAATATCCAAGGATTATTTTTGTTTCCAAGCATTACTTTTTATAGCATTCTATTCTTCTTTCATGGAAGAAATCTTCTCCCTGAGGATATTAATGTCTTGTTTTCTTCTAATGGCATAATCTGTTTCTTCCAAGTTGCTTTTCTGTTTATTTTGGACTTTCTCATGTTTGATGCTGTCCTCACATAGCTGGTCACCTGCTCATGTTTAAAAGAAAAGGAAAGGGCTGTATGCAAGCTTTAAGCTGGAGGATTGGGTTCACTGACTTTGAGCTTTACTGTAGAATTATCTGGGCAATACAATGTCCATATCTTCATGTGTTTCCGCATGCACAGCTCAGATTCTCTAGGGTATACTCTTCTAGCCCCTCCCTGGAGATTGAAGACTGACTGCTAAGTTCAGAGATCTAAACTGGGGTCGGGGTGGGGGAATCTTCAGTATACATGTGCATTGTCGTGCATATAACCCCTCTTTTCATACAGGTTCTGTGCCTTGCATTCCTAGCACAGACACCCGGATTGCCACATCCCTTACTCTCCCCTCCCCACCATCCGCATACACGTGGTTCCAACTGTCAGCTGCAGAGTCTTTGGACATCCTGATTTAGAGCAGGTGGCTCTCAGCTTTGTCCTTGGCCAGTTTAAGGTTTAGCTGCCCTGCGTCTACTATACCAGTTGTTACTCTGCCACCTGCTTCCAAAAGGTTAAGGGTTTTTGACTCCTATGTGCTCCGTCCTTATAAAGTTTTGTCTTCAAAGGAAATCTTTCTGTAGTTTTAGTGGAGGTTTGAAAGGCCAAAAAAAAAATATTTGTGTAATCTGCTATATTAACCCAGAAGTCCCCAAAATGCATCTATTTTTTAAAAAAATTCAGAACACGTAATATAGTATCTTCCCATGTGGGTGGGGAAACAAAGATGAGACTATTTATAAGCTGAGCGATATATAAAAAAGCATCTGGATGAGAGTACTCACACTTTTTACTTTGTGTCCTATACGGGTTTCTTTCTTTCTCTCTTTCCTTCTTCCTTCCTTCCTTCCTTCCTTCCTTCCTTCCTTCCTTCCTTCCTTCCTTCCTTCTTTCCTTCCTTCCTTCCTTCCTTCCTTCCTTTCTTTCTAACCATAAGCACAAATAATTTGTAAAGAACTAGCTTAAAAATACATTTTAAAGAAGAATGAAATCTCACCATTTGCAACGATACGGATGGACCTGGAGAACATTATGCTAAGTGAAATAAGTCAGACGGAGAAAGACAAATACCATATGATCTCACTTATATGTGGAATCTAAAGTATAGAATAAATGAACAAACGAATCAGAAATAATCTCAGAGATATAGAGAAAAAACTGAGGGTTGCTAGATGGGAGTTGGGGGGGTGGGCATGAGGGAGAAGGTGAGGGGATTAAAAAGCACAATTGGTAACCACAAGATTGCCACGGAGATACGAAAGACAGTTTGAAGAATATAACCAATAATGTAAAGATTTTGTAGGGTATCCGATGGATACTTGTCTTATTAGGGAGACCACTTCATGGACGGTGTAGATGCCTGACCACTTCAGTGTACACCTGAAGCTGAATAGTAATGAATGTCAACTATAATTTAACATATATATAGTCACAGGATGTGGAGTACAGCCTAGGGAATAGAGTCAGTGGATCTGTAACAGCTATATACGATGTCAGAGGGGTAGTAGATTGGGGGAGAGGGGATTATCACTTTGCGAGGGGTATAAATGTCTAATTATTACATTATTTTGTACACCTGAAACTAATAATAATAATAATAAATACATTTTAGAGACCTAGCTGCAAAAAATAATCTTTAAGAAAAAGGCATCTCACAGGCCAGCACTAACCTCCCAGAACCCATTACTTCTCTAGCTGGTCAATGGTATCAGACCAGTTATGTAGCTAGAAAGCACACAAGCTCTAAGCCTGACTTTAGAAATCTTGGAAAATACTCCCCCCACTTAAGCCATTCTGCTTTCAAGTACAGAAACAACCTAGATGTTGATTTCCAATCCAGAAAAAGAGAAGTATTCTACAACAGAACAGGCCACACCACCTTGGCTCCTGGAGTACTTTCTGATCACACTTGCCCACTCCGTTCACCACGCCCTCACCTGTCCCCCTCTCCCCCCCCCCCCCCCCCCCCCCAGCTCAGGAGCACACTAGTTAGGGCTTTCCAGCTAACTGCAACCCTGAACATGTGTGTCTGAGTGATTCATGTATCTCATAAGCCAAAGCTGCTCCAAGTCTGCTCCCATGGAGACTTCATCCCTTTAATAAGCATTTATTTGAGGCAGAAGATCATAAGGATTAACCCATCCAGACTGATTCCACTCCGCACTCTACTACCGACTAGCAAATTACTTAACCTCTCTGTGCCTCAGCTTCCTCACTGATAAAATAATCATGGTAATAATATCTGCCTTGTAGGTTCCTGGGAGGACTACGTGACTTGATACTTATAAATGGTTATGAATCACCTACCCTATACCAGAGACGGTTCTGGGTCCTCAGAAGTCATCAAAACAGAGATTCCTGCTCCCATAGAGCTTGTAGTTAAGTACGAATGACACGATTCTGTTTTTGAAAAACACATACACATATAAAGAACAAGTCATAACACATTGTAGTAAGATCCACAAAAGAAGAATAAAAGTGTGACAAAGGTTACCATGGAGAACTATTTCTCGACAAACTCTTGTAGCCCAGGCAGGAATTCAGTGGTGACACAACAAAATTGCTCAGAAAAACTTCCTCTTTGCCAACACTTGAAGCATGTTATAGATCCTTCTACATAGGATTGCATTTAAAAAGAAAAGTCCCGTTTTATAAAAGTGGGACAGACCACTAGAGTGTCCTAATAAACCAATAGCAGATGTCAATGTGCCTATGCCTTGGAGAAAAGGTGAGCTGTGCATGTTATTTCTCCCCCCAACTACAATGTAAGTGCCTGTTTGCTCTCTTCAGTAATAAAAGAATTGCTTACATTTACTAGTGCACTAAGTTCAAAGACATTGCAAGCTTTACCTTGGATAGTCCCTACTTTCAAAATGCCAACTTTCTGGTTTGTGGGGACACTCCCACATGCCCGAGGAAACACCTCAGAGCCTCCCTACCCCATCTCTGCCTCCGGCCAATAGTTTATTTGGCCTGTTAAACATGTACTTAGAGAGGTGCCCTACACCACAGAGCACGCCCGTCTATCAATCTTAGATCCTGTCTAGGTTATAGTTTAAAGCAATTTGCAATGATTTCTAAGGAATGAAATCCCTGAGGTTATTAACCAAAAGATCTGAGAGAGCACCTTTAATACTTTCATTCCCACAGGCCAAGGAATTCAATGGACTATGATAGCTATGAATTTCCATCTTCTTCTCCTGAATTATCTAGGCTTCAAGCCTCGATGGAAACCATGATAGTCTGTGGCCTTCAGCCTGACTCTGTCCCTGGCTTTCATGGTCCAAGGGGTTTCCCCAGCAGTTCAGTCAAAGAGAGAGAGGAAGGGTAATTTACTAAGTACTTCCCTTCCCTACAATCACGAGGCCCCTTCTATTTCCTAGCTGAGACATTCAGATTAGAAAGTATCTTTGAAGGTGGCCAAGATGGAACATGAAAGTGACCTTATGATAAAGAGAACATAAAAGGCACACGTATATACATGTGCCCAACTAAGTATCAATATATGAGAGATGGGCCTTGGGTGATTGGAACCAGATGAGATAGATGAAGGGGGAGACTTAAGGAAGAATTGAATATAAGCTTCATTCATGCCTTAAACAAATTTTTATTCAAGTATATGCTGGATACTGGAGAAACGATAGTGAGCAAAATCAGTCATGTTACCTGCTTTCATGGGACATACAATAGGTTGGGAAAGACTGAAATCAATCAAGCAGTTATACAAATGAGCGTGTGAATTACAGACTGATATACATGTGGAAAAAATGGTTCTAGGAGTGCCTGTAACGGGAGCTTGACAAACTGGAAGCAGTTAGGAAAGATTTTCTTAGAAAACTAAGCCTTGAGCTAAGATCTGAAGGGTGAATAGGATTTGACTGAGCAAAGGAAGAAGAGAAAAGAGTGTTGCAGGAAAGTGCTTGATTTGGCAGCACATATACTACAATTAAGACGATACAGACACGATCAGCGTGGCCCAGGCACAGGGAGGACACGCACATTCTAAAGTGTCCCATATTTTTGTACCCCTGTGCAGTTTGCACCTTGATGCAAACACTTTTCCCCTACAGGTTCTATCTCTTGTTTGACACAAAGAAAACTAGTCCCAGGAGACGGAATTAAGAAAAAAAAAAGTTTCCAGGAAAAAGAGCTGCTCTATTCAGAGAACTTGAAGAAAGAGCACAGAGAAGAAAGGAATGGTATAAGACGAAAGAGCCAGACTTTGCAGCGTGCTGGAGGTGACATCCTGTTACGTCCAGACTAGCAATCACAGAGACTCATGGAAGGTTTCTAAACCAGGTGGTAGAGAGGAGGCAGAATCACACTGTGAAAAGTGTAGGCTGAGACCACATGGAAAGTGATGGTCCAGGTGAGACATGATGAAAACTTGGGCAGGGTGGTAGCAGTGGAGACAGATGGAAGGAAATAAAGCTGAAAATTATTGACAAGGGGAAATTGGCAAGACTTCCTGAACATTACCTAGGAGGTGAGGGAGAGGAAGGTATCTGCAGTGACTCCTAGGTTTCTACTCGGAGCTTGAGGAAGAAGGGAGTAGCGCTGGATCAGCTGCGATGAGGGAGAAGCAGGTAAGGTGGTGTGCCCTGGAGCTGAATGGGTGGGTCTGTCTAGGGTCTGTCTTTCTGAGGAGGAATGTTTGAGCTGCTTTATGGTAGGAGATAACACGAGGATGCCTCCCCCAACCCCCCGCCTCCCCAGTAGGCCACTGCTTTTATGGACCGAATGCTGGAGAGGAGTCAGGAAACTTCTGGATCAATTTTGGACTTTGCCACTGAGTAGTTGTGGCAAACTACTAGACGTGGTCTTAGCCACGTCAAGCTACCTCTCCAGATTTCAGTTCCCCTTCTTCCCATATCAGAATCTCCTGAAGTGCTTATTGAAATGCTCATTTATGAACATTTCTCTCCACTGGATGATGAAAAAGCATAGACTGAAAAGAGTTCCCTAAGGTCACATAGGTAATAAGAGCCAGAAGAACGAAGGCTCAGATCCAGGTCTGACGTACCCTAAAACTGTAAAGATGAGGAGAGGAGAGGAGGGAGAAGGCCCCAGGCAGCGAGTGGTTCCACAATGTCACCAGTGATATGTCATGATGTAATAGGGCCAGCTTTGGGGAAACGCTGGAGCTGCCCTTGCGCCTCCTGGTTGGATGGTGCTACAATTCAGTTTCATTATTTCGTCATTTCCTCTATTGACCCAGGGAAGGCACCACCACAGCCTCAACCAGAGACACACACAGGACTTTGACATTTCACAAAATAATCCTTAAAAGAAGCCTAAAATTTCCCTCTAAAACCCATTGCAAGAATCAAATCTACCTCAGCTCTACCCTGAAACTATTTCTCAATCCAGATACCAATAGGATTTTTGAAAGCATTTCAGGATGTTGACTCTACAGAAACCACAACAAACATGTAATTGAACTTCTGAAAATTGAGCTTGACACATCAAACTGTCATACGATTTATGAGATGTTTTCAAAAAAAAATCATGTGAAATTAAAGAGAGCTCTTCAAAAGCATCAAACTCCCAGGAAGAAATTATTTTGTTGGAACTGATTTTTTTTTTTTTAATTTTCCACATAATTAAACTCCAAGGTTGATCTGAATTTCTAGGGCACTTCGAGCTTTTAAAGATCTTTGTTGTTTCCTGATGGTTTCCAGTAGGCTTGTTGTGTTTTTCCAACTAGTCTGGAATAAAGTCTAGTACCTCCTTTTGCATTCCCTTCAGTATCTAGTCCATGTTAAACACCTAGCATAGTAGCAGGTACATAACAATAGTACTGAGAGTAAGCATTTATTGAATATTAAATATTTTACCTTTATTATCTGATTTGATCTCCACAACAAATACAAATGGAGAAGCTGAGGCACACAGCTGGTAAATGGCAGAGCTAGAATTCCCACCCAGGTCTACATGGTTCCCAACATCCATGAACCAATCCCCCACGTAACACCCCTACGTACCAAATGACGCATCTCTTCCTTCCTGTGTTTTCCTCTCTTTCTTCCAAATGCATTCTCATACTCTCTTCATCACTGGCATAGTTATAGAAGCTCTTTTTTTTTTTTTTCATTTTGGTCACTTTATTAAATGACATTAAATAGTTTAAGTTTCAACTACTAAACAGCACTTTGGATGGTGAAACATAGATACTATTATTGTCATACTTGAATGCTTTTCTTTAAAAACACAATTCCATTCCTTATATATATTGTGAAACAGCCTTAAAGGAAGAAGTGACATTTTCTACAGTACTTAAGATGGTACAGAATTAAAAAGCACTCTAACAGAAAAAAACGCAAGTCTTCATGACTGTATGATTTCAGCAGCCAAAGCTGGGTGATGGACTAAAATATTACTGTACATCCAGGATGAAACATACAATATCATAATACTGAGCAAAAATGCTTTACACCCAAAGAAATGAAACAAATTACAAAATGTGGAGAATTTAGCAGGCAAAACTGTATTATAAGCAACATTTTAAATCATCATTTTTAAGCCATTGCAACTACTTAATATGAAATATGAAAATGAGCCTTTTAGTATCTTAGTGATGTGATTTCTGTCATTAAATATTTGTTAAAACTTGATGTTATACTCAAAGTACGTATTATATAACTACAATGTCAAGTGAGATGAGTGTATGCAAAATGGTCCAAGTTGTATTTCAAACACTCTTATTTCCAATTAATCCGTCTATTCTTTAAGAATAATAATCTGTATTATTCTTTAAGTCATAGTTTCATCCATGGTAAAAAACGTTTAGAAGGTTGCCTAAAATATTCACATCTATGTCTTTGAGCAAGTAATTAGACCATGTTGAAAGTTCCCAAGTCTGGTAAATCAGGTTTAAAGGATTCTGGACTTACAGAAATACCAACTGATAACAGTTGGCCAGAGTGTACTGCCTTCAGATATTTATCTTATAAATCTTGTCTTTTCCATTTCTTTTAAAGCAAACACATTTTCCTCCCAAATTAAATAAACTTGATTATGTGTCTGGCATAATACACAAATATATGGAAACTGTTAGTGATAACTCACCATTAGAAAGTGGGGGAGGTGGGGTTGGGAGGTTGGATCCACCAAAACTCACAAAATTCTACGTCACAAACCTAGTGCTATTGGATATTTTACTACAAGTTCTTTCGATATAAAAATGGAAATTTCTTAATCATCCAAACAACTCCAAACCGTTTTAGCTAATATTAAACTCATTCTAATCCAGTGATAATTTAGCACAAATCCTCCATCCAGCTTTTTTTTTTCTGGAATTCCTTACCTGTTTTCACTATCTGTTACAACACCATCTCAAAAACGATTTTGCATCAAAATTTGAATCAATTCCCATAGTCTAACAAACTGTTTCTTTAAGAAACACAAGCAATCAAATTGTACATAAATACATTTATAGGTTATTTTTAGAGGCCTGGATTAAGGAAAAAGCAATGTAATGATTTGCTAGTAAAACTTCATAAAAGGGTACTAGATAAATTACTTTTGACCATAAAATTGCCTCACAGATATAAACTGAAAAAAAAAATCAAACATTGAAATGTAATTGACTTAAAAAAATGTAGGCAAGTTGAGGGAAAGAATATGATGATGAGAGAAAAGAAGAGGCTTCTTTGGAAGCCAGTGATCCTTATCTGTAAGAGGAATTATTTCACAATATTAACAGTCCTGGAAGTTGTTAAAGCACGTTTCTCCTGTTAATTTCAAGTCAGCAATAGTTCTGCCATTTTGATATTGTTTATAAACATCATGATGGTTATACAAGATGTTATTTTAAGGAAAATCTGTGAGTTTCATATCAATGGATGAGACTGTAAAGTGCTAGAACTTTTTTAGACAATCTTAAATGCACACACTAGCTGCTAAAGCAATTCCATTGTTAGAGATATAGCCAAAGGATGTACTCAAACAAATATGCAAGAAAACCAAAACTAAATAATGTTTCCTACAATATTGTTTACATAGAAAATGACTGGAAAGGACCTAAACGTCCTTCAGTAGGAGACTGACTAAATAAACTATATTACTTTTTATGGAATATTTCATAGCTCTTAAAAAAGAATAAGGTAGATGTGTGTGTGTGTGTGTGTGTGTGTGTGTGTGTGTGAGAGAGAGAAAGACTGATTGGCTCTTCTTGAGTTGGGAATTTATGCTTTGTCCAGTCAACAGTGGCCAATGGTGGGTCACACTGGATAGAGGTGCTGGGGACTTGTCCCTGTGGGTGAGGAGGGCTGATGACCAGAGTGAGCTGACACCTCCTTCAAAGTGGCCATCATTTCCTTAGGACACATTCTGAGAAGGAGAGCTCCCAGGTCCAAGGGCATAACCACTGACCTGGCTAATGCCACCAGTGGCGGGCCCTGTGAACAGTGGGCCGTGGAGATTTAAATGAGCTGGCACTTGAGCCTGCTGTGTGCAGGGAGCAACTCCTCAGGACGTGCCACCTATTTCCTTAGAAAAAAGACTTTGACTCTTTCCAAGTTCTGTAGCATAGAATACTGAAGAGAAAATGTTTAGCTTGAAAAAATTTAAAGGCAGGTGTTGGTTACATACTTGTTCTTGGTGAAATTCAACGTGAAGTTCCTTTTGGGAAAAAATAAAGCCTGCACTCTGCTTTCCAGCCCAGATGAACCAGCATAGGTGTGACTTTGGGTGCCATTTGTGTGTAAAGATCTTCAAGAAAGACTAAATTGAAACAGAAGAAATAGAGTAGCTTGACCTCACCTTTGATTAGTTAAACTAAATAAAACATGTATACCTATAACAGGTATCAGTTTTGAAGTATTTCCTAGTGTATGTTTGTTCCCTTATCAGCAAGCTTAGTTCTATCCCTGAATTCTCCACTTACCCTAGACAAAGGCATAGCACTAGACGTGGGCTGGAAGAGGATATGCCGTAGGAGAAGTCTCTAGCAGGCTGGAAGGAGATGTAAAATAAAAGCTTGAGGATCAGTGGGCTGTGTAAGGAGAGAGATGGAGGTGGGGAGGGCAGAGGGTCAGACAGGTATATTATGGAAATCCTGCCTCCCGAGCCAAAATCCCAGAGGGTGAGTATTAGGTTAAGTGGAAACTTGAAAGTAGAGGGACTCTTGCTCCTTTTCCATTTGACAAGCTGGGAAGATACTGCCTCATATTGTTCCCTGCATGTTGCATGAGATAAGGGGGAAAAAGGGCCCAGCGAGTATTTTCTTGAAAGGAGCTGTGTCAAAGTGAAAGGAGGCTATTTAAAGCAGAAGACAGTGAGTTCCTGTTAACTGGCACAATTAGGCTTCCTTGCTGCCTGGTGGGGAAGGAGTTGTGAAGGAAAAAATATAATCTATCACTTAGAGCAAAACAGAGTTGCTAAATTTTGTACACCCAAGTGTAGGGAGTGAGTTAATTTGTGACCCAATACACAAAAACTATTATATATTGCACAAAACTTCCAGAGCTCTTCAAGAGGCTACCTTTGGGGAATAGGATTAGGGGGTTAGTGGGTGTTCAGGGAAGGAAACTTTATCGCTTTTATAATAAAAATTTTTTTTAACCATTTCAAATAGCTATCATCAGAAAATGTCCACCTCCCATTTATACTCTACTTCTGCAAAAAAAATTAAAATAGTACTTTGCTGGCAACCAATCATTTCTTCTATTTTATTGATCACAGATGAGCTCTCCAGTCCCATATTCAATCCAAAGGAGGGCCCAAACTCTTTAAGAGTAATCACACTTGAATCTCATTAAACCAGAAGGATCAGATTAAGTCTTGCATCACACATATCAGCAACAATTCCCTAAATTAGAGGCTTACAGTTATAAAAGATTCATCTGTTCATTAATTCATTCAATAAGTACTTTTTTGAGAGTGTATTATGTACCGGATGCTTTTATAGGAACTGGGATACAGTGGTAAATAAAGACAAAGTCCCTGCCTTCTGAAAGCTTTGATTCTAGTGGGAAAGGTGGACAATGAGTATGTTTGCAAATAGATAATGTATCTCAGCTAGAGCTAAATACTAAATACTATGATAAAAATGAATCAGGAATGAGCTCTCAACCATGAAGAGACACAGAGGAAACTTAAATGCATATTACTAAGTGAAAGAAGCCAATCGAGAAAAGCTACATATTGTGTGATTCCAATAATATGACGTTCTGGAAAAGACAAAACTGTGGAAACAGTAAAAGGATCCGTGGCTGCCAGAGGATGGAGGAAGGAAGGGATGAATAGGCAGAGCACAGAGGATCTTTAGGGCAGTGAAACGACTGCGTGTACTATAATGGTGGATACATGTCATTATACATTTGTCAAAAACCATGGGATATTTAGCACCAAGAGTAAACCCTGATGTAAACCATGGACTTTGGGTGGTAATGATGTGTCAGTGCAGGTTATTGATTGTAACAGATGTATCATTCTGGTGCTGGATGTTGATAACGGGGGAGGTTCCGGACGGCGGGTGGGAAGGGGAAAGGGGAAAGGGGGCGGTTATACGGGAAATCTCTGTTCCCTCCACTCAGTTTGGCTGTCAATCTAAAACTGCTCTAAAAACCAAAGCTTATTTTTTCTAAGTTAAAAAAAAAAGTCGGAGTAAGGGAAAACATGAACAGTGGTCGGGATTATTTTAAACTGAATTCTCATTGGACTCAGCAAATAATTTTCATTGAAAAAATGTTTTTAGCAGGTAAAATTACTCCACTTCCAGTATTTTGCCTTTTAATTTTTTTTTTTAAACACAAAATAGCAACGTAAAAGGAATGCAAGCATAAGAGTTCTGTAGATTAGCAAATCGTACACATTATGAGGGCATATAAGGAAGGTTAGGTGTGATGGTAAATTTTATATACCAACTTGACTGGGCCATGTGGTCCCCAGATAGTTTAACCATTATTCTGGGTGTGTCCGTGAGGGTGTTTCTGAATGAGATGAGCATTTGAATTTGCAGATGGAGTAAAGCAGATGGCCCTCCCCAAAGTGGATGGGCCTCATCTAATCCATTCAAGACTTGAATACAACAGAAAGACTAAGGCAGAATTCCATCTCTCTCTCCCTTTCCCTCTCCCTCTCTCAGTTCCTCCCTCCCTCCTTCCCTGAAAGCTTGAGCTGAAACATTGATCGTCTCCTGCCCTCAGACTAAAACTTGTGCCATCCTGGTTCTCAAGCCTTTGGACTCAGACTGGAAGGAATGACAACTGCACCACCAATGTTCCTAGGTCTCTAGCTTGCCGGCTGCAGATCTTGAAATTTCTCACCCTCCATAGTCATGTGAGCCAATTCTTTATTAAATCAATATCTATATCTATATATTTCCATCCCATTGGTTCTATTTCTCTGGAAAACCCTAATACGATAGCGTACTTACCTGAAGTTCTATTGGAGTTTTGAGTCAATGGAGCACAAAGTTAGCACTTTGTGGTCTACTCAGAATTATAGTGAGGCGAGTATTGTTACAGTGTTATTTTATAGGATAAGGAAAGGGAGACTCGGGGGTCCAGCAATGGTCTGGGATGCGGCAGAGCTGGTGCCCAAACTCAATTTCAAAGCCCAATTCTACAGCAGTCTGTAGACAAACAGATTGTATGTAACTAGGGTTTTATTTAAATTCCAGTATATTAAGTGAGAACAGAGGCACATTCTGATAGTGACCCAAATATCTTTCGGCTTGGCTGGCAATTGGCTTTCTTGCCTTGTTTTAAGTCCATGCCTTGGAGAATCTTGGGTCATAAAGGTCTGCTTAACTTTTTAATACTGGATCTCAGAACAAAAGGGAGGTCCCCTGGTAGATACACCCCTGGGCTTCCCAGATTTGGTGTACTAAAGAAGCTGTTAGGATTCTTACGGCTCTAAGATTGAATTCATCCCCAATGGGTGAACTGCTATTTGTCCCAAATCAGACCTGGGAGGCAACTTCCAGACTCTTTCCTAAAAGCATGAGTTTTGGAATCTTGGGTTTGAATCTGGCTTGGCTGGCTACCTCCTAGCTGTGTGATGATAGGTGAGTTAATTGACCTCTCTGAACTTACGTGTCCCATCTATTAAATGTAGAGTATTGATTTGTATGAATGAATGTGTTCCACAAATGTTTCTTGGCTATTTCCTATGTGCCAGACACTGTGCCAGATGCCAGGCATATAAAGATGAACAAGAGAAAGTCCTCTACTTTCCAGAAGTGCCCACTCTAGCAGGGGAGACACATAAGCAAACCATCATTCTAATGCCACATAATAATTCCGACAGACATATAGTGAGTGGTGGCATCTCACCTTCTAGCACTTACGTGGGTCCAATTGTCCTTTCCTTTCAGCCTAATGAGAGGATTACACATCTGCCCCCTTGCAGTTAGGCAGGGCTGTGTAACAGGGCTGGCCAGTAGGCGAAGAATGGGTATGACATGGTCACCGCTGGGCCACTACATTTAACTACCAGCATGGTACTCCCAGTATTTTCTTCTCCTGCCACATCGACCAGAGAAGCCAAGAGTTGTGGATGGTACAATTACAAGATAGGGAAGCCTCCCTCAGCTTCTTTAGGCAGGTCACTGAGGGAAGCTGCCCAAGAGAATAGCCCAGACAGCAGGCAGACTTTGACTGACCAAACCATAAACTGGTGTGAAGCCATTGATATCTGAGGGCTGTAAGTCACTCCAGCGTGATCTGGCCTCCCGAATTCAGAAAGCAACCTACAAAGGGCATTCTGCAAGAGTCAGAGATTGACGGCGTGCTAAAGGATGAGTGTGAGGAGCCAGGGGAAGGGGAAGGGAGGACCATCAGAACAGAGAGGAGGCAGAGCAAAGGCCTCGAGGGCTGCAGCGGCCTGCTCAGGGGGTAACTACAAATAGTTGGTGTGTGCTGGAAGGCAGAGCGAGTGGCACGGGGGCAAGAGAGACTGGGGAGGGATACAAAGCCACACTGTGGAGGGCCCCCGGGGGGCACCTTAGCAGCTTGGTCCTACTCCTGGAGGAGACGGGGACCATGCGGGACTTCTAGCAGAGAAGTGGCAGCTCATCTGTGGTTACGCAGAGGAGGGATGGGGGCAGGACTACCGTGTTTCCCCGAAAACAAGACCGGGTCTTATGTTGATTTTTGCTCCAAAAGACGCATTAGGGCTTATGTTCAGGGGATGTCATCCTGACAAATCATGCTAGGGCTTCTTTTCTGGTTAGGTCTTATTTGTGGGGAAACACGGTCGAGGCAGGAGATCAAGATGAAACTAAACAACTTATGGAAAGTACCTACTGTGGTACCTGGCAGACAGAAGTACACCACTTCCCTTTCTCTTCCCCTGCTCATATATTCATGTAGTTTTAGAAACTAGCCAACCCTGTAGCTCGGCAATCTTACGTTCAGGACTCTAGAGAAATAAAAGCTCAATTATGTAAGAATGTAGGTACAAGGGTGTCTCCTGAAGCCTTGCCTGTCGAGCAAGGAAACGGAAAACAACCTGGATGTTCCTCAAGAGGAAACGAGTTGAATCAATCATGGAACGTGCTATATGACATATTGTTACAAAAGAATAAAAGCTATGTTAGCTGACCTGGATGGGGTATTCACGATCTAGAGTTGAGTGAGAAAAACAAGTTGCAGGGTAGTGCTCATTGTATGAGTGCATTACTTTAAGAAAACAAACACATAACACAACCCTGTCTGTGTAATCAGAGTGGCTGCTTGTATCCATTCACGTGAGCCTCCAGCAGAGTGTGGAAGGTAAGGCAGCTGTTAGCAGTGCTCATCGCAAGGGACTGGCCGTCTTGCCATCGCAACAATCAGCATGTATTACTCTTAACGATCATTTTTAAATGAATAGAGAAATGGAAACAAAAACAGTGTCTTGGAGAAGTGGAATTGGTAATGCTCTTCCTATAGTGATTGCCAAGGCATAAAAACCAATCTTTCAGCCAGATGATTCCTCTTCTGGTTGAAGTTTCCTCTTGCCACTGGAATGTGATTGTTTTTAAAGCAAATGCTCTACCTTGAGTTCTCTCTGATTACTAATTCCAGTGGATTGGACTCAGACTCTCAGGGGATTTCAACAGATCCAGGCCTCAGTGCTAATTACGCCACGATAGGAAGCCCTGTTCACTTTTAGGAAATGAATGGGCCTTCCCACCAGGATAAGCAAATTACTTTAGGCTATGGGGAAAAGGCAACCAATCCTCCACAAATATATATTAGCCTTAAAAGACCAAGGACATGCAAATCAAGCTGAATCATTGGAAGTTCTTCGAGGGCTGGAGCCAAGGCTTATAGTAGGTGCTGATGAATTGAATCTAAATTAATTAAAAGCACGCACCTCAGATATAGAAAACCTGTTCTGATTTGCCAGCCTTTTCCAACGGGGTGCTATGAAAAATAACATCACCCATCTTTCCAGATACACAATATTTGGAGATACTGGCATGCTGAACTTAAGGTGTCTGTGGGACTGCTAAAGTGAAAATGTCCAGCAAATAGTGAAAATATCTAGACTATCCAGAATACAGGGGCAGATTGGAGCCGAAACATAAACTCGGGAGTCATTTGTATGAAAGGGTAAGCGAAGCCTCACTCACAAGGATGAGCTGGTCACAGAAGGCAAAGAGGAAAGAGTACCTGGGACAGTTTAGTGAGCTCCGTTAGATACGCAGCTTAGAGGGGTGGTTAACAGCACAGAGTCCCTGGGGTCCAGTCTTGGCTCTACCCTTTTTCCAGCTGGGTGCTCTTGGGCTTGTTACTTAACATTTTTAGTTCTCCATTTTCTCATCTGAAAAAAAAAGTTAATAACCATAGCTCCCCTAGAAAATTGTGGTAAGGACTTCACGAGATAATATATACAGAGTACTTAGAGGTTCTAGGGTACATGTGAGCCCTCCCAAATGTTGTAATCTCAGGGATCAGCTAGGACAACGGACAGAGAAGCAGCCGCAAGGAGAAAGGAGGAAGGAACAGCAGGGAGGGAGAACAGACAGAGACCAAGCAGGAAGGCATGGTCAGGAGCTTCCGATATGCCAGTGGGGAAAGTAAGATTAGGGCTAAAATGCTTCCATCGGATTTAGCAACAAGGAAGTCTACAGGACCGGGCCAAAGCTGTCCCAGGGAGAAAGTGAGACAGATTGTTTCCAAAGCAAAATAGGCAGCATGACCAGCATTCTGACAGATCCACAGGATATCTTAAAAGAAGGTTAAAGGAGGTAAAAGTAAATTTTCATTTAATTAATATCGTTCTAAGTATCAAAGTAATGCATGATCAATGCAGAAAACCTGGAAAACAAAGAAAAATACAAAGAGGGAACAAAGTACCACTTAGTCCACCTTCCAGAGATACCTACATTTTTTTCTATGTACCTGTATTTACATTAGGGTGTAGACACTAATAGTTCATCTTGTCATGTGACAAACATAGTCTGTATTCACTCAAAACTTTGAAAACCTACTATTTAAAGATACTCGAGGAAAACTTAGAATATTCTGATCATATCAGAGTAGACTAAGCTTTTTAAAGTATGTCACAAAAATCCAGAGCCATAAAAGAAAGGATATAAAGTCAGCTTCATGGAAATCTAAACTTTCTGCCTGGCAAAACAAAACAGTATAAGCTAATAGAAAGATGAATAATAAACTAAAAATACACGTGAAAAACTAAAGTTTACCTTTCGGAGTGTATGAGATCAATATGAAAAGGATCAATAACCAACAGAAAATCAGAGAAAGGATATGAACATAGAGTCGAGCCAAAAATGAAATAAAAATGGTTTTCAAATATCTGGCCAGGTGGTCCATCTTAACTTATACTAAAAGAGATGCAACTTAAAACTATACCGAGATACTTTTCCCTCACCAGTTCAGCAAAGACCAAGACTGATACTATCACGTGCCGATGAGAGTATGAATAGGTGTTCTCTCACATCTTGCCAGAGGAAGTATGATATTGGTGCCAATCTCTATCTGTCTCTATCAAATTGCCCATATCTTTGAGTACGTACCTCCATTTCTAGGAAACTATCCCACTGACACTCTCTCACATGTGAAATCACAACATGGACCAAATTATTCACTGTAGTGTTTATCTGTAATAACAAGAGATTGGAAACAACCTAAAATTCCATCAATGGGGGACTGGTTAAATAAAGGTAATACAAGGGCTAAGAGAAAAAAGGCAGCCCTGTATCTCCCGAAAAGGAATGATTACTAAAATACATTCAATAAAGAAAGCAAGGTACACAACAGTATAATGAGTGCACCACCACTTATGTAGAAGAATAAAATTAAATCATGAGCAATATGAATATTTTGCTTATCAGTGTATGGAGTATTTCTAGAAGAAACCACAAGATAAAAACTAGTAGAAGTGATTGCCCCGAAAGAGGTAAACTGGTTGGCTCAGTCAGGGATGGAAGTGGCCTCACTGGGTACCCGTTGGTGCCTCTCGAATTTTGTGCCAGGGTATGTGTTACCTATACAAGCAAGTAAATAAATTAAAATATTTTAAAACAAAATAAAATCTATAAGCCACTTTGTCTTTATTTTTGTGTGTGGCCGTTATATTTTTTCAGCTGTCTTTCCCCTTCCTACTTTGTCTGCGTTGATCCTTTTCTATGTCCCTTCTCTTCCCTTTTTTCCTTTGCCCCACATCTGTCTAATATGACAACTAAACAAACCAAAAAAAAGCATCTGCTGACAATTCAGTACCTAAACTATACCGATAACTGTGCTTCATGGTTGTGACTTCATTTAATTCTTACAACCACCCACAGAAGGGAAGTTTTCTTTTCCACAATTTACAAATGAGGAAACTCAGGCACAGGAGATTGAAGCGCCTGACCCAAAGCCATAGTGGTGATTAAGTGATGGGGCTGGCATTTAAACCAAGTCTGTCTCTAACATCCATGCTTCTTGTAGTGAACTGTACAGCTTGCAATATGGAATACACATATACACGTATCTATTTTGGATTGTAGAATAAAGTATTACAGTCTGTTTCTAATTTGAAAAGCCAGTGAGCTTAATATTTTATATGACTTTTTTTAAAGCACATATACAAGAAATTTTTTGTGTGAATTATATTATTTCTTTTTTCTAAACTGTTGGTGATTATTTTCAACAAATCCGTTGAAAGAAGACCCCACCTTTCACTCATTCCTCAGCCCCGACCTCCTAGCAAGTGCTCAAAACTGTGCTATTCATTGACATTGAAAGATGGAGCCCTCAAGAAACTCTCAGCCAACTACAGAGAGAGCAACACGAATGTTTCTTGGGCCCCTATTATATGCCAGACAGGGTGCTAAGCACTTCACATAGGTTCTAACAACTGTATGATGTAAGGTACAACTGCTACCTCCCATTTTACAAATGAAAAAACAATGACTTCAGTAAGTTCTCAGCAGACCACAGCTTGTAGTTTACAGGACAGAAGTTGGAACCCCGGCAGTTTGGCTCCAGAGGCAGTGCCATCACAACACTGCCTGGAAACTGATTAGTACAGCATGTGATACTGCAGGACAGCCTGGAGGACAGCCCTCACATTCCTGGAAATGGTTCAGCAAAGGCTTCCCGGAGGGTCGAGGCATAGGTCTGAGTTGGGATGGAAGTTCAGAACACAGAGACGTCATGGCATCCGCAAAATGTCATTCTACCCTGCACTGACATTGTTATGAAAAGGCTTACATCCTTTAAAGAGGAAAACAATTGTAGCACAGAGCCTCATGTGATCTGCCTGGGAGCGGTGCCATGTAATGGAACCAAGTTTATGTAGGGAGTTTTATATTTTACTCAATATTCTGAAGTTTGACCATGACACAGTCCAGTATCAACCAGGTTCCTGTCATCAGACGGGTACCGTTAGCAGGAGGCAGGGGTTGGATTTAACGGCACTGTTTGTTTTCCTAATGCGATGTCCTAGAAATGTGCAACAGAACTTCAGCAGAGATGAATCATAAGGGGGATACAGTACAATAAGATGCAAAGCCAAGAATAACAGTAGAAGTGCTTTCCCGTGAACCTGATACAGTTAAGAGCTAAACTTAGGATCTAAGAAGCAATCCTTTGGGACCCTAAGAATGCTTCAGCTGTGGTTGGGATGGGACAGTGACAACGTAGAAATCCCTAGGCTTGTGGGCTGCTGTCTTGCTGCACCTAATTCTCTCACTGGACCAGTCTTCCATCCCTATCTATGCTGTGGCTCAAGAGTTGGGCCCAGCCTCTGCCCTATCCACCCAGGCAGGCGCTGGTACCTGGCTGGGCAAACCCAAGGGCATCTAATTCTGTAGAACACAAATTCTGTCCTGCGCACATCCAAACTCAGCTGGTAGCCTGTGTTTGTACAAATAACAGCCTTCATTTTGAGACATAGGAGCAGCATGATTTGACCAGATCATTTCTTTCCTGAAAAAAGAAAACCAATTCCTTTGAAAGCTTTATGGCCAATTATCTTACAACTATTTGTAAGATCAAATAATGACTTTGCTATATACTCTTCCTACACTCCCTAAGTGGTACCCAGATAATAGCCAATCTCTGGATTGCATTAATTTTTGCCTTCAAAATATCCCTCTGTTCCATTGAGGCCACTAGTGTGCGGGAAGATGCTTTAACAACTAGCTTCTGAGGGCCCTGGTTTGTAGCATTTGCCCATTTCCATAGTGTAAACACTCCTACCTTGTCTAATCTATTTTACCTCTCAAATACCAACTCTCAAATACCTCTCCTCTCAAATACCAACAAGCTTCTTTATGATTCTGGGAGCCTGTATGATCTTAGGTAAGTCATTTAACCTCTCTGAACTTCAGTCTCTTCATCCATGAAGTGAAGCTAATAATAACACTGCCATAGAGTGGGATTTAAATGAATTAACGTATGGAAAGCATGGAGCCCAGCACCTGGCATTCAACAAATACCTGATTGATCCAACATGTCAACCCTCGATGACTCAAAATACCTTAGAAGGAAAACTATACTGTGGTTATGGACTCCAAGGGTCAGGGGTCCTCCTAGGACATCTCCCTCTATGTCCAAACTCTCCCAAATAGGTGCCTGGGATTGGATTTTTAAAGAGATCAGGGTGAGGGAGGGGGACTCTGAAATACCCAGTATTTAGCCCATTCCAGCATCTCAGAGCCCTGAAGAGAGGCCTTGGCTGTCTACCTCTTACCCAGTCACCTCCCTCGGCCATCCCCAAGGGAGGGTGTCTGCTTGGCGGTGGGTCTAACTTTAGCACCCAGAGGAGACGCAGTTTCCTTGCACAAGCAACACAGTCCCAACAGGTGAGAGATGAATTGAGAGAGACATGATTGGAACTGGAGAAGGGAAGGACAGAAATGTTTTTGTTTTGTTTTGTTTTGTTTGCTTTGTTTGTAGCACAGACTCCGATGAGGAATCTCAAGGCACCAGAGGAAATGAGCTACAAGATGAGGAGAGACGGTGATGCCATCACCCATGACAATGCCCCATGCATCCTGACACCAAAGGGCAATGAGCAGTACTGATGCCCACCACCAGGGCTTGATGATGTTGTCACCAGAACCAGCTGAAAAGCAAGCTTCAGTCAAACTGCAAATTTCACTTTCATGATGCCAAAAAATCAGCATGACTTACTGATTTAGAGATTACACCACTTCATGAACAACTAAGTTAACTCCCTTGGGAAACCCAATGATTGTTTTAAGTGCATCTTATCCCCATTAAGACATGGACTCTTTTCTTCTCCGTGCCTTGTGATGTGAACTGGTCTTACAATTCATTTGACATTTCCCTTCTCAGCTCTGACTGGTACATCTGTGGTCATCAGTCACATGACTCCCACTCTGAGAATTACTCAGAAGGTTATGCATACAAAGAGGTATTTAAAAAGCAGGTTATAAAACACTGTGTATGGAATTTTTCCATTTCTCATAGATTTATATATGTATAGCTACAAGGAAAAATGACAAGAATGATTGCAACATAATGAAAACAGTGATTACACCCGGGTGATAAGATTATTTTTTCCATTTTTTTTCCCTTTTTGCCCATCTCTATTTTCTCAATTTTTCTACGTTGAACCTGTATAATTACTTGTGTAATTCTTTGTTAAGTTAAAAACAATTAGAATTTTGAATATTGATCTGCTTCTTCTTGTTATAGTATCTAAGAAATCTGCTACCTCCTTGCATTGATACGTTTGGGCTTTGGCATCTTCCAAATCAGTTTTGTCTACCTGATGTCACCAAGAGCCTGAGCATGTCAAAATGGTTGGCACCCCACCAGCCACTACAGGTCTTTGGGTGTGAACTAGAAGACGGCATCAGACTTTTGGACTTTCAAGAACTATTTCTCAATTTTGAGTCTCCTATAGCTCCATTAAGGGTAGAGGATGATTAAGCATGGCTCCAGAATCACAGAATGCTGGAGAAAGGAGGGACTTTAGAGAGCAGCTCTCTCCTGGAGCCCTGAGATGGGGAGGACTTTGCCCCACATCTTCCAGTTAGTCACCATCTCAAAGTTCCTATCTGCCAACAATGACACTCCCAAAACACAAGAAACCAAGACTTCAACAATGCAACGAAAGAACAGCCTAATTCAGGGAAACCTTATATTTGGCCAAAAGGTTTTGCTGGCAGCAAAAATCCCCAGCCTTCTTCTGAATCCTTCAATCTAAGACACGTCCAGAAGGCCAGAGGTGTCTTTCCAATCCTGGCCAACAGAGTAGCCACACAATATCAGATGGAATAAACCCAGAACCCAAGTCTCTTCTGACACCTGATTTGCCCCAATAGCTTTACTGGGGCCACAAACTTAACACAGAGAAAGGAGTATATATTATATTTCAGCCTTTGTTGATTGTCCGAAGAGGATGAGAAAATCTGAAGCAAATAGCGGCAATTGCTTAGGCACCAAGGCTACAAACAAAGCTTTAGAAATGTAGTCTCCCCTTTTAAAAGTTCATCACGTCCCAAAAAAGTATCACCAAAATACAATTTCGAATGCCAGAATGGAGGAAACCATTTCCATCCATCCTGATCACTTGCCAAGCTGACTAGTGTAGCAGGTATGTCTTCCCTGCTGTCACCACCGCTCACCGCCAGGAAAGCAGCACATACGAAACATGGCCTCCAGGAGAGGAGATATAGGGCTACCATACCACAGAGCCCATGGCGATCACAAAACTGCCACTCAGACACACACCACTTTGGGGACCCCACAGCACAGGAGGAGCCACATGTCTGGTGGACCAAAGTCATGGCAGACCAGCAGTCGGGCTTCCTGGGTACCCAGGCTTCTAAGGCCACACAGTGAGGGCAGCACCCCTGGAGCCTTGACTATCGTCTATAGATCAAGGACTCTCTGTGCTGCACACACTCACCCCCATACACAAGTACGAAAACCTTAACAGCTTGAACACATCGCCCGTGATTCTTTGACCTGCTTACCTGGACCTGAACTCTTCTGTAAGTTTTTTCATGTCTATTTTATAAAATTTTTAAAGATTTTTATTAAAAGTACAACTAATATAAAATATTATTTTAGTTTCAGGTGTATACCATAGTTATCCAACATTTTTATACCTAAAGAAGTGATCACCATGATAAGTCCAGCCACCATGTGACACTGTACCATCCTGTGACAATATTATCATCTATATTCCCTGTGCTGTACATTACATCCCCAAAACTTATTTGTTTTATACCTGGAAATTTGGACCTCTTATTCCCCTTCACTTTTTCCCCCTTTTAAAAATTTTTTCAATTACAGTTGACATCCAATATTATTTTATGTTAATTTCAGGTGTGTAGCATAGTGGTCAGACATTTATATACTTTAAGAAGTGATCCCCCTGACTAAGTTTAGTACCCACCTGGCATTATACATAGTTATTACCGTATCATGGACTATATTCTTTATACTTTACTTTACATCCCCATGACTATTTTGTAACTACAAATTTGTACTTCTTGTTTTTATTTCAAAATCTATTTTTATTGCAGCCAAACAGTGGAATTAACTGTACATAATAAACCATTATATATAGATATATATTATATGATTATATATGATATATGATATTATATATGTATTAAGTTATAGGGAATAAAGTTTATTTTGGCAGACAATGTTAAAATTAAAGTTGTATACACTAGTAACATAACTCAACATCCTTAATTTGGTATAAGTGTGACACAATTTCTTGCTTTCTGTGTTCTGCTAAATCACCATAACCTAAACTGCTTTATAAAACTGATTATGTTGAAATGTAGTTTTACTGTTTTCACTTGTGCTCTGACTCCAAACAACACATTCCATTAGCTTCTTGTATCTCTGAGTCCATCTCATCATTAATATCAATCATCCAAGTATGGATCATCAACCCCTGTTTCATTTTCTTCATAATCTGGAAAAAAAGTGTTCTCTTTCAAGTAACTCTTGACATTTCTCTTGGTATTCTGCATCAGCTGCAGTGAAAGGAACACCAGCAGATGTATAAAATGTTGGTTCATTCATAAAATAGTTAGGATCATTTTCAGGTTGTTTCTCTGTATGCTGAGCTTACATGGGCTCTACTCCAGTTACTTGAATGGAGTTCTACAAGCTTCAAAAGCACCTGTTTTATAAGACATCTCTGCTGCAATTTGCATCTAGGACAACATTTTTAATTCTCTGAATAATTTTTTCCATGTCAGTCTTTCCTTTTTCCTTCCAGGAGTCTTCCTAAGCTGACCCTGTCAACTTCAGTAATTTTACTGCACAAATTATTAATAAGTTGTCATCCATAGGATTAGAAAAGAGGGTATTCAGCAACTCCCAAAGACCAACCTGAAGAATATCTGCTCTTGTAATCTGTCCATTTGTTCCTTTGGTCCACGTTAAGATAAAGTTCTCCCAGAAAGAGTACAAACGCATGGAGTTGTTTTTGAGCCACTTCATCCCCTTTTGCAGCTTGATCTTTAACTTCATGTTGAGTCACTTCAACCCCTTTTCCAGTTTGATCATAACTTCATCTACTAAAGATATGTCTTTGAAGTAGCAATTAATTGGCAGAAGTTACCACTCTGGGCAAATTTTCAGATAATTGGACAAGTAATTAATTACATACGTGAGATCCCATGTAAGAGAAGTTTGGAACACATGTGGACTGTTGATAGACGAGTTCCACAAGTTCTTGCAAAGCATCATCTGTTGTAACCCAGCCATCCAGGACCTCTGCAAACTGTTTAATTTCAGTTTCAAAACTGCCAGGAGGCTCTGTAAGATGATTCAAGAAGTCCTGAACATATTTGAGAGAATGGGATAATCTTCACAACCATCCTTATAGGATTCTGTATAATTAGAATAACCTGATAGGTAAAATTCAGGGTGTTCACAGACAGCTTCTACATGCAACCACCTAGGGCTTAGCCATCACTGACTCTGAGTTCTGCTGTGGGATATTATCCTGTGAACTAGGTGGGCCCGACCTGTGCGGTGGTTCTCAGGAGAGAAGTACAAGACCCAAATTTGTACTTCTTAATTCCTTCACCATTTTCTACCTGTCCCCTAACCCCCTCCCATCTATCACCCTAATACATCTAGTACCCATCTGACACCATACATAGTTACTACAATATTATTGACTATATTCCTTATGCTATACCATAGATCCCCTTTGTAACCACTAATTTGTACTTCTTAGTCCCTTCTTCTTTTCCACCCACCCCCCAAACCCCATCCCATCTGGCAACCATCATGACGTTTTCTGTATCTATGAGTCTGTTTCTGTTTTGTTTATTTATTTTGTTCTTTAGATTTGCATATAAGCAAAATCACATTGCATCTGTCTTCTCTAACATCCTGCACTCTTGTACAATACTCTCCAGGTCCATCCATGCAGACACAGATGGCAAAAACCCATTCCCTTCCATGGCTATAGCATTTTGAGTTTCTTCATATAACTAGCCAGAAGTGGGATTACTAGGTCCTTCTTTGTCTCTTGTTATTACCTTTGTTTTAAAGTCTATTTTGTCTGGTATAAGTATTGCTACTCCAGATTTTTGTTTGTTTGTTTCCATTTTCATGAAATATCCTTTTCTTTCCCTTTACTTTCAGTCTGGGTGTGTCTTTCAATCAAAAGTGAGTCTCTTGTAGGCAGCATATGTAAAGATCTTGTTTTCTTATCCATTCAGCCTCCTATGTCTTTTGATTGGAGCATTTAATCCATTTACGTTGAAAGTGATTATTGATGGATAGATATGTAGCTATCGCCATTTTATTATTCATACTTTTGATTTTTTTTTTTCATCTTAAAGAAATCTCTCTAACATTCCTTGTAATACTGGTTTGGTGGTGACGAACTCCCTTAGCTTTTTCTTATCTGGGAAGCTCTTTATCTGTCCTTCTATTTTAAATAATAGCCTTGCTGGGAAGAGTAGTCTTGGTTATAGGTCCTTGTTTTTCATCACTTTGAATATTTCATGCCAATCCCTTCTGGCTTGCAGTTTCTGTTGAGAAATCAGCTGACAGTCCTGGGAGCTCCCTTATAAGTTACTACTTGCCTTGCTCTTGCTACTTTTAGGCTTCTCTCTTTGTCTTTAACCTTTGCCATTTTAATTATTAATATAATGTGTCTTGGTGTGGGCCTGTTTGGGTTCATCTTGTTCGAGACTCTCTGTGTTTCCTGGACTCTCTATTTCCTTCTCCAGGTTAGCAAAGTTTTTAATCATTATTTCTTCAAACAGGTTTCCAATCCCTTGCTTTCTCTCTTCCCCCATGATGTGAAATTTGTTATGATTGATGTTGTCCCAGAGGTCTCTTAAACTGTCCTCTTTTTTTTTTTTTATTCCTTGTTCTTTTTGCTGTTCTGATTGGGTATTTTATACTGCCTTGTCTTCCAAATCACTGATTCAGTCCTCTGACTCATCTAGTCTGCTGGTGATTCATTCCTTCTAGTGCATTTTCATTTAGGTTTTTCTATTCCTCACTTCTGACTGGTTCTTTCTTATGGCTTCTATGTCCTTTTTTGTGATTCCTATCTCTTTGTTGAAGTTCTCACTAAGATCCTTGAGCACCCCTGTAGTCAGTGTTTTGAACTCTGTCTCTTGTAGGACGCTTGCTTCCATGTTGTGTAGTTCTTTTTCTGGGGTTTTCTCCTGTTATTTCATTTGAGATGCATTTTTCTGTTTTCTCATTTTGGCTGCCTCTCTGTGCTTGTTTCTATGTATTAGGTAGATCTGCTATGTCTGCCAGTCTTGGTCAGGTGGTCTTATGTAGTAGGTGTCCTGCGGGGTTCTGGCACACTCTCCTGCTTTGGGTGCTCAAAGAGTGTCCCTTGTGTGGGTTGTGTGTGCCCTCCTATTATAGTTGAGACTTGACTGCTATTGGCATATCAGTGGGTGTAATTGACCCTCAGGCTGACTGGCTGTGGGGTTTAGCCATATCCACAGCCTACAGACTACTTTGTGGGGGGCTTACCCCACTGAGCAGGATTCACTCCAATGGGCTCTGATGCTTGTGAGGCTTAATTGGGTGATGCCGACCTCTAGGTATGTTGGTTCTGAGGCCTCTTGAGAGGGGTTCCAGTGCAGGCCTGGGTCACCCACTGCCTGTGACCAACTGGAACTACCTGGCAGGAGCTACAAAGTGATCTGCAGTTGTTCACTGCTTGAGCTAAACCTGGAGGCATGTGGGAGAGGCCACGCTGCAAACCAAGGATGGCTGCTACCAGTACGAGGCCTAGGCTAGCTCTGCAAAAGGCCAGGACACCCTGAGGCCCGTTGCCACCTGCCAGTTCCTGTAAGGCTCAGCTGCTGATAAAACTTTGTATGGTAGGTGAGTTGGGTGAAGCAGGGTCTCAGGGTGTCACTAGAGTGGGAAGAGTTATTTTCACCAAGGTTAATGTAGATTCTGGTTTGGTGCCAGTGCTGAGCCTGGAGCTACTCAGCAATAGCGTCAGAGCACACAGAGGCCAGTCATCACCTACTGGGGCCCAAAAATCTGAGAGGAAAAGGAGTAATGCAAGCAGGGCTGGCCACTCTCCAAAAAAAAAGTGCCTCTGGCGGGGGAGTTGGGTAGCGTGGGGTCCCAGTGAGTCACCAGGGTGGAGCAAGCAAAGCTCACCAGACCAATTCAGATTCAGATTTGGCCATGTGGGAAAGGGCCCAACACAGGAAAGATGGCACCTACCTGCCAGCTGCACAGGAAGAGAAATCCACACAGAGAAAATTGTCCCATAGCCACATGGCTCAGTCTCTCTCTGTAAGTCTCCAATGCCCCAAGTCACTGTCCCTCTGCCAGAACCTAAGGTGAGTGCCTGTGAGCAAGTGAGTATGTGCACAGGCCTTTAAGAGGATGCCTGGGTTTCCCACAGCCTTCTATCCCACCTGGATGGTCAGAATCTCCACTGTTTTTCACAGCCAGATGTGGTGGGGTATCTTCTTTCTGGCACTGGTAATCTGGGTTGGGGAGCCTGGTGTAGAGCTGGTATCCCTTGTTCTTCCAGGGCTACCTCCATGGCGGAATATCCTTCCTGATTCTCAACTGTCACACAGAGGTTTCGGGCCAGCCCGTTCCGTGTCTCCAGCCCTCCTACCAGTCTCGATGTGGCTTTTTATTCATATCCTTAGTTATAAGACTTCTGCTCAGCTAGACTGCAGATGGTTCTCCAGGTTGATTATTCTATAATTTAGTTGTAATTTTAATGTGTTCACGGAAAAAGGCAAGCAGAGAGTTTGTCTACTCAGCCACCTTGGATCTCCTCTTCTGTGATATTTTTAACCAGTCCAGGTGGACCCTTCTTTAGGAATAATAAACCTGAATGTCTCAGAATTACAGAGTGCTCAGCATGTCCAAAGAGTATTATGGGAATTATCCCACCATGAAGACTAAAGAGACCTTCCCTACTTTCATGGATTCAGCTTGCTAAGGAGAACATACAGAAGCTTAGTTCAAAAAGACAGAGACACTCTCTTTTTATAGTAAATAAGTAGCCAAAAGGGCAGGGAAGGGAGGTGAAATACATCACAGCCAGGCCATCAGAATCCCCTGGTCTTACCATTACATGTGATGCTTTCAAATAGGTTCCTAGTACCTTAATTTTGAGGGGAAAGAGTAGAAGGAACCAGCCAATGTGTTTGCATGCTTAGTTTCTGCCTATGACACTGAACTCGAGAGAGCTGCGACCTTTGGAGAAACCAAAGATTGTTCAAATGACTCGTGAGAATAAATTAACTCAATGCTCTTTGCAGACAAGTTGAAGTTTCCAAATTGTAAAGCAGAACCAGCAGCCACCAACATAGAAGGTCCATCCCACAGACAAAGAAGAGATAAAACACTGAAACTCAGCCTGAGGGACCTCCCCAACCTTGGGGCACAGGGCCAGTGGGGCTCCTTCAGAGTCAGCAAGGTCCTCATGACCAAACCAGCTTCTAAGCAACTGGCTTATTAACATCTGGAGATCTGGGCACATTTTTCCAAGCCTGGAGACCAGAGAAAAGGGGACACGAGGAGGGGGGCAGTTCCCAAGGCAGGGGGAGTCTACACTGTTGTCCCAGGAGAGGGCACTTCCCTCCCAAGATGCCTGGGGTTTTCCACTTCAGCAGGGGAAGGTAACTCTGCTGAGGGCACAGAGAGATGACATCCCCGCAGTTTTGAATCAGAAACCCAGCAGGACAGACGTGCCCCTTTCTTAGCCTAGGGAGAGCTAGTTCCAGCCCCAGCACCCTTCACCTTCAGCAAAGCTGAGGCCAGACCAAGAAGTTACCAGGCGCTACAATAGGACATCAAAGCCGAGGTTGAGAGGGCCAGAACCAAGACTGGGACCTGCTGGGAACTGTCCAGAGCTTTGGTCTCCAAGCCTGGCTGCCCTCCAAGTAGACAAACCACAAGTCCCTCAGATTTTCTCTCCAAGACGCACCACCACTTTTCCCAAAGCAGAAACATTTCCCAGAGCCTTACAGGCCTGGTATTTGCTCAGGGAGACTCGGTACCGGAAGGGGCCGTTAAATAACCCACTGTTTAACTTTGTAAACTTCTTATGACTTAGTTGACTTAGTGACAAGTGAAACCACATTCTGACAGCAACTTCAAGTTCCCTAGTACCCAGAGACTTCTCTTTTTGTTTTTTCCCTTGGGATACTCCCTCCTGCTAAATCACGGACCCAGCCATCCTCAATCCCCCCAAGTAAAGACAGAGAGCACCACGGCACATTTTAACCTGCGAGATGTGGGGAACACCTCTTCTCCTGAGAGCTTAAGACCAAATGAAAGTTATTTCTTCCCCTTCACCTTGAATGCACTGATGGACGCTCCGAACTGGACTCCACCAACACATAGGAAAGCAATCATGAGCAGTAACTCTGAGTGCATAGGCAGGACCAGCCAGCCCTACGTACAGTGGTAAAGGAAGAAAAGCTTCCTTGGTTTCCCTTCTTCCTCCCCATACATTCCCATTTGTCTTGCCTCTTTGCGTCTCAGCTGGCAGTCACTTCAAATGTGGCCACTGAGGTGATTAGTTAGTACATGCTGACAGCCTGGCACCTTTCCTGGTCGTGTGTACATATTAAATGTGAGGGCTGAGCTCTCCAAGTGGAAAATCCATTGACATCCAAAGGAAGGAGTTATCATGGTGGAGTTATGGATGTTGCATTAACACTTTGGAGCAAAGGAGAGCCCATTCCTCCCACAAGCAAATGCCAGCCCAAGGCACTGGCACTGCCAAAGCCCCTAGATGTTAGCAATACACAAGGTGGCAGACAGTGTCCCCAACGCCCCCCCCCCCCCCACATGCATTCCCAGCCACACGCTGCTCGCCCTTTTCTGGCTGCCAGAAGCACAAGATCTGGGATTGAGTCAGGTCTCCTCAACCTCGAGGGCCACTTTCAAGATTTTGAATAATGATGACCCTCATGGACCGGGAAGGCTGCAGGTTTCTGTTATAAAAACACTTTGCAGAAAGTCTTGGAAATGGTGCAGGGACAACACACAAGCTGGGCTCATTATTTAAACTGAGAGACCAGGTTTGGGATCTTAATGTTCTCGAAACAGAAAGGAAGTCACTTTTTTCCCCTTCATTTCCACTTTTGCCATAAAGCATTTTCAACAAAGCATAGAATCTCATTTCTTCAGAGGAAGAATGACTGGGAGACCAGCTGACCACTAGCTTCATGGTCTGGTTCATTCCTAGTTTCCTCAGAGGCAAGACGCCACGTGGGCTTATGGAGCTCCACTGGAGGAGTCCTCCCAAGGCACAGACCCAGAGCCCAGGAACGTGACAAAGGGCAAGTGTTCACTGAGGGGTCCCCAGGCACCAGAGACTTTTCACACGTTGGCTCATTCAATCTGCACAACAGAGACCTGGGAAGAACTGTTATTACCCCAGTTGTATAGATGAACAAAAGGGCACAAATCCTTGGGGTCACTTAGCCAGGGTCCAACTGCACGTGGCAGAGCTGGGCTTTAAACCCAAGCTGTGTGACTCGAGAGCCTGTGCCCTCCCATAGAGAACTGCCTAGGTGACATCCAGACAATGGGAAATGACAGTGTGTGTGTGTGTGTGTGTGTGTGTGTGTGTGTGTGTGTACACAATAATGAAAATACAGAGGTGAGCACCTGGGTAGCCAAGAAAGCCTAACCCACATTAGGGTGACAGAGGATTTAGTTGAGAATAGTGGGTCAGACGCTACCTCTGGAGACACAAGCAGGAAGGGAAGGAGCCTTTACTTTTCCCTGTATACCCTGGTGTCCTGTTTGAACATTTTACCACGTACACACACTTCCTATTTTCCAAACTTTTCATTGAAAAGAAAAATCTGTATGCTGTCGTCGAGTCACTAAGTATTTGAAATTTTCTAAAGAACAGACGTGAAAAAAAGCAAACCCACTCTACAGAGGCCCACAGGGGAGCCAGGATGGGTGGCTTCATTGGGTGCAAGAGAGAGGTGACTTGGCTGGAGGTATCTGAGTTGCTCAAGACCTAAAACCACTAAAAAATGAAACCATTCAACCATCCTCTCCCATTTTCATTTTCGAACTAAAAAAACTCCCACTGCCATCACCGCAGGACCTGCCTCTGTTCAGAAAGCCAATGAAAGAATGGATGACCTCACTTTCTCCAACAGGCGGGTCCTAAAGTGTTGTGTGCAAAACAAAACTTGAGTAAATCGATTCATATTTTAAATACCCTAGCAGAATAGCAATCTTAACGAGATCCTCTTTGCAAAGCAAAGAAGCCGTTTTCGTGATAACGCTGTGTTTTGTAAATAATTTTCTGGGAATTTTGGGTAGTCTACAAAGGTCCTCGTATCAGCCTGGAGCCAGTCTTCTGAGCTGTCTGGGCGTCTTTGAAGACTGGTGGGGCAGACTTGTCATGAGCCTATTTGTATGAGACCAAGGACCTTCCTGCAAGAGACGTCACTGTAAGGTCTGAGGGAGCCTGTTCAAGCTTGACCCAATAAGAAAGGCTGGGGCACTGGAGTGGAACTGTAATTCAGAACCTAAAGCAGCCGTCTGTGTTAGTAGATTTCTTCCTAGCCGCCTGTGGACTCAGATCAAATCATACAGCAGGAGGGAGCTATGAACACAAGCGCCAGAAAATGCCACAAGTTCCTCCTTTGACATCCCATCAAAGAGGTGAGTAGTACGCTCCCTCCCCACTTTTGCCCTCAACCAACCGAGCATCAGTGACTGAAGCCTCCTCAGCACCCGCCCAGGCTCCTTGGTGGCTCCTCGGAGAGCTGGATCACCCCATTGTCAGCAGTGGGGATAGCCCCAGTTGCCCAAGACAACCTCCTTGGCACAGAGATCAAAGTCTTCACCAGCAGGGTCCCCGAGAGGCCACTAGACAGAGAGCAAGGCTGTAGCTGACCCAGCTGCAGTGAGCTGGAGCAGGTGAGGATGAAATTGGCAAATGCCATGAGGTGGCAAGAAGGGCTCATTCATGTGGGCCCCACACACTGCACCTGGAGACTCCTAGGGATAACTGCATGAGGTGTGGGGGCAGGCCGGCATTTCTGCAACAGCTGGTCATGGCAAAAGCCAGGAAAGAAAAGCACTGTGGGTGGCGCAGAGTATTATCTTCTGTGTAACCGCAGGCGGATGGACTATTCGGTGAGAACCTCTTAGGATTTTACAAATATGAATAAGCTGGAAAAAACTAAATCCTAGGCTGTTGATCTGGTAATTAAAGTATTTTTAAAAAATCATAGTCAGCCTTAGCTTCTCTACCACCCTACCTACCACCCTTACAAAACTTTCTGGATGACTTCAGCTTTACTTGCCTTCTCAACACATGCCAAAGTGCTGAGTCACTAAAAAAAGAAAAGGAAAGAACAGAAAAGAAAAAGAAAGTAGAGGAAGCGTGATCCTGCTTCTGAGGGCTCCTTAGTAATGACCTAAACAGCACTTTTCCCCCTGGTTGTGATTCCTGTGATGCTCAAGGACGTCACATTGCACAATCTTAATAAGGTTTCCAATCAGCCCTACCCACTCTGGCCCCACCCCCACCCTCCAACAAAGATTTATCAAATGTGGGATTTTCCCATGAGTCTCAATATTAGAGTGTCAACCCCCAATAAATATGAGAGTGGAGATGTCTGAGGCTCATTCTGCCCTCGAGCCCACCAGGAAGGAAAGAGAGCTGCATCTCCCTCCAGGAACCCAGCTATGAACTCCCTCTCCACAAGTAAGTGACGGAAATCCCTAGCCCTGACCGGCCTGGCTGCCGCGCCCGGCTGCGAGGGGGTGTGTGCTGGCCCGCAGTGAGGCTGGCGGGCGGCCAGCAGCCAGAAGCACAGCTCCCCCAGCTGTGCAGTCTGCTCACTGCTGCTCTCCCTTCCCTCCGGCACAGGCACCTTCAGTCCAGTTGCCTTCTCCCTGGGGCTACTCCTGGTGACGGCTACTGCTTTCCCTACGCCAGTTCCCCGGGGAGAAGATTCCAAAGATGACACCACCTCAAACAGACCACCACTCACCTCTACAAACCAAAGTGAAAACCTCATTAAGTCCATCTTCTACGAAATCTCTGAAGTGAGAGAGAAGGTGGGTAAGCTCGACGGACGGTGATGAAAGGCCCATGTGGGCATTTCTCGTCTTGCCTTTGAATGGGGACAGGGGCTCTTGCACTGGGATGTCTTTATTGGGTTTGGGGGCAAGTTTAGATTTGAAGTCAAAGAGACAAACTGTGTTCTGTATTTCTCCTCTGCTGCTGGTCTCAGGGAGCTCCTCTCCCTCCTGGAAAACACAGAATGAGGCTGGCATCCACGGCCCCTGGCCCATTCCCAATTCTGTACTTGGCAGGAGCAGAGGGTCACTTTCTCCTGGGACTCCCTTTTCCCTAACCAGCAACTAAGGTCCAGTAATCTTTTTGTGTGTCCCTTGGATTTGGGGAGGATTAAAAAAGTGCCTCCTGAAATGAACGTTGCGCTTCTCCGGACAGTCGCGGTACTTTTAGGTTAGACAAGCTTGGTAGTTAGGGATTCCTCAAAGTCATTCCAGCTTATATTCTGCCTCTTTTAGCTGTTTGCAAACCCGATAGCCCACCGAAGTGGCAAAATTATAGGCAGGTTACAGCAGCTGCCGAGCTTTAAATGTAAGGTAGTTTGGCTCTGGGTAGTAGAAAGGAAAGAATAGAAGGGGATTGGGAGCCCCGAATCTAGTTCCGGTTCTTCTGAACAGGCTTTGGGAGCTTTGGCTAATTTCCTACCACATCTGGGCCCCATGTGTAAAATTATGGGATTGGACTAGATGATCTCACAGGTCCTTCCAGCTGGAAAATTCCATGGCTCGACTTATATTCACCCAGCTATCAATACCATTGCTGTCATTTATTAAGTACCTACTATGTGCTGGGCACTTTATATAAATATTACATCTCACCCTCACAACAAACTTATAAGGGAGGTGTTTCATTATCCTCAATTTGGAGACATAGGGACACTGAGGCTCGGGATAGGTAACAAGCCTGAAATCACAGGTGAGCCGGGAATTGAACCCAAGGGTGCCCACCTCCACTAGACCTTGCTTGCCTGGATGCTGATGGGTTATGACTTCATGTTGCTTAGAGAATTTCCTGGCCATGGTAGAACATGAGTAGGCCCTCTAGTGGTGTCTGTTGTAGAGGCACTTAGAGAATAACAGTTCTGCTATTTCTTTCCAGATGTGTGGCAACGATGACACATGTAAAAACAGCAGGGAGGCACTGACAGAAGACAACCTGAACCTTCCAAAAATGTCAGAAAAAGATGGATGCTTCCAGTCTGGGTTCAATCAGGTATGAAAGCATCACATCCACTTTTAGCTCTTCCTTAGTCAAGAGTTCTGGGTCTTGGGTGCATTGTCAATACACATCAAGACCAGGCAGGCACCAAAGAAGGGGATAAAGGTAAAGAACATCATGTAACTTTCATGGGGAGTCCAGCTGAAATCTTTGTAAAGACAACTTATTTTTGAATGGCATGGTCAGAGATAGACCACCTGCGTTGGGATTTTCACAAATGTTAGAAACCCAGCAGGTTTAGCTAGTTCATCCTGCGTGAGGTGGATGAACCAGTCCAGGGACCTTTCTCCACCCTGGCTGCCTTTCGCAGGATCCAGGCCTGCCCTCCCTGCTGAGGTCATTCTCTATACCCTTCTCCTTCCAGACAATGAGATAACCTGCACTGACTTCTGGTTGTTTCAGCCCAACACTGACAAGGGCAGGAGTACAGCCAGAGGGAAGAGTATTAAAGGGAGAATCAGAGAAGGACCCCCTTACTAAATTCTAGCATCTGTTGGGCTTTGGGTAAAATTGATTAAGTGGTGTCTCTGATTGTCCAGATACTTAAAATGGGGCAGCTATGCTGCTGTCTGGTGCCTCAAAATATGATGCCTGAAACTTGAACTTCCGAAGGAGGAGGAAGAAGACGTTATTGACTTATAGTGATTTTAACTCTTCAGATCAATTCTGTCTTCCTAACAATACCCAATTGTCCCACCGTCTGTCCTCTCAGGAGACTTGCCTGATGAGAATCACCACCGGTCTTCTGGAGTTTCAGATATACCTGGAGTACCTCCAGAACAAGTTTGAGGAGAACGCCAAGGCAATGCAGATGAGAACCAAAGCCCTGGTCCTGATCCTGAAGCAAAGGGTGAGTGTCTCCTCATCCCCCACTTGTGTGGGGAAGACAGGCTCCAAGAAAGCAGCCCAGACAACTCGGGAATGCAAAGCCAATTCAAGAGATGGCCATGTGGAAAGGAAAGGATCTGAGAAATAGTTCCTGATAGTTAAAACTTTTTTTTTTTTTTTTGGCTTTCTTCTGCAAAAGACATCAATAATTATATTTAAAGCTATGTTTAATGAGGTGGATTTTAACTTCAACTTCTAACAGCTTCAAAAATAAGAAAAAAAAATTCTGTGGATGGGTACATCCAACCCTGTTCAGTGACCCATAATAACAAGAACAGAGAGCACAAAAAGTAGTTAAATTATTGCCAAGTGACATTCTCGTCTTTATGGTAGTTTCAACTCTTTTTCCTGACTTGTTGCCAGAAGAGTTAATGCAGAGAAAAGGCTAAAGCTTGGAAGAGCAGGTACCAAGGGCTTTGGTACTACGAGCCGGCCATTCAAATGCCACATACTGGAGGCTTGATGGCACAATATGTGGAGGAGCCAAACAAACACAACGAGAAGGGCCCTGGGTGGAGAAGCACATGGGTGCCCATCCTGCCTCTCCCTTGTTAGCTATTTGCCTTAACCAGGGGGTCTCCCATTTGACGGTGCACACGAATCCCCAGGGGAGCTTGTTCTGGTGAAGCGTCTAAGTCAGCAGGTCTGGGGTGAGACCTGAGACTCATTTCTAACAAGCTCCAGGCAGTGCCAGTGCTGCCGCCTCAGGACCACACTTGGAGGTGCAAGGCCGCCCACAATTCCTTAGCCCCGTGTCAGCGGGTCTATGGAAAGGTTTTTCCCTGGCCTCCCGCACCACTAGATCAGTGGGCTCTCAACCCATGCTGAATGGATGGCTGAGAGCGAAACCAGAGAAGTGTTAGAAGCCACTCAAGAACCCATGAAAATGACTTAACTATAGGTTCTTCATTTACCTGTTGAATTCCAACTGTGAACCAGGCACTGTTTAGGACAACAGAGGGCAAACAGGACACTGTGGCTGCCCTCTGGATGCTTATGGTGTGCAGGAGAGCAGCAAAGGGGTGCTTCGAACTCAGTTGCAATGAAAGGGCTCCGCACAGGGTGGGCTCAGAGAAGAAGCCCCTCCCCCTACCTGGGTGACTCAGGGCAGGTGACCCCAATTCGTCTCCTATCACCCCAAACTTGAACATCTTCCCACGGCTCAGAGCATCCCTCCACTGAAAAGGATTCGTTCAATATTTAAACAATTCTTTTCGCTTTCTTTTCCCTTCAGGTAAAGAATCCAGATGAAGTAACCACCCCTGACCCAATCACAAACTCCAGCCTGCTGGCTAAGATGCGGTCGCAGAGCGAGTGGCTGGAAAACACCACAACTCACCTCATCCTGCGAAGCCTTGAGGATTTCCTGCAGTTCACCCAGAGGGCTGTGCGCATAATGTAGCCTGGGCGTCTAAGAGCCTTGTGTTTTACGGACATTCCTTCCTCTGGCCAGAAACCTGTCCACTGGGCACATGACTTATATTGTTCTCTATGAAGAACTAGAAGTATGAGCGTTAGGACACTATTTTAATTATTTTTAACTTATTGATATTTAAATTTGTGATATTGAGTTAATTTATATAAGTGATATTTATATTTTTATGAAGTGCCACTTGAAATATTTTATGTATTCGTTTTGGGGAAAAAAAAAAACATAAAATGGCTTTACAGCTTAAATATCCTCATTTCAGAGCCAGGTCATTTCTTGGAATGTGTAGGCTTACCTCAAATAAATTGCTAACTTATACATATTCTTAAAAGATATTTATATTGTATTTATATAATGTTTAAATACCAGTAAATGCCTTTTTAAAAAAAAAATCAGTAACTAAGCCTCTGTATGTCCTGTGAAGCTTAATATAAAAAGTTGTGTCATTACCACCAGCACATCAAGCTACAATCACCTGCAGAAAGATATCCCCGAGCACCTCCGGCATGCCAGACACCAGGCTAAAGAGTCACAGCCGCCTTATTTTACCCCAGCACTTGCACACTCTTTAGTGGATGTGAGCGTGATTTCCCTAAGTCACCCAGTGGGAGATAAGGCCCAGGCCCAGATTTGAAACCCAGGTCCACCTGCTTCCAGACCCACTTTTAACCTTCAGGTCCCATTGCCTCTCAGGAAACTGAAAGGTAATATAGAAAATCCCAGAACATGTTAATACAGGGAAGACATTTAAAGGTGCAACCAAAAGCCTTTAAGATGATACAACCACTTGTGTAAGATAGCAATGTGCCAGCTGCTAAATAATCACTCGAAGTTCTGCCTTCTTCCTCTGGGTTTTTCAAACCCTGCACGGAGCTGTCTGTCACAGCACCTACCACACTGTGTCGCATCTTCAAATTGATGGATTTTTTCCCCCAGCTAGCCTGTGTGTTCCTCAAGAAAGCAAACTCTATTGTACCTACTTTGCATCCTAAGCCCATGGCCCAGAAACTGAACACACGAGGTCTCGATAAACATATTTTGAATGAAGAAACCACACATAGAGGATAGGATATAAGATACTTCAATTCTTGGGGACAAATGGTGTTGGTCTGTGAGTGGGGAATTAGAAATACTGTGAATCTTCATCTTAAGGAAAAATAGCAAGAGTTCAATAGAAACATTCTAAAAACTCCTAGAGGAAGCAATGAATAGTCGATGCGTGCATATCTATCTCCATTTCTTTTCCCACCAGTAATACACATTCACCCTCTCCCTCTTGCGCCTGTCGAGAGTGGTGGTGAGAGAAGCAATCTGCGGAACTGCACATGGCCGGGCCTCTCCATCCCACCTAAACACAATATTGGGAATTTGGTAAAGATTTCCCCTTTTCGACCCCAGCAACATAAAAGTTCTGTCTTCTGATAAAGCTTTCCCCACCCTAACCACCAGGGGAGCTTCCTCCGGGGGAGAGGCTCTACTAAGCATGGGAAAGTCCACAGAGGTCAAAAACTGAGAGGAGCGAAGAAAGAAAGAGTCACATGCTTTGATTTCTAGAGACCATGCATCACAGTGGGCTTCCCAAAATTAGGGCCAAATCAAAGAGCAAAGAGAAATAGCAGTCTCTGTACATTCATTCTCCAAACAAAAATGTGTAGAGCACCATATACGAGTCGACAATTAAGTGCGTGAACTCATCCTAGAAAAAGTGCCACATACCTCATTGCTGAATATCACTATGGTCACCTTTGAAGTACTCCCCTTAGGAAGCTATGCACCAACGCCAGCACCTAGTCCACCCTTCAAAGCAGTTTTGTAATCCTTTTCCTGGAATGGCCATCAGAACTCTTGTTCTATTACCCTTGATGTCCTGAATGGCATCAAAATATCTTCCTTTCAATATTTCATTTATCTTCAGCTAAAGTAAGAAGTCATTGAGGACCAGATCAGGTGAGTAGGGAAGGTGTTCCAGTACAGTTATATGTTTACTGGCTAAAAACTCCCTCACAGACAGTGCCATGTGAGCTGGTGCATTGTTGTGATGCAAGAGCCATGAATTGTTGGTGAAAAGTTCAGGTCGTCTAACTTTTTCACACAGCCTTTCAGCACTTCCGAATAGTAAACTTGGTTAACTGCTTGTCCACTTGGTGCAAATTAATAATGAATAATCCCTCTGAGATCAAAAATAGGTTAGCAACATCGTTGCAACAAGTTTGTGAACTTAATTGTCAGAGTTCATAGGTCAGGTAAGGCTGGGGACGCAGAGGTGAAGCAGCCAGACACAACCCCTGCCCTCATGTGGTTTACACTGTGACATGGAAGACAGACAGTGAACAAAGAATGTAAGTGTGACAAGGTTTACAAAAGACAAATGTTCGGTTCACTGAGAACCTATTCTAAGGGTACTACTGGGGACCTAACTGAGCCCAAGGAGGGTAGTGTAAGGGGCTTAATTGAAAACGAGAGGTTTTGGCTGAGATGTGAAAGATATGAAGGAATTAGCCAGGCCAAGATGGGTGGGGAGAGCGTCGCAGACAGAGGGAACAGCACGTGTAAAGGCCTGAATTAATGAAGGGCATGCTATGGTTGAGACAATGAAAGCTACATTGTGTCCAGTGCGTAACGAGGTGGAGAGGGAACCTGAGACCCTCAGACCACGGACAGCGTCAGAAGCCATATTCAAAATGTGGGGATTTATCCCATATGTGGGGAGAAGGCATTGACAGATTTTAAGTAATAGAATGACATATGAGATTTACATTTTAATATGATCACTCAAGTTACAGTATGGAGAATGAATAGGAAAGGAGCTGGAAGAGAACATTGGAGGAACATTCCAGAGGCCTTCGTTGTAGCCCAGGGGCGAGAGGACAGTGTTGTTGTTGTTTTAATCCGTGGCAGCATATCCGATGGTCACTTTTTAAAATTATTTATTTTTTCAGTTATAGTTGACACTAATATTATTTTATGTTAGTTTCACGTGTATGGCATAGTGGTTAGACATTTATACAATTTATGCAGTGATCCCCCTGACTAGTCTAGTACCCACCTGGCGCCATCCATAGTAGTTGCAACATTATTGACTATATTCTAGATGACAGCGTTCTGAATGAGAATGGTGGTGATTGCTAGAGAAGAGTAAGCGCTGGTAGCCATCAACGAAAGATAGCTTGGAGCTAGTTAAATAGGATTTGGTGATTGGTGACAAGGTGATTCAGGAATTTCAGAGGGTACTGAGGCTTTGAGAGAGGGAAAAAGGAGGGCTTGGACAGAGGAATAAAGCACAGAAAATTTTGAATTTGACAATATTCATTTATTCATTAATTCAAATATTCTCCGAACATCTGCAATGTGCCAGATTCTCTGCTGGGCCCTGGGGATATATATAATATAATAAGACAGACAGGTCTCTGCTCTGTCTGTCTTACAAGGAGCTTACAATCGTGGGAAAAATTTTTAAAGAAATAACTACTATGCTGTATGCTAAATACATGTGCTACTAATATTACAAGTTGAATTGTACCCCCTAACAAGATATGTGGAAGTCCTAACACCCTGTACCTGTGACTGTGACCTTTGCAGATGTAATCAAGATAAGATGCGGTCGCCAGGGTGGTCCTTATAAGAAGAGAAGAGATACACAGGGGAGAAGTCTGTGAAGAGGAAGGCAGGGAGTGGAGACATGTGTTTACAAACCAGGGAACACCAATGACTGCAGACAACCACCAGAAAGCAGGAAGAGGCAAGGAAGGATTCTCCCACACAGTCTTCAGAAAGAGCCCGGCCCTGCTCACACTTTGATTTCAGATATATGGCCTCCAGAACTGTAAGAGAACACATTTCTGTTGTTTCAAGCCCCCTGGTTTGTTGTAATGTTTTTATAGCAGCCACAGGAAAGTATTACTACTGTTACAGCAGCACACAGTAGAAGAGCCTGATCCGAAGCTGAGGGTTCAGGAAAGGCTTCCCAGCAGAAATGCCATTTAAGCTTATATCAAGAGAATGTATAGGATTGAGCCAGTAAGAGAGGCAGGGGAGGTGTTCCAAGCGGTAAGCACAGCATGTGCACAGGCTCAGAGGCAGGAGAGAACATGCTGGAAGACTTGGAAGAATCCTAAATTGCGGAAGCACCAAGAGGGAAGCAGTAGAAATGAAGCTGAAGCAGCAGGATCCAAGGAGCGAAAGAGCCTAAGGATGGATTAAATAAAATCATTAATATAACAGAAAGATAAAGAGCAACTTTCTTGGAAAGAGTTTTTGATTTGGGTTTTTATTGTTTGCTGGCCTTTGTTTTTTCAATGTTCAGGGACTTTTCAGTTTCTTCTGGTGGCATGGGGTAAGGAGGAAGTCTGTAGAAGAGATCCAGTTTTCTGTAGCCATTTCCAGCGAAAGGGTAGATAGTGCCAGAGAGATAAGAGGCAAGAAAAGAAAGATGACGACAAGGAGCCCCTGAGGCTGCTGTGACTTAGGAACTTCAGACACTGTGATGTCCAGTAGCAAATTTTAATTTATCTTCTGTCTTACTCATAAAACTTCCATGAGCTTTATTCACCAACCTAAAGCAGATATAGGGCAGCCTTGTGTTAACCTAGCTGTAAAGAATGAAGGGAGGCTCATGTCCATCTTTTGGGGCAAAATGGGCAATGCAAGGTTGAAAACACAGGAAGATTCAGGGAAGAGATCAAAAAGAAATCAAAGGTAAGAGTTCAAAGAGAGAAGTGACGGGAACAATCAGGACATGTAAGACCCCTCCCAAGAAAATCAAGAATACTCAGGCAGATTCGGGAAAAGTTACAATTTCCTATAGTCGGCTTGGAATAAAGACACTGGTTATTATATTTGGATACTAAAGGGAAGGAAGGGCTACCTCCAAAGACTAGGGACTTGGGGGCACTTCGGTTACACTATGAAAATGACCCAAAACTCTGCAAGAGAGAAAGCTGTAGTGAGGCAGCAGTCCAGATTCCACTCCTGATAAAAATTCTGAGTTTCTGGTGAGTTAAGAATGGGAAGAAAGAGATAAACAAACACACCTGGTCTAAGAATAGACTCATAATAATAATGATGATAATAACTGTTATTGAGCACTTGTTGTGTACCAAGCACAGTTCAGTGCACATATTATTTCTGAGGCGTATCTATTAACCAAAGGAGCAGAGTGTAAGAAATTTGAGAAAGTCATAAAGTGTGCAAATTCCAAAGCAGACTGCTAGTTATCCTTTCAAATCCATTCTCCACTTCTTCCACAATAACTCGAGTTTGAATTAGACTTGTGGCTACCCATCTGAAGGCTGTATTTACCATTCTCTTTTGCACGGAGGTATGGCTGTGCTGGAAAAAAAAAAAAAAACAGAAAAACAAAAAACAAAGAACATAGCAGGCCTAAGACTACTATCCTTAAAAACCCTGCTTACAAGCATGTCCCTTGACTGGCACCTGAGAACTTGCACGGTAAACAGTTCTCAATACCAATATAGAACTTTCCCCAAATGCTAAGAGTGCCTAAACTGTTTGTACAGACAATATGGTTTATACAAACCACCTGCTTTCCTTCTGAGAACCTGAAATTTTAATACGTGGGAAGTAGAGGGTGCCCCAATAAAAACTATGGGCACTGAGTTGCCACTGAACTTCCATGGTAGACATGAGTTGTCACAACTCATTCTTGTAGGAATTAAGAGCATCCTGTGTGACTTCACCGGGGGAGGACTTGTGGAAGCTCCTGCATGATTTCCTCCCGAATTCAGCCCATATGTCTTTCCCTTTGCTGAGTTTGTTCTGTATCCTTTTGCTGTAATAAACCATAGACTGTGACTCATATATCCTCTTCTTGTGAGCCCTCCTAGTAAATCACTGAATCTGAGGGTGGTGTTGGGGACCCCTGACACAGTGGCTAAGTTTTCACCAATGAGACATGAGTAAAACGGACGTCATTTTACTTTCACTTGCCCTAAAAGATAACTTGCCCTATAGTTCTAGTCTTTCATATTTCTGTGGATTAGAATAAAAATGTGGTGGTGAATCAGCTTCAATCAGGCAAACTAGAGCAATATCCATAGCTGCAATGTCTAATGTGGTACACAGTGGCCACTTGTGTGTTTAATTTTAAATTTAAATTTATTAAATTATATAAAATTAAAAATTAAGTCTCCCAATTTCACATGTGCTACTGGCTATCGTATTAGACAGTGCAGATACATTTCCATCACTGCATTAATTTATACTGGACAGCCCTACCCTAGAGATTAATGGAGCAAAGAGATGAAAGGAATCTCAATCACTAAATGATCTCATGTAGCTGAACAGACTCACCAACCTGGACCAACAACTATCACGTAACTTTTAGATGATAAAGAAATGTACTTTTATCTTATTTAAGCAACTATATTTGGGGATATCTTTGTTACAGCAGCTTACCCTATGTTCTAACTAACTAATGTACCTCCCAATTTATTTTTGACCAAGGATAAGAATCATGCAAAAGCAAAATAGTCATGTAAGACAGGAGCAGATGCAGAATATCCTAGGAGCACAGCTTCCCTTGATGTCCAGGTCTTTAATCAAGTCATACGCCTGTTGATAACATTGTCCATACAGGGTAGGGTCTCCCAGGATCTAGAAAAGCTCATTGCTTGATCTACTAATGCCTTTTGTATCATCATTCAGGAAGAATTTACACAATCTGTATAATTCCTTTTAATGTAAACACTCAATGCTATAAATTTCCCTTTCGGTACTGCTTTAGCTTCATCTCACAAAGTTTCAAATGCTGTATTTTCATTTCAGTTCAATGGTATTTTTTTTTGTGGTTTTTTTTTTTTTTAATTTCACATCAAACTTCTTTGCCCCATGGATTATTTAGAAGTTTGTTGTTTAATTTCCCAGTTTTTGGAGATATTTTTATTATCTTTCTGATACCCATTTCTAGCTTGATTCTATTGTGGTCAGAGAACATACTCCATATGATTTCAATTCTTTCAAACTTGTTGAAATTTTTTTTATGGCCCTGGATATGGTCTATCTTGGTATATGTACCATGGGTTCTTGAAAAGAATATATATTGTTGTTGTTAGATCAAGTGTTTACATGTCCATTAGACCCTGTTGTTATCAATAGGTGCTGTTGAGCTCTTCTATATTTCTGATGATTTTCTGTCTAATTTTTCTACTGATTGTTGAGAGAGAGGTGTTGAAACCGTCAAAACTAGAACTGTGGACTTGTTTATTTTCCTTTTCAATTCTATCAGTTTTTGCTTCATGTATATTTTAAGTTTTGTTACATGACAAACACACACTTAGGATTGCTATATTTCCTTGGGATCATTATCTAGTGTCCCTTTACCCAAATTACCAAAATTCCTAAAAAAAATTACCCAAATTTTCTTTTCTCTAAGTCTACTTTATCTATTAATACAGCCACTTCTGCTTTCTTTTGTTTAATCTTTGCATAGTATATATTTTTCTATCCTTTTACTTTAGATGCACATATATCATTTTATTTGAACTGAGTTTCTTGTACAATATATAGTTGGGTCACTTCTTAAAATCCACTGTGCCAATCTCTGTCTGTTAATTGGTTTTATATTATTTATTTATTAATTTATATTATATTATTTATTAATTTATATTTAATGTAATTGTTGATATAAGCCTTAGATCTGCCATTTTGCTTTTTTATGTTTGATCCCTCTGTACTTTTGCTTCTGTTTTTTTTCCTGCCTTCCAGTAGGTTCCTTGAACATTTTTTTTTGAATTCCATTTTGATTTTGCTATAATGTTTTTAAGTGTTTCTTTTTGTAGTTTTTTAGTGTTTTAGAGCTCTTTGAGTGTTTTCTCTAGGCATTCATTACCATATATATACATATTATATGTGTGTGTGTGTATATATATATATATATATATATATATATATATATATATATATATATATATATAACTTATCAGAGTCCACTGGAGTCAGTTCGAGTAAAGTATAAAAACGTTATCTCTTTTTACATTCTTTTACTCTCTCCCATTCATAATATCATTGTCATATTTCCTCTCCATGCACTGAAAATATTAGACCATTAATTTTTTTGCTTCAGTAATCACACATAATTTAAAAAACTCAAGAGTAGAAGGACAGTCTATTGTATTCACTCATTATTTTGCTCTTTCTGTGTTCTTTCTTTTTTCTTGATGTTCCAAGTTTCCTTCTTTTACCATTCCTGTTTTGTTTAAAGAACTTTCTTTAGTCATTCTTTTAAGATAGTTCTGTTGGCAATAAATTTTCTTGGTTTTCCATCATCTGAGAATGTTTTGATTTCCTTTTCATTCCTGAAGGATATTTTCACTGGATATAGAATTCTAGGTTGAGAGTTCATTTCCATTAGCACTTGAAAAATGTGTCCCTCCCTTCTGGCCTCTGTGGTTTCTGATGAGAAATCTGTCATTCATATTCAGTTTTGGTTTTTTTCCCCCATAGGTAAGAGGTAATGTATCATTTCTCTTTAGCTGCTTTCAAGAATTTTCCTTTATCTTTAGTTTTCAGATGGGAAAAGAAGTCAGGTCTTCCATTTGTCCGCGGTTGACACTCAGGGTGGGAGAGGCTTCTTGTTACTACTAGGGAGGATGGGAGTCTCCCACTAGGCCTCCACTGATACCACGCTGGCTGGAGAGCGGCGCCTCATTACTGCTCCCCATTGAGACCCCACTGACTTGGTGCAGGAAATAGGTGGCCTTGTTACCACTGAGCGTTGGTGAAAGTTCTACCTCTCCTCTAGGCCCCTCTGACATCATCCTAGTGGGGAGGGGAAGGGCCATCAGGCAGAAGTAGAAGTTCAGGCTCTGCTTGCAACTCACTGACACCACAAGGGCTGGGCATGTGGTGAGGTAGTGGTTCATTATTGCCTGGCAGGATTGAAAGTTCCACCTCTTCACTTAACCGTCTTTGATACCACCCACTGGGGGTGTTGGGGTGCCTCATTATAGCTTCATGAGGGTAGAAGTCTAGGCTCTTTACTTGGTCTCAGCTGGAGGAGGGGTAGTGGGGCCATGGGTTTTTTTCTGTGATATTTAGCTGGAGTCTAGTGGTTATTATCTAAAAGTTTTCATCATTGTGAGACTGTCCCTTCAGCATTGTGAGACTGTCCTTTGGCTAGAGAGATCAGGATTTTCTTGGGAGTTTTATCTGAACCCTTTGGCATTTTCTGAGTTGCTGTCTTCTCTAGTATCATTTCTTAAATACATGAGGAAAAAGAACACCCAAAAAACTCACCACCGTGTCATTCCTCAAGTCCTGAGTTTCCTAGCTGATCTGCCTCTTCTCTCTAGAGTCTTATGTTTCTTTTATATACAATATCCAGGGTTTTAGTTATAGTTAGTTGGGAAGAATAGGGGAAAGTATGTCTGTTGCATCTTCCTGTGAGGACATATGCTTCCTTTTAAGGGAATGTGTACTAATATCAAGTACTTAACCCCAAATCAGATTTGCAAGGCCACATCTACATTATGCAGAGTCCATGACAGTCAGCCATCTCTCACGGTTGCCAGCTTTCCATTTCCCCACAGGGATATATGCAAATAACATTCATAAAGGAATCATCAGCTTCTGAGGGGTCTATCCAGGATCTTTAGATTAGAGTAACAAGTCCTGGGGGTGGAAATGGCCCACAGAAGTGAGGTATATAGTCTGTTCAGATAGGTCATGTGTTTCTTTATTGAGAACTAATTCTAACACAATTTGTAATTGGAGGGCTGTTATAATGAAGAAATTGTATAGGTTTATATATGATCTCTTCCAGGCACTTTGAAGCCACCATGGGCAAGATTCTCACAATTAAAGTGAAAACCTTGACAGTATATAAAATTCTAAAAAAAGGAAAAGAAAAAAAGGCCAAAATCCTTTACAATAAGTATTGGCTGGTTTAGTGACTTCAACAACCTCAACGTTTTCTACTACATTAATTATTTGAGGGAACTGAGAGTGTAGATGTCAGAACTGCAAAAGCATTTCCCCTGTGTGTGTGTGTGTGTTTTTTTTAATTACTAAAGAGATACTTACATCTGGGTCAGATTAGGTTTTTATTTTGATGCTAATCTCTGTTAGAAGTAAATACTCTCAAGGATCTACGTCTCAGTTTAAGGCTGCAAAGGATCTACTATCTCATGCTGGATGCAAATGCACATGAGATTTAATTGTGCTATTGGTTTTTGTTTTTTTATTAGAAGTGATATTGTGTTCCACTGATTATAAAATTATAAAATTTTAAGTAGTGTTCTCCTAACCCTATTTTCCCCAGAAGCATGATTTTGCAGAATATGAGTTTTTTCAGTAATGTATAAATGGTGTTATAGCAGAAATGCCCCTAAGGCTACAGATAGGCCCAGTTCAAGTCCACTTAATGGCAGAGAAAAAGGGCTGAAGGAGAAACCATACACATTGTCAACCCGGCCTAGGAAACTGGGGGTGTAGGGGGTTGCCAATAAGGAAGTGTGGATGAACAAAGTCTGAGAAACTGAATGTTAACTACTTTAGCTCTTATCCTCCACTCAGGTTCCAGATTTCTGGGAGCCAGGCAGGATAATGGAAGAGTCATCTCTGGAGAACTTGATAAGAGTAAAGATGCAAAAATACTAATATCAGGAGCTCTCCAAATGGTTCATCCATTACTTTGTGAAGTTCAAGAGTCACAAACCATGCATACACATGCTCAAGCTTCCAATAAGCTTTTTAGTTCTTAACTCTTTAATATGAGCAAACAACCAAGTCACACATCTAAGGAAACCAAAAACAAAAAACAAAACAAAAAAAAAGTCAGTTTGGAGGAAACACATACTATTCAGTGAAGAAAACTTCAAAAATATTATTAATATCCTCAGAGAGGTAAGAGAGAACATAGCATCCATGAAACAAAAATGGAAGGCTATAAAAAAGAGACCACCCCATGAAATAAAAGGAGCCAAAACATAAAAATTTTAAAAGACAACCAACCTAGGAGATGTAACATCCAAAACAAACAAATAAACAGGAATTATAGAAAGAGAAGACAGAGAAAATGGCCAAATGAAAGTCAACAAAATAATTCAAGAAAATTTTCCAGAATGAAAAGATGCACATTTCCAATTTGGAATGGCCAGTGAAAGCATAGCACAATGAATTTTGTTTTTTAATCCCATATAAAAGAAAAAAAAACCCACATCATGTCAATATCGTTGTGAAATTTCAGAACTCTGGGGACAAACAGAAGATCCTGAGAAGATCCTGCATGCTTCAAAAAGGAAAAAACAGGTCACATACAATAAAACAGGAAACAGATGGCTTTAGTTTTCTCAAAAACAACACTAGAAGTAAGATTGAAGAACAAGAAGCAATGAAGCAATGTCTTCAACATTCCTCTAAATTCAGCCAAACAATTAATCAAGTATGAAGAAAGAATGAAGATATTTTTAGATACTCCAGCACTGCAAAAATTTACATCCCACACAATCTTTTAAAAGAAACTACTGAATGTTGAACTTCACCAAAATAAGAGCATAAACCAAGAAAAGAAAAGACATGGAGGAGAAAGAAGACAGATTGAAGATAAACTCAAGGTGGAATGATGAAGGAAGATCTTGGGTTGATAACTGTGCACGGAGTTCAGATGACAATAGTCCAGATTGAAGCAGATTGAAAGTGTCACCAAAACAGCCATGATGAAGAGCTGTCACCCTTTGGATACCTGCTGCCATGCTCTGCCTTTTTAATGGAGGACGGAATGCCTACTGAGCCGGGCTCATAGTATTATCTACACTTAGTTTATCTTGAGCATATGCTTATTAATTAAGCTCCTTCTTTCTTCTTCTAGCCCTATATCCTGGATCAACTGAAGACATGTAGAGTGTATGGTTCTATCCAATGTATCTCAGTCTTTAGCATGTATTAAAATCACTGTAGGGCTTGTTTAAACACAGACTGTTGGGCCCCGACCCCAGAGATCCTATTTAGTAGATCTGGACTGGGACCTGGGAATTTCTTACAATTTCCCAGATACTGGTGCTGCTGGCCAAGGAACCATTCTCTGAGAACCATTATTTTTTATCTACCCTTGAGTGCTGGGGTTGGTTATGGTGAGCTGAGAACAGAAAACACAGAATCCTTCCACCTAGTTTTCCTCGAGATATCCCTAGCCAAAATTCTTGACCTGCTGATGTTTTGACTTTCCCAGGATTCATTCAAGGCTTTGCCCACAGACTTCTCCAGAAAGATATCCTGTAAACCATGTCCACAAAACATCCAGTGAATTTTCTCCCAGAAGCTTTCTTCTAACAATGGCAATATAGCTCTTTCCTTATTCAGCTAGATTTGAACTGCACTCATATTTTTTATGTATGTTTATGCATGCATTTATACATAGGTGATTTTTTAAATTGTGTGTGAGAAAATTATGAACACAGAAGTCAGCAAATGGTTACCACCAGAGGAAAAACGGTGTGATCAGGACAGGGTACATGGAGGATTTCTAAGATACTGGAATATTCTATAGATACATGGATGTCCTTTTTGTTATTAGTCTTTAAAGACTAATAAGCCATATATCTTATTTATTTTATATGAATTATACAGTTCATTATTTTTTTTTTAAAGAGAAAAGAATGCCTTCCTATTGAACAGTCCCTCTCAAAAAGAAAAGAAAGAAAATAGTCAGGAGGGAGAGATGATAACTGAGGGACCATGTTCCTCCAGGACAAAGGCAATAACAGATTTGATGAGAGGATGCTTGAGACAATAAACCCAAATCGGGGTTCAGATTGTCCCAGTTCACAAACCCATCCATTCCCTTCATCCGGTGGTCAGCCCATTCAAAGATGTGTAATAATCAGATGGCAATCAACGTGGAACCTATATATAAAAATTGATAAAATGGCAAGAAAGGAAAAAAATTTTTTCAGCAAAGACATAATGAAGAACAGACATCACAAGAGGAATTACCCAAAGACTGCTGTTACTGGATTGACTAAGTAGAATTGCTGATACTGACAAAACTTGTTGAAAATTATTGACCAAGTGTCCAGGGGTAGGGACAAGGATTCATTGAACTTCCCTGAGCAAAGACTGGAACAAAAAATTTACCAAGGTCTTTGAAGGTAGAGGAAAAAGAAAATAGCATAAAGGTAAAATAGCCTGTGCTAGATCCTCGTAGGGGCCTGCCTGCCTCACCTCCAGGAGCTGCCAGGGTCTAGTGAGTTGGGCGCTCACCTGCATTGTCTAGACTAGAAGACGGTACCCCTGGCTATAGCTGATTGGTCCAAAGATACACTCAAACCATGGTTCAAGCCAGCCCGACCCAGTTCTCCAGAAATGAAACTGAGACAAGGGTTTATTGCAGCAGACACACTGGTAGCAGGGTTCTACTTGCCCACGTTTGGCTGGTCTTCAGTTTCTTGGATGAATGAGATAATCCTGTGTCCGTCCAATACATTTCCTTTTTGCTTAAACTTGCCAGAGTCTGTTTTGTTACTTACAACCTAAAGAATCTTAATTCATGCAGCCTTGTAACTATTTTCAGGAGAAGCCTCCCAGAATCTGACTTCTGAATACTTGAGTTAGTCTATTTTTTCAAAATGATGCCATGGCAAGCACTTAAGATTCCTGGAAGCAGTAATGACACATACTGTTCTCTTTATAATGAACTCATTTTCCCCTGAAGAGAAGCAAGTCAGCGGCACAGCAGGCCTCAGGGGTAACGGCCTGATAACACAGCTTGGATAACGGCACTAGTGTCTGATCACCTGAATACTCAGAGGCACGTGGGCATTGGCGTCCAGACCATGTTCTCATTTACACAGGGAAAACATTCCCAGAAACCAGGTGAATCACCCAATCCAACTTGCTTCTTTATATCAATTCTATCTTTACTGTTAATATTTTCTTTTCATTACAGGAGTGGACTAGATAAAATACTATATAGTAAGGAGTGGTCCTAATTAGCTAGTTGAATACTCAGTTTTCAGATATTATACTGTACTGATGTATTCACATAACCCACAAATTAACCCTATCTAAATAAGAAGTATTAATAGCAATTCAGTAGTTGATGGAGTAATACTCCGTAATTCAGCATTTGAGCATTTAGAAACTTAGATCTTTTGTTTTAAGAAATGTTCTCTCCAAATCCTGCAGTCCCCAATGTACACTGACCAGGGATTAAGGGATTAGAGTATATAAATCCGCCCACATCCATACCTCTCTCTCTGTCTCTCTCTCTCTCTCTCTCTCTCTCTCTCTCTCTCTCTCGTAAATCTCAAAGCTACAATTCTGACTCTGTCCTAATTTCACGGTCACATCTTTTCCTGCCATAGGATTAACTGCCCCCAGGATGACCGAGAAAGAATCACAATTACCTTCAGAGAAAATGCCTCCCTATCACTTAAAAACCCATCTAAATCCCTTTCTTGTCCTTTAAATTCAAAATCTTCATTCTGGATATGAGAAAATTGTAACAATGTTATTATTCAGAAAAAACGTTAGCAAGGCCTATGTTCTCTTATAAAAGATACCAAAGTTTATACATGTAAAGGTTTCTGCCAGTTTTTCCAACTCCCCATGTCCTATGTGGCCAGCTCAGCAGGACCAACATGTTCACAACTGTCTTCTGTGAGCCGGTTCATAGCTCTGTCATTCAGAATACCTGGAGATCCAGTGAACAGATGTGAAGACGTAACATTCTGTTTATTTCAGGTGAAGACACACCTTTCACCTCACAAATCCATCCTACAGCTTTTATGTGATTTTATAAAATTATAAATGATATATATATATATACTATATTTTTATAACATATGATGTAAACTATATTTTTATAAAATCTAGATCTAGATAGATATAGAGATTAATTTAGTGCATCTTCCCAAACTGAAACCACCTCAGCAAGAGCACTTGCCACAGGATGTTCAATGTCACCTAGCATCTGGAAGCCTTGAATCATTCCTGCTGCTGTGTCTAGGAAATGGAGCAAGAATAGCCAGGATTACCTGCACTCCCAGCACCATTCATCTCCAAAGCTACATTACATCTGGCTCAGAAACTTAAAAACACAGAAATGCAATATACGTGAGCATAACAAGTACATACAATAGCTCCAGGAACCACCTTTGTTTAGATCCAGGAATGTCAGTCCTGGTCTCTCCACCCATGTGCCTAAGTTTATCCAATGGGTTTGTCTTCTCTGGCCACTTATACTTCAGCTCAAGCTAAACCCCTGCCTATGTCATTCTAGCCACCTTGTAAGCAGGTGTCTCTAATTCAGTTTCTTTATTTATATCAGTTTGATTTCACTAATCTTTAGCCCCTTGTAATTTGAAATTTATTTAGGGGCTATTTAAAAAGTAACAATATATATGAAAATTGATGAGATGCAGACAGAGTCAATCATACATTCATGTAACAAATATATATAGTGAGTTCCTGCTATGTGCTAGGCATTGTTTCAGGTGCTAAGGACAAAACAATGAGCAAACTTGACAAAAATCTCTAACCTCATTGAGCTTAACTTTAAGGAAGGAAAGTTAAACATAAATAAAATAAGTGAGCAAACTATATGGAATTTTAGAAGGTGTAAGTGGTATGGAAATAAACAAAGCAGCAAAGAAAGGTAGAAGTAGTCAGAGCAGGGCTACAATTTTAAAGAGACTGGTCAAGGAAGGCATCAGCAACAAAGTAACATGGAGGAGGTAAAGGAAAAAGCAATCGGGTACCTGAGGGAAGAGTATTCCAGAGGAGCTGGAGCAGAGAATGGAAGAGAATAGTACAAAATGAGGTCTTATGGGGAGGAGGAAAGAGAGATGAGCATGACCACTACATATGGTTGTAGAGGTTGTTCACTATACAAAGGTACCAGGCCAAGGAGTTAAGTAGATGCTAAAATCAAGCCCATATCTGCTCACAAAGCCATGCGTCCTAGTGCGAGTTGCATCCATCTGGAGAAAGGGGAGCCTTTTCTCTAATTCACAAGAGACATGCATGGCAAGAACTGGTCCTTAGCAGGGGTGGGTCACAGAGCATCAAGGTTTCTGAGCAAAGAAGAGAAATCTGACTTATGTTTTAAGAGGATAGCTCTAGCTCCTGTGTTAAGAATAAATTGTGAGGGGATTGATAGGGGTATGAAGGGTGGAAGCAGGGAGACCAGAGTGGAGGATAACCTAATAAACCAAGTACATGACGATGGTGGCTTCAACCATAGTGATAGCCGTGGACAAGGAGAGAGGTGGCTGGATTCTTGATACATTCTTAGAGGAGAGCCTTCAGCATTTGCTGACAAAAAGATGTAGGATCACCAGAGAAGTCAAGGATGACTCCAAAGTTTTGGGCAGGAGCAACTGGAAGGATGACATTGCCATTGAATGAGATAGAAAGCCTACAGGAGAAGTAGTTTTCGGGGAAAGATGAGTTCAGTTCTGAACATGATAAATTTGAGATGCCCTTTAGATAGCCACATGGTGACAGTGGAGGATCTAACTAATATGTAAGTCTGTAGTTCAGTGTAGAAGACCAGACTGAAGAAATAAATGTGAGCATTGTAAGTCCCATACATGATAAATAAAGCTATGAGGCTGAGAGAGATAACCAACAGAGACAGATGAGCAACAAGAACCAAGGGCTGCTCCCTGGGGCTCTCTAATACTTAGAGAGGAGAAAAGGAGGAACCAGCAAAGGTGACTGTGATGGAGCAGCCAGTGTGACAGTATGAAAACATGCTGATGCCCATATTCTCAGAAGCCAAGAGAAGAAAATGTTTCAAGAAGGAAGACATTATCAGCTGTGCCAGAAGCTACTGAAAAGGGCTAAGAGGGCATGGTCTGAGAAATAATACTTAGCCGTGGAGAGGTTTGGGAGCATTCTAAGAAGTATTCACAACCTGAATATCTTTATTTCAAAGAAAGATGAAAAACAAACATCCAACTTAAGAAGCTAAAAACAAATTTTAAATAATATGAAAAAAATATTTTTCTAAAATCATAAATTAACTAATCAAAAATGATTAATTGTAGGGTTTTCTAAACCCTACAACCCTAGGATTGATACTTCCAAGGGTTGGTTCTGTAAAAACGACCAATAAATGAGTAAATAAGTGTCTGGCAAGACAGAACAAGAAACAGAACACACACACACACACACACACACACACACACACACACACTCTTAATGTTGAGAAAGTGAACATCACTCTAGTTTCAAAGATTTAAAAACTGTAAGAAAACATGTCATGTACAACTTCAGGCCAATAATATTTTTACCAAGAAAATGGATTCTGTTCTGGAAATAAAATATTACCAAAAATAACTTGAAGGGAGGAAAAGGAACAGCTCAAAAATCTTTGAATGGTTATTAAAGACATGTGTCTCTAAAAACAGCAAACATAGATAATTTTAAGGCCAAAATTCTTTTATTAAAACTGAAAGAACACATATGAGTAATTCCTAAGTCATTTCAAAAAACAGACAAATATGGAAGCTAGAATAATCTTGATAGCAAAGTCTGACAAAGACAACATTAAAAAGAAAAAAATGCAAAACGTTCTTGTCCCCAAGGAGATTATGTTGGGGGAAAGAGGCTCAGACAGGTAAACGAATGAATATAATATACCACCAAGTATTTACAAGTGCTAGGAATTAAAATTTAAAAAAAGAAAAAGGCATTTTCACATAAGAATAAAGATCAAACCTTAGCAAAATGAATTTAGATTATTAAAAATAATAACACATTATAAACAAGTACTATCTACTCCAGGAATGCAAAGATAATGAAATAGAAGAAACCCATCAATAACTCTTCTTTCATTAATAGGTTAAAGAAACATTATATAATCATCTCGATAGACTCTAGAAAAGACTTGACAAAATTCAACATTCATTCAAGAAAAAAAGGGGGGAAGGGAAAAAAAAGAGAAACTTACGGAATTAAAAACAGAAAGAAATTCACTTGCCTTTAATGGCATTTTTCAGCAACAAGAACAAAAAAAATGATATAACATTTTAAAAGAGCAATTTGGTAGCAATTATCAACATTTAAACTCTCACATCATTTGATTGATGAATCCATGAAGTTATTCTCTAGTAATATTTACAAGCACTTGGAAAGATATAGAGAAAGACATTCATTGTAAAATTCTTTACAATAGCAAAAAATGGCTACCAATTAAGGGAATATTAAATAAACTGCAATCCACCTACTCAATGAAATCCTGTGCTATCATTACAGAGTGGGATAGCCCTTTATATTCTCATTTGGCCAGAGGTTCCAAATAAGAGTACGTGAAGAAATAAAATGCAGAATAATGTACATTGCATGATGCTATTTTGTTTAAAATGTGTATGCTCCTATAGGTAGAGAAAAAAAAATAGTCAAAAAGAGGCTATACGCCAAGTATATGGCTAAACACCTGCCATGGTTACCTCTGAGGCATGTGGGTGTAGATATATTTTCTCTATTTTATTCTTTTATTCAAAAAAATACGCATTGAAAGCTTACATTGGGCCACCCGACAAGTGATAGTTCTAAATTATCAGATTTTTTCTGTATGCATTAGTTTAGGGCTGGAAGAAAATATTCTTTTTTATTCATTTTCTGAAAAGCAACAGATGCATAAGGTACAAAATTCAAGGCACAGAAGGGTAAGGGATGAAGAACCTCTCTCCTCATCAGGCCTCACGTCATGAATCCACCCCACCCAGAGCCATCCACGGCTGCCAGCTTCTTACACACCCTCCCAGAGATATTTCACACACACAGGAGCATGTGTGGATTGACAGGGCACTCACTCCTCCTTAGTCGGGCAGGTTTCTCTTCTCTGTTTGTCAGTGTGTGAGGAGCAGAAAGCTAAGGTGCTGAGCGTGCAGCACCAGCCTTCAGTGGAATCATTTCTTAGGAATAAACCTCTTGTCTCGTTAGCCAGTCTCAGCCACACATCATCGTCACTGTGATCTCATCAATAGAAGGATCCTGCCGCAAACCGGCCCTCTAACCCTTCAACTCCTGCTGGGGTAGCAGGGCAGTTGCTCAGCAGCAGGGAGGGGGAGGGGACTCCAGCTTTTCAAACAGCCCTCACCCATTCCTCCTCCACAAGTCACCCCAAGATCCAGAGGCATCTTGGTGCTGCCAACTGCCACCTATGTACCTCAGGGACCTATGTACCTTACAGCACCACAAATAAGGTACAACACGAAAAACGACGACAAACTCAACAGCAACAAAACAAGCAATTCAGTTCAAAAAAGAGCAAAGGACTGGACTAGACATTTCTCCAGAGAAGATGTACAAATGACCTACAAGCACATGAAGAGATGCTCAACAGCACTAGCCAATAGGGAAATACAAATCAAAACCACAATGAGATGCCACGTCACATTCACGAAGAGGGCTATTACCAAGAAAAGGAAAATAACCAGTGTTGGTGAGGATGTGGAGAAACTGGACCCCTTGTGCATTGCTGGTGGAAATGTAAAATGGTGCAGCCACTGTGGAAAACAATTTGGCAGCTCTTCAAAAAGATAAACATAGAATTACCATATGATCCAGCAATTTCACTCCTAGGTATACACTCAAAATAATTGAAAGCAGGGACTCTTGTCGAGATACTTGTACAGCCGTGATCATCACAGCATTATTCGCAAGAGCCACAAGGTGGAAACAACCCAAGTGTCCACCAACAGATGAACTGATAAACAAAATATGGTGTTTATCTCTGTACACACACACACACACACACAATGAAATATTATTCAGCCTTGAAAACAAATTAAGTTCTGACACATGCTACAACATGGATAAACCTTGAAAACACGCTGAGTAAAATAAGCCAAACAAAAAGGACAAATATTGTTATGATTCCACTTATACGAGGTGCTTAGAATAACAAACTGGGACAGACAGAAAGCAGAACAGAGTTTACCAGGGCCTGAGGTAGAGAATGGAGAGCTACTGTTTAATGGGTACAAAGTTTCTGTTAGAGATTATGAAAAAGATCCAGAAAATGGAGGGCTGCACATTGTTATACGTATATATATATACGTAACGCCACGGAACTGTATATTTAAAAATGGTTAAAGTGGTAACTTTTATGTTATGTTATGTATGTGTAACAGACTACACACACTGAGAAACCACAGTGATCAGAATGACGGTGCTTTGTTAACTACATTATACGGCAAAGTTAGAGTTGAGCAGAAAACTTTATTTCACCTCGCATTGAAAATCTGTCTTAAACGTATGATGTCACTTTCCTCGTAATGACCCCAAGTAACTGAGAACCTTCAGGCGAACACCAGTGAGCTCTGCACGAGCCAGCAGCAAATGATTGGCAGGCAGCCCTGTCTGCCCGCAGCTGGGTTTCACGGGGCTGCAGTGTTTCAAAACATTTTAATTTGCTGCCAACTTTTAAAATTTTTTTAAAAATCCTGATCTCCAATTTTTCTTGAAAATCAGAGATCTAGTGGCCTTGGGCTCACAGTCGTGCATGGGCCCGAGGGGTTGAAGGCGAGAGCCCGCAGCTGCCCTGGTTCCCACAGGGCCCTGGGCAATTCACCACAGTCCCACCCCACCTACTTCCCTCCTTACATTACCGCCTGGCCCTGTGGGCATTTTAGATTTCAACCTCTTTTAGTGGGGGTCAAACATAGAAATGAACAAGTGAATCTATAAGGAGCTGGAAAGACTGTCATCCTAGGATATTTGTTTTTAACGGCCCATTTTTCATTCATGCAAATGATGGGGGTGGAATATATTTAATTTAAGGTACATTGAGAAAAAGTTAAAATTTCATTTTTTTATAAAGTGACATTTTACAAAAGTGACAGCGAATTTACTTTCCTCGGGTAATTGTATCCTCGGGTAACAATACATTTAGAGAACAAATTGGACGCTAGAACACTTTATAGGGTCACAAAATCCACTCAAATCTACTTAGAAAACGAGTAATCAAAAGAGACTACCTACCCATCCAGAACTGAGCTGTCACGGCAAATCACTGGGAAGAAGTAATAACAAGAACGTGTAAGGGATACACTTAGGCTTTATGTAGGTATTTGGGAATGGTAGATGGGAGAGCACATTGCACTGGGGATTTCAATTCCCTACTGCCACTTCCTAACTGTGGGAGGTTTGACACAGAATGAGAACCTTACCCATTTTGAGTTCCGCCCATGAGCTAGTGCATCCGGCAGCGCTCTGCAGGCTGCAACGCAGCGGGCGGATGGGAGCTGGTACATGTCTGCTTGCGTGTCTGGAGCTTCTATCGGCTCAGTGCTAGTCACAGGGAGTCTCTGAACTGATCGGCCATAGGTCCTGGTTACAGGGCTGCAGTAAGAGAAACACCAAAGGTGACTGAGGAAACCTTTGGAAACAGCAACTTGATATTGCTGCTTCAACCAGCACGTGATGAGTAGCTGCTTTGAGCAAGGTACAGACCGGTCAGTATTTGCGAACTCACGAGCTTTGGAGCCTGTAGCATGAGCTACGTACAGTTTGGGAGCAGCAGGACTGTTTATTTTCAGGTTAGTTTGTCGATTAAAACCCTAAAGTGTATAAAACCCTGAAAACAATAAGCATTGTTCATAACTTATTTTATAATTATTTAAATGTTACTCAAGCCTTTTAAAAACTCTGGTAGCTAAACAAGCTTCACAGGATATTTTTGCAAAAAAAACATAGTTTTTCTGAATGTAGCAATAGTAGTTAATCAAATAATGACAACAGGAGTGATTCTAAAAAAAGAAAGATAAAGAGTTTGTACCAGTTTTACTCAGAATATGATACCTCTTACTCGTATACTAGGTTTGTTTGGTTTTATAGCTCTAAGTGATGGTCAAGTGCTAAAACCACAGCATGCTATTTGTAGAAACATATAGCTAGTGAAACAATGGAACCACCTAAATTCCTAATTTTAAATGGTATTTGCATTAAAAAGTAAGTTCAAAACAAACAAACAAAATATATGGAAGAAAAAATATTGGATTAAAAAGTTGACAAATGTTTAATATTTCATACACAAACATTTGTGCTCTGAGAGCTTCTTAAAAAATAGCACTTCATGTTGCTGAAACTAACAAACCATACGCAATTGACATTAAATAAGGACATGAAAGACTGAATCAAAGATTTTTGCTTCAAATTGCTTGATGAATGTACAGCAAAAAATGTATCTCAGGTACCACTTTCTCTACATTGATGTTTCCAGAAAATGACTTAGGATATGAAAGATTAACTTAATGAATAAATGAAGCTAGCAAAATATTCTTCGTTGCAAATTGATGAATGCACAGATGCAGCTAACATGTAAAGTCTTTTTTTAAGTGGAACACATTTAATGGACTATATAACTTGATGAGTTTAAACATAAGTCTACATCATGAAACCATCACCATAATCAATGCCATAAATGTACCCGTCACCTCCAAAAGTGTCCTCTCACCCTCTGTATTTATTTTCATGTGATAAGAACACTTAAACTCTTTTAATACACAAGCAATTTGAATGTAATGATGATGATATGATATGAAAAAAGAATTATTTGTCTCAGCTTCATTGCCAACCAATACAACTAGCTGTGAACTACATAAGACTATGAAAGATCAGTGTCCACAGTGTGGATTGGAGTCTAAGTTTCAGGGAAGTATATTCTGATGGCGCAGCTGCAATGATGGAAAAGTATTCCCGGGTTGTTACTCAGGCTAAGGAGTAACAATGCATTGCTTCCTTTACCAAAAAAAAAAAAAAAAAAAAAACTTATGAAAAACGTCAGCAGAATTAAATGTGCTTAGTGACCTAGTGAAAATTTTGAATTGTATAAAGCCTAATGCATTAAACTCGATATTAATCCCTTTATTATGTGAGAATATGAAAGCTGATTATAAAGAATTGTTATTGCTACAGAAGTATAATAGTTATGAAGGGAAAACATGGACAATGTTTGAGCTAAGAACAAATTCGTAATGCTTCTGAAAGATGAAAAATCTATTTGGCCACATTTTCCAGCTGTGAGTTAGACAGCCAGATTTGCTTTTTTGTCTGGCATCTTCAGTATTGCTCATGAGTTTCATTCAACACTTCTATGAAAAGAAGGAATGTGACATGTTTTTCAAAGGCACACAGCATGAAAGGACAAGAGGAAAGTTGGAAGTTCTAAAAAAAAAGCAGAGTTTCTACAAGTTAACAATTGTCAATGAAGGGAGTAATAATCTTGATGTGTTCCATCTGTGAAATATTATCAAACACCTTATAAATTTGATAGCTTTATTATTTTCAATCCAAAAAATTTCATATATAAGAATTCATGGATCCCAAAACTATTTCTTTCATCAAAATATGATTTATATTTAATAATTTTACACTGTAAATTATTGGAACACATCACCAATAAAAGAATTAAAATGCATTTTGAAAATAATGTATCACTTGCTTCACTGTGTTAAAATGGAATATCCTGAGTATGTGAAAATTGTTTTAAAATCTCTTCTACCTTTTTGGTCGACATACCTCTGAGATACTCTACTATGAATGCTATTAAAACAAAACATAGACACAACTTAGATATACGTTATCTCCTGAAAGTAACACTATTAGCAATCCAACCTGGACTTGTCAATTAAAAACTTTAATGATGATAAGCATGTGTACATTCAAAGTGCTCATACAGGCATTTAATATAGGGAACCATTATTTCCCTCATAACTTTAGTTATATTTGCCGAAAGGGTTGAGTGTACAGCAATTTCTATATTAATCACGCATATGTACAAGCTCATTGTGTATAGTATTGTATCTTTTTTCTTGTATGATGTCATTCTGATTATTTTTATGTAATTTTATGACCGTGAACCTAATTTAAAAAATGGGCCTGTATTTTGTATGTCTTCTCTTGATTTCATTTTTCTAGCAATCCATTTTTATCGTCTTTTACAAAAGTATTAGTCTATGATGGATTGGAAATTTTTTAAAAATCTAATCCTTCACCCCAATAATTTGAGAAACACTCTCTAGCTCACTCACGCATGGGTGGAAAATCAAAATATTAGGTTTGACCAGATAAAACTGCCACTCATTGACCCTTTTGACCTTCAAATGCCAATTTTACATGGTTTAACCTAGTAGATGTCACAAAGTCTATGTTCTGACATTTATACACTTTGATCTAAGAAAAGCCCCTATGTTCTTCTGGAACTCCTTACTCTTATTTTTTATACACATCTCTCGGATTTGATTTGGTTCCCCAATATTCAACTAAATTGGAAGTGGGAACAAGAGCTGCTATAGGCAGGCTTACTGACAACATGGAATGTGAACGAGGGGACACGGACACACACACACACACACACAGAGTCCAGAATAGAACATTAATCACAAACAGCAGTTTCCTTCTATTCAGATTTGGCTTTCAGGAAGATCAGAACTGTTAAACTAACAAGACTTTGTGTAATTGTCTGGTAGGACCTGTTTAAGCCTGGTTGAGATGGTCAGACCTTAGCCCTCTTGCACATTCATCCGTCCATTTGTAACCCCCTTAGTATGTCATTGAAATGAAAAGACATGATGAATGAAGTTTGTTATAACTGAAAAGAATCTTCCAGTGAGGGGAGGTCTATCACACCCAAGGTCTATCACACCCAAGCCCCATACCTGTCCGTCAGCATCCAGACACTTCTGATTACGGAGAACTACTGCTTGAGCAACGTTGACCAAAGTGTCCACTTGTATACATTGTTTTGGCACTGCCGGTGTGTGTGTGTGTGTGTGCGTGTGTGTGTGTGTATAATTGAGCCTCAACAATGTTCAAATTAACAGCTTTTTCTGTTTTATTTTGTTGTTAACAGCATTCAATCCTGGCAAGGACAGAAAGGGAAGGATTCAGTTATTATAAATGGATAAAGACTTTCTGGAAAACAATTTCATAATATGGTATCCAAAGTCCTAAAAAAATACTTATGCTTTTTGACTCATCGTTCTGTTTCTAAGAAATGCTATTTAGCAAATAATTAGATACAGAGATGCAGAATTGTGTATGAAGATCAGAAACTACCGAAGTGTTCCACTCCAGATGAAGAGCTTCATCAACTATGGTACGTCACCTTCTGCACTGAGGCGCTGAGGAGGACACAGCATCACTTCTGGGGTATTCCTGCCCAAAAAGGCAGCACCTGAATTCAATCATGAGAAAACACCAGACAAACCCAAATGGAAGGACATTCCATAAAGTAAATCAGGGTAACGAAAGGCAAAGAAAGATGGAGGAACTATCCCAAATTGGCAGAGACCCAGGAGACCCTACAACTAAACGCAATGCATGATCCTTTCGCAGAACAATTGGTGAAATTTGGGCATTCGCAGAACAATTGGTGAAATTTGGATAAGGTCTGGAGATTAGTTAGGAGTACTTTATAATAATTCTCTCGGTTTGACCATTGTATATTATTATGTAAGATACTAACATTTGAAAAAGCTAGGGGAAAGATATATTGAAAATCTTGGTACTATTTTTGCAACTTTTGGTAAAACAAGTTATTTCGAGATAAATAAAAAATTAAATATTGATACGTTCAAACAGTGATTATGCAGCCATTAAAAAAATACTGATAAATAATCTTAATGACATTAGAAAATGCTCACTATATAGTTTTGGTAAAAACGAAAACCAGGCTGTGGATTTGATTACAAAGTACAAATGCAACTTTAAAAATTATACACTACATGGGCCGGCCCAGTGGCTCAGGCGGTTGGAGCTCCGTGCTCCTAACACCGAAGGCTGCCGGTTCGATTCCCACATGGGCCAGTGGGCTCTCAACCACAAGGTTGCCGGTTCGACTCCCGCAAGGGATGGTGGGCAGCGCCCCCTGCAACTAACAACGGCAACTGGACCTGGAGCTGAGCTGCGCCCTCCACAACTAGGATTGAAAGGACAACTTGACTTGGAAAAGTCCTGGAAGTACACACTGTTCCCCAATAAAGTCCTGTTCCCCTGCCCCAATAAAATCTTTAAAAAATAAAAAATTATACACTATGTGCATTAAAAACTAAAACCCAAAAAGAAGCCACTAAAATGTTAAGAGTGGTTATCTCTAACTAGATTACAGGTGATATTTTCTTTATTCTTTTTGCACTTTTGTTTTCCAATTTTTTCTTCAATGAGCATCTACCACTTTTAAAATTAGAGAAATGATATGTTTAGAAATACACCATGAATCACAAAAATTCATTTAGACATATTTCTTCAGCTTTGCTTTGATAAAAATATTTTTTCAATACTTTGAATTTTTAAAAATATGATTTTGATAAGCCAATAGTGATAAGTCTTAGCTTATGTGAGTTTCCTAATTTAACATCAGTAACCAAAAATGCTTACTGGTTTCACCAGCTATTTGGAGATAAATTCTTGGCACTATGCCCCACTAAATCCTGTGGAACTCATGTTGAAACAGTTGCTTCACTTCTGCTAAATATCTGGAACCCGTGTCATCACAGAAGCTCTAACCTATGCCTGAATTCCAATCAAGAATGGAACAAACAGGAACTTTGTCATTTCTCCTCAGCTTGCTACAAATCAAGAAAAGAATGCATAGGAGTATGTGCCAAAGACTGGAAAACAAAAAAGAGGGCAGATCTTGCTGGGAGACAATTCAAAGTAGCCACCAGGTGCCTTGGATGTCATTCCTTCATATGACAGCCTTCTGAGTAATCAGGATACCGTGTTTCCCCGAAAAATAAGACCTAGCTGGACAATCAGCTCTAATGCACCTTTTGGAGCAAAAATTAATGTAAGACCTGGTTCTTATTATACTGTAATATAGTAAGACCCGATCTTATTATACTGTAATATAAGACCGGGTCTATAATATAATATAATGTAATATAATGTAATATAACATAATATAACATAACATAATATAACATAATATAATATAATACCGGGTCTTATATAATGTAAGACCTGGTCTTATATTAATTTTTGTTCCAAAAGACACATTAGAGCTGACTGTCCGGCTAGGTCTTATTTTTGGGGAAATACGGTATTTAGCACTGCACAGCTGATGGGGTATAAAGCATGACTCCTTATCCCAAAATACCTCATGAGATAATGTATAGGACTGTTACGTGTATGTGTCTGCTCCCTCTGTCCACACACTGGCCATTCCATAAATATCCCATAATATACATATATGTATTTCATAAGTATTCCCCACCCCTACCGTGACAAGTTTAAGGTCAGGCCCTGGTTCATCTCTCCAGACTTCCCACTCCCCACCTCAGAGCTAAATCCAGCCACAGTTTTGAGCTTGGTCCACCTTCACATGCTTACCCAGCTAGTCTTACGTTTCAACTGCTACTGCATCCCTGCCGTCTCTGTGGAAACCTCACCTCTGCAGGCCAAACCTGCTCTACCAGCTGCCGTTGTATAGGACCAGCAGCTTAGCCATTCGGCCCCTTGCTGCTCTCCGGGACCCTCATGGCTTCACCAGCCTGTCTCCTGACCCTTCAGTGCAGCTCCGCTGACTCTTCTCCACCACCTGCTTTCTACACTCGGCCTCCTGGGGGCCCAGTCTCCCCACACATAACATGCCAGGAAAAGACCAATTTATACTGTCTTCTAGCCTTTCTTTTTTACTTATTTATGACTAGGCTTGTTCCAGACAGGACTTAAGATAATATGTACTCTGATGCTACCATGTTTTAGCAGGTGGGATTCTTAATCTGTGTGGCTTCTCATTGGGCTTCTATCTGCCCTTTGAAGAATAATGGGGTCCAAAAACAGTGTTTCTCTGTGACATCAATTCCTGCCTCTCCTAGGACAGGCCAACAATAGTGGCAGAGGAACTCTCTTACCAAAAGCAAAACAAAGGCAAAGCACTGACTTGAACTACAAGCTAGAAGCCAAATGAAAAGCCACGACAGCAATGACAACACTGTGCTTTTTTTTCAATTACAGTTGACATAGAACATATTAGTTTCAGGTGTACAACAGTGATTAGACATTTATATAACTTATGATCACCTCAATAAGTCTAGTAACCACCTGATACCATAGTTATTACAATATTACTGACTATATTCCCTATGCTGTACTTTACATCCCTGTGACGATTTTTATAACTACCAACTTGTACTTCTTATTTCCTTCACCTTCTCTCATCTCCACCTTCATCTCCACACCCTTCCCATACCCAAACCTATACCTCTGCCCATCTGTATCAATTAAAAACATGGACTCTAAAACTCAGCTTCCTGGTTCAAATCCTCGTTCTGTTCCTTATCAGCTGTGTGCACTTGGACAACTTACTTAGCCTGCCTATGCCGGGATTTCCTTATTTGTACAATGAAGATAATAACAGTACCTACCATATAGATTGTGGTAAAGACAAAATGAGTCCCCTCTGGCGACCATCAATTTGTTCTTTGTATCTGAGTTTCTTTCTGTTTTGTTCATTTGTTTTTCAGATTCCACATATAAGTGAAATCATATGGTACTTGTCTTTCTCTTATTTCACTTAGCATAACACCCTCTGATCCATCCATGTTGTAGCAAATGGCCAGATTTCATTCTTTTTTATGGGTGAATATTACATTGTGTATATGTACCACTTCCTCTTTATCCATTCGTCTATTGACAGATACTCAGTTTGCTTCCATATCTTGGCTATTATAAATAATGCTGCAATGAGCATAGGGGCGCATATATCTTTTTGAATTAGTGTTTTGTATTCTTCGGATAAATACCCAGAGGTGGAACGGCTGGGTCATAAGGTCATTCTATTTTTAACTTTTTAAGGAACCTCCAACCATTTTCCATAGTGGCTGCACCAATTTGCAATCCCGACAATGCACCAGGTATCCCTCTTTTCCACATCCTCGCCAACATTTGTTGTTTGTTGACTTATTGATGATGGCCATTCTGACAGACGTGAGATTTTTCATTGTGGCTTTAATTTGCATTTCCCTGATGATTAGTGATGCTGAGCATCTTTCCATGTGTCTATTACCCCTATGTCCTCTTTGGAGAAATGTCTATACAGGTCCCCTGCCCATTATTTAATCACATTGTTTTTTGCTGTTAGTTGTATGAGTTCCTTATATATTTTGGATATTAACCCCTTCTCGGTTGTGTCATTGGTGAATATCTTCTCCCATTTAGTAGACTGATGGCTGTTCGTTTGTTGATCTTACAGTGTCTGCAGCTCCCTTTTTTACCAGGCAGATGTTGCTCTCCAACTCCCCCTGCTGGACAGCTAACCTTTCCAAAGTCCACAGCCTCAGGCTGATGTGACACCCATTTATGCCTCAAAACGTACAAACATTAAAGAGAAGCTACACTTGTTAATCATGTTTCACTAACTTCAATGCCACATTAGAGAAAGGGGGAACGCCTCAGTGTAAAAATATATGAACCACTTGTCAGAAAAATAGGCATCTAAAAGTCTCCATTCTGTTCCTTTCTAGTTATGTGATATTAGGAAAGTTATTCTGAGTTTCCCTGGGCTTCACTTTCCTCATCTATAAAATGCGGGTGATGATATCCACCCCATGTGGCTGCTCTACAGATGACATGAGCTAACACTTGCCACAATGCCTGGCCTGCAGCAGACATCCAATCGTTTTCTCTCTCCCTTGGCACCCCAGTGACTTCATCTATGAGATGGTAATACTTCAACAGGCTACTGGTGGGAGGTGGCTGGGCCAAGGGAGAGAACAGATGTGTGTCAAAACACTTTGTAAACCATGAGGTGCTACGTTAATTAATCCATCAGTGCCTGCCTGGCACTTTGAAGAGACCAAGATGACAAGGCTAGTTTTGATCCTTGCAGAATGTTATAAATTTGTGGATAAAATGAGCCCGCATGAGAGGAACTACACTTTAAAGCAGTGACTTACGTTTTACAGAAAAAGAACGAGGGGGTCATAGAGGAAAGAAAAACTGGTTTGTGTCTAAGGTGGAGGGTAGGACAAGAATAATCACAGATGGCTTCATGAGCGTGTTCACACTGGACCAGTTTCTTGGAACAAGTAGGATTTGGGGCAGCAGAAATGAGGAGAGAGCCTCCCGGAAACGACCTGCACACAAGGAGCTTACCTTGCTGCTTTTTCCAGGTAGAGCGTAAAACAACCACTGCAAATCAAAACTTCTTACCTCATCAAATATTACTCACCCCACTGCCTACACTGAGAAAACAAAAACAAGCACAATATGGAAAAGGCAATTTATAACAGCAAGATGAGGCTCTGATTTCTTCAGCACATTATCTAACATGGTAGTGATAACATATTATAACAAACTATCTGAAATTAAGATGCTTGGTGGCTTATTCCATAACAACTTCACAGGAAAACATAATTTTCAATTTTTTGCAAGTTTTTCTATAAACTCACATGTGCTCAATGTAGAAAATAAGGAAGAAATAAGTATCATCCAATATACCATGATCAATATGCATTCATCATCAATATTTGGGTATATAGTTCCTTCATCTTTTATAAAAAAAAGCATGTGAAGAGCAGATTTCATATACATATTCTGCTGTTTTCTTTTGCTTATTATTATAACACATATTTTCCCATTGTTGGGAACTGGAAGAGTCCACTCAGAATCCATGTTGCTATAAGACAGCCTAAGAAACTAATGTGTAATAATTTAGAATAGAGATTTCTGGTTTCTAGTCCACTTAAAAGCTTACAAGTAATCATTCCTGTCCTCACAAGAAAAAAGCTGGACAAACTGATAATCAACGATCTTTCCAAGATGCATCAGAGAACGGAGGTCACAGGGTAAACCGAAGCCCCCAAAATTAGACACAGGCAGAGAGAGAGAATCCCAGTTAACCGGGAGCAGAAGCCCGCTGCTAGAGCCACTACCAGGGGAGCACATAAACTATAATTAATGAATTATTGGAGGACCCGTGTAGACAAGCTTGAGAGTTAAAAACTCTTAAGGGCCCCCATACTTTCATTATTTTATCCCCAGAGGCCCCCACTAGGTTCTCTGAGTAAGGACTGGAGAATAAATATCCAGTGCTTCCAGCAGGGGGAGTAAAATGTAATCATTTGGAAATACACATAGAGAATTCTGTTCTCAACAAAAGCTTGCCCTCACGGAAACTATTTTGCCTGAGCCTAACAAACTTGGGTTTCACCAGAGCCTACCCAATCTGGGGATAGGGAAATATTTGAATAAATAATGGCTGAGATATTCAAAATTAATGGTAGATGCCAAACTCCAGATCCAGGAAGCTCAAAGAACGGGATAAGTATCCAAAAAAAACCAAAAAAAACACAACTATACCTAGGCATATCATACTAAGACTGCAGAAAATCAAAGACAGAAAATCTTGAAAGAAGCCAGAGGAGAAAAATATAGAGAGAAAAATTAAAATTACATCAAACTTGTCTTCAGAAACTATGCAAGCAACAAAAAAGTGAAACATTTCAATTGTTGAAAGAAATGTAATAGGAAAGTGTTTTGGGGTCCCCAAGATCATCTTTTCATGTTCCATAACTCACTAGAGGGATTCACAACACCCAGAAGAGCTACTATACTCATGGTTATGGTTTATTACGTATTAAAGTAAAAGTATACAGATTAAAATTAGAAAAGGGAAAAGGCACAGAGGGCAGAGTCAGTGGAGTCACTGACAGTAACTCAGTGGAGTCACACAGACAGTGTGAAATCATTCTCGGAAATGATGTGTGACACGTGTGAAGTGTTTCCTACGAGGAAGTTCACTGGAGTCTTACTTTCCGAGGTTTTTATGGAGACCACATGATTGTCCTTAGCTACTCAGTGTCTCGTCCCCACCAGAGGTCAAGCTGATACAGGGTGGCCCAGGGTCCGAGGTGAACAAAAACAGATGCTCACCATAAATCTCATTCAGTTTACACTATGTGAAATGGCCCAAGGCCCCAGGTTTACAAATACACTCTTCTCAGACAGGATATCTCAGGGACTTAGAGGTTATCTCTCAGGACATGGTCAAGAACCAGTCCTGAAGAACTTTGCAAGGTATGGAGTTTGGACAACCCAGACCGGATGAGTTCATACTTTACTACATAGGAAGCCATCAAGGAAACAGTTGCCTAGAGAGGAATAAGCTCACCAGACGGTATTAGAATTAGACACAGAGCTCCTTGGTTCTGTGTAACCCCCTCCCATGCAGGCAATATGTCCTCAGCAGAACATATACTAGAATATGGCCAATCAGGATGGTCATCAGTGTTCCTATCTCCTTGCTGAAGAGTCCATCATTGGGAAGAGGACTTCGCAGGAGCTTCAAATCCCTGGTCGAACACGGGATTATTGCCCTAGGATATTAGTGTGATGCAGAGAAAGGAATTGCAGGAAAGGTCCTATAAACACGCAGTAAGACGACAGCCACCTAGAAGGCAGTAAGAAAGGGCACAGGAGAAACCAAACCCATTGACATGCTGATCTTGGACTTCCAGCCTCCAAAACTCTGAGAAAATACATTTCTGAGTTTAAGTCACCCAATCTGTGGGTTATTTTGTTATGGCAGCCTTAGCAAACTAATAGGCATAAATACCAGGAGGCCAGGATCCCTGGAAGTAATTTTAGAAGCTGACACAGAAGATGTTGGGCTAGCTTATTATCTAGGCCCTTTTATGCAATCATCTTTTCAGAGGATCCTCTGCTTTTGCAGAAAAGGACACATTTGGGACTCTCCAATATGCAATAATAGTAGCCTGACAGCCATTAAGCAATCTTAAATCTGTATTCAGGAAATTCTCAGCTCTGTGATTTACGGTCACGTGGGTAGATGTCAGTTGCTAGAATTAACATTCTTAAGCATTCAAAACTTAAGTAATCTCAGAGTGCATAACATTAAAAGACTTTCAGAGTGACCCCCATATGTCTTAACTTGTATTTCAAAAAGTTGCTTTATTTAAGATTAGACCCTATTTCGTTTGCCATCATTTTTAGATCTCTGTATATCCTAAGCATTGTCTGATCTAATCAGAAGAAAAACCACAGTAATATACTTTCTTCCAGCTGAGTTTTTTTAAAAAGATTGACATATGCTGAATTTCCCACAGCTACAGCCTTTCAGAGTCTTGCTCTTTAAGAAAAACGAAACTAAACTAATAGTTCTATAGAGACCTTTTCAATGTAAAATAACTTGTGGGAGTTCATTTCAAAGCATTTGAAAATTCTAATGATCTAGCTACCTACTCACATCAATACTGCTCATTAGAGCCTCTTTTTACTTGAAAGGAAGTATCACAAAAAAATTTGAAAGAAAAATAAGATTAATGGAAGCTTATACACCCCTCATCAACAACTGTATCAATCAAAAAACAAAAACTAAAATTGTCTCCAACTTGTGGTTCCAGCCATGACAGAATAGCTGATGTTAAACTTAGCCTTCCTGCCATAAACTAAACAAAATATCTAAAACAACAATGTTCAGGATTAGACAGCAATCAAAACAGAGCTACGATGAAAGAAGGGAAAGAGGGAAGTGAGCTTCACATTCACCCTGCTTGGGAAATTGAGTGCAAGCAGAAGCTGCGTTTTCATAGGGCAAAGGAAACAGACTAAAGTCTGAGGTTGCCACAGAAGACTTGGATTCAAAGATCAGATTCTGGAAAGGAGGGAATTACACAGGAGAGAACTTCAGAGAAGGAACTCCTGAAATTGTATAGAAATTGTTCTCCCATCCTTGACCCCACCTGCATGAGCAGAGATGAGACTCCCCAGACGCCTAACAGGGAGTAACTGCTGGGGGCTGGAGAGCCGAGCAGAACTATCAGAGGCTGCACAGTGCTGGGAAGATGGAGTTCTAACCCAACCAGAGCAGAGGGACTGGATCCTACTTTCAGATGAGTCCCCCAGAAAACATCAAGCCCTAAGAATATAGATTATGCTCTAGGAGTAAGGTCAAAAACGGAAATAAACCCACCATCTCAGTCTAAATCCAATCTTCATCAGAATTGAAGTGATCTGCCAGTAACTTAACTGGCAACTAGAAAATGTCAACGCTTTTTAGAGGAAGATAACTTCATCCAGAGCTTCTACAAAGTATTATCCACAACATCTAACATGAAATAAAAATGTATCAGGTGAGAAGAATCATGGTAAAGAGACTTACAGCCAAGAGGCAGAAGTAGGTACAGAAATGATCCAGGTATTGGAATCAGGAGAGACTTCAAAGTAACTGTAATTAACATGTTAAAGAAAATAGAAGATTGACAATGAGAATGACAAGATGGGGTACACAACAGGGAATTAGAATCTTTTTTTAAAAGAAATCAAGTAGACATCCAATAATTGCAAAAGACAGTATCAGAAATTAAGAATTTATGAGATGGGTTAACAGTGAAAACACGGTTAATGAAATTGAAGACAGGTTAATAAAATATACCCACACTGCAGCACAGAGAAAAATAAAATAGTAGAAAAGAAAATTAGTCATCTTAAATTCATTATTGGGGAGATACTCTCTTACTTACCTTCCTTTTTCTTCTTTCTCCCAAACAAGTTATTTTTCTAATAAGAGAAAAAGTAGGGTGGGAGTGGCATTTAAAATAACACTTAACCTGGGAAGAAACATCTACGTAATAAGAAGTAGCCTTGTCCACAAAAATTAAGCAGACAGAATGTCTGGAAAATTCACATGCCCTTTTCAAAGCCCTCACCCTCTCCAAATCCAGTGTGCATCAGTCACCTGGAGGACTTGTTAAAACACAAATCGATCACACAAAAAGCTGTACACAAATGCTCACAGCAGCTTTTTTTAGTAAAAAATAGGAACCACCCAGATGTCCTCTATGTACATCTATATGTACATATATGGAATACAGTCAGCAATAAACAGGAATAAACTGAGATACACGACCTAGATAAATCTGAGAATCAAGCCATGAAAAAGGCTAATCCCAAAGGTTACTTATAATTCCGTTTGTATAGCCTTCTTGAAATGAGTTATAGAAATGAACAACAGAGTACGTTGCCCAGGATAGGGGTAGGGGCGGTTATGGGTGAGGATGGTTTGCTATAATAGGACAATATGAGGGATCTTGGTGGTGATAGAAAAGTTCTGACTGTATCAATGTCAATCTCCCGATTCTCTACTGTCGTTTTCCCGAGTCGCCATTAGGGGAAACTAGACAAGGGCACATAATGGTTGAAGTACTTAAGAGATTACTGGGCCTCACCCTCCGTTTTCATACCTGACAATGTGCATTTACAACAAGTTTCTGGGTGATGTTAGCCTGGATCAGCTGAGAACCACTGGTTTACCAAGTAACACCGTGGGGCAAGCATTACTATTTCTATTCTGAAACTGAAGCCTAAAGATTAGACTTCTCCATCAAAGGCATAGGAACACAGGCGCAGGGCCTGAACTCAAATCAGGACCTCTCAGCTCAGGGTTTTTGCCGAAGCAAATGAAGGTCAGGAATAATCTTAATTGTAAGGACTCTCTCGTGTTCAGCACAGAACAGACACCAATGCTTGTAGAATTGGATTGCACAGCCCTAAAATCTAAAATTCAACAAAATGTAGCTTAGTTATAAACATCTCACAACCTTTTATGTATATACATTATGTATATAACTATATATATGTATACACATATGTGTGTATACATATATATATATATATATATATATGTATAAAACCAAGTGTGTACTCGTCAGCCCTTATCCTGTGCTCGAACACGAGCTTAAACTGCTCCTTAGCTTCCTCAGATAAGATCAGGGAGGTGGTCCCTTCCCACTTCATTCTGGATTCCCTTTCTTTAAAATCTACTGAGTTTTCCAAACTGTTTCTGATTAGTTCATTCACTTAATCTTTTCTTTAGAATCCGCAAATAAGTGAGATCATATGGTACTTATCTTTCTCTGTCTGACTTATTTCACTTAACATAGATGGGCGGGAGGGGTGGGGGGTGGGGGGGAGGGTGAGGGGATTGGAGGGCAATCAGTGACCATAGGATGGCCACGGGCTTGAAAATTAACCTGGGGAACGTAATTTGGTGGTTACCAGAAGGTAAAGGGGTTGGGGGGTGGGGGATGAGGGTGAGGGGGATCAAATGTATGGTGATGGAAGGGGAGCTGACTCTGGGTGGTGAACAGTGTGATTTATGGATGATGTGATACAGAATTGCACACCTGAAATCTATGTAATTTTACTAACAATTGTCACCCCAATAAATTAAAAAAATAAATAAATAAATAAAATCTACTGAGTTTTATAGACAGCTACAAGTTCACCCTTAAAAGAATATAAAATCAATCACTATTCGTTAGTATTTTATCAAAATGAACACTTGCCATAGCTTTACTTTCTCAATTTCTAGAAATCTTGAGCAAAGAAAATGTACACCAAAATTCTAACCGAACAAAAATTCAGACACTAAAATTTAGCAGAAAGGATTGGGGGAGAAGAGGAGGGGGCCACAATCTTAAGCAATTCTATGGGATTTAAAAACTGCTTGGAGCTTTTTAGCAAAATCCTGTGTGCCTAGTTTCATGCAGATAATGAAGCAGTTATATTAAGTGCTTACCAAAAAAGGTTTTCTTGCGGTTAACTCTCAAAAATTCCACTTTAAAAGCCCCTCATGTAATAAGCCTCAATAATAGTCTCCTGCGTCTCCATGGCAGAGGTAACAAAGATTGAGGAAATAGGTTTAAATAGCTAAGAGGGTTTACATCCGAAATAAGGAAGAACTTTCTGGTAATGGCAGCTCCTCCAGTCACCTGAAACTACACCCATGCTCACTCTCTACTGAAACACTGGATGGTGAAAACATTCAAACCAACAGGCTCCTCCCCAGCTGTGTCATATGTGGTTTCAGACCTCCTTTCCCACATTAATTACAATTGCCAAAACTGAATCTATTTTGTTAGAATTACAGAACAAACTTAATAAAAATAGACTTCAAATACAGGTAAAGGTCCCAGCAAAGCAGGATCTAGAGCTGAAAGATAATTCCCGTTAACTAGCTGCCTTTTCTTCTACCAGAAAATAAAAAGTGACGCCATTCTGTGTAGTTCTGCATGGACTCTTGCCCAGCCAGCTCTAGTTGCTGACCACCACTGAGGGAAATCTGAGACTCACAAATAAATCAGCATACACTCCCCAATGCCAATCCCATCCCCTACCAACAGAGCCACAGAACCCCTATTTCTTTCCATCAGAACTCTATTCCAGTGCAGTGTGGGAAGGGCCCAGTTTGTCACAACCTGAGAACTGTTTCTACTTTTACCTCAGAACATCCCAGAGGAAGTTATTCATTCAGTGCACAGGGAAACTGGAATCCATGTGTTAAGAAATTAACTTGGAAAGTCTCTTATTTTTTAAGGTAGCATTTATGCACAGATCAGATTCCCTGATTTTTACCTAACAGTCCTATTACGTTCAATTCAAGAAAGACTCAACACATAACATTGTTAAATACTTTTATTTTGTTACAGTCTACCATAAATATGTCAGGAGAGGTTCCACTCAGCCAGATGCATGTGAGAAGAGCCCTGTCCATTCAACTGGTGAACGTCTGAACGATGTGTCATCTCTTATCCCAGCCAGAGCACACACCTTCCATGTTGTTACTGTCCACTGATTGCTTCCAAATCCAGATGACCACACAGTCCTTTATCCCCAAAGTAAGCTAAAATGTTTGTGAAGAGGAGAAATAAATTAAACCCCAAAGTAAAAACTTCTTAAACAGTCTAAGAACTAGAAGGTTTTATACATTTACATCTGTTTACTCACCTATCAAATTCAGGGTCACTAAAAGACAAGGATTAATCATACTGAGCAAAAAAAAAAAAAATCAAACAGAAACCTATATTTAAAGATATACAACTTTGTTAGTTTTGAGAGTGGTTATCTGTTATACAAACAAAAGGAAAATGTAAGTTGAGGTCAATCAAAAACAAATGATTATCTTTATTTAATCTTTCATCAACATGAAAGACTGATGAACGCCGAAAATAAAGCTATATCATTACTAGACGCAACGTCGGTAAAATTAAAACATTTACTGAATGTTTTCTATGGGTCAGACACTGTGATGAAAGTTCACAACTCCCACTCATGACCCCTATTTTAAAGATGTGGAAACTGAGGCTATGAAATGGTTACATATCGTAAATGGCAGGGAGTTGTGACCCTGGCGCTCTTAACCATTCGCACCCAACCAAGAGCAATCAGCCTTCATTTCTGCCTCAACTAATTCTTACCCCAAATGCCCAGCCACTAGTCCAAACCCCTGAATCATTCGCTACCTAAGCAACAGGATCCAGGAAGGGGACAAGAATTGTTTTATTTCTAAGTCCTGTTGATGAAAAATGTGATTTCTAGTATGTTAATTTAAATAAAACTGCATTACAAAATGACAATTTGAGCTCTCTGTAAAGTTTATTTTTAAAAAGTATTTTCCCTTTGCCTGGGGGAAAAAAAACATGCATCTATTTTCATTTTTTAAAAGTGTATTAAAATCATTAAACTCCAAAGATTTGTGCATACAGTTAAGATATGAAAATCAATTATTTGTCTATTAAGGTCTCCTCTTCAAGGCTAATGAGCATCCAAAATAAAGAGAAAAGAAAATCTTCCTTGGTCTTATACAGATAACAAGAACAGTGGTTCTTAGTTAACCTTAGTGTTGATATGTTTTGCCTAAATAATATTTTACTAAAATTCATTAAAGTACTGCATCTTAAATAAGGCATTCATATCAACCAACATTTGCTAACCACGTACAATGCATCCTCCTGGGTGAAAGGGGAGGACACGAAAACGAATGTGGTCCTATCCTAATGCCAAGGAATCCAACAACTTAGAAAGGAAACAGACCAGTGAATCATGAACTATATCATTTACATAAGTATTATATAAAGTATCATATAAATAAATTCACATATAAACAATAAACTTTACATGAATGTTTTATATTAATAAAACATTTACGTTAATAAAAACCCTAGCAGATACAACTGTTTCACTCAGGGTACAGACGAGGAAACTGAGGAAGACCTCTCGAGTCAGTCATCCCAGCGCACGCACTGGTGTACATGAAATGCTGTAACTAGACTACCCTTTTCAGGCCCTCAGTCAATTCTCTCCTAAATCACAAATACCCCTGGAAGGAAACCAGCAGATACCCCCAATGAGTCAGCACTAGAAAGGAGAGGAGTACTGAAAATAAGCTGAAGAAATGAAAAAGCAATGGGGTGACTGTTTCATCTAGTCTGCAACAAGGGTCAACTCTGGGGGAGTTAATGAAGCCAAAAAGATGCACAACAGAAGGACTCGTTCTCTCCCCACCGCTGGAGCCTGGATCACCTGGGGCACAAAAAAGAATGCACGCAGGTCCGGCCTAAAAATCGTACCACAAGAGGCAATGCTGTATCAATTCCTATTCAAAGACAAAGAGGTTAGGGTCACTTGACATACAGGTTGGTGCAAAAGTAACTGCCTTTTAAAAGGTTAAAAATAATTGCAAAAACTGCAGTTACTTTTGCACCAACCTATAGTTAATTCAACACTTGTTGGCAGCTACTTTAGGTGCTTACAGGACAAAATATAATGTAAATAAGCAACAAACATTAATATAAGGCAGAGAATGACAAACACTACAGAATACTATGGTACTACAAAAAAACAGTGCTCTCAGCTGGGAGAAGTGGGAACAGATTTAGGGAAGAGGTGACATTTGAGATCGGGCTTTTCTAGAAGCAGGTTTTCATCAAGTGCAAACTGAGGGAAAGTAGTCTTCCAGGTGGAGGGAGCACAGGCATATGGACAAAGGTGTGAAAATATACAGTTCATTCTGTTATTGACATACAGTATCTTGTAGCTAGAGCATAGTTCTCACGGAAGAAATGAAGTAAATGACACAAAAAAGATGAAAAATTACTATTAACAGTTTATTGCTCACATATTACTTGCCAAGTACTGTTAATAACTTTACATACAGTATCTTTAATCAATCTTCATGGCAACCTTATGAAGTTGATATTATGCCCATCTTATAAAAGAGGAAACTTTATCTTAGAAAGCGTAAGCGCCTCTTGGGGATATTTAATAGTAATTTCCAGGGCTTGGAAAATGTTTACAGCACTTGACCAGGTAGTCCCACCCCTGGTAATGTTTCCTAATAAGAGGTTGTAATGTTTCCCTAAGGAAATAACTAGTCTCAGGCCATTCAGCTAGTAAATAGCAGATACGTTACCTCAAGTCACATTTTACCAAAAAGAGAAACTGACAGTTCAAAGAGTAAAGGAACGTAATAATAATCCCTGAAAGCAGTTTTAAGAAGCCATACCATAAAAGTTAACCAAATGAGGTTAAAAGGAGAGAGGGGAGTGAAGATCCGAAGCAGTGAGTGAAGACCATTTATTAAAGAACTTTATTAGGGAAAAGAGAATAACTACCGAAATGGACAAGCTGAGAACACCTATGGCAGTAACCTTTAAGAAAAACCCCTTCCTCTTAGAAAGGAGAGGCTGGCAAGACAGAGGGGGTGGAGGACATTCCCATCAGATGGCACTGCGCGAAGAGGTAAGATTATCTGTGGAAGACCATGTGACCCAGTGGGAAGAGGGTAGGCTTTGGAGACAGACAGACTCCACGACCTCCTGAATGTGTACCCTGCTCTGAAGCACGTAAGTGACAATTAGAAATATTGTATATAAAGCACTTACAATAATGGCTGACACATTGTGACAGTAATATCACTATTATTATTTTTTCCCCATTCTAGGAATAAAAATAGCTTGGAGTAGGAATTTGAAGAAATTAAAGACCTAGAAAAGCCAGTGAAGAATCTGTTAGAGAAATCCATAAGAAATGCCTGTAAAATAGAGGGTCAAACTGAAATCCCACAGCAACTGTGCAGGGGTCTTAGCCATCACAGTGCCACAAGCATCAGTCCCTCCCACAGAGCAAACTTGCCTGTTCTGGATTCTGCCTTTACGTACCTCTATGTATATGAAGTTTTTATGAGTATACAAGTACATATATACGTATACATGTCAGTATATGAATATGTATAGTTTGTGTGTCTGTGTATATGTGTGTAAAATTTTCACCTATGCTTACTAAACACTGGCAAGGCTGTTTCTGAGAAAGGAATTTGACAACGCATTTTCAGAGACATGTACTCATATACTTTGACTTGTTAGTCCCGTGAGCGTTTATCACAGAGCAAGTCAAAACCTATAAAATCTACGCGCATAACAATGTTCATTATATCGTTATGTAAAATACTGAAAAACTGAAAAACCTAAGTGCTCAACAACTGGAAAATATATGGAATGTCGACTCTAATTTTAAGTGAAGAAAATAAAATCCTACGTACTCATATAATAAGAGGTTGTATTTACCTGAATAAGGATAAGATAGACATATGGGAAAATAAGTTTATCTTTTAAAGTGATAGGATGATAAATTAGTCCTTTTTCTTTTAAAATATGCTTCATTATGGTTATAACATGGCACAGTAAATAAAAATTAGGAAGGGGAGAGAAAGTACTTACCTGTTAACATAAGCTAGACGGGTTTGCAAATTGCTATAATTTTCCAACAGCCCAAAACTATACCAACTGGTAAAGCTCCATGACAATGCCTATCAACACTGCCTTTTGCTTCCCAATGATTCAGTACTAACATATGGAACATTTATTTGTAAGAACAGTACCTCAAAACGGTTGGTTCAGGCATTCCAGGATCTGCACCTCTCTTAAATCCTGGGGGAGAGGGGAAGGGAGGAGAGAAGGAGAATAAACAGTAATTAAAACCCCAGCAGACAAAACATTTACAAGTAAGCCTTTCTTTTTAAATGAACCTAGCGTAGCTAGAATGATACCCAGATCTGCAAGCTCCATCTAGATTTCCCTGTGCTACAAAACGGTTTCAAATCTCCACTAGAGAATGATTATGTCCAGACGAATCCACAGAGAGGACAAACTACCTTCTTCCATCCTATTATACACACCATTAGCACAGCTCTTAGCATGCACTATCTTTCATTATGAGTCATTACCCAGAAAAGAGATATTACAATTACCAAATGACATGGGACGAAAGACTACAAAGAGCAAAGATTTCTTTTAAGAAAACTAAATGTTGAAAAATAATTGAGGATACCTTCTTTTATCCCCTATGAACCTCTTTTTATAAAGCAATCAAAGACTGGAGATAGAAAAAAGGGAGGGGAAAAAAAATTCACGTTATTAACAACCTGATTAAGTCAACACTCTTATTACAAGTATGATTAAATAAACCTTTTACCATTTAAAATACATTTATTAATTAACTGAACATGTATGTTAATTTGCTGAAATAAATGGTTAAAATTAGAGTTGGTGTCAAGAACTGTGAGGGGTATTAAATTTTACCCCATTTTCAAGACAACAAACTAGACTGCAATTTTCAGATATTTATAGAAGACACAAGATTCCAAGTCGGAAACAAAGAACAATTTATTACTCCTAGCAATAGCTGTAGTCAGAGTATCGTCATTTAGGACATAACCATTTAGGGAACCAGGATCTTTTATAATGGGCAGTAAACACCTCTCCCCTTTGTTCTGGAGGGAGAACAAATGTCCTTAAATAGATAATATGGAACAAAGGGTGGTGACAGTCTCTGCTCACAATATTTGTAGAAATTCAAGACACTACAGAGAACTGTCTTCCAACAGGTGATTCACTAAAATCTTTTTGTTGGTAAATGTCCAGATTCTTTACCATCATATGACTCTCTGTCCTATTTTATAGCATTATAATCCCATTATACTCCCTGAAGCTCTAAAAAGGTGTGTTTGAACCTAAATTACACAAGAAAATAAATCTGCTGTTGCAGGTTTTAGTGAGAGCTGAGGTAGAGAAAAGAACCTAGGAACTAGGTTAAACATAAAATTAAATTTATATACAGTGTAAGAAACAGGCAATGATTAATAGGAAGGAGCACTGAAAAGATGGCCTTAATACCAATCTCAACCTGAGTTAGATACCGGTGGGGGGGGGAATCACCATAATGGTAGTCCTAGGAAAGAATATGGCCATTATGCACAAAAAGGAAAATAAACTCCAGGGTAGAAAAGAAAAGCATTATCTACTCTTCAAACCAAAGCTCTTGATACACAGATTGTAGCAACTAACTACAGCTTTCTGGCAAGTAGAAAATAAATCTCAAAAAGAGAAGGCAGGAAAGGTTGATGAAAAGACTTACAGGCAACGAAGAAACCACAGGGAGAAGAGAGCCGGAGCTGGGTAAAGCAGGACTCCATACACACAATGGAAAAGAAGGAAAGGGCACAATGAAGGGGCAGAATAAAAGCCCCCATACTTTTAGCTAAAAGGAGAACTACTCCCAGTGTTTCACTAGCAAAACTGGGCCCTTCTACCATGAAGTGAAAACTGGGTAGGTGGGGAGTTTGGGAGGAAAAGGGGAAACAGCACAGCCTGTTAACAGCAGACTGTCAATTATTTGTTCTACTCCTTAACACCGGTAGAGAGTCACTAAAATCTGGGAAAGTAATGCTTTAAAAAAAAAAAAAAAAAAAAAAAAAAAAAAAAAACTGCATTCAAAATAAGGGAGGAAGATCTTTCTAAGTCCCAAATACTTAAGTATTCCCAGGTTACAAGTTGGCTTGCAATTCATGGGGAAATGGGAGCCATAGGTGCCTGAAGAACATCCAGTACAATCAAAGGCTCTGTCAAGATTAAGTAAGTGTCCCTTCTCTTGGGCAATGCATGACACCTGGAGCAAGCAGCAGCACCTTGTTAAAATCACAGGATTTTAAAGTGTGAAATTTTGTTTTAGAAAATGTCAAACTTTACGCTCAAACTGACAAGAGCTGGGGCTCTTTCCACCGTGCTACCTGAGTAAGGCGATAAGATTAAAAAAGAAAACAACCTACCGAAGATAGAAATAGGATAAAGTCCCCAGGTGCTGCCTTAGGTGAAAATATTTGCCTGAGCATTTACAAAACTTTTCAGTACAGCATAATGGTTAAGAGTAGGGGCCCTGATGCACCCCCCCCCCAGCTTGAGTTCATAGCTCCCCCACTCAACAGCTGGGTGCCCTTCCACAAGGATCAAAACTTCTCTGTGACTCGGTTTCCTCCCCTGTAAAATGGGATCTACAATAAAAGTCATCTACAGCCTTCATTGTACAGGTTAGAATGCAGATGACACAACAACTGTCATAACGCTTCGAGGCAGTGGCACATCCACGACGTCCGCACTTAGGCCAGCCACCCGGGGAGGTGAGGACCACCGCCCCGAAAACCCACCCAGTGCCAAGGAGAGAAATGTGTCGTTTTCACATCCATCAGGTCGTCTCATTCTCCCAACCACCCTGAAAAGCACGTCACCTCCGTTTGGCACATGTAAAACTAGAACGAGAGGGATGGATGACGTACCTTGTTATAAACCACAAAAACAGTGAAGGACGGAACAGGAATTCGAACTCAAGTTAGACCGACCTCACCTGCCCAGCCAGCCTCACGGGACCCGCACGGCCTGGTCACATTTCTCTCTCCCGCCCTAGAAGCCAAACATGGAGTCGCAGCCTCCGCGCCTCCCTCCGTCCCTCCCTCCCCGTCCCCGGTGCTTCTCCCACTGACCCAGGTAAATCACGAGAGGAATGAAGCCCCAGCGAATGGCAAACTGGCCGCCCTTGAAGAGCTGCTGCAGCCTCTGCTTGGCCTCCTTGCTCAGCTTCACCATGGCGACGGCCCAGGAAGAACCCACAGCAGCGGCCACCGCGCCGGGAATCCGAACGAGGAAGGCGGTGCGCACGCGCCGCACATGGCCTTTACGGCAAGAGTCGCGCGCGTCGCCAGCAGAGGTCGTAATTTATCGCCCGTCACCCGCTTCGCTCTCCGCGGCAGCGCCTCGGGAAGGCGCATGCGTGGTTGGTTCTGCCCGCGGGGAGGCCGCAGTTCACGTTCCAAACGCGTTAGGAATCGCCTGGCTTGGCTGATGGCGGGTAATTGAGGCAGTGCGCTTGGGGTTCCTTCAACCTGGAACGCCCTCCCTCTTCCCACAGTCTTACCCGTCTTTTTAAAGTCACCTCCACTGTATGGTGATTACTATTATAATAGGAGAGAAGTCCCTTGGGTGCGGTTTTAACGTGACTTTTAATCACTGAGTACAAGTCTGCAGCAGGATATTAAGTCGGAAGGAAAGATTGAAAGGGCTAAGGCTGAAGGAAAAGAGTTGAGTTTCTGGACCTGTAAACACTCACTAAGGCCAGCTAAGTCCCAGGCGCCCCATGAAGTTTTTCCTGATGATCTCAGCTCACAAGGCTAGCTAGCTAGCTCTCACCTCCTAACTCATTTAATTTTCTTTGTTGGGTCCACATCATATTCAATGATAAAAGGTAGTACCCAGAAAATGATAAGTGAGATGTGAACTCAGGACAGCAAGAAAGAACAATTTGACTAAAGCTGGTAAGACTGCAAGAATACAAGACATGAAGCGGTAGACTGCACGAGTAGGCAGAAGCCATGAAGTAGAGAACATTGAGTTAGAATGATATCAAAATCATCAGCTGAAGAATAACATGCTTTCTGGTGAGAGGGCAACAAGACAGTTCCCCTAAAGTTTGCTGTATGCTGAACGACCTTTCCTTCCCCGGCTTTGTTCCACAGTTGGTAAGCCTGGCTATGCGGTGGTTCCCATTCTGTGATGTAGACAAAAGAATAATCAATTACATGATTAACCCCTTGGTCTCCGCTAATTGTAAAATAACAGAAGAGAGGTAAATGCATAAAGGTGAGACACACGGGAAAAGAATCAACTGTCAGGGTTTCATCAGCACTATCCAAAGTAAGGATGCTACTTGACTCTGTTTTCTTAGAAAAAGATGTCTCTGGAGAGGATCAAATGGTTGAGCTCTTTTAGGTTGCCAGGAGGAAAGAAACCTATGGAAATATGGGTGGTGGACATTTCTGACAGCGCAGCAGACTTCACAGAAGAGCAGAAACCACCCTTTCCACGTTTGTAAAATGGGAAAGGAGCAACTATTTGTCCTGGACTGAAGTGCATCCCCACAAAATTCTTATGTTGAAGCCTTAACCCCCACTAGAGGGCTTTGGAGAGCAGGTCTTTAAGGAGGTAATTAAGGTTAAATGAGGTCATAAGGGTGGGACCCTAATCCCATAGGGTTGGTGTCCTTATAGGCAGAGAAACAGATACCAGAGCTCTTTCCCCACGTGCATGAACAGAGGAAAAGCTATACGAGGATACAGTGAGAAGGCGGCCCTTTGCAAGCCAAGAACCCAGGCCTCCTACGCCTACACCTTGATCTGGGACTCGGAGCCTCCAGGACTGTGAGAAAATAAATTTCTGTTGTTTAAGCCACCCAGACTGTGGCGGTCTGTGATTGCAGCCTGAGCTGACTAATCCACTTTACCTAACTGGGTTGTGTTCGAGAAGAATTAGATCATGTAAATGTATTAGTAAAAGTATCATGTATTGGGCACCTCCATGTGCCAGGCACTTCACGGATATCATTTATGGTCCTCTGCCTGGTACATAGTTGGTTTGTTGAATTTTGAATCTGAACATCATAGTCTTAATAACACACATTGATAAGCCCTAAAAGCCATCTATGCATTTATTCCTCCCGGAATACTGAGTGCTGACAATGGGCAGCTCCCTGTGCTGTGGGTCAGGTGTGGAGAAACGTAAGAAAATGAGGTACAGTCTCCCACTTGCAGAGGGAGTGAGACAAGTATATTAATAGGTTACTTGTCCGTGTGACTCATCTTTGGAAAAACAATAGCATTAAGTCAAGATTAAGCACAAAAAGCCAGGGGCAAAGGTTCTGCACTTGAATCCTGGCTCTATCACTTAGCTGTAGGATGACGGTCAAGTTGTTTCAACTTCTCTGAGTCTCTTTTCTCATCTGTAAAAGGGAATAACAATAGTGCTCATCTTCAATCAGTTCTAGTAAAGACAAAGAGATAATATGCCTGAACAGTGCCTTGCTAAATAAACACTTAATCAAAGGTAAGCTGATACTATTATCATTAGTATTTTGCTGTTTGCTTCTTCATGCTTACTGATTTCAGTTTCAAAGATCAATCTTTTTCAGAAGTTTTTTCTCTAGACCCTTCTCCAGGAACTGGCTGCACCTACTATAACACAGCCGTGAAATGGGCAAGGGACATACTAATGCAACATGCAATCAAGTGTAAGCTCCTCGAGGAATACATTTCACGCTTAGTCTCCATTGAATCTTAATACATTGCTATGCAATGGAGGGAACCTAGCAACACTGTTGCTGTGAAGAAAAGAATGCAGGCTTAGAAGTCCCGTGGAGCTCAGTGAGATCAGACGTGCCAAAATTCGATGTCAACTCTGCCATTTACTCAAAATGAGAACCTCAAGAACCAGTTGATAACATATCAGAAAAGCTAATTAATTCACCATGGTTACCCGGAAAATAGGGACTACTTTCCAAAATGCAGCCAAATATATGAGCCAAAATGAAAAAAAAAGGGAAAATGTTATCATGCATCTTGTTTTCAAGAAAATGTTATGTTTAAAAATATATTGCTATTCAAGCATCATTTCCTTTCTTGAATGTTAACTCTTACTTTGTCCTTTTTTTCTGCTAGGGTGTTTTTGGGTGGATGCACGATTTCTTATTGTTATGATACAGTTTGGGATTCTTAAGCACATTAGACAAGCATATGCGAGGAATAAAATTTCCGTGAAAAGGAGATTAGTCAAAAAGTGTCACTGGGACATCAACCAAGTGTAAAACTCTGCCAGGAAAAGGGGGTTTTAGAAAACTGTCATACTCGGCCATTGCCCACAAGGATTTGGTAATTTTATTTGGGGACAGAGTACACATACCCTTGGTAAGACAAGAGAGTATGGGGCAAGGACCAAAATGTGTAGGACAGACAATACTCGTATACTGTTAAAGAATTTGGATAAGAGAAAAGTCACAGAGGGCTGAACTCTTCAGGAAAAACTTCCCTGCTGTGAACCTGAGCTGGTTTCTGATGGCTGGAGAAGAGAAAGCGAAGAATAAAGAAATGCCAGGAAGTACACAATTAGGAGAGAGTGAAATGCTTTAGGTAGAACAGAATGCTCCAAGCAGAAAATAATGAGACCAAGTTATAAAAAGAATGTAAATGTCAAGTTAAAAAATTTGGATTTTAGCCAAAGAGTAGCTGGAAAGTCACTGAATATTTTAGAGGAAAAAAAATTTACAAGGTGAAAGCAATTTATTTTTAGGGTTTAATTTTTTCCATTTTCTTTATGTTTCTTGAAAAGGAAATAAATTCACATTGTCTGAATTTAAAAGGTATAAAGGGGTATATTATAAAAGGTTGCCCTCCCACTTCAGTTCCCTGCTGCCCATTTTTATCCCTGGAGGCAAACCAATGTTTCCTGTATGTTACCAGTTTCCTATATATCTTTCAGAGATATCTATTCATATAGAAAGAAAGACACACATTCTTCCCCTCCCACACACCTTTTTAATGAAATGCATACATGCTTATTTACCTTGTGTTTGACACCAAAAAATATAATTTAGAAATTATTTTGTATGAGTACATAAAAAGATTCCTCGTTCCCTTTTTAAAAAATAGATGGATTGGCCCAAAAGAACGTAACAGTTCAAATTCTCTCTGCCTTTGGCAGCTTCATACCCAGTTTCCTACCTGGAGGCAAGTCAATGTGTTTAGTTTCTTATGTACCCTTCCAGAGATACCTAGGCATATGGAAGCAAATACACACACACACACACACACACCCTTCCCCTGTCTTTTAAAATAAACAAATAGAATTCATACTATACACTCTCCATCACACCTTCATTTTTTATTTTAAAATATTCCTTAGAAACCTGAATAAAGTCTTTCTTTGAATTAACAGTGTTGTACCATTGTCAATTTCCTGTTTTTGACGATGTGTATAACGGTTATGTATAAGGTTATTACCGGGGAAGCTCAGTGAAGGGAGAGTTCCTGTAGGCCAGAAACTCACTGTACAATTTTTGTAACTTCTTGTAAGTCTTAAAGTATGTCAAAATAAAAACTATTAAGGATATTTCTTAGTGATTATTCCAGATCAGTACATACATAGCTTCCCCTTTTATAGATTCAAGGTAGTTCTTTAAATAAATTATTTAACTTATTCCCTAGGAAGGCAAAGTATTTCAGATTTTCTTAAAATCGCTACAAGGTAATAACAGTGTCCGTCTGTGTGTACTCAGTCTTTGACTCCATGGTTAATAGTGGTCTATGCACCAAACGGTGTAACCATGATATAGATTCTAGCAGGAAATCCGTAGCTGGGGAATCAGGGTGAGTTCTTATCCTAGGCTGCTGCTTACTGGTTGTTTGACAATGAGCAGGTCACTGAGCTCTTCTGTTTTGGCTGTCTCATCTGCAACATGGGGCTTACCTGCTCTGGTTACCTGCCAGTTATCTTGAGGGTTAGATGACATAGAGGGAGCATGACTTACTTAAGTAGACTCCCCTGTGCAGATAAAAGATTGGCAAGTAAGACTATCACCTAGAGCCATTATCGTCATCCTCTAGCTACAATCAGAAGTAAGAGGAGTTATCTCATGGCAGATTCAATCTCAGCTTAAGGAGTGTCAAAGAGAGCTGCATCCAAATCTAATTTTTATGTAAAACAATATGACATTCTGGGCTCTTTTGTTTTCTAATCCGGTCACTAATGACTGTCAGAAGGTGTGCCACAGAGTCATAACGATAAATAAAGCATTTGGATTTATCAGCCATTCTGCCTCACTTACATAAACAGCTTAATAACCCATCCAAGAGGCTGACCCCTTGGTAATAGCACATTTTACAGGCAAATCATCCTATTGGACACATAGAGAAGCAATTTTAGTTAAAAACCAGACATTCCAAAGGGTCTTATTCATGGGTGATATTCAGAATATTGGCTTGCACCAATCAGAACGGCACCCAAAGTCACACCTATGCTCGTTCATCTGGGCTGGAAAGCAGAGTGCAGGCTTTATTTTTTCCTAAAAGGAACTTCACGTTGAATTTCGCCAAGAACAAGTATGTAACCAACACCTGCCTTTACATTTTTTCAAGCTAAGCATTTTCTCTTCAGTATTCTATGCTACAGAACTTGGAAAGAGTCAAAGTCTTTTTTCTAAGGAAATAGTTGGCACGTCCTGAGGAGTTGCTCCCTGCACACAGCAGGCTCAAGTGCCAGCTCATTTAAATCTCCACGGCCCACTGTTCACAGGGCCCGCCACTGGTGGCATTAGCCAGGTCAGTGGTTATGCCCTTGGACCTAGGAGCTCTCCTTCTCAGAATGTGTCCTAAGGAAATGATAGCCACTTTGAAGGAGGTGTCAGCTCACTCTGGTCATCAGCCCTCCTCACCCACAGGGACAAGTCCCCAGCATCTCTGTCCAGTGTGACCCACCATTGGCCACTGTTGACTGGACAAAGCATAAATTCCCATCTCAAGAAGAGCCAATCAGTCTTTCACACACACACACACACACACACACACACACACAAACAAAACATGACTACTCTAAGTATCCCACCCAAACCCCCTCGGAGTAGCAGAAAATGGTATTAGTGTCGACATCAGGAAGTAGCAAAACTCCGAGGAAAGAGTAGGAACTCCCGAGTATCAGGGTGTGAGACTATCCCCAGGAGCAGGTTACAAGTTTGGAGGCCCTGGGACAGGGTAGTTTTGGACAGAAAATTTACATTACAGACTAAAATCTAGTTCTCACATCCCTAGAGGATAGGAGGACCCTACACAGTGGTAAACAATCTTGAGAGAGGCATAAACTGTTACTACAGGGAATGTGAAAGGGGGTAATATTTTTTGAAATATATGGAGTTTTTCTCTTTTTTTATTTTGCCATATATTCATTTATTCATTCAGCCAACATATAGTAAGTGCCTGCTATGTGTCAGACATTGCTTAAGGACCAGGACATAGAACAATAAAAAATATACACAAAGTTTATGCCTTCATGGACTTTATCGTCTTGTAGGGAAGGCAGTCAGTAATAGAAATAGCAGCAAATACTTACACGGTGCTTTCATGTGTCAGACCCTCTTCATGTAGTAACTCATTTTGTCTTTATCACAACCTATATGGTAGATGCTATTATCCTCATTGTAGAAATAAGGAAATCCCGGCATAGGCAGGCTAAGTAAGTTGTCCAAGTGCACACAGCTGATAAGAAACAGAATGAGGATTTGAACCAGGAAGCTGAGTTTTAGAGTCCATGTTTTTAATTGATACAGATGGGCAGAGGTATAGATATGGGTATGGGAAGGGTGTGGAGATGGAGGTGGAAATATAGACAGAGATAGAAAAGAATATAACTACATACCTTCCCACAGGACAGGACACCCCTAAGTAAATAATCTTGAAAGAAATGTAAAGTCTCACTAGAGGAAACCCGCTGAGAAATGGATAGATGGATAGATAAATAGATACCGGTAGGTGCCATAAAGAAAGCTGGGTAGAAAAATAGAAAGCAATAGAAGGAGGGAGCTTTTTTGAGGATGGCCATGGCAGGTGATGGTGTATTAGTCCAGGTCAGATCCCCAAGGCCTGCCCAAACCGAGAGCAAGTGACCAGGTCCCAGGTTTCAGCAGTCAACCCCAGAGAAGACCCAGGGCCGGCAACAGTCACTTCTCAAGGCTTCACTGTCCCAGGGCAATGCCCAGGGCAGCAAAAGCCGCTTGGAATGCAGAAGATTCGCATCAGCCTCCTGTGCCGCAAACACCTCCCCACATACCTTCATCAGGTGCCATGGAGAGCAGAGGGACAGGAGCAGAAACCCGAAAGTCTGGGCCTTCTACTAAAATAGACTGAATGTTTCCCTCAAAAGCCTGTTTACATGATTGAATCTGAGTCAATTTACTGGGCTTGACTAACATGCAAAGGCCCCGCGCCACCTCGCACCCTATCTGGCAGAATACGGGCTCTCAAAGGAGTGCAGATTAGCAATGGAAAAAATATAGAATAACTGCTCTCCATGCAATATCTGTAATGCCACTGGCCCCAACCTGAAGGCTACATTCGGTAAGGAGAGGAGAAAGGACACAGGATGTAGCAAGAGAAGCTGAACAGGTCCTGCCGCTCTCCTTCAAGGTGGAATAGTCACAGTTGCACAGATGTTTAGTCCCTTCAAGGGTTAGGAATGAAACGCATGTGTTATGCACATCTCTGGAGAGAGCAAAGGGAGTACCCATTGTTTCATTCAACTTTTCTAAAGCTTAAAGCGTGATTTAGAAGAAGTCATTTGTGACATTGCTGCATTCAGTTAGTCAGCACAGGTTTGGATGGGCCTGGCAGCTATTTCCAGGCTTCCAAATGTAGGTCAAAAATATGCATCCATCAGAAAGGACAATGCAATCAAGTGGCTTCATATTTATCATCATTTCTATGAAAGGCATTTATTAGCAACTGCCTGCCTGAGGTTCAGGCAACCTGGGTTTTATGTACAGAAATCAAGCGGTGAAAATCCTTATCCTCTTGAAATTTAAACCTGGCAATGTTGATTTGAACAATTACATAAATATAAAACTGAACAAAGCTGATCTGCAATTATTCTCCATCCCAGACGCCCATTCTGAGCCAGCCACAAAGAGCCGCTTTCTCGTGTCCACTCAGGAATTCTGTCCACACTGTTCTCATACCTGAAACTTCATCCAGATTAAAGTAGACTCATGGAACATGGTGTTGGGGTTACACCCTTTTAGGAATTGAGAAATGTGGCAACTAATTTTCTGGGTGCAAGAGAAAGAGGCTCACGCTACTGGATACCTAGACAATTTCTGTTACTGTGCTACTTCTTTCCCAGTATGGTTTAGGGTGGTAATGTGCCCAGCTTTTTCCTTTTTAAATGCAGTTCCCAGTATCACTTGCAGCTCCAGAAGGGCACGTGACTCAGTTCTAGCCGATGAGATTTAAGTGGAAATCACCAATTGGGGCTTCTGGAAAGGCATTTTTTAACGAGCTACCTCAGATGGCATTTGCTTTGCCATCCACCATTTCCAGTCTTCTCACCTGGGATGCGGATGAGATGCTGGACGTCCAGCAGCCATCCTGTAACCACGAGGAGTCAATCAGCAGGGCTAACGCTGTATCTTAAAGATGGCTGAACAGAAAGAGAAAGGAACTGGGTCCCTTTGCACCAGTTCTGAATTGTTATATGAGGAAAATAAAACCACTATTTAGTTAAGCCCTAGTCTATTGACTTAGCATATGCAGCTAAGTATAATCCCTGATTGATTCCAAGAATTACGTCGGTGCGGCTGCATAAGCTAAGGGACCATTATGCGTAGAGCTCACTTTCTGACAGTATTTTCTTCCTTTGAGCACCTGTCGTTGTCTGAGGAATTTGGAGGCAATGTTAGCATGAGGGAATATTGCCCAAGTTCAATCATGAGCATTTAACAACCACTGAGTGAGGATCGAAGATGTGCCAGATGCGGCACGATGGACTATGGGTCCACGTCTCTGCTCTTACAGCACTGATGTCCTATTCAGGGGAGAGGGACGACAAACAAGCAAACAAGAAAAGGAGGTGAAAGCGCTGTGAAGGGGGCTAGGCATGCTGGGTGACACGAGGGGCCCTGGCGCTTTGTACAGGGTGGCCACACCAGGCCTCGCTTCCTCGGTGGGGTATTAGTCAGTTAGGACGGCCACAACGAAATACCACAACCTGGGTGACTTACACAAGCGACATTTATTTTCTCACCGTTCTGGCGCATCAAAGTCCAAGATCAAATTGTTGTCAGGTTGGTTTCCAGTAAGGCTTCTGTTCCCGGCTTGTAGACAGTGCTTGTGGCTGTATGCTTACATGGCCTTGCCTCTGTTCATGTGGAGAGGTGGGGGGGAGGGGAGAAAGAGAAATTTCTAGTGTCTTATAGGACACCAGTCCTGCCAGATGAGGACCCCATCCTTAGGACCCCCTTTAACCTGAATTATCTCCCTAAAGGCCCTCTCTCCAAATATAATCACACGGGGGGTTTGGGCTTTGACACATGAACTTTAGGGAACACAATTCAGCCATAACAAGTGGCTTATGAACAGAGACCTGAAGGAAGAGACAGTGAGAGCCAAGATGAAACCTGGAGGAAGAGCATTTCAGGCAGAGGGACAGCACGTGCAAGGCCCTGAGGCAGGAGTATGTGTGGCATGTTGGAGGGACAGCGAACAGGCCAGAGTGGCCGAAGCAAATGAGCAAGAGGAAGCATATCAGGGGGTAGGACAGAGAAGAAACGGAGGCCAAATCCTGTACCGCCTTGTAAACCATCGAAAGGACTTGGCCTTTTAATTAATATTAGAACCAATATTATTATGTTAAATTATATTACATTATATTATATTATATTATAAAGACCCAGTCTTATCTTAAAGTAAAATAAGACCAGGTCTTATATTAATTTTTGCTCCAAAAGACTCATTAGAGCTGATGGTCTGGCTAGGTCTTATTTTTGGGGAAACACGGTATCATACAGAGTTGTTTCACTGCCCTAAAAATCCCCTGTGCTCCACCTGTTCATCTTCCCTCCCACCCCAAACTCTGGCTACCATTGATCTTTTTACTGTTTCCATACTTTTGCCTTTTCCAAAATGTCACATAGTTGGAATTGTACAGTAGGGTAAACTTTTCAGATTGGCTTCCTTCGCGTAGTAATATGCATTTAAGTTCCTACAGGTCTTTTCGTGGCTTGATAGCTTATTTCTTTGTAGCACAGGAGATAATATTCCATCGTCTGGGATGGACCAGTTTATTCATCCATTCACCTGTCGAAGGACATCTTGGTTGCTTCAAAGTGTTGGCAATTATAAAGCTATGATAAACATCTGTGTGTAGGTTTTTGTGTGGACGTAAGTTTTCAACTCCCTTGGGTAAATTCCAGGGAGTATAATTGCTGGATTATATGGTAAGAGTAGGTTGAGTTTTGTAAAGGACAGTCAAACTGTCTTCAAAGGTGGCTGTACCAGTTTGCATGATCACCAGCAAGGAATGAAAACTTCCCGTTGCTCTACATCCTCACCAGCACTCAATGTTGTCAGTGTTTTGGAATTCAGCTATTCCAATAGATGTATGACAGTATGTCATTGTTGTTTTATTTTGCTATTCCCTAATGACGTATGATGTGGGGCATCTTTTCACATGCCATCCTATCACTTTTGCTGATTCTAGTCATTAAAAGAAATTGACTAGGTCCAGCCCACACTCCAAGGGAGGTAATCACACAATGACCCGAATAGCAGGAAATGGGGTCCCTGGGGACCATCTTAGGGGCTGCCCAACATAATTCGATTCAGAAAAGAATGGCGGAGAGGAATTGGAGACAAACATAGACAATCATTTTGAGGCGTTTTGCTACAAAAAGAAACAGAGAAATGAGGGGCTAGTGGCAGAACGATGTGGAATTAAAGAATGGTTTTATTTTACTTATTTTACAACCAACCAGATCATTCTTATCAATAAAGGTGATCTATTGAATATGTAAATAAATAGAATTCTATTTTATCTCTGTATTCATTATTTCCTAGAAGTACGGTGACCACCAATGTTCAGGTTTGTAAATAACAAACCTGAGAGGGGATTTTTTTAATAGTCTGTTTGTACCCATGCAGGGGTCCATATGCCAGAGCTTCCAGGATGCTTATCTGTAATGCCCTCTAATTGCTGAAATCAGTCACCCAGGTTTATTTAGGCAGATAAAACCACCAGGCCTCAGCCTGGGTAGACAGTCTCTCTTGGCTTGAAAACCAGCCTGCAGCTGCTTGGAACAGGCAGGTTCCTGGGCCAAGACCTGCACGTGGCAAATGGTCCAATGATGCCAGTTAAAGTGTTACCCAACTGGAGTGATCATTTAAATCATAAATCATGTCTGCAGTTGCTTTGTCTTCTGACTCTACACTACAACAACACACTGAAATATGCACTAAACACAAAGACGAAAGTAAATGAATGGGCCAATTAATTTGTGAAAGCAAACGTCTTAGTAGATCTGTGTCTGATGTTCCTCCACTGAGAAGAGTCAGTGAGTCTTAGGATCTCCTGGGAATGAGGATCAGGCAACTGCAGGGTTTGGGGAGGGTTGTAAATCATGTGCTTTCTTCCCCTTCCACATTCAGAACTAACTCAGACACAAGATACAGGATGGATATTAAAGTGGTAGCTTTACTACTGATGAGATTGTGTTTTCAGAGCTGAGTCTGTTGTACCCCTCTTCTTAGTTCAGACCTTGGGTCACCATCTCCTTATACTGGTCCTGGGCAGTGAAGGAAGAAAAAGAATGTGAGTCCTCATAGCTGACCACCTTCTAATGGATCAGCTCTTCTTTGGGAAAGATGAGCCATTGGATTCCCCCTGCCATCACATGTGGGGGCCAAAAATTTTCAGTGAGTAAAATGCAGGATCCTGTTATTGCAGGGTTCACGAGAAATACTATCTTTCACTTGGCTTGGACTATCGAAAAAACACATAGGTAAAGGTAGTGACACTTATAATTTCCAATTGCCTGTACTCTGAACCAAGAAACCAAGAAACCCTCAGTGGCTTCCAGGTGGTCACTTCTTACCCCCTGTCTCCCCTGCCATCAGAGAAGACAAGAATCTTAATCTGCTCCACTTGGAACAGAGGACAGGCAGCGGATGGATGCCAACAAGCCTACCGCAGTTTGCAAGTCTCAAAATTCATGTTAGCACAGGATTTTATTGAAATTCCTTCCTCTTCTGAAAGGGAATGAGGAAAGAGTGGGCAGAATCTAGGGGTAATATTGTGCAGAAGTTCTTCCACAATGAAATACGTTGCGGGGCGGGTCAGGGGGGCAAACTCCCCTCTAGGAGCAGCAAAACTAGCCAGAGAGGTGATTACAATCCCGTCTTACACTTCACACTACCAGCACCCATCACAATGCCTGGCACAAAGCCAGCACTCAATAAATATTTGTTGCACTGAACAGTCCTTCCAACCAACTAGGAAGCCCCAAATCTCAAAATTTCAAGGACAGATTAAGGATAAAACTAAAGGCTTCTGGGCCTTGCAGACCACCCGGGGGACGTCAAGGAATACTTGGGTTGGAGCGAAATACCTAACCTTATTTAAGTGCCAGGAGCTTAATCGAACCTGCGGCGAAGGAAATGGACACCACATCCACGGAGGTGTTTGGGGTGGATTTCACCGAGTCCGCAGACTCGGAGGACCGGCCTGGGGGACCCGGGCCTCCGCGTGCCCCGCTTTTCCCCAGCCGGCGGCAGGGGGCAGGCGAGGGCCTCCCGGCAGGCGGGGCGGGTGCTAGGCCGGGGCGGCGGCTGGGCGGGGAGCGGCGGTTGGGCAACTTTTTGGTTGGCTGCCTCCGGGTGCTGACGGCCCAGGCCCCTTTTAAACTTAGTCTCCCCGATGCCTTTCCTTTTCGGCCTCGGCGCGCGACTTGGTAAGTGGCCTCCGACTGCCTTGACGCTGGCGCCGGCCAGGTGGCCTGGGGTCTCTCCGGTGACACTTACTGGGCGTGCCCCTCCTTGTCCCTGTACCCTTCCCATCTGGGCCACCAAGACTGGGGTTCGGCCTCAGCTCGGCGACCCCTCGGGAGACGTTTTTCCAGCCCCAGGGAAGGAGCCCCGGAGGAGTCGCTGTGATGGGCGGGGACACCCACGTGGTGCCGGAGGCCCTTCTTCTCCGAGAAGCACCTTCGTGGGACCTAAGGTCCCCTTTCCCCAATGGCCCGGGCGCCTGCCACCTCGTGCCTGTGACCCGGACGCCGAAGGGATCCGGGCGACAGGGAGCTTCATGCTCCTTTTCAATGAAAAGTTAACATTTGGAGAATCAAACCGACCCGGGGCGGAGGCGCACACCCCGGGATGGTGTCGGGGTTCTTGGCGCACTCGGGGCCCTCGCCTGCCAACCGGTGCTAATAACCCGGACGCCGCCAGTTTAGGAAGTGGATGAGATCATGGATCCGAAATGCTTTAAGTTTCCGCGGCGAGCAGTGTAACAACAGGGTTAGCGACAAACCGAGGGGATTTCAACCACACATCCATTCCCCCGCCACAAATGCCTTTCAGCTGCCACTTCGCATGGTGGTGAGTCTTCCCGGGAGCGGATAACGTTTTCAAGGTTGTGAGGCCAGTCTCGGTTTTCTGTCCTGGGAGAAAAATCTGGACCACTGGGGTCCACCAAGATAGAGAAACAGGCAAAGCTGCCTTGGAGAAAGCTGGTCTCCAGGAATCACTTTTAAGTTTCCTGGAGGCTCTCTTCAGTATCGGTGGGCATTTTAAATGTTCGTATACATTGTTATAATACAGTTGTCTGAATTTAGTTACATCTGTAAAGATCTAAATTTAGGGGTCAGTGAGTGAATGAAAGAATCATTGTAACTGTCATAGGTACCACTTAGTAATCTTCTGCAATGTAAGGCTTTACGCATTGGACCCAGTTGTGAGAGATCCTTTTGCTGACTAGGCAACTAGATAGGACGGTGTATCATGCTTTTAAAAAGGATAAAAGTTGTAGTGTTGCAGGCTGTGTTCTAAGTACTCCTTTTCAGCCATATGCACAGACCTGAAGTATATGAGCAAGTTTCCCTGCCCCGAGTACCTCAGTCTCTTGTAAATAGCACTACAACACTGGAAAAAGCAGTGGCTGGGCTTTGTTTTACAATTGCCAGTAGGTGTTGAGCCAGACTGTTTAAACAATTCCTTGTGAAAAAATGACAGGAGCTGAGAGCCAGGCAGCGTTTCACAGCGGCTTGAGGCAGTGTCTATTTAAAGATCATGGAAACTGAGCAAGTGCTAAAGACTGTTCTAAACTCCCCTGGGTAAACATTTCCCAGCTTCCTTTGGTTTTTAAATCTGTTAAAGATTTGTTTCAGTTTATCCTAAGCAAATACTGTTGCCAGTAATGTTTATGTTTTCTAAAATTGATATTCCACACTAATGTCACAAAGATAAAAGGTGGAAAAATGGTGACTGCTGACATTGTATTAAATGGATTTCCAAAGTATAGGAATGTAGTTCACTATTTATTTTACTCCTGTCTAGAAATTACAGGAGACTCCCAAGTGTCAGGAAATTTGGGGAATGTAACTTTTTAAGATAAGACTTCTATTCAAAAGGAGCTTTTCATCAAAGGTATCTAGTAGATCACCACAATCAGAGAAAGACATTCTTCACCCAAACAAAACATGAAAAATATTACCGTGTGGTATTCTTAACACTGTTCTCACTTTTCTACCAGGCTCAGTCCAGTTCAAGATGCTGAAAAACTTCAGGTAAATGGAGAGAATTTGGATTGAGTTATTATTAAATAGTTGAATAGAATTCTTGGCCAAGGATGAGAACTCGAATCTGAGTGAATATGCTTCTGCTCTGATGGGTTAAAGGATTTACCTGAGGCCAACTTGATAGGAATTTATTAAATGCAGTCACATCTCTCCCCACTTCAAAAAGTACGCTTAAGTAATTGAGCCTTAATCTTTCAAAATATTTATCTTTTCCATGGGTGGCCATTTTGAGTTTAAGTCCTCCGGAAAGAAGGCGGGGGTGAATTGTTAGGATTTTGAGGGGGGAGGAAATTGTATTTATGTCAAAACATTACTGTGTCTGAGTTGACAATGTAATATGTTGGGGAACTCTTATTACCTACAGTTTTATAAACTATTTGTTTTCTTAATGATGTGTCTTACACAGCAATTGCTGATCTAATTACCTACTGTTACACTTCTTTTACAGGGCTGGTGCTTGACAGAAGCTTTTCACATAAATAAGGTGTCCTTGAACATGTGACAATTGATAATATACAAAAAAGTTTTTGCTTTCTTTGTCCCTTTCGTGGTAGCAGGCGTAAATTTTGAGAAGGTGCCAAATATCTGTAAGAACATATTATCTGCCCCATATGAAATTTCCATAGAATATAATTCCATTATTTAAAGGATTTTTTTCTAACAGCCTGCAGTTTGACACAGTAACTAGACTAGCTAGTCTACAACTATCGTGGACAACTTTATCAATTGCTTTAATTTTCAAAGATTATTTTAAAATTCCACTCTTCACTGTTCTAAAGATTATGTGTTCCAAAGTACCCCTTTAAAAACTAGGTTTTATATCCTTCAGATTTTTCCATAAGAGATCACTTTAATGATTAAATTTGACCCTTTTGACAAAACTAATCAATGGATTCCTAAGGGGAAGAGTTGGTTGCACAAGGGCAGGAGGGAGTTTTGAGGAACTGTTTTACATCTTGATTATGGTGGTAAATTGCATCGGTCAAATTTGGAGTGAGTTTTACTGACTGTAAATTATGCTTCAATAAACACGACTTTTAAAACTTACCTTTTCTGGCATCATTGACATTTCCGATGAAGTTGATGAGAAGGCAGTGGGGTCAGCACTTGAATGATTTCCTGAGACACTAAAAGTGACAAAAACGTCAAAAATCACTTTGGGGTATAAGTCACATAATTGACTTATGCACCCAAATACCCGAGAAACAGGACCAAAAGATACACATAGGCTCACTTACCAAGAATATAAAATTTCTCCTTACGGATCAGTCAGGCAACAACATATTCCTCTCCTTAACAGCTGCATTTTAAATCTCACTTGTGGTATGGCACTTCTCCCTCAATCTCAACAATCCCTTTTAGTGGCCACATGGTAGACAAAGGAGTGCAAACGTTCTCTTACCCTGTATATGCCCTATAACTTTGTTAGCACTACTTTGGGTTAACCCTGCTTTCCACATTGGCAACTTTCACTTCCAAGAAAATTTTGAGTGGCCTCAGCCAATATTGGCTAGCCTGGGAATTAGGCAAATGGTGTGAGGCGCTAAGCAATTGGGCTTGAGTCAATCTCAAAGGCATAGGCCACGTGACTTATTCCTGAACCAGTCTGAACTCGCCCTTTTGGGATAGTCAAAGAGGTTTTTGAAAGGAAGGATGGGCCAGGCGTTGGCTGTGAGCCCTAGTTCTATAGGGAGTAGGTCTAACCCGCAGAGCCTGACTGCAGGGTTCCAACAGATGCATTGGGCCATCTTGCCTGTAGGAGCAAACACTGCCCTTCAGATGCCCCCTGGTAGTTCCAGGTTTGAGACATTCCCTGCTCCATCTACCCCTAAGTCGTCCCCTTCCCCATACTATGGCAATCCAGTTGTCCAACAAGTTAAGTAAAAAAAGCATCACCAAAGAAAACTGGGTTGAGAGGTTAAGCCAGTCCCACCGTTTTGCAGTCAAGTTGTTCTTGTTGGCACAGCACATACCTGCGTGTTGAGCAGAACTAAAAGTGGGAGTTGGAGAATTGCCAACATGACTACGAAATGACCAGGCTGTGCGGTTGTGCTCAAGTGCCGAGAAGTGAAGCAAATGGACTCGAATGGAATGTTCTTAAAGAGGATTTATAATTCCAAGGGAGGAGCTTGGGCATGAGAAGAATATAAAAGAATGAAATAGTTTCATGCTAATAGTTATGATTCCATTGAAAATAAAATCTTATTTTAGATGTCCAGTCACTAACCTCCACAGATATGACTTGCCCAGTATCAGTTATGCTATTGCTATGTCACTTCAGGTAGATTAAGTCAATTTGATTTCAAAAATGGGCATATCCCATTTTTGACAGATACTCTACAGCTCTTGAGTACAGGTAGTTTTTGTTTCTTAAAAGCAAGCACATTTTTATAGTTCAAGTGAATATTCCAAACTAAGGTATGTATTTTTGAGATCCCTAAAACCTTAAATATTTATATAATTTGGCAAATATTTACTGTGCTTTCCCTGTGAATTAAGTTGTGTGATAGACAATTTCTGACTTTATGAAGGTTACACGATGTGGCTTACCCGTATCGCTATGAAGCCAGTTAGAATGTGTCTCAATCGACGTGTTACAAGGAGTAATTTCACTTCGTATCTGAGTCAGTATCTGAAAGATTCAATTGTTAGGACAAACTGTGGGGAGACAATTACATCTATTTATACTCCCCACCACCACAACCACCACATTTCCAGAACCGTTGGGTGGCTCATACACAAAGAGCAAACAATAACAATAATGAGAAGACGGAATAAAAGCTCAGCAAGAAGAGCAGGATTATAAAACAAGCCATCAGACTTCTGCTTCAAGCTCCTGCCACTTTAACTCTGAGCTTCCTAGGGGCCAGAGAGAAGAGCAAGTTGGCAAATAAGCCATTTGGCACTTTAATATAAGTTTAAAATGGAGGAAGAGAAGGGGGCAAAGTCATTTGCATTCTAGGCTTCTTGGAACCAAGTGAGAATATGCTTCCCCCTGCTCCCCTCATGGTCTCAAGTACCTTGAAGGATGAAGTAGAACAGAGAAGGTTGTCAGGGATCTAGAGATAGTGGAGACTGATGCATTTGGCTCCAGAGTAGTAAGGTTAGTTGACCGGTGAGCCCTGTGAGGCTGGACCTACTCATCTGATTGTCAAGCCAAAGTCAGGGATAATGCGTTGTGAGAGAAAAGCCTTGTTGAGATTAGGTGAACAGCTAAAACAGCCAGAGATGTGTTTGAAAAGCTTAATTTTTAATTTGTACTCATAAAAGTTGCCTTAAAAAAAGTTGCCTTTCCAAAATTTACCTTGTATTCATACACTGAAAAGTTCTGATTCCACTATTTTGTTATAAAGTTGTGATGTATTACAGTCTGGGACTATGCAACCATGACTGGAAGGACCCCTAGTGGAGTTTATCGGTACCGCAAGGGGCCAGTTGTCTTGAGGTGCCCTCCACCGCTGCCACCTTCATCGCTAAGACAGCTCCACATCTGTTTCAGAGATAAAGAGATAAAATCCAGTCAAATTAGTGTGATCTATGTCATGATTTGCTCCCGGGAACAGAGCAGAATGTTGTCGTTGATGAAATGGAGCCTAATAGCACTGATTCGCCATTGGACAAATGCCCTGGCAGGTTACCCCCACTCTCTAGGGTGGAACAGAGCCCACTGTATGATTTATAGACCTCCTATAGTGGAAAAATATGTGGAACTTTGGGAATTACCATAGAGTCCAAACTGCAGCCCTATACAGTTGCCACTAACCACATGTGGCTATTGAGTATTGAAATGTGGCTAGTCTGAATTGACATGTGCTGAGGGGTGTTAAAAAATCAGCTTAGGAAGAACTAACATTAAAGAATGTTAAATATCTCAATTTTATGTTGATCATAAGTTAAATGATAATATTTTGGGTGTATTGGGTTAAATGAAATGTATTAAAACTATATAAATGTCATCTGCATTGTATTTCTATTGGGCAGTTTCCAAAATATTCATGGAAACATGCAGGCAGTGGTTCCACAATCCAATAGAGAGAAAGGTGTTGCTTTTCTCCTATACAGGACCTGGGGGGGAAGCAAGAGTAAAATTAGCACTTAAAATGCAGAATTTACAGGTAAGCAGCTGTTTTGTTTTTTTTTTTTTTCAAGGACAGAAGGTGCAGGTGCAGGGAGCCAGTGCTACTTAGAAGACCTGACATAAATTCTACACACAAGCTGCGAGCACATCTGGGGATTTTCAATAAAAGACTTCAGAATGTATTTATTAAACCATCTTTTGTTCTAAGACTACTCTGTGCATGTGTTGGTGGGTTCATGAGAATAATCCAGGGCCAGAGGACTTGGTATGCTACAGCTCGTCAAAACACAACTTCCTTAGTGAAGAATCCATATAATGGACAGTTCTGGTTACCCCACCGAGTTGGCTTCCTCTGTGTGTGTGTGTGTGTGTGTGTGTGTGTGTGTGTGTGTGTGTATTTGTATCTATAGTAAGGTAGTCTTTCAGCATTTTTTTCTTTTATGGAAGAGGCAAGCTTGGGGGAGGTGGCACCATAAATATTACCAGAACTTGTATAAAGTACAATTTTTCAGAGTAGCTTATGTTAAAGCAAAATGTTCCAAAATTCTCTTTCCTTCGTTTTCTCTTAACTCAGCTCTGAAAAGCAGGTCTGTGTAAAATCCCCTTCTGTAGTTTCCTTACTACTAGTAACAATGATTTTTTTGTCATTTTGTCTTTTAACAATAAGTTGATTCTTCCCATAGGTTTCACATTTCTCTTAAGCAGTGGTTCTTCAAGGGGGTGGTGATGGGACATGATTTTGCCCTCCTGGGGGACATTTGGTAATGTCTGAAGACACTTGATTCCCACAAGTGGGTGGATGGGGAATGCTACTGACATCTAGAGGGTAGAGGCCAGAGATGCTGCCAAATACTCTACAATGCACAGGACAGTGACACACCAACAGATTGTTGCACCCAAAATGTGCAGAGGTTGAGAAACCCTGTCTTAGAAAATCTCATTCCCAGCAATGCCAACCTGCGAAGGTGCTACTGAGTATGCTACAGCCTATTCCCAAAATGTGACTTTCCCCCACACACAACAGGTCCCTGTACTTTGAGGTCCAAGGGGCCTTAATTACTAGCCTCATTGTTCTTATTTCTAAGTGAACATCTATCTCACAGCATTTACAAACTAGCAATTCATTATTTTAAGCGAAGAGCTATAGAGATTTTCTTCTAGGCTCCTCAAAAGATAGTTTCCATGTCGATAAGTGGCCAGAAACTCAAAATTAGCACATCACAAACAAGTGACTTTCTTAACCAGACTTGGTCAAACTGGACGTCTCAGCTTGGTCACTGAGGTGAAGCTTGCCCAGATCTGTGGAGGGACCATCAGGCCTCTGACCTGGCCTCGGACTCTAGAAACTACCCAAAGGTTGTTCATGATCTACTTCCATCAAATAGCTTCCATCCTCAGGAGGGGCACTTAGCACAACAAGGGAACATTCACAAACCAGCTAGAAACCAAAAACCCACACCCAAGGAACAGAGACCAAGCATCTTTGACCTATACTCCATTTCTCTAATTTTCACATGAACCAAAAAATTCTAACTAATTTTAGAGCCCAAAGAACAACAAAACCCTGAAAACATCGAATCCCTATGTTGGCAGAATGAAACCCCTTCAGATTGTGTGGAGAGCAGTCTGAGTGCAGTTAACGAGCCCTTTCAAACTCTGGCTGGTATCCATCACCACAAAGACGCATTGAATGCAGTGGATACGATTGACAAAATGGTGATGGGTGACACAATTGCTCTCAAATGTAGCAGCAGTGCAATGGAGGCACCTAGTAGCAACGCAGGGAACTCACTGGAAACACTGTGAGATGGGGCCAGTGTTACCAGAGCTCTGAGCAGTCCAGAGGCGCTGCCTACCTCTCAGGTTAAAATGCCCTTCTTCTCTGTCTTCTGAGCATGGGCATTTTTAATCTTACACTTTCTCTCATTAAAAAAAAACAACAATACAGCGCATGCCTCCTGGTGACAAACAGCGGGGAGATAAAGACCAGCACGCCAAACTGCTGTGGACGAGGGGTCAACATGACAAGGATGAAGTGGATGAGGTCCATGAGGTAGTTCAGGGAGCACTGCACGCTGTTCACAGCCCCTCGCTCCCTTTCTGGAATGTTCTCCCGAAGAAGCTGAATCACGGTGAGGTCAAAGGACCAGAGATCTACAGGGCAGCAGTACTGGGAGAGAATAAATGTGAATTCAGTGAGGATCTCGGCTCCAGCGACTGACTGGTTCCATTTGTCATGTTGCCTAAATGGAACTTTCTGTGGCTCAGTGTCCTCATCTGTAAAATGGGAACATTTAGAGCACTCTCCCTGGAAGATTGCATGATATGGTATTGTACAGTGTAGCGAATCATGCCTGGCCATCTGTGCCACTTACCCTTCTTCCTAGTAGAATTACAAATGACCTTGGGGTTGCTGGTGTGCAGTGGAAACTGCACAGGTTAAAAGCACCAGCGCCCGGGATACACTGTGCATTGACTCAATGCAAACTATAGTTACTGCCATAATTTGTGGCATTATAACTACCCTTGTGAGCCACCATTACCACCTTCACCACCCAATAGCAACAAAACTTCGTTTTGGATGTTTTTGTTTATGCTTTCCACTTCATTCCAAAAGTGGTTAGGAAAGAGAGTGAAGTCTTGAGCTTCAAATCTAGTTCCAGTTCCAGAGCTTTCCTCTTCACCCCTGGCCTAGCAGAGAAGGAATTAGCCTTCCTTCTCCCCTGCAACTGCCACTTTCAACCACATAAAGGGGCTGAATTTGATTACACTTCAGCAGCAGCTTCAGGACCTGCCATACAGGCACCGAACAGGCAGAAGCCCACCGTGGTGTTGCCAATGTTGTCTTTGAGTGACAGCATCTGCCCTGCGGTCCTGGTGCTGCCTTCATGGGCACCCACTCCCAGCTCCTGCCTGCCTGGTTGGTTTCCCAGCCAGCTGGCCTTCCAGCTTCCCTAAGACTCAGCTCTGGCCCTCCAGAAACCTCCTGGTAGACCCCTGTCCTGATCCCCAGATTGAGCGCTGTACTCAAGAAGTATTTGGACCAAAAATGCTGCGTCTTCCAGTGTCTGTCTTTGCAGGGCACTGACCAGGCCTTTTGTCCTCATGGCCTGGCCTTGTCACCCTGCTGTGGCCCCCACCTAGGTCCTGATCAGGCCCCCCCATCCTCCTGGGCTGTCCTGACACCCAGAATGACCTCTAAGTCTAGGGGCTCAGCCCACCAAAGGCTTTGTCCTGCAGTGGACTCTGATCTGGAATTCACCTGTCAAATCCCGACACCTGGCCCTTAAGAAGCAGGGCTTGCAGAGTTAGGCAGTATTTGTAACAGGCTGCAGTGGCACAATGTGAAGCGCTCCAGGAAGTGAGGGCTAATTATGCACTGACACCATTTTTTCTAAATTGAGGGAACAAAGCGTTGTAGTTCTTAGATTTTTAGAGAGCAAGGTGACTTACAGACAATGTGCGAAATTGTGTTGTAGCCAAAGTTCTGTGACTTAGTTTCCATCAGGATGGAAACAAGTATTTACTGAACAAATGCCTAGAATGAGCCCTGTGCCCGGGAATACAGGTAGATACCCAGGCGGGCCACAGGCCACGCATCCTAGTGAGAAGTCCAGTCATCACGGCCACCAGGCCTGGCCAGGCTAACCAAGTGAACTAAGGCGTGATACATCGTGAGCACTGGTGCTTTTAACCTGCGCAGTTTTGACAGCATACCACCACCCCCAAGGTCATTTGTAACTCTGCTGGGAAGAAATGAAAATAGCGCTTGCTGGCGCTGGGTATTGGGAGCCACACAGCACCCATTTCGTTCAGCATTGAGGTTCTCTCCGTCTCTCACTGCCCACCCCACACTCCACCCTGACACCACAATGCTCGTGAAAGCACCAACATTACAGCCAAAACATAAGAATGACGATGATGACTGAGGATGAGTTACTGCTTCACAAGCAGCTCCCGTACATGTGCAAGTTTTGTGCTAACCCCACGACCTGCGGGAATGACTCCAACGCATCCTCCAGACTTCCCTGATGCGCAGGCACTATCATTCCTTTCCCATCTTACAGAGAAGGAAACGGGGACGCGGGAAGCTCACGTAACTTGCCAACATCATCAGGTCACTTGGCTCCGTGTCCTGAGCTGTCTCCCTCAGGAGGGTCGAGAGTGTTCTGTGTCTGGCATCTTTATCAAGAGTCAGCAGAAAGAACTGCTATTGCGATGGAGAAAAGCATCAAGTGTCTCTCCTACTGAATGCTTCTCCAGATTGCAGGCGTTGCCAATGAGATTTCATATTTTCCAAATGTGATCATTTCCTGTGTGTCAGGAAGAGTCAAGTCACGTGGGGATAGGAGTCAGTGGGGGGACTTTTTTTTTTCCTTTTGAACGACATACTTGAATAGCATCATATAAGATGAACGGCATAAATCTTAAATGGCCAATCTGCTCTCAGTTGTTCATACAATTAAAGGCTGCATGTGCAAGCCAAATACCCTACTTAATAAAAGATAATCCACCCATCAGGCACGACACTTAAAATATTTTAGAAGTTAGGGAATCGCCAGATGGAAGCACAGCTTTCTAAATCAGTTATTTGGAATTAAGAACATAGCTTCTTTCTTACACATTATATCAGAGAAATAAGGTTCCCAGGCTAGTCCATGGTTTTGTAACCTCTTAAATTGGACTTAACAAAACTTTCCTTTCCCTTCTCCCAATATGCAAAGCTGTGTGGACCAAGGGTTTCTGGGTCTCTGTGGCAGAAATCAGGAACACATCACCCCAGCCCCGTGCTCCCAGCCCACTATGGCTCCAGAGGTGAGAAGGTGAAGCTCTGAGCCCCAAGAGGGCAGGGACCTTGCTGAAGCCTGGTGCCTGGAGTAGTGGACGAGGCACACGGAGGAGCTGTGCAGGAAGTTCACCGAATGAATGGGAAAACATACTTGGGTTTTGATCCATTCCTTCCACCACAACCACCACCACCACCACCACACTTTCCACTCTGCCCCTGTCTGACATGGGAGTGGAAAATCGGCTGTCTCTGACCTATGGCCTCAGGAAGGGCCTTTAAGGGTGGTGCCTTTAGATTTGGAGGAGGGAAGGGGGCTTAGGGCAAAGAAATGATGCTCTCTGGGTGGAAACCTGATCGCTGGGATTCCATACCTAAGAGCAAGGCCCAGACTCTTCCTGGGCTGGGATTCTGCAAGTCTAATCACTCAGGCCAATGTGCTATTACGTGATTTCTGTCATCGTCACTTGTGAACCCCAACATGTTACTGTTGGATTCATCAGGCATCAGATGACCAAAAACTTTTTAAAAGATTTTTTAAATACCCTAATAAATCAGATAGGTCCTCACTGCCAGGTGTGATGACATAAAGTTGGTGGCAGAGTTCAAAAACCAAATTCTTGGGGGTGGGCAAGCTTGTAGACCCTCAGTTAGGACCCTATCCCTGGGAAAGGACTTAACTCCCCCCCCCCAAACACACACACACACACACACACACACACACACAGGCAGCTAAGGAAAGACTTGCCCCCACCAAGCTACCCTTGTGCCCCTCTCCCTATCTCAGTTCTGCACAGAAAGGATCCAGGTCAAAATACTTCTTTCAGGTAGATACCATCTGTAGCATTTCCATGCTTGACACCCAGGAAAGAACTTTTATTACTGTCCCAAATCTCCACGTTTTCACATTTAAGCCTTTGCACAACTGTCTGCCGGGCTGAGAGTACTCTTCCTTCTCCATATCTCCTGCCCTTCGGGGATCTCTTAATTCTGCCTCCTTCTGGGAAAGCTTCCCCAACCTCCAAGATAAGACTGTGTGTCCCTCTGTGTTCCCAATCTTTCTGTCCTTCTCCAACAGTTCCAATCACTTTGTAGTGTTGACTGCGGTTGACTACTTAATTAATGGCCTCCTATTCCATGAGGCTAAGACCTTGTCTGATTCTACCACTCTCATATACCCAGTGTCTTGGACAGTTCTTGTCACACAAAACCTGTCAGTGAATGACTCTCAACATGAAGGCTTCCTTGAAGGAAGGCTTACAACACCACAGTGATGAGACCATCAAATGCTTCTAAGATTACTTAGCAACATCACAGGCTGCAGAATCCCTCACCACTCGTGACCCACTGCTCACCTATTCTCGCCAGGATCACGCCTGAGAAGAGCAAGATGACGGAGATGTAAGACTCAGGATACTCGGGGTCCTGCTCGCCTTCAAACAACCATACTACTGGTTCAGGAACCACATACTACTGGATGGAGGAGCGGTCGGGAAGGATAGGTTGGTTCACATTCATTTCAAAGGAATAAACATGCACCTGGCCCTCGTTTAGCACCTCATGGTCTGAAGAAGAGCGGTTGCTTAATGGGAGTAAGAAAACAGCCAGCTCAAAAGGACTTCCAGGAGCAAAGACGGAAAACACGCAGAGCGCCAGCAACTTATGAGGAGCCAGCTGGATATGATTCCCACGGCTATCGAGCCATAGCGCCCCCTGAGGCTGGTGGAGAGAACCGTGCCCATCAGGCCCGACAGAGCCGAAAGGGCGGCGGGGACGCTGAGCGCTGAGCCTCCGATCCCCTGGGGGTAGGCGTCCCCGGGGGTGATGCAGCCGAACCCCAGCACCGCCGGTAGAGGAAGGCCAAGCGCAGGCCGGCCAGGAAGACAGTCGGCCTGCAGTAACCTTCCCGGCCCTCACCGCACGTGCGCAGCGGCCTTCGCGTGTTTTGAAATCAGAGAGAAACGTGAAAATCCCGTGGTTGTGGCCTGTTGTTCTTCAAGGTTAGATTTGTGGTCCTTTGGCTTATCCAAAGTTTGGGGCTTATTGAAGAATCCATCAGTGTTTTCCCAAGAGCCCGTTTCCCCTGAAATAAAATCCAAATATAAGCTTTAGGTCAGGACGCTGCCCAAATGCGCTCAGCCCATCCCAACGCTCATCGGCTTCCTTTTGGGACATTACCATGGGCACCCACGTCTTCCTAGCCCAAGCACGTGTGTCGCTGCCTGAGGCTCGCTCTCCAGCCACTGGAACATAAAGGCAGGCTCTCCAGTGCCCAGAAGTCAACACCCGGGCAACAGCCCTGGGCTGATGAGTGACAAGACTTGGAGGAGAAACACCTCAGCTTCCTTAGCCCTTAGTGGGACGATTCTGAGGGGTGCCCGACATAGTCGCTTAGAGAACCCCAAAGGGGCGGAGCGCCAGTCACCCTCTGTGGTAACTCCTACATTAATTAACACACCCGTCACTGGCTCTTCTCCTTGCCTGTCGCCACTCACATCCTTTCACCATGCTTCCTGGGATCACCTTCCAAAAAGATTACTTTTCACCCCACAAGAACTGCTTGTCTCAAGAACTGCTCTTGAGGGAACTCAAAGTGGGACCCGGGGTGAAGTGAGGAAGGTGGGCAAAGACAGAAGGATGCAGGGAAGTGTTCACGTGCTTGAGACGTGGTAATAAACTCTTCCGAACAGTGATGGATATTGCCTTTGGTGATTTTTCTGAAGAAACAGATACTCATGAAAAGACAAGGATTAATACCTTTCAGTCTCCCAGGATGGAATAGGCAATGACTTTAAACATATTTTTAAAAGGCATAAGTACTTGTGAGAGGTATTTAGCAAAAATTGACACAAGCTCTGAAAAGGACTAAAGGAGCCAAATAGGGCTGTGAAGGAAGGAGAGAGGGTCCGGCGGGCCAAATCCATTCTAGACCAAGAACTGTGAGAAAGGTAAAGTTCTTAGTCATAGAAAATAATTTATTGCCATAGCAGGTTTGTTTTTTGTTTTAAAGAGATAATAAAAATAACAATGGGGGGGGGGGTGGGGGAAGAAACAGCTAACGCTGACTTGACTAACTGCCAGGGAGAGAAATAGGACTTTATACAGACTATTTTATTTAATTGTCACAACACCCCTGAGGTCAGTTCTGTTATAGTTATCCTTACCTTACAGATAGTGAGACACAGACAACCTGAAATAATTAACCCTGCTTGGTCACGCAGCTAATAAGTGGCAGATGACAAGAATACAGCTCTATCTATCCATCCAACCACCCATCCATCCATCCAACATCTAACTTTCAGTATCTATTCATCTGTCTCTGTAAGTACACATGCTTTATTCATGCAATGAGATCTGGGGGGCTCTAATTGCAAAACAACTGGAGAGAAAAGAGAATTAATTATAAGAAGTTTAGGAAGAGAGACTCAGGTCAGAAGCAATGCTTGGGCTGTACCAGGTGGACAGGCAACATTGTCCATCAGTAGGGGTGGTTCTCATCTTGGGAAAACGAGCTCATGTTTACTGGCAGGTCCTCCTCCCACCCATCCTCACCCCAATGTTAGGGAATTTCTGATTTTAAATGGCTGATCGCAGAGATGGCCAGTTCATGATTTTGTGTTGACTAAAGAGCAGCCCCGTGACTCCCTAACACAGTTGTCTCTGGCTTGGTATCTTTAGGATGTTTATGAGTGAGGCACGAAGGAGTAATCTGCCCAGAGGACCATCGAATAGCTTGTGCGGGTTGTATCCTGTATAGGCTGGTGGGAGTGCCACCCACCTCGGAGTCTCTTTGAATGGAGCCCTTGTGCACAACCTGTGTAACTGTACAACCTGTGTAACTGTACATGGCAGCCCCACCTACCCCTACCAGCCGTATGAACTCCATGACCAAAGCCACAGCTGCAGCCTTCTCATTTCTCACTGTTTCTAGGCAAATTTACAAACAGAATGTGGAGATTAGAGAGAATGTTGAGAATGTCAGACACAGTTCTAGAAAGAAGAAATTAAAACACTGACAGAAAGGAGAAAAAAAGAACAAAAGCCATCTCTGAGTTTGCTTTACCTTGAATGTTCACAGCCTCCTGCTGCCTTTCTAGGAAGTGCCCCCTGCTTGTTGCTGGGGTTTTACAGCCAATTGGGGAACTAGTTGATAAACCCTGGACAGAAATAGAAACTCTACAAGAAGTGAAACCAAGTTCCATCCAAGAATGAAACCACAACCGATCACATGAGATGCCCATGTCATCACCTGGCCCACGGACAGGGGAGCAAATATATGGATGATTTGGTCCAGCCGCCGGACCGCTGCATTCATCCCTGTAAGTGAGAGGAAGGAAACATTGCAACTCAGTGGACCAGTCGTTCCTCCTAGTAAATTTAAGGTCATGCGTTTGCTAGATTTGCTACCGATGCACTGGGTGAACAAAGGTGAAAACAGGAAAGATCCCTTTCAGTCTAACTATAGATTAATCATAGGATTTTCAACCTGGAAAAGAACTTCCAGATCACTTGTTGGAATGTAAACAATTAACAGATGAGTAAAGTGAGGAATAGAGACTTGGTTTCTTGCAGCTTAATTATTCTAAATCCTGTCTCAGCTCTCTTTTCCATCACACCCTACTATCTTAACAACATAATAATATTAATAGCCATTATTATAACTAGCATGTTGACAGGGGAGAGAGGTAACAAGTGGAGATAAAGGGCACAATTGGTTGAATACTTACTCGATGCCAGGCACATAATTCTAAGCCTTCTACATATATTCATCTCACTTAAGTCTCACTACTCTAGGAAATTGAAAATATCTCTCTTTTACAAATTAGGAAACTGAGGCACACAGAGGTGAAGTTATTTGCTCAAGGTCACAGAGAAGGTAAATGATGGAGCTGAGCTGTAAGCCCAGACAGTCTGACTCCAAAGCTTATTCTCTTAACTATTCCACGATCATTGAAGAATATATTTATATAAGATCGTTCAAAAAATTATAATAAACCTCACACCAGAATCTGCGTTTTATTTCAGATGTCTGTAAAATTAATTAAGAGAGACTGGGAAGATTTTCTTTTACCCAAAGACAGAGGACACTTTCATGCTGTGTCACTTGGCGTTTACCCACGTGGCTGTTTAATTTCGGGTGGTATTATTTAAGCCACAGTACATCCAAATAAGTGCACTTCAAAAGAAAACATGATTCTAAGGGGATTCTACTCTTTGTAAGGACTATATTTTCATAGCTTCTCCATAATAGCTTCCTTTATCTTAGCTATCAACACTCACAAACATTTTCTAGAAGAGTACCAATTGCACAAATAGAGGGGAGGACGAGATCACTAGCTTTAAGCTGGCAATTTGAAAATATCACAATGTGAATTATCCAAGTTTTATAAATGGAAGACAAAACAAAGAAGATGCCAGATTCTTCCATTTAGCTCCACTGTTGAAAAAAAATTCTACCTCTCACTGTCAGAAAAATAATGATCAACAGTCACATTTGAGGATGAATTTTTTGTGGGGAAATGGAAGCTTATCACTGGGCAGAATTTTAAAATCTTTTAATTGACTTGTTTTCCAGATGTAAAATTGTGAAGGAACGTCTAGTAATATATTTTGAAAGACTTCTTTCCGAAATGCACAGTTTATATATCCCCTTGATAATAACAATATTACCCATTTCCTATGCACTTCCTATGTGCATAGATTGTGCTAAGTACTTTACAAATCCTGTACATCACAGAATCCTTCCCAAAACTGAGCTGGTGGAAGGGGAGGGGAGTTGTCATTATTTCTCCCATTTTATAGATGAGGCAGGTAAAGTCTAGAGAATTTAAGTCACTTGCAACCGGTAAGAGCCTTAGCTGGTTTTAGCTGGATTCTAGTCTAGGTCTGTTTGAGTCCAAATACCTTTCTCTCAACGGCTACTTTACTTCCTCTCTCAGACCCCTGATTGGCTCACCAGCTCTGTTCACTGAGCCAGGCCTACTTCCCAGCCTATTAGAGGACCTGTGATGACAAGGGTGGCACAGCTCACCAGCCAGCTGGCCTCTGTTGTCACCTGTGAGGTTTACGATTCATTCCTTCTGAATGGTGATGGTCAGTGCAGTGCTGGCCTGGTTCGCCAAGGCCACCAGGGTAACCACAGCATAGCTGGCCACCTACAGAAGGAAGGTAAAGGAAGTTTGGAACTCAAGAATAGACTTTCTCAGCCCATCGTGACACATACAGTTATTTAGCTGACAGCTGACAGCTCAAGGAACATCTAAATGAACACAAAGAGAAAGGTTCAATGTAGGTTTGGAGTCAAACATTATTGTGTTGATTCTAAGCATTTTCTTCTTCCCACCCCCCGTTAGCACCAGATCCGACGCTAATTTGTACCTTGCAGACAAAGACACTATTGTTCTATTGCCTTCATGTCTGTGGGATTTAGACTCTGATTCACAAAGTAGGGGTGAGGACAACACTGGCAAAGGATTAGCCAGATCCGAAACGAGTGAGCAGGGCGGCACAGAGATGACTCACTGAAGGGCATTCAGGTCTTGTCCTGACATTCGCTCTCATGGCGCAAGAGGGAGACAGGAGACACTCACAGTGAACCAGCAGTAGCAGACTTGTTCCATGTCCCTTTTGTAGGAGAACACAAACATCAGGACAACACAGCAGGCGGTGACAGGGCATTCTGAGTGAAGAGCGAGGCATGAGCAACTGTGAATGGAAAGAGTATTTACTCTTGGTTTTAAGAGACAGGTTGCAGCTACAGCATCGTTTGCTGCAGAGTAACTGCATTTGACCAAATTCCTGTGCCAGCCAGGGTTATTGCTTCCATCAGCAATTGCAGGCTTGAGCCTCCAGGAGGCAAAGAGCTGGCTCATGTGCTCACTAGAGGCAAAGCCAAAAAAAAAATAAAGCTGGGTTTTGCAAGTAAATGAAAACATACTTTGAGAGAAAGATAATATGAAAAGCAGGATATTAGATAAATCAAAGAACTTGAAATTTTCTACTGCTATATCACACTCTTCTGAATTTCATTTGTGACTGAAGTTATCAATATGGCCTTAAAGACCAACATTCCAGAGTTTCAATAAGTTAGCCTTTCCAAGGGTGCAGCTTCAGAGAATGCCTTTCTAGGACTTCTAGGTGTACTGAAAACAACCATACTGACTAGTGATCAAAAGAATAGGAAAAACTTATAAAATCTTATATTCTTACTGAGCAAAGGGGGGTTCAAGAGATATTAGAGCCAAAAGCTAAAAGAAGATCTACATTTGAACAAGTAAGTCTCCAGATATTCATTTCTAGTTTAGACAGATTATTTGGTACAGAGATATCTTTTACACCTAGAAATTGCCTGTAATAAAAATAACACAAGTATATAATATATAGGTAAAACCAGAATGTCTATCAAAAATAGGGACAAAGATAATATATATTTCACTTTAAGCTGAGATCCCATATAAGTCCATCCTCAGGGTAAGTAAGGGTAAACTACAAGTAAACCCTTGCCAAGACTTGCAGTCCAGCTTTGCCTCATCTAGATGGGTCAGGAAACCTCAAACCTTGAACTTGTGTATTACGCTGGTCCGAGTAGCTAGTGCCCACGATGCATCTGGTAGAAGACAATTAAAATCCTCTCTAAAGGAAGATATTATCATCTTAGGTTTCAAAATATTCCTACAATAATTTTAAAATACAATGCCCAGAACACAGTCAAAGATAACCAGTCATACAAGGAAATGAAGCACCATGAGCAAGATCTACAATAAATAACAGACAATAGAAACAGACTTACTGAGATGTGAAATATTTAAATTATCAGCCTTAGGCTGTAAAATAATAATGCTTACTGTATTTAAAGAAACAAATGCCAAGTCTGACAATCTAAGCAGGGAATTGGAAACTATTAAAAAATGACACAGCCAGCTTTAAAAAAATCTAAATAGAAATTCTAGAAATGAAAAATAGAGCAATCGAAATTAAAATTGTAAATTCCATTGACAGGTTCAATAGAGATTATAACTAAAGAAAAATCAGTTAACTATAGATATGTCTGAAGAAAAACCCACAGTAAAACACAGGAAGACAAATTGAGGGAAAAGATGGCAAAAACAGAAGATGAAAAAGGAAAATAAAAACATAACGGGCCAGACAAATAGAAAACATAAAATAACATGGCAGATTTAGCTTAAATATAGCATTATTTATCCTTAAGTATAAATGAACTAAATGTTCTAGTTAAAGGATAAAGACTGACAAGTAGGATTTAAAAATATAAGTAGATGCTGTTTGCAAGAGATACATTAAAAAAAAGGAATAAGAGAGATTGAAAGTAAAAGGATGGAATTATATACTACGCAAACACTAACCAAAAAGAATCTATGTCAGTTGCCAGATGGGAGGGGAGTTGGGGAGATGAGTGAAAAAGGTGAAGAGATTCAGAAGTACAAATTGGCAGTTACAAAACAGTCATGGGGATATAAAGCACAACAGAGGGAATATAGTCAATAATATTGTAACAACTATGTACGGTATACCAACAACTTCAAAATACATATGCTTTTTAAGCAGATGAAACATTTGTAGAAATTTACCGGATCATGGAGAAATCTTAATTTCAAAATATTGAACCATACAGCGGATGTTCTCTGACCTCAACACAATTAAGCTAAAAGTAGATTAGGAATAAATCAGAAATTCTTTATATGTTAGTAAATTAAGGAATACATTTCTAAATAATTCATAGGTCAGACCAGCAATCATAAAGGACATTATAAAATATTTTTAACGAAGCATATCAAAACTTGTCAGATGCAGCTAAAGTAGGGCTGAAAGATAAATTTATGGTTTAAATATGTATATTAGAAAAGAAAGACTGAATTCATATAGATAGGAACTAAGTATCTACATGAAAAAGAAAACGAACAGCAGATTAAACCCAAAGAAAATAGAAGAAAAGAAATAAGAAAGGTAAGAGCAGCAATTAATGAACTAGAAAATAAGATACAATAGAATAAAACCAAAATCTTGCTCTTTGGGAAATGAATTAAATAAATAGTGGTATATTATACAATGAAATACTACACAGCAATGGAAAGTACAAAACCAAGGTTGCATGCAACAACACAGGAATTGCCGATAATGTTGAGTAAAAAGAAGCAAGACACAATAGACTATATATGTTAGGATTTCATTTATAGAAAGTTCAAATTAAACTAAACTATATCATTCAGGGATGTCTACCTCAGTGGTAAAACTATAAAGAAAAGGAAGGAAGTGAATATCATAAAAGTGAGGTTCATGGCTACTTTTCATTGATGAGGAGGGGTGTGATTGAGAAGGGCCCCTTGCGGGACTTCTTGGGTGCTGGCTACATGCTAGTTTTTGACTTGAGTGGTGGTTGGCATTCACTTTATAATTACTTATTACAATCATTCCTTATACATATATGTTTTACGCACTTTGCTCTATGGGTGCTATAATTGGTAATTCAAAACATTTTTTATCAAAAATATACACACATTTTGTATCATATTTTGAGACATTCTAATTATCTATTACAGTTCTCTTAACCATCCAAAGCACATTAATTTCATTTTGATTCATCTTACCCATATTGATAAGGCACAGCTTACATAAACCACAAATCTTGGGCTCATGAGGTAGATCAAAGTTGCTCCTAAAACACATATATACAAATGATAAACATTATTCAATAGTAAAATATATATATTTATTTAAAGCAAAAGTTGTTAGTTAACTCAGAGAAAGCAAAATCCTGCTTAACGCAAATTTGCTTTTAGAGAGTAGCCTGGTGCTAAATAAAAACAGTTAACAGAAAAGTACATGGTTTTGCTGAACAAATTAGGGGATTCTCAGGACTTTTTTATTTTTTGTTTGTTTGTTTGTTTTTCAATTCAAAGCAGTCTTCATTTGTTACTGAGTTACCACTAGGGAAATATTCAACCATATCTCTTTTCTCAAGGCTAGAGATGGAAACAGAGAGGTAAGCAAACCTTTATACTGCAAGACATGCCATAAAGGAAGTAGCCCAGAATATAACGGAAGAATACAGAAATGGCAGCCAACTCAATCTGGGAAGGCTGGACTGGGGCTTTGAGTGGACGTTACCCTGAGCAAAATCTGAGGGCCAACAGTGAAAAACAATGGCTTGAGCTTGGCGCTGAGCCACTGGTGGGTGGCCAGTTGGCTAAGTGGTTAGAGCTCAGTGCTCATAACACCAAGGTCACCGGCTCGATTCCCACATGGGCGAGTGGGCTGCACCCTCCGCAACTAGATTGAAAACAATGACTTGACTTGGAGCTGAGCTGCACCCCCACAGCTATATTGAAAAACAAGGACTTGACATGGAGCTGATGGGTCCTGGAAAAACACACTGTTCCCCAATAAAATTATTTTTTTAAAATCTGCCCTCTTTTATGGATTCACGCATTCAAAATTCCATAAGCATCTGTCTTTCAGGTATTTTGACAGGCACTGGGGATAAAGTGCTAAAAAAAAACCAAAAAACAAACAAAAAAGTTACACAGGGTTCTTACTCTTCTATTAGCCAGGGACAAACAGTAAACAACTAATTAACATTCAGTGTCATGAGTTTCATATTAGATGGCGCTGGAGGAACCATGGCAAGTCGCTTAAGTGGCCCCCTGGAACCCAAAGGGCAGTCGAATGCACTGAGGAAGGACATGAAAGTTGGACACACCATCTCCTGACACAGGAATACTACCCAGCTACTCAGCCCAAAGCTGGAAGACTAGTGGCTTGGGTCTTTCATACCTGAAGAGATCACAATCCTGTGGCCTCTCCCCAGGTGCTCCCCCATCCTTTACCACCTCAGCCATACCCAAGGTGTCAGGGTTTTGCTGTCTACGTCACACCCCACCACTGGACAAATCCTCCAGTGACAGGAACTGCGCTGAAGAGGAGAGTCTTCGCTGGTCCCACAGTCTGCTCCAAGACAGCCCCGCGACCCCCAGCTGGCAGCTAGAAGTTCTTGAGAGATGGCCTCTCACACCAGGAATTCCCTGGAATGTTTTCTGATTTTCCATCTGGCCCAGCCAGAGGAGAGGGTCTTGCCAGGGGTATATCACCCCTTTCTGGCTCATTTCACTTGAAATTCATTCACTAACCAGAAGTAGGTCTTTAGCCACTCCCCTACCCCATCAACTGCATTTTTCTTGTCCATTACTTTCCCGCCATTTTGACTTCTTTTCTGAAATCTTTCCTGCCCTCACTCTGAGCTGATTTCCTCATTTCCTATGTCACTAAAGATACAAAAGCAGTGGAAGAGGACTTCCTTGAATTCCTATTGTCGTTCCATCATCATACCTGCCCACCTGCCCACACATGTGCTTCACCTTCCCTCCTGTACTTATGGGTGCCTGTTCATACTCCCAGCAAATCCAACCCCTCACCACAACTCTCTGCCCTCCTCTAAGACATCTATCCTTTTCTTAAAAAAAGTGATGTATTCTTATTATATTAAGGTTAAATCAAAAGGAAATGTTTCATATACAACACTGGGGGAAATCACTTAAAACATTTATCCTAAGGGTTAAATCTAAGTTTGAAGGTCGAACCGTCACATGACTTCTATCAGCAATAGGACAGCTCCAAGGTGTCACTGCAGAGAGACAGGTGAGCCATAGGCTACAGGTGCAGCCCCAACAAGATACTTGAGTCAGGGAGCCTGGTGGGCCTGGTTGACATAGTAGAGAATGGGGGGATCTTGGGCCTGTTCCAAATCAGCCCTGTAGCTGGGCCTCCATGTAATGGTCAGTGCCACAGTAAGTCACATTCCAGAGGTTACCCAGAAACGGGGGACAGCCAGCCATGATATATTTGAGCATGACACCAGCCATCAACACCAAATGCTGAATCATCAGACAAAGGTGCCATTGTGACAATGAGGGGCTTCTGGACCCTCAAAGACCTCTGACTCCAGCCATGAAATTCTATGCCTTCCAAGGACACGTGACTATGGCTCCCAGTGATGTTTAGGTGGCTACTATTGGTTTGGGAATTCATTCCAATACTTCTCCAATGAGCATGTAGCATCCTTCTGAAAGAAAGCCTACTCTTGGACCAAGGGCTAGGGAAAGGGACAGGAGGGAACGCTGGTTGTGACTATAAGTCGCTGTGATCAATAAATGCGCTTCCATTTAAAGCACCCAGATGTTGAGAGTATCCTATTATACTGACATCACACAGGTTGGAGAGAAAGTAGAAATTCAAACAGTCGCTGAAAGCTTTCTGTTTTCTCATTCTTCATTAAGTCTGATGACTCAGATTGAACTGGGGCTTTTTGTAACAGCCAGGCACATTCTTCTTGCATAAATGACATAATGTGTCACCCACCCATTATAGGGCCTTGCGTATGGAGGACACTCGATCAATTATGGCTAATAATAGGATGAGTAGTAGCATATGTTCTGTTCTGCTGCATAATGCCTGCCACAGTGCGAACCACCTTTAAAAGTAAACTGTATATTAAAATGTATTACCACACTTGAAGGTAAAACAAAAGATAGCTTTCACAGGTGGTTAAAAAGTTTCTATTTCAGTGGGCTAAAGGGACGGTGTGCAGGAAGATAAGAAACCCAGTCTCGTGCTGGGCACCATTTATCTTTCTGTTCAATATCCTCATGACATAGGGCAGGATGAGTTTTGGTTTTGGTTTCATTTATAATCATTTCTGTTACTTGGTAAGACAGAACACCTTCCTTCTAGAGAAACAGGGCATCTGTTCAGCAAATGGAAAGTAGCTGCCATTTTCCCTTGCTTGTTAACAGCACATCAGCTATGTTCAGGGAGACGGTGCCCCCAGAGCCCAAGGGGATGAATCACAATGGATATAAGTCACTTACTTGGACGCCATTTCCCAGACCCCCTTGGGCAGAACTGGTCTCTGACTGTTGTAGCCACTGAGACGCAAGCAGAAGTCTCCTAATGGCTTCTGAGAAAGAGTCTGCTTCCTGACAAAAGAGGCAAGTGCATGAGGAGAGCTTGCTTTTGCTGTTCTTTACCTCCACTCCCATCCCTTGGTTGTTTTTTTTTTTTTTTAATTGGGGAATATTGGGGAACAGTGTGTTTTTCCAGCACCCATCAGCTCCAAGTCAAGTAGTTATTTCAATCTAGTTGTAGAGGGTGCAGCTCATTGGCCCATGTGGGAATCAAACTGGTGACCTTGGTGTTATGAGCACTGCGCTCCAAACAACTGAGCCCACCAGCCGCCCCTCTTTTTGCTTTTTCAAATTTACTTATTACATTCATTGGGGTGATATTAGTAAAATTATATAGGTTTCAAGTATACATTTTTATAATGCATCACCATATATTTGACCCCCTTTTCCCTCTTCTATGACCACCACCCTCCTTACCCTCTGGTAACCACCAAGTAGTTGTCTGTGTGTATGAGTTTTTGTTTCTTTGTTCGTCTTGTTCATTTGTTACTTTCAGCTTTATATCCCACATATGAGTGAAGTCATATGGTTCTTGACGTCTTCTGTCTGACTTACTTCTCTTAGCATGATAATCTCAAGATCCATCCCACCCCTTGTTTTGAATGTGGCTGTGATGCCCAGAGCTGCCAACACTGCCTTGCAATCGTGAATTAACAATATCAGAAGCCAATGGGTTTAGGGTGCCAAGGCAGGTGCTCAGACCCCAGTCCTGATGGCATCACTGAGTTGCTGACTGGAAAATGTCTGGATTTCTTGTTTAGTAAATAATGAATCTTAAATTTCCAGCCCTTGTCAGTTGAGTTTTCTTTTACTTGCAGCCGGAAGTATGTCCAACTGATAAGACAGACCTTTAACTACTGGTTCAATGACTGCCCGTATATCTAAATTTGACTATTGCTAATATTTATCACATTTGCTTTTTCTCCGTATGTATATGTTCAGTATATGTTGAAAATAAGTCGTAGATGTCCTAACACTTTACTCCGTCAGCACATAGTCCTAAAAACAAGCACACTTTCCCTCACGACCACAATGCCATTATCCCTCCTGAAAATATTACTAATTCACTGATGTTATCTGAGAGTGAGTTCTTATTCAGTTTCCCCTATGATGCCCCAAATTGTCCTTTTGTGATTAGAGAAAACTCCCATTTAAGTAGTACAAATGGGACTTGGGATTTTGTTTTACTTTTTCTTCTTCTTTTAATTAAAAAAAAAGAGAAAAAGAAAAAAGATTTGTCACTCCCTCCTCCTGTAACAACAATTTCCACCTCTGAGGCCACTGTGGCCTCAGAACCCCTGGGAAGATTTGACTAAAGCTTTCGAATTAAGACTGTACCAAACCACCTCAGAGCCTCAGCCACATATCTTTCAAAAGTGTAGTGAGAATTCCCATTGGAAACTTATTTGGGATCGAGCTCGTGGTGCATTCGTGCTCTTCTCAATTAGACCCGAGGCAAAGGACTGTAACCAGTTCATGTGGGGTAAAGCTGCTCTAATTTGAGAACTAACTTTATCCTCCTCCCCAAAAGGCCCTACGCCTCCCACTCCACCATGTACAAGAAATGGCGTGTAAAAATGAATACAAAATGGCTTCTTTTTTTTTTTACCCACAGTTGTGGTAATTATAATACAAATTGTGTATTTGACATAGTCAACACTCTTTATCAGCATAATTAGGAAAAACTAAGATGCACCCACTCTCTCTAAGAGAGAGATGGGAAAACAAAGCTAATTGTCTCGTGACATTTAAATTAGTGAAATCAATTAAAATTTTTACAGAACATTGTTATATAAAAGGACGAATGTTGCTTGATTATCTTTGCTTTTTTCTTTTTTTAAACCTCCTCTTTTAATTAAAGCCACGATGCTCAGAGGAACTGTGCAATTTAGGTTGATGATGTGGCTGCCACAGGACCACGTCCACAGAGCAACGTGCCTCCTTTGTGAAGTAGAGCTTCTTAGAGCAACGTCTCACAAGAAACTTACCTAAACGACTCTTCTCACTCGTCATTCGCCAGGTGCTTGCGCTTTTATTCTGTTTTTCCTCAAATTTTCCAAAATGTTCAGTGTCATTTGATTCTCCCACCATTGCTATAGGCTAGGAGAAAAAGATTTCAAATGATAAACAATGCATTTAAACGACCGTAGTATGGTCATCAACTGGAAGAACTCAGTGTGCTTAGACTTAATTCCAATCGGAGTCCTCTAAAACCATTAATATTTCAACTGCAGAAAGTTAATTGAGTAATCTATTATAAAGGCTTTATTGCATATAAATAAAGTCATAGCAATTGCTGCTGACAGATAGAGGCCTGTTATTAATGCTCACAACCCATTATTTTGGAGGAAACGTTCAGCCAGCTATATAATCAGAGACACAAATTTTTCACACATAAAAAATGGTTAAACATACGTTTTGACTAAATTATCTGTGTTGCCATTCAACCCAGGGACAATGGTGTAAGTACTTTGTCCTTCTTTAGTGTGTTATTTTTCCAACTTTAACTTTTCAAAGGGGCCAATTTGTTATGCTTGCTATAATAGCCAATGCAAGTCATAAATAAAAGCTATGTTTTCACCAAAATATATCCCCGAGAAGCAAATGCTTGCTTCTGCTAATGACTATTTCACTTCTAAATAGAGTTAAAACAAGGAATTTCTAAAACTTGATCACTCGGCTTACCAAACATAGAGAGTGGGAAGGTTTGCAGCTTTCACTGGACTCCCAGAGGCCGCCTAAAGAGATGAACTACAAAGCAGTACAGTAAACGGCGTCTGAACACCACACGGGCATCGCTGCCATGGACCGCTTTGTGTGGAAAGTGCTGGGGGTGCAATGTTTCCTGTGGGCTGGAGAGAGAGAGGCCAGCAATTTCTTCCACCCGTGACCTCCCAGCACAATATGCTCTGTAGGGGGCCGCTTCTGCACCTGCAGGTTGCTGTAGTGGGAGAAACAGACACATCACCTCTTGTGCCAGTGTGGATGAGGACGAGAGATGTCCAAAACATCCCTGTCTTATAAAAACCCAGGCCACGTGCAGGAAGACTTAGTAAGATTCTTAAAGAAGAAAGTTTTATTTTGTGACTTGAAATATGTTAGAAATCGCTTAGAGTCCAACAAGAGCTGTCGCTCGGCCGAGTTAAGTGGCAATACGTCCTCGGATGGCCTCTGTGCTTGCAGAGGGCCCCTTAGGGCAGTGGCACCCCCAGCCGTTCCAAGGCAAGGCTGCCAAAAGCATCTTTCTCTTTCTCCCTCCAGGCTTTAAAGCATAGATGCTCATCTGCGCTGCTTCGTTCCTCCGGCAAACTGGGCAGCCCAGGCCCTGAACAGATGACACCCACTAAAGGTTAAGACCAAGCGAAAGTTCTGGGCTGGTCCTCCTAGGTTGATTGGTCTTCTTTCCAAGAGCAATGCCAGCCTAACCTAAAGGACTTCATTTTTTATGGGAATTTCAGGAAGCAGCATTTTCTCTTGGGGAGAGCAGTGTGGGACTCGGGACATTTCCAGTTCTTTGGTTCATAACATTCTGGATAATGCTTAGTGGCAGCTGTGGACCAACAAAATCTGTGTTTTGTTTTGTTTTGTTTCCTGTCACAAAATCTTAGAGCATTGAGTAAAAAATCCTTGGGGCCCTGATTCACTTCAGTTATCACCTAAAATATTTCTCTCCAACAGGTTTAGAGTCTTGAGACTGCCTCCATGATTAGTCTATCCATCTTGCTTGCAATTAATGGCAGAGTTAGTTGAGAAATCGAAGATAACAAGGCTTTACTTTACAAATGTTCTACTAAAGAAAGTCAAAAAAACATCCTGAAAGCGTTCAGTTTGACACATTCCAGATACATTATTTAAATTTTGCTGCAAATGCTTCAGCTTAAAATAAATGGCTTTGTTTGCAGAAATGTGCATGGTATCACACATTTGTCAAAGTGCCTCACTTATCTGAAAGTGCTGTAGTCTTGGCAACGGGAAGCCCAGCAAAGAGTCCTGCAGGCTGGCAGGGTGTGACATATGCCCCATGAGGGCAGGGCTCACGTCTGCTATGTTTATCACCCGCTCAGGTCCCAGGCACAGAATCGGCACTGAGCCCGTTTGCTGCATTTACAAATGTAAAAATATAGCAATAGCACTAGGCCATGAGCTTGGGGGTCAAAGAACGAAGAGGACATGTCCCCACTTTATCTTTGATGTATACATGTGTTACACCACGTGGAGGGTATTGTTCTTTTCAAAAGGCTAATAGTCACAGAGTATATGGAAATAAGAACACAACTCTGAAATGGCAGGTGGTTTCCCTAAGCAGAATTTGGCAGAAGTGAAAAAACAGCCAACTTAGTGTTCTAGGCTAAAACTTGATGGTACTTAGGAAAAGAAGCAGAATTTTACAGTTCTTCATCATACACACAGATATATATATTATAGTGTAATAGAGATGTATATATACACACATAAATATACATACATAGTGTACGCACATATATATATACGTAAGTATATGTACATATATTTAATCAAAACTTCCTGTGATCTACCTCAAGCTCTCCATGATGAATCAGAGATGCTTTGGTCATGAACAGAGAAATAATGAAATAATTCCCAAAGTTTAGACAGAAGTGGAGGGCAGGGAGAAAACTGTTTCTTACTTAGCATAAGACAACCAGCTTCCTAAAAAGTACCTTTCTCTACATCAACTGTTAAAACCATTTCAAAATTTACCACTTTATCCTTTCCATACCTGTAAGGACCAGAACTAACATATCCAAAGTCAACAGTAAAAGAAGAGAAAGGAATTATTCACTAGCCTCCCACTCCCTGGGATGCCAGCCCTCCTCCTCTCTTTGAAAAGATGTTTCTTATTGTTATTCTTTTTTATTTATTGTCATTTTAAGCACGTGGAATTGGCAATTGGGAAATTGTTGCAAGGCTTACACGTGATAGTAGATGGGTTTTTACTCTCCATGGGAGAATCTTTTCCCCCTCACTATACATTGCCTGATAGAATTATACACCTGATTTAGTATCCCAGAGGCTCAAAGGAGCGCAAAGAGAAAGCAATGGGGAATGGACATTAGACAGAGGCTTTCTCCAAAGGCATGGACGTTCTGGTTTAGACCAGTTGTATTTTCCAGTATAGATGCCTCCTTCCTACGGACACTAATGGTCCGCGTTTCTCCAAGCCCAGGAAGTGCTGGCACCTGTCACAGACTCCAGTCAGACTGCCTCAGTTCAGATCCAGGCTCCTCCACTCACCAGTCATGTGGCTGCAGTCAGCTTCATTGACTTCTTCAAGCCTCAGTTTCTCACCTCTAAAATGGGGATAATCATAGTACTTACCTCACAGGTTATGAAGATCAAAACAAGAACGATAATGAATGAAGGTGCTTAGAAGGGTATCAGGGGTAGAGTTAGTGCTCAAAAGAGTGTAGCTATTGTCATTTATTATTAGCAGGATATACGTATTCCACTATTATCGTTGTTATTAATATTATTATCACCGTTATTATTATATTCAAGAAGTTTGGCCTTATGTGAAATGGCAATTATTGGGAGGGAGAAGGCAATGAGTAGTTTTGGGGAAGATAAAATCAAATCCACAGACTCTCTCTCCTTTCCCGTCATGCCAGACCATCCCCCCTAAAGCTTCTGTACGAATGTAGGCATTCCACTTGGATTAAAGGAACAAACTGAGTCCCCCTGAACAAAGCCATCAGAGTGACACAAAAATACAACAAAATAAACGTCATTTTCTCTTTTTAAATTAATTCTTAAATAATCAATGCATAAATAGATTCTCCTCATAAAAATTTGAACACTACGAATAAGGACAAACTTTCCTTGGACCACTATCGCCAATTCTAGAGCCCTCCCCTGAGGTACGTACTGTTACCAGGGTGGAATGCATCCTTCAGACCTTGTCCCTAGGAGATAGACACTATTCATTTCGGTTCACATAAATTGACTCCTACTCTATGTACTATTTGGCAACTGCTTTTTTCATTCAATAATGTCTGGAGATGTTTCCATGTTGGTATATATAAATACTACGTTGTTCATTCTTTTCTATGTGTATCTATTCCTAGTAACCGAATGGATTACTTTAATGGGTCTGGGGAGAATCCATCCCTTGCCCCTTCTGTCTGTTCCAGAAGCAGTTGCTTTGTGGGAGAAACATCACTAGCTTAAAAGTCTGGAGATTTGTGCTTTGGGTCTGGCATTTCTAATTAGAAGTGAGACCTTGAGATAATCATTAAGGCGCACTGAACATCAGTTCTCTTATCTATTTAATGAGAGAACTGGATTACATGGTTTCCAGGTTCCAATACAGCTACAGTGATCAGTGCTTTTGGTACTAAGACAGAAAAACAATGTCTCCCAACTACTGGAACGAGGAAAATTGTGTGAAAGGGTGAAAGCTGATGATTTCTCAAGAGGTTCTTCCTGCTAATACATATATGCTTTCCACAAAGTTGGGTCCATTCATAGACTAGAGTCTGCCTTACCTCATTCTTTGAACATTTGACATAGTATTCAATAGTTTGTGGGCTTTATTTGATATCGCAAGAGTCGCGGTATTTTTGAGAAGTCACAGATACACAATTTCATCTGGTAGAAACTGGTTGAAAATAATTGCATCTGGGCTGTTCATTGGGGACAGAATTAGAGTGTTAGAAGGCAGACTTGGAGAAGTGAGTGCTAAAAGGGAGGGATTTTAGTACCCTAAAAAAGTTTATTCTATGATTTGTTGAACATTTACTGCCCACTATGTCCGGTGGTGAGGATGTTAAAGAACCAAATAGTTAGGTTTGTGCCTCCAGAATCTTAGCCATTGCCTGTTCTCTACCCAAAGGGTGTCTGCATTCTGGAGTAGTTCTAATGATATCTCATTCATCACCGAGCTGCTTTGCTACATGAAGCCTTGAAGAGCTGCTTGTCAGCATGTCTTTTTAATGAGATTCCATTCAACCCACCATTAATGTTTTATTCAGTAGAAGAAGGGGGAGGTTGAAAGTAACCACTTCATCACTCTTATCAGGGTGTCTGGGATAGATTTAAAGTTATTGTTACTGACGCCAAAAAGAAATATTCTCTCAACAGAAAACTGGGACCTACTTTGGAGTGGATGAGCAATGATAAAATTTGGAGTGAGCGGGGAGGTTGAACGTGAGGATTGCAGCGTTGGATGAGTGGGAGAGGGAGACCCAGCAAAGCTTCACCTACCTTCTCCCATTTATTCTCTGAACTGCAGGAGGTTGTAAAGACCTGGGGAGTCCATAGCATTACCAGCCCCCCACCCCCGGATGCTGAGCCCTCGGGGAGGCTAAGTGCCACTCCTTCGCCCCACCTCCCCTACGTTCTGTTGGACCACTTCACACCCCCAACCATGTTCCTACTCCCTAGATGTCATCCCAGCGCTCCAAGGTTGAGGAGCTCCTGAACTTATTTCTTCCCTCACTTCCAGGATTAGCCTCATCTATGGAGTTAGAGATACAAGAAGCACAGAACCTCCCAACTTCCTCTGGTTCTCTAGTTGTCTTAGCCTCCAGTCCCGAGACTCCCTGCCTGCCTGCATCCAACAGAGTTATAGTCAAGTGAGCACTAGAATAAAATCCTGGTTTTCTTTCATAGAATGCTAAACATAAACCCATGAAGCGCCAAGCCAGTCTTCCCTTCTCCCCATCTCCTACCACCATCCTCCAGCCTCCCCACACTAATCACAAGTATAGAGCTTGTAGAGACTACGGCTGGTGGCCTAAGGGGAAACTGTTAAGGCAGTCCCATTTATTTTTTTGCAGCCCCCTTTTCCTTGCAGTGACTTCACCTGTGACGTCCCACTGTCTCTGGATGCCAAGGGCTCCTCACTGCAGGAGAACCTTCCAGCCTCACCTATCATCACAGTGTCCCTTCCCAGGGGCTTTGTTAATGGTCTGGACCACAAAGAAAAGGATGGGATAAACACATGCCGAGCCCTGGGACTAGGTGCCTGCCCTGTGCCTCCCAAAAGACAGGTGTTGTGTAAGAGGCTCCCTGGGGGCAACGTGTTTAAAACTTTGTCTTTAACGGTGTATTTCAGATCCTATCAGGTGAAAGGGGGTTGGACTTTTTTAAGTGATAAGTTTTTTTTCCGAAGCAGCTCAAATCCCCCCACATTGCCTTGCTAATAATGGAAATTCATTGTTCTATGGGTTTTCCTAATATCCCTGTTCATCCTCAAAACTTGAGAGCTGAAATCAGGGAGTGAAATTGCCACATCCCTACAGCTCGGCAAGAAAGAACAGACTATGAGCTATAAGTTGTCTTTTATGTAAACTGAAAACAAATTTAATTAACAGTAAATTAAAACTGGACACTTTGGCAAAAACACTCTGGACTTTTAAAGGCATCGTTAACTATTATGTCTGTGTTAGGCTGAAATTGTCAAATAATATTCCACATAGATTGCTCATGTATGCATACACTCTTCTCTGATAAACCATTCCATTTATATTAAATTGATGGCAGAAAAAGCTTTGACTGGCTTAATCTTGAGATTTCCCTTTTAAATGAAAATATTTGAATGATCAAAAATTGCATTTTGGATAGAGTTAAAAATGCATGTGTATAGTTTGTGTGCATGTGTGTGTATTTAATAATTTATTTAGAATTATAATTTGTTTCCACTGTGACTAAGAGCATTCTAGGTATGGTGGAAAGAGAAATATGTAAAATTGAATAAAAGGCCTCACGTCTTTCTTCCTGGTTTTCATTCACTTACAACCCTTCCCACAGTACCAGGCTCTGTTAAAATTTAGTTCCATTTGAGGCATTTATATGCAGATGATATCTTGAAAAAAAAAAAAAATCTCCAGACATACTGGCAAAAATTACAGAAACGGAAAAACTAATAGTCAAGTGAAAAGACCTAGCCAGGGCTGAATCCTGCCGGGCAGGTCATCCCTCTGGGGTGGATTCAGACCCCTGAATCCACAGGCATGGGGGGCCTGCTCAGGGTAATAGCCTTCCTCACACCTTTTTCTCCCTGTGAACTACTTTGCACTAGTCTCCTAACTGCTATGTGCTGTTCGGACATTCTTGTCCTTTTCTTTTTCCCTCGCCTAAATGTTATTTTGCCCCCGACAGAGGCAAACAACTGTGAAAAGTTTTAAAAGCATCATTTACACATTGCAAATCATCATATTTCATCTATTGAAATCCGTTCATTGCTTCTTACCTAGTCATCATAATTTAATTTTCCACCTTTTAGGTCCCTTGTGTGCAGTGCTATTTCTCTAAACAATAGCACACAGGAAATTGTGTAGGGCAAAGATAGCACTGGACCGCAGAGAGGCTGTTTTTATTATTGTGATTTCCCTACGTTGCATACACTGTCATATCCAGCTAGATGAGCTCTGTGGTTAATATTATATTTGAAAATGAGAAAGAGTCCAAGTTCTTCAAAATTTGCATTCTCAAAAGCTGTCTTCTTGAATTTCTACATGTTAAAAACAATCTTCTGACAACTAAGGTCGGATTTAAATTGGCTTTGCAAATTCCAGCAAGAGACTGAGTCCAAATCACTCGAGGATCTATTCTGTCGACTTCCCTTGCTTCCCCCTAGCCAAAAAGATAAATCATTTAAAATTTTGTATAATTACTTTTTAAAAATAATTGTAAGTATTCAACATAGAGCTAGCTAGGCTCCCTGGGAGTTATGGTACAGACGGAGAAAGGGACAAAAAGATATAACGCCAAGAACTGGAAGAGGAAAATGCGTATATTGAATACGATTCTAAAGCAATGGAACAAAGGAAACATTCACGGGCCGACTGCCATGCTGGCTTAATTATTTCTGAACTAACCCTGAATTAATTTGTCCAATGTGACCCTTCCAGAGCTGCTTCAAGGGAACACGGATCACGGTCGCATGAGTTCCTTTCATATGACAATTAAGCAGCAAAGCTAACGCATACAGCTGTCAAGCAAAACACACAGCCCAGAAAGAGAAGTGGGCTTTAGACCTAGTTTAGCTGCAGACTCTTGACCTGACGAGGTCTCTAAAAGTGTCCGCACCTTAGTTTTGCCTTTTGTACAGTTCTCTTTGGTTATTGCATAGATTAAAGAAAAAAAAATGTTCCACTGAGCATTCCCTGGCAGAGGAGGAAAAAGGTCTCTTCTGCGTTCACCTCCCATCCTAAGCTTCTCTGCAATATCTTTTTTTTTTCCTTCCCAAAGGTGAGTCTTCTCTGACAGCCCGGGAATACAGAATGCAAATCCACCTTTATTAGTATAGCGTTGAACATTGGGCATGTGACTTAACTTCTCTCAGCCACACGTATTCATCAACAAATACTGAATCACTCTATGCCAAGCAGTTTTCTAAGGGCTGAAAAGGATAAAGCCCCCAATTACTAAGCGCTCATTCTTAGGAAGTGAGAAACAGTGAACAGACGGACAAGGAGACATTTAATATAATGTCAGGTGACATGAAGTGCTGTGAAGCAAAGCAAAGCAGGGAGAAGGGAAGAGAGAGAAGAGGGAGGCTCCTTTAGATAGACCCATTAGGAAAGGGCTCTCTAGGCTCTGAGGTTGGATCAGAGATTAAATGGAGTAAGGGAATGAGCAGAATCTCTGGGGATAGAAGAGTGACTGCAAATGGGAACCGGCGTGGCCTGTCCCAAGAATGGCCAGGAGCCATTGTGGCTGGAGTAAGGTCAGTGTGGGGCAGAGTAGAAGAAGAGGAGGTTGGGGAGGGGTGTGGGACCAAGTGCATATGTGCCCTGTGGGCCACTGTGGGGCTTTCGATCTTATTCAGTGACAGAAGTAGTTGAAGAGTTTTAGCAGAATAGTGATATGATCTAATTTCATGTATGGAAGTGGCTCTGGTTGATTTAGTAGAGAACGGACTAGCTGGGGGTTACCATGGAAGCAGAAAGACCAGAATGGAGGTTACAGTAATGACTGTGGCAAAGGGCGATGGGAGTTCACTAGTCTGTAACATGAGGGTGATGATAACAGCTGCTTGGCACTGCTGTGAGAATTAGAGGAGATAACACGTGTAAGTGGCTCCGCATGGTGCCCAATACATAGCAGCAGCTCAATGTCGGCGTCACCATTATTTGGGGGCAATTCTTCTACCACAACTGGGAGCTCCTTGTTGAAGCTTTGGCCCTTCCTTTGCTCCAGGGATTCCAAACACTCCTTTCTCCCCGCTAAACATTTCCCCCTGTGTTCTACAGCAGCCTGGCATACAAGAGGGCTTATGTATTTGGTCAAAGATGTTCAAAATGCTTTGTCAGGTCTATTTTTATTCATTGTGGTTATAAGTCCTGCCATGTATGACAGTAGAGAGGCAGCATGGTGGCGAGCATTGGTACAGCACCACTTCCCAGGGGGCATCCCGTCACGTGGGGGGCCATTTCTAGATGTTACAATGACAGGGCATAGTGCTGGCACTAAGTGGGCGAGGTCCAGGGATGCTAAATGGTACAGCTCTGCACGATAAATGATTTCCTACTCAAACTGCCCACGTTGGCCCTCCAGAAACACTTAGGTGGCAGGAGAGTTTCCAGGAGCGCTGTACAAGGCCCACCTCCAGGGTCGGGGAGACCGGGAGCTGCAGGTGTAGAGAAAAGGTCATTGGGTTGAGGGCCACGTCACAGTCTCAACTCTAACAATACAAGTCACGGGAATTTACATATTTCATTCATTGTTGTTGAGACTCAGCTTCCTTATCCATAAAAATAGAAGAATTTTCCTTGCCTACCTCCTTGGAAGATTAAGGAAATGCAATAAGATAATGCCTGTTATGCATTTATTAATATGAATCATCATGAGGCTGAATAACCTGTCTCTCTGTTCACACAAAGCCCTGAGATAGAAAACACAATCTCTGCCCTAGAGAATGAATAATTCAATCATAATTAACAAGAGCTGCAAGCTCCCATTAGCGAAGAAAGTAGGAAATGTGTTTTCAAAATCACAGGCCTGGTTTTCACAAGCCAAACATTTTATATTTAATTAAACTTTGCAAAAAGCTAATTCTTTTTTCCCCTAATTAAGCATATTTTCCCAAGTATATTCATACTGTATAAAAGGTACTAAAAATGTTACTTAGGCTTTTAAAAACAAAATAACAAGTAAAATTGTTTATAACACCTACCTTCTTTTTAAAATGGGAAAGGAAACAATCCAATGGTACAAATTAAGCTTTTCCTGTTTTGCTTTTGCTTTTGTTTTAATTATGACGACCTCCTTTATGGCAAAATAATCTCATTGGGAGAAATTCTGATAGAATAAAATTGAGCTGATCTCTTACCAAATTTCATTTTTGTAGTCAGAAGATGCTACTTCTATGCATGTAGTCATTATTCACTCACTCACTAATAGGTCATAATCATTTCTACCACAGGCAGTTTTATACAAACTTTCAAAATTTATTTTAAAGGGCACTCCTAGCCCAATAAACAACAAAATAGGAATAGGAAGTATTGGGGCAACAAACACTAAAAGCTAGACTTCATGTAATTCTTTGAAAGAGAGTTTTCTGTAATTGGTCGAATAAATTTTTAATAACAAAAAATAATTGTGTTTAAATATTACATTGTTTTGTATACCTTAAACTAATAAAAAAAAAAGAATTAAAAAAGAATTGTGTTAAAATGTACTGAGGTTAAAAATTTGGCCAACGAAACATATTAGACAGGATTAATTACTGTGACAGACACTGACTGTTTAGCCCATATTCACTCTCCCTTCTTTCCCACTAACAAACACCAATGTATTCAGGTAGTAGGCAAAGGCCCCGCTATATCAGTCTAAATGGATTTTTCCTCTATTTCTAGAATATGAGTTTTGATATGTCTACCCCAGTCACTACCTGTGGACAATGATTGCTATAAAAGTAGTGATAAGACCCAGGTGTAGCCAATGAGACATACATGGATATTTGCTAGGTGGGCTTCTGGGATAGCTTTTGACCCACTGTATTAAAAAGACAGGATCTGCTCAGGGATGCATATTTTCATTTCTAGAGCAACCACTAAAAACAATAACAAAAATAATAATAATAACACAAAGAGGTGGAGATAAAATGCCAACAGATAAGTTAAAATGAGATACTAAGACAAAAATTTTAAGCAAAAAAGTGGGAACAGAAAAACAAAAAACAGAGGGGACAAATGATGAGATGATGAGATGGTAGACCTAAATTCAACCATATAAATAATTACATCCAGTTAATGATCTAAATACATCATCTAAAAGGCAAATGTTATCAAAGTGGATACAAAAGCAATACCAACTATATGCTCCCTACAAAAGTTATACTTTACATACAAAGATATAAATCGGTTTGAAAGAAATGGAATTTGTAAAATGCCATGAATTCTAAAACAATGTTTAAGCAACCCAGAAAAAAAAAAACAAATAAACAAAAACAGAAGTAACTAATGGAAAAAAATAGAATGGCAGACTTAATCCCCAGCATATCAATAATTATATTAAATGTAAATGGTGCAAACTTAGCAATTAGAAGACAAAGATTGGCAGGGTGTCTGAAAGAACATGACTTCACTATATGCTGTCTACAATGGATATGGACCACTGAATAAAGACTAGAAATGTTGCTAAACATCCTACAATGCACAGGATAGTTCTCACATCTCCAACAAAGAATTATCAGAGCAAAAATTTCAATAGTGCTGAGGTTGAGAGGCCCAGAGCTATAGTAATTAAGACAGTTTGGTATTGGGGAAAAAAAATAGACATATAGTCTGATAGAACAGAATACAATCCAGAAATAGATCCATACACATATGTTTAACTGATTTGAAAAGTGCCACGGCAATTCGATGGGAAAAGGAAAATCTTTTCAACAAATGGTGCTGGAGCAATTGTATACTTACATGGGCAAAAATAAACATCAACTCTTTTTGCAAATCATACACAAAAATTAAGTCAAACTGTATCTCAGACAAACCTAAAACTACAAAGTGTCTAGAAGAAAACAAAGTAGAAAAATTTTTGTGACCTCAGGATAAAAAATGTTTCTTAGATAGAAACACTAAAACATAAATCATAAAAGCAAAAGTGATAAATTGTACTTCAAGAACTAAAGAAGATATGTAAAAGACTAGACAACACATAAAAAGATGCTCAATATCATTGTCATTGGAGAAATGCAGATCAAAATCATAATAAGATACCTCATCACACATACTAGAATGACTAGAATAAAAAAGATAGGTAATAGCGACTGTTGGTAAGGAAGTGAAGAAATTGCCCTCATAGACTACTGAAGGTTGTGTAAAATGGTGCAGTCACTGTAGAAAACAGTTTGGTGATTTCTCAAAAGGTTAAACATAGAGTTATCACACAACCCAGAAATACTGCTCTGCTGTGGTGTGAATGCTTGTGTCCCCACCCACCAAATTCATATGTTGAAGTCAATGCTCGAGGTGATGGTATTAGAAGATAGGGTCTTTGGGAGGTGCTAGATCATGAGAGTAGAGCCCTCATGACTGGGATTAGTGTTATTACAAAACAGATACCACAGAGCTCCCTAGCTCTTCCACCATGTGAGGACATATGGCCCCTCACGCAACCATGCTGGTACCCTGATCTCAGACTTTCAGCCTCCAGGATTGTGAGAGGTAAATTTCTGTTCTTTAGAAACTACCTTGTTGGTGGCATTTTATAGCAGCCCAAACACACTAAGACACACTCGTAGGTATACATCCAAGAGAAATTAAAATATATGTGCACATAAAAACTTGTAATGTTTATATCAGCTTTATTTGTAATATCCCCAAACTGGAAACAACCCAAATGTCCAACAACATGAATGGGTAAGCAAATCGTGGTATATCCTTACTTCGGAATACTGTTTAGCTATCATAACTACAAAAAGGACAAATATTAATTCACACCATACATGGATGAATCTCTAAAAATTATGCTGAATGAAATATGCAAGACGAAAAAAAGTAAGTACTTTATGATTCCATTTATATAACTCTAAAAATGGAAACTAATTTTTAGTGGCAAAAAAGCAGATCAACAATCGCCTAGGGATGGAATTGGAGGAAGGGATAGAATCTAAAGAGGCACAAGAAAACTTGTTTAGTTCTCATTTAAGGAAAAATAAATGAAGTATGGCAACACAGCAACAATATTTAAGTTTATATAGGGATTGAAAAATGTGCAGCAGAGAAATTGATCAAAATAAGAAATGTGATTTGGCTAAATTTCCTTTTAAAAAGAATAAATATCTGAATTAAAAAGAAATCCAACAAATCTAATGCTTTCAAGGGGCATCTTAAAATATATATAGAGAGAGAGGAGCTAAAAATTAGGATCATCTAAACTGTAATCAATCTGAATTGTAATCAATCTGAAGAAAAGTAGGGATTATTATCATGATAGTGAGATTTCTTAGCAAAAACATTATGAAGAAGCTCCCTATATGGTTACACAAGACATTAAAAAGAGAAAACCTCTTGAAAGTGCCAGAAAAGCATGAAAAAAATGGAACTACAAATATAATTAAAAATCTCAAGTCCATTATCAGAATATGATAAGACATAAACAGACAATCTTAAAAATTAAAAGTTGAATAAAATAATAAATAATGTAGTAATAACTCCATAAAAACTTAACTGTAAGGCAAGAAAATATACATTTTCTACATTCAAGTTGTGAATTTTTCACAAAAAGTAACCGTATTTTGGGAAACAATGATATGACTGGGAAATGCATAAATGCAGAAATTCTACACACCATGTACTCAGATCACAACAAAATTATATATGACCAAAGTAGAACTTAAAGGTGTCCACATAGAAGTACATTTCTATATGCCTTCCTGATGTTTAGCTAAATTACAAAATAACACAACCTATAAATATATTATATCAAAATTTATGGGGTATTACAAAAGCACAACATTAAGGAAAATTGTATTGTTTTAAAGGTTTCTAGTTTGAAGGGGGAAAAAAGACACATCAGCTGAGTTCCTACTTTAGTTTGAGACAAAGCAAACTAAACAGCAAGTCAAGAGAAGTAGGAAAGGGGAAATAATAGAATTAAGAATAAACACATACTAAGGAAAAGGAAAAATAAAATTAATAACACCAATGGTTGATTCTGCAAAAAACATATAATAATAAAAAACCTGTTAGCTCAAATAACGAACAGGGGAAAAAGAGGATACCAATTAGTAGAATTAATTGCTGCATAATAAATATTTGTTGAAGAACAAATTAATGAAAGAAGACTACAAATATAAAAGAGAGTTAAAAATAGAAGAAATATAATTTATGTATGTGATATGTATAAAGTGAACATGACAAAACGTTAATAATTGATTCTAGGAGTCAACATTTCTGTACTATGTATTTTAAAATTTTTGTTATAATATATTGGAAGAAAAATAAGGAGAATTTTCTTATATTCTAATAAACGTTATTACTACCTAGAAGTAGACAGCTATAAAAATACTATAAATATGAGGTGTGATCAAACAATACAGTGAATGTTTAAATTTTAAAAAATTATTTCAATAAAAGACACATTGCCATTAATCCCCCTCAAAATACTCCCCTTCATTTTGAACACACTTATCCCATCATACTTGCCACTTTCTGAAGCAGTTCTGGAAGTCCTCTTTCACGAGTGTCTTTAGTTGTGCTGTCATGGCTGCCTCGATATCCTGAATTGATTCAAAATGTTTACCTTTCATGGTCATTTTGACTTTGGGGAAAAGCCAGAAGTCTCACGGTACCAGATCCAGTGATACACCCGTAATGTTTTTATTTGACAGAAGTTGCTGTACCAAAAGCGATGTGTGACACAGAGTGTTGTCATGATGGAGGATGAAGTAAAGACACTCACAACAGAGGACTTCCAGAACTGCTTCAGAAAGTGGCAAGTATGATGGGATAAGTGTGTTGAAAGTGAGGGGGAGGGTTTTGAGGGGGATGAATGGCAATGTGTCTTTTACTGTAATAATTTTTTTTTTACTTAATTTTTTTTACTTAAAACATTCATCGTATTGCTTGATCACACCAATGTTAAAGCTGATAAAACAAAAGCAAGAAAATAGAGTAACATGGTAAGACCTATAAGATAGAAAATGTAAAAATCAAATTCTAAAGAAAACTTAGTATGTAATTGAAAAAGAATTTGTCTTGGGACCCCATACTGCTTATTTCTGGAATGTAAAGTAAAATAGAGCATGATTTCTAAAGAAAAAGGATATAAGTCACATTTTAAATATCATTAAAGAAAATTTGCCAAAAAATAAAAATGTACTATAATCTCATAACTGTTTATTTTACATAATTCTTTGTAGTCTTTTATCAAATGCAGATATATATTTTACATTGCATTACTTATTCTGGTTTTTCGCATAGGACATCAAATATGTTTCATTTGTACATGTTATTTAATAGAAGTGAATTACATTAGTTGTAGAGGATTTCTTTAACATGATTAATAATTTTACCATCTCATGGAAGGGATTTATTTACAGGAAAATACAAAACTTTAATAGAGGGAAAAATGAATTCATGAAGACATATGCCTTGTTCCTATCTGAAAAGACTAAGTAAAATATTGACGTGTTTATTAAGTTAGATTAAATTAAGTACCAGTTAGTTTCCAGTCCACTCTCTTGACAAATTAATAGTGAAACTTACCTGGAAAAATTATTTTTAAGACTATCTTATAGTGCCATTATTTGGTGACGATGATGATGAATAATAGTAGTAATAATAGTAATATCATCATCTTAATGCTGGCATCTTTTTTCCTAGAATGACACTGATACTAACTGATTGATCAATTCATGTTTCCATCTCCACTGACTCCTTAATTAAGAAGAGAAAATTCATATATCAGTGTAAACAAAGAAGCAGTGTGGGGCAGAAATAACTCAAGAAAAAGGACAGGATTTTCTTTTTTTTTTTACTATATCAAAAGTTGATGTATTAACTCTGAAAGTAATTCCAAATAGGTTATTATAAAACATTAAAAGCTATTCTAAAAGCTAGGGAAAAAATGCAGTGGTATATTTCTCTCAGTTATGGACGAATGATGTATGACAAAATGGAGGCCACTTTCTTATGTACATAAAATATAAAACTTTCATAAGAGTATACACTATCAGTGATCAAAGAGAGAAATATGTAATAAACTATTGATAAAAGTTTACCATCCAAATTATTGAACAATTTCAAATATATAAGGTTAGCACTTTATTCTACTTGATTTATCATCAACATGGACAAACCATTTACACCTGCTGACTTGCAGACATCATATCACTAAAATGAAAAACACACAGCCTTCCTGGCTTTCTTTAACAAAGAAATGGACATTCTATGGCACAATTGTATATTTATTAAAAATTAAAAATGAATAAAACTCAAGATTGAAAGCACTGGTTGGTGGAAGTTGGGGTTGGACGGCAGGGGGAGTAACTCATAGATACTAATGCATAGATGTCACACACAAAAATTAATGCATAATATGCAACAATGCAAATTTTTTTATTGTTCAGAAAAATCTACATACCAAGGAGTCATAAAAGAACTAATGTCTTTAAATTGGTAATTCTACTTAGGGGACTATAGTGAAATAGTAATAATTTGAACCACTATGTTCAAAGGATTGGTATAATCCTGGACAAGTCATTTAATTGTTCTTGGTTTTGTTGCTCTTAACTATATGTGATGGGTTGGACTAAAGCAATGGTTCTCACATTTGGGGTGCAAGCCCATCACCTTGCCAGTGCGGGTCCAAGCTCTCACCAAACAAGGGTGTCTAAGAGAGGTGGGGAAACTTCATTTTGCCTGGATTTTTAAACATAAACTTTAGTTATGAAACAAAGGTAGAAATAACAAAAAACGTATCAGCACCTGGAGACATCTAGCCAGAGACTGGCTGAGGCTGGCACAATCCCTCAGCCCCTCCAGCTAGATTTTTGAATCTAGGAGATATGTTAGGACAGGAGAGTCAACGACTATTCAAAAACATTTACTGAGGGCTTACAAAGTGTTAGATACTTCACTGAAACAAATATTCTCTAGAGCTTATCTAAACAAATCATCATAAGGAAACAATTGTGAGTGCGCAAAACATTTTGAAGGACACATGGGTGGATCCAGACTGATAAAATGCAGATTCCTGCGCCCCCCACCACCACCCGCCCCACATCCCTCACCTGCTGAACCAGAATTTCTGTTGATGAGGCTGACAAATCTACCCAGAAGACTCTCATGCAGGCAGTTTGAGTGCTACCCTCAAAATAAAAAGTGGACTTAAAGGAGCTTTAAAATCTTTCTGGCGCCCAAATTTTCTGGGTCTATAATTTTGTTTTTAATAATTTTGAACTTAGAAATAGCTTAAGAGATGACAAATGGGGAAATGAGTAAGGCATAGGATTGTACAAGAGAGTAGCAGAGAGGTCCATTTGACCAATTTCTTTTGGAGACTTTGGTGCTCTTCATTTTATTGAAGAACAAGAGCCCCGATTCCCCATAGTTTCCTTTCTGCTGGGACTTCCATTGTATGTTCAATTTAAGCAGATTTCCTAGTTAGATATTCTGGCATGGCACTGATGTGAAACACATACCCCAAGGCTCCAGCATCCAGACACAACTTGGCTCTTCTTTTGCTTATGATTTTGGTTTTATTAAATCTCTACTGTAGTTTTCTCAGAGTTATGTAGAGGGAAGTAATGATAAAAACAACATTCCCCAAATATGCTGGTTCATTCCATGTATCTCTTTAATCTATGTCTTCTGTTAATGGCATTGATTGACCCCTTCTCCTTTGTCACCCCACCAGTGATCCTCTATTCTGCCACTTGCCACCTTCCCAGCCTTCCATGGACTCTGTATACCAGCCAGAATGAAATCTTCATGCCTTTTGTAGTAAAGAATTGACCTTACCCAAAGAGAGGTCAGGCTTTTGCCCTAGAGCTCCTGGGAGGTGATCCCAAAGCCCGTGGAATGCTCTGCCTATTAAGAGAGTCGTTGTTTACCTGGGGACTTTGGACCACACTGGATAGTCTAACACTGTGATTTATGGTGGGGTCTTCAGGCCATGCAGCATCACCTTGACTTCCAGAGGGACTAGAGACTAAAAGTTAGCAGGTGGTCAAACGTATGTACATGCCTGAGCCCCGGTAAAAACTCTGTACATCAAGGCTCAGGTGAACTTCTCTGGCTGGCAACCTCCATTACATTGTCACATATCACTGCTGGCAGAGGTTAGTGCTATCCAGGACTCCACTAGAAGACAACTGGAAACTCCACATGTGGAATTCTTCTGGACTCTGCTCCAGGCTGATTTTAATCTGTACCTTTTTGCTGTAATAAACCATAACCATGAGTATAACAGCTTCTAGTGAGTTCTGTGAGTCCTTCTAATGAATTACTAAACCTAAATGTGGTCTTGGGGACTTCCTAACCTTCCATGCCTATAATGCTCTGAACACATTCTTCCATTCCTCCTGCAGTTCCTTCTATCCGATATCCCTTTTCCTATGAGCCGCCTCTCCCCTACTCATCTGGCAAAATCCTATTCTTAAATTTAGGATAATTAAACAGCACCTCTTTTGTTTAGTCCTCACCACATGCCTCTTTCAGACAAAATCAGTCATCTCCCACCCCACACCCGCTGCACTCCCACAGTTCTATCAGGACATCTAGCACAAATAACCACGTCCTTCTCACTTTTGCAGAGTGCCTGGTACATAGCAGGTATTTAATACATGTGTACGGATCAAATGAACTACATATGGACACAAGTAACTAAAATAAAGGGGGGAAAAACAGAAAATATGCACAAATGAAGTACAACTCAGTGAAAAATATGTAAAGCCATTAATAAGCATTAGCAAGGAATATCAAGTAATGTCTATTTAACATTTAATATTAATTATCTTTAATAACCAGAAAAGGTGAGTTTTCTTTTAATATGCGAAAGAAGGGTAGGACTGCTACAATAAAAATTATTTACCAAAGAAGTATATGTATAATTACAGGATTAGGAACTCTAAAATATGATGTGTAAAATGTTCTGACCATCTGGGTGGGACAGAAGGCTGCGGGAAACCCAGATGTCCTCTAAAATGGCCCGCACACAGACTCACTCACTCGCAGGCACTCACCTTGGGCTCTGGTGGAGGGACAGTGACTCGGGAAGTGTCGGAGACATACAGGGGGCAGACTGAGGTGTGTGGCTTTATGGGAGCGGACAGTCGGCATTTTCCCTGGGTGAGGTCTTCCTCCCAAGCAGCCGGCAGGTGGGCGCCATCTTTCCTGTGTTGAGCCCACCCCCATCATGGCCAAATTTGACTTTGATTGGCCTAGTGAGCTCCACTATTCCGCGCTGCCTACTCACTGGGATTCCACCCCACCCAACTCCCCCAACGCTAGAAGCACTTTCTCTGAGAGCAGCCAACTCCACCAGCATTGCACTCATTCTTTTTTTTTTTTTTAAGTTCATGTCTTTTATTAACCCATATACAATTACTTGTCTTCTGGTTTGTTGAAGCAATAGGTCAGACAACATTTGCCACAATAATGTCTGTCAAAGTGGCTGGCCATAAAAACTCCAGCACCACATTCATCTGAAGGGCACTCCCGACGAAGGCGACTGATTTTGCCATTCTCATCCACCTTATAGTATTTCAGGACAGCCAGCTTAACCTTCTTTCTCTTATGCTTATTCTTCTTGGGAGTGGTGTAAGACTTCTTCTTCCTTTTCTTAGCACCACCACGAAGTCTCAACACAAGATGAAGAGTGGACTCCTTTTGAATGTTGTAGTCAGACAAAGTGCGCCCATCTTCCAGTTGCTTGCCAGCAAAGATCAGTCTTTGCTGATCAGGAGGAATTCCTTCCTTATCCTGGATCTTGGCCTTTACATTTTCTATTGTATCCGAGGGTTCAACCTCGAGGGTGATGGTCTTCCCAGTAAGGGTTTTCACGAAAATCTGCATCTTGACGGCGATTCCACCGCAGATGGCGGATCGGAAAGCTGCACTCATTCTTGGAAAACTATCAGGACTTTATTGGGGAACAGTGTGTACTTCCAGGACTTTTTTCCAAGTCAAGTTGTTGTCCTTTCAATCTTAGCTGTGGGAGGGGGTGCCATTCAACTTCAAGTTGTTGTCCTTTCAGTCTTGTTGTGGAGGGTGCAGCTCAGCTCCAGGTCCAGTTGCCGTTTTCTAGTTGCAGGGGGCGCAGCCCACCATCCTTTGCGGGAGTCGAACAGGCAACCTTGTGGTTGAGAGGACGCACTCCAACCAACTGAGCCATCCGGGAGCTCAGCGGCAGCTCAGCTCAAGGGGCCGGTTTCAATTTAGTTGCAGGGGGCACTGCCCACCATCCCTTGCGGGACTCGAGGAATTGAAATGGCAACCTTGTGATTGAGAGCCCACTGGCCCATGTGGGAATCGAACTGGCAGCCTTTGGAGTTAGGAGCACGGAGCTCTAACCACCTGAGCCACCGGGCCGGCCCTCAAAGCTATTCTTAAGTCCATCTCTGGTAACACTAACAACTGGGTCATCTGTGGATTTGGTTGTATTGCCTTTTTGCTCATGGTTCTGTTCTTTGGCATTCTTTATAATTTTTGACTTAATGCTAGGTATTGTATATGATACATTGCACAGTATCTTATTTTTACACAGAGAGGAATCACTCTATTCCCTGGTAGGAAGATAGAGTTGTGACAGGCAGATCACATTAACCCAATACATAATTCATTGAATGTGAAACTACTCATAGGTTGCAACTTTTGTAAGGACAGATTTACTTTGATTCTGTCCTGTTTCTAGGGTGTAGCTGCCAGAGTTCTTAAATGAGATTCTGGGGTATGTATTACAGCTTCTCCCTCTTGATGTGTCCTGAAATCCAATTTTTGCCTCTTCAATACCATGATGCAATATATATTTTAAAAAATACTTTTGCTTTGGCTTTCAGCAGATTTCTGCCCCATTGCCCCCTTTTAAAAACCTTTCTGCTCGGAGCAGTCTGAGTTCAGCAAATACTCAAGGAGGATAACTAGCAGAGTGTCAGGCTCACTTCTCTGAACCTATTGGGATCTTAAGATCTTCCAAGTGCTGGTTGTTTTGGTGACTCTAAACTTTTTGTCTCTCCAGTCCTGTGTGGTTGCCATTATTTGTTTGCTTCGGAACCTTAGCAATGACTCTGCCTGGGCCTTCTACCCAGACTTGTGTCAAAAACTGGCAAATTCCATAAAGTAAGTAGTAGCTGCAGAACGTTTGCTTACTTCTGTGGTTACCTTCTGGGTTGCGAGTCCCCAACACAATCCTCAAGTTCAATGATTCAGTAGGACTCATGGGACTCAGAATACAATCATACTCGTGGCTACGATTTATTACAGCAAAACAAAACAAAACCAGCAAAGGGGGAAAAAATGCATGCAGTGAAATCCAGAGGAAACCAGGCACAAGCTTCCAAAAATCCTTTCCCTGTGGAATCACACAGGATGTGCTTCATTTCTCCGTTATTGAATTGTGACACCGTGTGTGAAATGTGGTCTGCCAGGGACACTCATTAGAGACTTAATGCTCAGGGTTTGTATTGGGAGCTGGTCATATAGGCACCTTCTGCCTAGCACTGTTATAATGAGACTCCAGAAGGAAAGTAGGTGTTCAGTATAAACCATGCTGTTTGTATGAACAGTTTATACTTAGTAAACTACTTTAACAGTTAGGGAATTGTGGGAACATTCCTGTAATCCAAGTTCTCATTTGTCTGCCAAAGGTCAACCTTGCAAGCAGGGCTTTCTAAAGATAGTGTCTCAGGCCGGCTATTAACTCTTTTCTGCACACCTTCTCTCTGGGATTTTGGCTCTTAAAGGACTGTTTGCCTAAAAATTCTTCGATGGCTTCAGTTTCGATTTTTTTTTTTTTAATTCAGTGTTGTTAGTTGTTCTCATTGAGTGGTGCTCTGCTATCGAAGTATCTGGTTGTTTTTTTCTTTTCTGTTGGACATTTAATTTGAAAAATGGTAGAACTTGAGGCTTAAGATATTTTTGTTTTGTTTTGTTTTTTTTCCTTTATGGAGTATTTGTTTGTTTATTGCCAAGCACATAGGTGATTACTTTTATCCAATTAGGAATTGAAATTATTTCAGGCTGCACTGAATTCCTTGTGTGAGTGTGGAGACAGTAGGTAGCTTCAATTCACTTTTACTTCTCTGGTGGAACTTTTTAGAGTCCTAAAACAAAGCATGGGATTTTCCCAAGACCTTCACCATGACTTGGCAGAAACTGGTTAGTATCTAATTTTTGTCCTCCTAGCCTCCTGGGGGTAGTAAAAAGCACTGTTTATCTCCTCACGCAGTTTTTCTAGAATCAGCCAATACCTCCAGTAAGAAGTAGCCCCACTGTTGGGCTTGCCTCTCTATGTTTTCATATTCAAAAAAAAAAAATTGTGTTCAGATTATCTATTAGGTTGGTGCAAAAGTAACTGCGATTTAAAAGGTTAAAAATAATTGCAAAAACCACAATTACTTTTGTACCCACCTAATAGTTATCCATAGAAATTCTGATGGTAATTACCTAGTCTGCCATTACTGGAAGTGCAATCGCCCCTCTGCCTTACGTCTTACACTGTAAGTTTCTTAGATGCAATATTTTGAAGAAAATCATGATGGTGAATAGGGTACTTATTTAGCATTGCACACAGAAGCCTGGCATAGAGGGAAGGCAAATCTAAATCCAGATTCACATAACTGTCTATTTTATGAGGACAAATAGCTGCCTCTCGGTGAGAAAGGCCATTTGCTATAATACACCTGCCACTAAGCAATTATTTGTTCACCCTAGGGCATGACATCAGGGTTGATCACTCCTGCTGGCCTTCATGAAAAGAGGGCCATACTGCTGAAGTCCCCGTGTCGCCCAGATCCTTCCAGTACAGCCACTTTGTTCATAAGCTGACTGAACAAGGACCGGGATGTCAGAGATCTGCTGCCATCCTTAGAATTATCTAGCCTCTCCTTCACAATGGGACCTTTGTGTAGTATTTATGTGGGAAACAATTATTGTTACAACCTGAGCCCATGTTGAGAAATCCAACCACACATTGGGCTCCCAATTTTTTTCATTCATTCTCCAAGCTTATTAGGTCCGTGTCTTCCACCACCTGGCCAACCACATGCCATCTGATCTGTACCTTGGGATATGTTACCTTCTGTGCAGACAAGAAACACTGCTCTGATTTATTCTCACTGTAATAGAATCTCACTTCCTTTCCTTACTATTCTCCACAACCATTGTTGAGTGGGGTTGTAGTGCCATAGCCGGCTTCTAGCTAGTACTAGCATACTGTGTAGTTCTGCTTGTATAACCAGACTCATTTTTTTCTTCTTAAGTGAACTGAGAAATAAAACATTCTCTCCTATTATAAGTATAGGTCATGGGTTTGCTTGCTTGCTTGTTTTCTCTTTCTTTCAAATATATCCTGCCTCATTAAATTGAATTTAGCGGATACAAATGCATATTGAAACAAGATTCTACACTAGAGTGGAATTAGAACCGAAGAGGAAGTGGTGACATGTTATTCCAGAGGCTTACATATTAAGAGATTTGTAGAAGAAAATGTTACCAAGTTTCCCTGAAAATAAGACTAGGTCTTTTATTAATTTTTGCTCCAAAAGACACATTAGGGCTTATGTTCAGGGAATGTCATCCTGAAAAATCATGCTGGGGCTTATTTTCTTGTTAGGTTTTATTTTCGGGGAATCACGGTTGTGTAAAAGAATAAAGCCCAGGGAACAAGACAGTAGTAGAAGCATCTTGGCTAAATGAAGAGAGTAAAAGTTTTAAGATAAATGCACTACAGGCCTTCATTAAGTGGCAGTGAATCTGGGATACAAAAGTTAAATATACTTGTAGCTTCTACAAAAGGAAGCAAGTGAAGCAAGAAGTGAAAATGTGTAGTGTTGAAGTTAGGCCTCTCCTACTTTATGTTCTGACGAGTCTATATACCACTACTGTGCACCACACATACACGGAAGAAAATATAAAAGAAAAAAAGAACAGAATAAATGTCAAACACTGGCTCAGAAAATTTTTCATGCTATTCATTAAGTTAAAAAATGATATACCGGGGCCGGCCCAATGGCTCAGGCGGTTGGAGCTCCATGCTCCTAACTCTGAAGGCTGCCAGTTCGATTCCCACATGGGCCAGTGGGCTCTCAACCACAAGGTTGCCAGTTCAATTCCTCGAGTCCCGCAAGGGATGGTGGGCTCTGCCCCCTGCAACTAAGATTGAACACGGCACCTTGAGCTGAACTGCCGCGGCGCTCCCGGATGGCTCAGTTGGTTGGAGTGCGTCCTCTCAACCACAAGGTTGCCGGTTCAACGCCCTCCAAGGGATGGTGGGCTGTGCCCCCTGCAACTAGAAAACGGCAACTGGACCTGCAGCTGAGCTGCGCCCGACACAACTAAGACTGAAAGGACAACAACTTGAAGCTGAACGGCACCCTCCATAACTAAGATTGAAAGGACAACAACTTGACTTGGAAAAACAGGCCTGGAAGTACACACTGTTCCCCAATAAAGTCCTGTTCCCCTTCCCCAATAAAATCTTAAAAAAAAAAAAAGATATACCATAATTTACTTTTCAAAAAACATTTATGCACATATACTTTAAAGAACCAAATTAGTCACGTTTACTTCATCTTTCTCTCTGTGCAGATGTACACTAGAGAATCAGGGAGTTTCACAGACATCTCTTGAACGGAAGAGGAGCAACAGAGTATCTCCTATGCTGTCACACGTCTTGGATTGGATTCATATTCTATCTAGTAAAACAAATCTTTATTCCCTATCATGGATTACGTATTACACTAACCTCCCACAGTGCAATGGTCCAGTGGGGAGATAGATAAGTGAAAAGATAATCACAGTACAGTGTGATGAGGATTATATTAGAGCACTTAACAAGTGTGAACTAGGTGTGATAGGTGGCAAGACGCTTCAGAAAAAAATTTTGAGATCATCAATACAAACGTAAGAAAACACAAAAGACATCAAGATCTGTATCTGTAATACTGACTTCCAATCTTTGAATAGGGAGAAATGGAGCTGAAACGATCAGTGTCAATACGGCGTGGTAAGACTGTAGCCCACCTATGTCAACAGGATTTAGCTATTTATTCCAGGAAAACTTTGCCCAGGAAAGATAAGATTGTAAACAAAAGAGAACAACACACAAAACAAAAGAAGCAATCTCCAATTTTTTTGTTTGCATAAGGAAATTCCTATAGGATAGAGACAAAGTAATCTGCTTACCTGGGCAAACAGCCAGCTAGTCAATCAACAGTCTACTTATCAAGCCTCTTCAGGCTCTTACTCGCTGTCTCCACCAGCCCGAAACCATTTCATTAACTTCACCAACTCCAGTCAGTTCCCTGTCTTCACAAACATGCCTTAAACCATTTGAGCACAGACCCCAAAGCTCTACAAATATCCAGTTTTCTGCTTCTGAGACACAGCGAAGCGTATCAAAGTGATGCACTTGCTTACTGCAGTTTTAGGACTTAGTTTTGCTTTCTAACAGTTTGTCTGATGATATTTGGGAGAGTTCAGAAATAGCACAGTTTTTTGTTTGTTTAAGGATTGCTCATTTAATTGGTGTGTACTGTTCAGTACACACACACACACACACACACACACACACACACAAACAAATGGAAATTATCCAGCCATTACAAAGAAAGAAATCTTGACATTTATGGCAACATGAATGGACGTGAGGGCATTATGCTAAGTGAAGTAAGTGGCGGGGGAGGAGGGGTGGGGGGGGAGCAAAATGGATGAACAGACTTAAAAAGTACAAACTTCTATTTATAAATACGTCACATGAGGATGTAATTTTAAAAGTTCTCATCACAAGACCAAAACAAAAAAACCTGTGTAACTATGTATGGTAATGGATGCTAACTAGACTTATTGTGGTGATCATTTCACAATATATGCAAATATCAAATCAGTATGTTGTGCACCTGAAACTAATATAACGTTGTATGTCAATTATGCCTCCTTAATTAATTTATAAAAGAAGTTTATTCTTTCTAACTATAAATCACTACCAGAGACACAAAGATAACCGATTCATTGTTGTCAGCTACAAAGCCAAATGTTAAGTCTGTGTAAGAATCAACTGAAGAACTTGTTAGAAAAACAGGTTACCATGCTTCATTCAGTGATTCTGATTCAGGGGAATTAGCACAAGGCTCAGGAATCTTTTTTAAAAAGCACCAGATTTTTCCTAATTCAGGCTGTCTTTAGATCTCTCTCTGGCACATACACACACACACACACATTAAACGTTCCACATACTTATGAAAATTAGGATCATACTCTTTCTATATGTTGTTCTATATTATGCTGTTTTCACAGAACATTGTATCATCTTTTTGAATAATCACATACAGATCTGTGTTGTTTTTAACGGCTACTTTATATTCCACTATATGCATGTACCATACTTTATCTAGTCCTCTATTAATGGTCATTTAGATTCTATACTTTTTTTTTTTTTGCTACTACAAACAATGCTGCAATGAATACCTTTACACATTTGCGCTAACATTTCTGTAGAATATAGAGAGTGGAATAAGCATAGAAGGGTAGAATTGTTAGGTCAGAGGGACTGTGCACTTTCAAGTTTGATAGATCCTGCTGAATTTCTCACCAACTTAGTTGTACCAATTTACAGTCCTGGCAATGGTCTCAGAGATTAATGATTTTTCCCTCTTTTTAATCTTTATCTCTGTGACAAGGTAAAAAATTGCATTTTACCATGTTTTTAATATTAGAATAACCAGCATTCAGTTTACCACTGAAACACAATTATCTAAATTTCTATAAAACATAATTTATTTTTGGAAAACATTTATTTTTACCTTAAAATAACTTATATGATAAATGGGATGAATAAATTTCAAATATATGTCCATTATGTAGTATTTACTTAGAATCCTCTTTTATTGAGCGATATAAGAGAAGTCACAGACCAGTGTTCAAGCCCGGGCCTTGCCACCCCACCCGGCAGTTGGGTGGGCTTCAGCGTCACCTGCCTGCCTGAGAGCTTCAGTTTCCTCTTTTGTAAAATGGGGATTATTCTCATTTTATAAGATTGTCTTGAAGATTAAATAAGATTACAATTTTGATTACAAATATTACCTATTACTGCTACAATAACAATGCAAGGAAAATTACCAAATGATTAGAATTGTTTGTAAAAGTCTTTAATAATTATGCTGGTATTACCAAAGTCAGATTCTATTAGGGGAGTCAATTGTTCATTGGGGTGACTACGGTCACCAGAAGAGTGCATATTCTAGGCCTCACATACGGCTTACATAATCACTGCTCTGGTTCTCTATGGATACTCCTTTAATAGTAGTTCAGGACATATTTCCTAAATTACTTAGTTCCTTAGATGAAATGGAATTATCCAAATTATAATCAACTACACACCAGGATATTTATTTCAAGTTTCTAAGCACACACAGTAATGCCATGGAGATTTCCTAGAGCCAATAAATGAAATTCTAAAATTTTACTGTAATATATTAGAGATCTTATCCTTGATTCTTTCCCAAAACTAACATCAATCTAACTCATTCATTCAGTAAATGTCTCAATACCCTCCATGAACACAAGTCCGACACTAGGTACTAGGGGCATATAATCTGCGTTCAAGAGAGAGATTCATATTGAAGATAAAAGGGCAAAGCATGGTCTAAATTTGCTTGTGCTTCTGGGATGACAAATAATCAGCCAATGGTACACAACCAATGGAGCTCACCTTCCTTTGGATGGACACTAACAGACCTGTCATACTTCTCATCCCTCAGCCATGTAAAACATAAAGCCAGGAATGAGATGTTACTGTCCTATGACTTACTCCCAAAAGTTCTCAATGGCTCAACTCACCTAATGTTTCCTCCTTTATTATCTTCCTCCACATCATGACTTTTGCAAAATTTATGATGATTTTTTCAAATGAGTAAAATGATCTGGAAAAAGTTTTTCAATTTTTATTTCAATGAAACAAGAGGCAACACTGCTGTATAAAGTATTGCATATGGAGAACATTTACACAAATATACAAAACTGCAAAAAACTAAACTCGTTTATTTCCATAGCCTTAAAAAGGTCGAGAGCACATAAAAATATTCAAAGTCATAGTTTATTCTTTAGGAATGTAAACTCTCGGAATACAATTAGAAACAGATATACTTACTGTGGAAAGATTAGTATCACTATATGATTAGAAGTAAAGGCAAGAGGTATACAATAAACTCCACTTAAGAGAAAGCAACAGTATATGAAATAGGATCTTGAGTTCAATCCTAGAAACGTCCTATCCAGACACAGGTAGGTACTCTAGAATGCTACTATACTAAACACAAAAACATCTTCAAAAATGTTTACTGCTAGTCTCTAGATATGCACAAGTTACACAGTATAGAAGACAACATATTTATGTTATCTAATGGAGAATCTAACAATATTCAACTTAAATGAGAATAACTCAAAGTATTAAGTACAATTTTATTAAGCAACAAATCTAAAAGTATAAATTCATGCTAATTTAAGGAGTAAAGGGTTTTTATTTTTCACCCAAAGATTGGGAAGACATTATTATACATTCATTTCTATCTACAATGCTTAGTTTAAGTACCCACAAATTATTCCTTCTTTTTTAAATGGCTTTTTAAAAAATATTTTTTCAATTACATTACTCAACACATTTCCTTGATGTACTTCCCTTTAATAAAGTATAGATTTATTGTGCCTATAAACTCAAATGTTAAACAGCCTATTTTAAATATTTGTTTAAAATTATGTCTGAGTACATTCATTTTCTATAATTTAAAATTAAAGGTTTTAACACTTTAATTTTATTCTTCCAAAACAAGCACAATCCCTTAAATCTGGGATCATTTTTGTACCTTATTTTGGTTAAAAAAATATATTTCCGTTTAATTCTACTTTTTGTTTTTAAATGAGTAATGTTTGCTAAGCGGTTGCATCATAATTGAAAAGGGCAATAAAATATTGCATTTTCAAGATGAACTTTGTCATCATTTAAGGACTAGAATTTCTACTCTGCAAGTCTACAGAATGCCTTCAAAAATTCACTGGTGGTATACAAAGGATTCTAGGGTGGTCACTTGCCGTGGGTCCTCTGGGGAAAAAAATCTACTTTGTTTCTTTCCCTACTTGGATTCCGAAAGACACATGCTGGGACCCAACTTCACTAGAATACCCCAGGTATTTGGGTATAGTGATAGGTTGGGTAATTTCAAGAATCTCTAGAGGTTTAAATTGTGGAGTGGAGCTACAATTCCTGCTCAGATCCTCTGAGTGATAAGGTGCAAGGCCCCAATTTGTGCAGAATCCTTCTCATGATAAAAATGTATTGTTCTGGATATACAGGAGGTCTGTAACCAAATGGTCACATCAGCATCTTCACGAGAAAATGACCTACCAAAGTCATTCCAACTTTCAAACTTGGAAGGGCGAGTGGAAAGAGAACAGTAGAGATAATTACAATTGTTACCATAGTTAGCATTATCCAATATTTATAATAGCTCTAAAAAAATTTCAAATGTATAATCCTTACTTGAAATAGTATCAAAGCTACTATAAAAGAATTTTATTGTTACTATAACTCCACACTCCAGAAAATTAACAGATGGAGATTACTTGGAACAAAAATTCAGAACCACTCCACTGAGTAATCCTTCAGAGTTTTTAAAAGAATACACACATGCAGATTTGTTGTATATTGTATAAAAGCATGGTACCCATTTCATACTTAAAATTGTAGACATCTACAGCTTTGATTCCATTTATGGTTAACAAGAAAAATACAAAATTTTACATTTTTATTGTAAAAATAAATGAGAATCATTAAAAATTTAGAGTTAGAGAACTTAAGAAGTGTTATTAACAGTATTAAAAATTAATTTGCTTTTAAAAACAATGACAATTATAATGATCTGATATCTAACATATTTGATCTAGGGGTGTGAGACTACTGAGAATTCTAAATATCAGGTAAGTAATTTGTTTGCACTTTGATACTTTCTTTTTTTTTTTTTGATATTTTTAACAAGATGCAAGGTGATGCCAAAGCTACTTACCAGTCCTCACTCAGACCATGAGAGGCAGCAGTCTAGAGTAATACCAAAATGAGTGTCTACTAGAGCAGTTGAACACTAAAATCTGATCTCTCATTTGTGCCAGCTTATGTTTCCTCAAACTTATTCTACAATGTTTCCTAAGCACCTAAGCTTGCTTATAACAAATGTCAATCTTTTAAATTAGTTCGTAAACCTATTACTACTGTTAGTAGCTATGCCTAGGGGAAATTCTTTGTTAAAGACAACAGGAAATTCACTGACATTTTACAAACATTTTAAATTGTACACAGGATTCCTATTCAATTAATACTATATCAACTTTCACTGTCTGGTTGCCTTTTTTTGTTGTTGTTGTTACTACCATTTATGCCAACAGACTATTTATATTACTACAAAAATAAAATTTGCTTATGTTGAAAATCATATTCTATTCAGGGTTAATGAATGAAAGTAAGTTCATGCCTTTTGAATAATTAGATTTAAAATGGTAGCCAAAGCAGTTATGGTCAGAACTGCATTCATACTGTAAATGTGGTAGCATTTTTCACCACACACACATATTTGAGCTCTGCAGAAGCAGGTATATGAAGAAAACTTGCATTTTTTCATTGTGACCACAGCTAGAGACCATGAATACGGAAACCACTCTGTACTAACAGTGAAAGAGATCAAGCAGACCACTCCCTAGGCCTTCTTTCCCGGTCCGCTTTTTCTTATCCTCAGCTCTGCTTTCTCTTTTTTACTCTGAATAATAACTTTAAGTATTCTTGATTTACAGGGAACCTCAACCATAGCTGAAATGACCACTACCGGCAAACACCAAACTTTTGTGTCCATCTAGAGGTCACCTAGTTCTCTATAGCGACATATAAGTATGTTTAGCTTCTGCCATATTGCCTTGTTTATTTTTATTTTTTGATTGGTGGTAACTACATTGATTATTCTTTCTGTCACAACAAGAACATTTAAAATAGTCCTGTTCATCAAAATAAAAAACCCATTGAATTTTTTTCATATTTTATAATTTTAAATTTAAGAACACATAAATAACTTAGTATGTAAACGTCCTTTGTCCATATTTTACTACCTTTATTTTTTTATGATTTTTCCAGATGAAAAAATTTACCTAATTTCCTTCATTTGCAGACAAACAATATTGTTGACGCTGGCATCTTGAGAGCTGTGTTGCAAGATTTACAATTTCCAGGAAGTCTTCAATGATGTGTGCTCTGAATTATAGGAATCCAAACTAACTAGGATTTCCGAAGTCAAGCAGTAGCAAGTCAGTTTTATGGTCTATTACATCTTAGAAACTAAAAGGGATTTTCATCTGCTAAATCCAGATCCAATACTTCAAAACAACATGTCTATCAGCAACTTGATTTTTTATATAAAAATGTTCCAAAGATAGCAACAGAAATCCCTCTGCCCATCTCATGGAATCATGGAAGAGTCTAGGTACCGAGTTTCCAGGCATTTTCCAGGGCTTTATATAAACTGTTCCATTAATCTTAAAGATGGTCTAGTTACAAACATTCTTATCGGCACTTTTCATATACATCATTTTTGGTTTTTCACATGCCTGTTTTTCCAACTGGCTTGCTGAGCAGCCAGCTGTAGAATTCCTGGTCTTGCACCTCTATCTTATCCTCAGTTCCTACACATGGAGATTTCCTTCAACTCTCAAGGCCATACAGCTACCAAAATAGGAGTTATTGGGGGGGAAAACAAACTCACAACCTCACATGAGATGTAACCAATCTGACCAGACAACCTGCCAAAAATGTACTGTCACACTGACAATCTTAGGGCAACAGAAACAAACAAAAAAGGAAAAACAAAAAGACCCCTTTTCAAAAGGGGAAAAATACACAACCATGTAATAACAAAACCTTATCTCAGCTTACTGCAGCTGAGACATTTTTCCCTTCACTAAGTCGGGGTAGCCTTCAGAATTTAAGACACTGGGGCTCCTGTCAGGAACAGGGATGAAAGACCCTGGCGCTTTCATAAAGAACCAGTCCTATTTCCAGATTCACCGGTCACGTGAGAAAACTCTTACAAATTAATCTGTGGACAGAGTAATGTTAATACTAGGAGGTCTCTGCTGACCTGATTGGTGCTTCCCTGGAAGTTCAGTCCTTTCAGAAACGTAAATAAGCGTTTCTTCTTGGAGACTACAAGCGGAAAACCTATTGGCATCTGTCCCAGCCCCACAGCCCGCAGCAGACGATGGGTTATGTGGGACTGTGACACCACTGACTTGTTCAAAGGACTTACTAAACACAGTGGCAGCAGTCTTAGCCAAACCATGGCTACTAGGTTTCGGCAGCGACTGGCTGGTTGTTAACGTAAGTCTCTTCAAGGAGAGAAGCTCAAGATTCTCGCTTTGGGCTCTCGGAGTTTGTTTTCGAGCGAAGTAATCTTTGCAAGACTCCCCCGTAGTTTCTTTTTCTTTTCCTCCAGTTTTGTTTCCTCCTGACCGTCTCTGAGTCTTTCCTACACTTGTCTTGCTACTAGAATTGTGACTGCTATTTGATAAACCTGACTGGCTGGTACTAGAGGCAGCCCTGGAATAAAATCCCTCGTCAACTTCAGATATGTCCATCAGTTCTTCTTGACCTGTTAATTCTGCATTTCCTAAACAAAGAAATAACAAAGATTAATTAACATTAAGTACTTTCAGTAATTCTTTTTTCATGATTAATACCAAATCAATTATACTTCAAATAAATTAAACTTTAGCATAATTAGGTAAGCAACAGATTATAGACCAAAATCAAAGGATAAATCAAAAACATTCTATAAAATGTCAAAATAGTTCACTATAATTATATTAACAGTAATTTAGAGTGTAAAAAGCATGCCATAAACCACACTTCCCTGTGTTTTTAGAAAGAGTTCTCTTATTATTCATGCAAAAGATCAGAAACACATAGGAAAAATACCACACAGTAAATCTCGGGGCAAGCTCTCCTCCCGTAACAAAGCATTAGAAAATCAAAGCTCTTACCAAGGAACTTTTTAAAAAAATAGTATTAAAACATTTTAAAGATTTTTATAAAGGTTAGGTCCTAGATTATTTGACAAAGATAAAAAATAAGACCATAAGTATCACAAGCTCAAACTTGTTAAAATTCTATACACATTTCCTTCATACTGAAGATGGCAAAAATACAAAGATGAAAAAATAATTTTTGATTCTCAAAACATAAGCAGAAAGTTATTTCGGAAGCAATTTTCTGCCTCCGTTTTCCTAACTTACTCAGAGACAAGATAAGTACGACCATTCCAAAGAGCATTAAGAGTCATTGAGAGATTATGGTGCATAATTCATGCATTTTGATGATTAGATGACATGCACAATTTCTGTGACTCTGCTACTGTTGCTTAAAACATGCAGTGGCCCTTTGCCACGAGATACCTTGGAGTGCAGTTATACAGTGCTGCGCTAAAACTGCACTCTGCCAGGGGAGTTTATTCCGTCCTCCATCATTTTTCTTACAGATTTTTGCCTCCTGATCTCTGGCAAGCCTTTGCTGTCAGTCCTAGGGTCTGTGGCTGTTTCCTGCACACCCTGCATATGCTGAGCATCAATCTCGCCTAGTGTTCTGCCTTTTTCCCCATTCCCGGTTCTCTCTCCGGCCACATTTGTGACACTAATCTCGGGAATGACAAGGATGCCCAATTCAGTAGTATCATTATTGTTGTCAGGTTGCTCTAGAATTGAAGATGATAAGACAAAATGATGGCTGAAAACAAAACAAAATAAAAATGCAAAACAGGAACAACAAAAGATCCCAAACAAAAGTTGGATGACTGAATGTTATGAATAAATTAAGTCAAATATTTACATGGTAGAAAATTTCATAATTTATGACAGCACTGGAGACAACAGGGTCATGTTCTTTAATTTTAAATGACAATGAAAAAACCCACAGAGCATCAAGTCATGTTCTGCATTTTTCACAGACATAGTTGACATGGACTATGAAACAGAAATTTTTTTATAAATCAAAATAGGATTCCTGTTGTTTTAAAAGTAGTATTGTGACCTTATGTAAAGCCTTAAGCAAATATTCAAGGATGGACAGCCAAAACTCTAACTTTTGTCAACAACAGGAACCAAGCCACTTAGAAATTCTAATTTGTACACTTAAAATGCTATTTTTTCACTAGATTACACTGAGGCTGACAATAAACCACAATATTGGAAAAATGCTCATTCATTTATGATATCATGGTTAATAATGCTACAGGTATAGTTTTTGTCTCACACACCAAATCGTTTTGTATATTAGTAAATATTAATGCAGCTGTGATACAATTAAACAGCCTACTCCTTCAGACTCATACTAAATTCATAAATTTAGGTGAGCTTATAACAGTTCATTACTAAACTGGAAAAAAGTAACAATGGATTTGGAAAAACAAATTTTTAGTCTTTTATTCTGAAAATGGCCATTGTAATCAAAGGTATGAACTTCCTGACAAGTTAGTACTTGCAGACATTCTATTCTGTATCTTACATCAGAAAGGCATGCTTCTATTTAAACCTGTCAAGGAAATATCTATAATAAATGGGAAAATAACATAAAGATATCTACCATGGGCCAGCAATGAAAGTTAAAATTCAAAACAAAAGAAGACTATGTAAAGTAGTATATACTCTTTAAAAAAATGTAGAACACAAATCTGCTTGAGGGATGTTACCTAATACTTTCAAATGTTTTCATGATGGGATTATCCAACTCTCACTAATGGTGCTAAGGCATGTGAAACAGTAAGAGGTAGTAAAAGAATAGAGGCCAGAGCCATATATTCCTGTGGGTCCCAAACTTTGTGGCACATTGGTATCATCTGGGCACGCCTGGCTCTCACCTTAAATGCTCTGATTTAATTATCATGAGGTATGACCTGGGCACTGGGATTTTTAAAAGCTAGCAGGTAACTAATGTGCAACAAAGTTTGGGAACCACTGCTCTATTCTGTTTCTTTCAAACTTTGAAAACTTAAAACAAAAGTTACTATGTATGCTCTGGGTACCCCATAACTAGCAGCAGTATGCACTTCTGGAGGTCTTCAAACTTTCATGTTCCCTGGGTTGGTGGACCAGTGTTCTGCTATAATAATTTCCCATTTATTTAGTGCTTCAGAAAAATTTGACTGAAGGTTCTCTAAATGAAATTTTTATTTCCTAGACAGGCCAAAGCATATTGGTGAGGTAGCATCACACACAGCAGCTTCTGGGTGCCCCTTTAACAAAGGTTTAATGAGACTAGAAAGTTCTGTGTCTGCCCCTTTAACAAAGGTTTAATGAGACTAGAAAGTTCTGACCCCAAAGTGAGGGCAAGTAAAATGTTAGTGAGGTAAATGCCAGCGGCTACTGCAACTGAGAGTAAAATCACCATGGCACTGTTGGGTGACAACCAAGACTTGTCCATTTACAACTGTAGAACAGTTTCACAGATCTATTAAAGAAAGGGAGCATCAGTACACAAAAATGATAAACTATGGAAATTATCCAGACATAACAAAGTCAATGAATATCAAGACTTACCAAAATTGTAAAAGATAAGCATAGGTGGTCTAACAGAATAGGAAATACTACTACTTACATTGAGTGGCACTAAATAGCTCTTTTAAAAAGTGTTCACATATATTATTCAGTTATATTCTCTGAAGTAGACAATTTGACTCCTATGTATAGACAAGGAAACTGAAGTTCAGAAAGAGCTACACACTATTCAGTGGGGCGCTAAACAGCAAAATCTTTTGACTTCAAATGTCCATACTGTAAGTTCTAACTCCTCAATTCATTAAAAACAGTTTGAGTTAAATGTCTCTGACATACTTCAATTAGGTTTAACTAATTTGCTTAGATTCGTGGTCACTTCACAGAAAGCAAATAATTTACTTTGGCTGAACAGAGAGCAAGAGCAAATAAAAGTCTCTAAGAAAACCTAAAAAGGTCATAACTCTCAAGGTTAGTTTTCCTTTAATTGCATTGATTTTTTAAAAGATATTAATGAAAATTATTAATTTTAAATGGTGAAAATTTAGAATTCTGCAAAAAAAAGCCTAGAAACTGACAAGAAGAATAACATAAAGCAGCACTAATCACATTTATCGGGATAGTGGGAAAGATCTGTAGCCCAAGACGCAATGATATTAAATTTTTTGAAACATGAAACTAAGTGCTAAGTAGAAAAATGAGATCATGTGTTTTTCCACAAACACAAATCGTTGACTAATTAACATATGTATGTTACTCAAAAATGGTAAAAATGGCAATTTTTTAACTCCTGATTAAAATAAATTCATAAAAAGAAAAGCATGAAATTGTGTACAGAGCTAGAAAGAACAGAAATAAAATTCTCAGGAAAATTACAGAATAAACATAATTATGTAACTCAAACAAACATTTGTTACATGATCTTTTACTTCATTATGTCTCCAACTTCTTCCCCTATGTAACTCCATGGCCCAGACCTGCTATTCACACATTCTTATTGGTCTTACTGTTCCCTACACCTGGAATGCTCTTTCCCATACAGCTACATGGCTCATCTCTTCACTTCCTTCAGGTTTTTTCTCAAAAACTTTTTTCTCAGTGAAGCTCTCCCTCATTATCCCTCAAAATCCCCATATTTCATATACCCTTTTCCCTACTTTGTTTCTTCTTCGTACTACTTAATCACTCTCTAACCTACAATTACTTATTTATCTTGTAGATCAGATGTAAGTTCCATGAGGGCAGGGATTTGTGTTGGTCACTGCTGGAAAAGAGCTTGCATTTGATAGGCACCCAACAAATATTTGTTTGATGAACGGAACCGATTTCCTATTATGAGGTGAAATTATTATTAGAACAAATAAAGGTGAAAAAACATGCAGAAGACATTAAAAAGACAGGCTAGGAAAATGTTACTTGAATTTATAAAAGGGAAAAAAATACACAGCTTATGCTAATAATAATTACTGAATGGCAGAGAAAAGCGAAGGCTGTTTCTTTTGGAAAAATGAAGTAGCTAACTCTAAATGAAGCCTTATTAAAATGCTTAGTAATGTCAAAAAGATTTTTTTAAATCTACAATTCTTATTATGTTACCCGTAGGGTAACATACCTAGCTAAGAAGAGGAAGTTAATCCTTTGAGAAAATTGTAGAGGAGACGTTTTAAGGAAATATAAATGCATAAGAAAACAGAATCTGTTTAAAAGCTCAGAACTTAAAACTCTATGAAAACGTGTCATGTCAGAATTCTTCCATACCTATATAAACAATACTTACATTTGACTTTAAATAATTCGAAAAGTTCAATAAAGTCCAAAGAGAAACTTCTCAGAGAATATTTTATTTGTATAAGCTCTATAAATAGGTAAACTTCTCTCCATGTATAGAAATGAGGAGAGTTAAAAGATACTTTTAATAGACATTTCCAAATTGCTTATCAAAGGCACTCAAATCATTTCACCCTACAAAATTTCTCCTGGTTTCAAGGGAAAAAAAGTGAAACAAATTGCAAATATCATTAAAACTGATCATGATTTCTCCCACATATAATTTTATAATCACAAATATCTACTCCATTATGTCACTCATGAAACTCTCTATCCCAACTTTACTTTTTATATTTTCAAGGCTGCCCTTTTTACTAAAAGTGGCAATTCAAATTAAGGAACAATTTATTTATTCATAGAATTTATATAGCTCTGTACTCAGACTGCTTGATGAGTCTCAAGGAGTCTGGTTATGACCCAAGACACTTACAAATTTATTTGTAAAAACAATAAAATAAGCTGAAGCTTTAAAAAAAAGTAATCCACATCTTAAATGTCTGCATCATACAATTTTGACATTAACTATTAAAAGTATTTTAGAGTAAACCCCAAAGAAATTCATATACATTTCTTTACAATTTAAAAGATATAAATATTTTAAATGTCACAAAATACCTGAACAACTTCATACCTTTTAATCTAGTCAGTTTATGTTTAAAATTTATTCTATTCAATGGAAGAAAAAAATGCTATCTATACTCATTAAGTTATTCATTGCAGTGTTATCTATAATAGCAAAAATTTAGAAACAAATAATTTAATGTATTAAGGAAATGGTTAAATAAATGATGGAATATCAACTCAATGTGGTATTATGTAGCCATTAAAATAATTGGACACACTAGAACTTGGGAAAATGTTTGACAATGTTAACTGAGCAAAAGCAAAATATAAAAAAAAAAATTTTTTTAAATTTCAATTTAAACAGAGCATAACTATGAAAAATACATACACATATGGAAAAAATTGTAACTCTTTAAGTACTGGGATTATAAGAGAATACCCTCTATTCAGTTTACTATCATGTTGTTGTACTGTTTTTCAATATAATGGAAAAGAAGGAACAAATTCCTCAGTCTATGTCGTATACTTCTTTATCATTCATTTACTCATTCATGCATTCAATGACTATTTATTGAGCACCTACTATGTGCCAGACATTGTTTTAGGCTCTGCGGATACAACGGTCAACCAGACAAAGATCCTGCCCTCACAGAGTTTATACTGTAGAATGGGAATTAAGTAAACATGGGAGTCTTAGATAGTGGAAAATGCAATGAAGAAAATAAAAATGATAGAAGACAGTAAGCAGGGTGGTAAGGGAGAAAGCCTACTTTAGATGGGTGGTCTTGGAAGATCTCTTTGAGGTCTGAGCTGAGACTTGAAGGCTGAAACATCACTGGCTACAAAACGATGTGGAGGAAGAGTTCACGCTGGCACTTTTCATCATTTAAATCTCAGCTCAAATACCCCAAATTGCTAGTACAAAGCCCCCTCTGCAGAAATGGCTTAGTATGTTGAAGGGTTAGAAGGAAGGGTGAGAGTGGTCTTTAAAGGAGGTCAAGGCGGTAGGTAGGCAAGCGGTCTTATCACTAGGGCCACCTATGCCACAGTGTGGAGCTTAGATTTCGTTCTGATTGCAATGGGCAGCCATCGGCAAGTACACAGATAAACTATTTGCGTACTTGCATAGCAGTTTTTATCAATAGAAGTCATATTTGCATAACAGCGTAACAAAAAATATCCAGCATGAAGTCTTTCCTGGGTTAGAAAGAGTAACACTGTAACAATTCATAGCCTGGGCCAGTTATTTGCAAGTCAGATTAGAGGAAAGCAAAGCTGCCACAGAAACAAAATAAGGTCTTGAAAGTTAATGGACTATACACTCTGAGCAAGGACATAAACAAAGACTAAGAAATCTGGCTCCTGAAGCCATAGGTAGATCTTCCAGATGAGAAAAGAACAGCCTGGGGCACACAGAAAAATGCAGTCTGGACAAGACGATTTATTTATACCAGTTAGGAACTATTACCAATTTCCTTAAGTAAAGAACAATCAAGTCTAGCTTTTGTTGTATATTAGTAAATGATACAATTCTCCTTTGAGGTGGATTCAGTCACTCCCAATAACTCCCTTTGTCATCTTTATTAAGCCTCAAGCTAAAAAAATTCCTTCAAGAATTGCAACATATGGATGCTGCTGGACCAGGTGTATCCTTCCTGTTGATTAAAGACCCTCAGGATCAGACAGAACAAACACAGGTAAGCAACATTTATTACAAAACTATCTATAAAAGCTTATTTCCTCCTGTGTGCAATGTGCAACAAATGCTCCTAAAAAGAGGCATTAGAGGGACTCAGTAGGATTCAATGACAAGTAACAATAAATAATAATTTCATTAACTACAGCAAGAATTATGTAAGTCCTTCTTAGGAAAAAATGTAGAACACAATGATCGACAAGTGTTTTTGCCTCGTAAGACCAGTAATTCTGAAATATCTTACTTCTCTATATAGAAAATTATTTTACCTAGAAATAGACTAAGACTTTTTTGTTTTCTTCTAAATTTGGCTAAGCCAGGATTCTGAGACCACTCTCTTTCCTCTTTAAACCTCGTGTTCATATGTGTCAACTATACCAACATGATATTTTAGCTCTTTGGTTAATATGTCCTTTTTCTTTGAGTCATCTAATATTTCCTATTATTTTACCTAGTCCTCCATGAGTATAAAGAATCCCAGTTAAAATTCATGCAATACTAACTTTGGCCAGAAGGAAATGTTTATTTTTGGTCTAAATGTTTTATCATCTATATCGGGAAAGGAAAATTCATTCCACAAATCGCATTTTAGAATCTGAAAATAATGGAGCTTCTCAAAATAATACTAAAAACATTTAAACCTTTTTATAAAACTGCTAAGTAGTTTTTTTAAATTCCTTTAGTAAGTATAGATAACTTAAAATAAAAATATAAGCATTATACATTTCTAATTGCAGATATAAAATACTAATAGCCAATTCTTTAAAATTTGCTACCTTTGGGTTTAAAATGATCATTTCTGCATTTTTCAAAATGCATTTATAACTGATAATAACTTTGTTTCAACTAAATGCTCTTCTCATAGTCATAAAATCAGGTTCACAAAATAAATGTTTAAACAAAATAAATGTTAAAACATTGTAAAAAATCCTGACTGTAATGGTGATGTAAATGTCAGATAATAAAGTACTGTACTGCAGGGTTACAGAAATTACAAAAAAAAATCATTAAACTGATTGTTACTATTTATAACATATGCATATTTTTGTGTTTGATACTACACTCAATCTAAACATGTTTATTTCTAATTGACAAAATCCAAACTATAAGTTTGGAAAACTTACCATTGTATGAAAGGACTAATCAATCACAGGACCATCTGAATAACAAGCTAACTAATAAAAACTTATCAAGAACATAATTATTATATAGCTAATAAAGTAAATTAAACAGTTCTTAATTAACAATCAGCCTTTACGTAGTGATTTAAAGCATACCAAATGCTTTTCACTCACTTGTCTCATTATCTTACAAATGCACAAGTGGAAGGAATGGTGGGCAGTAATACAGAATTGGGATTTTACTAGATAAGCCTTTTTATTAGATAACTAGTTGGCAAAAATTATAAGCACACATTATTTGCAACCATAACTTATATTAGGGAACTTTTATAGAATGAAGGAGTGGTATTTCAACAACCATTTTAAAAGAAATTATCTATACTTGTTCCAACTACAGATAAATTTTTAAAAAGTGGAAGAGTGAGTCATGGTGGTGGTAGTCGTGGGGAAACAGACAAAAAAATAGCAACTAAATGCTCTGGAAGAGGAGAGGGAATGGAAAAAGTACATGAAAATAAGTAAGTATAGAGCCTATGAAAGAATCTTGAAATGGTAAGAATCACACATAGATTTAACAGGGCTCTTATAACTGACAAGGCAGATAATGAAGATAGCTTTAGAAGTAACATTTAAGAATGACTATAGATTTGAAGCATAATTGTAAAGAAATACTTTCTATTTTCCTTTTAGCTATTGTGGATTTTTTAAGGAAATAAATATTTAAGAAAATAAAATTGCATTTCTATTATTTATTTAAAAAACCAGATTATTTCACTGTTTTATCTTATTTTTCTTATTATAATTTTCATTTTGATTCTTGTTATGTTTATAATCTACTCATTCTTCTCTTACCTTTTATAATGGTTTTTAATGTTTATTCTATTATTATCCTTCTCTGATTGCATTTTACTTTCAAATTATGAATTCTAAATGGACCTCAAACTGTAGGTTGCTTGAAAATCTAGGTTTAAAAAATACATACTAAGTGAAACACAATATGATTAAAAGAATTAACAATATATAAATAAAGCTATTAATTCTGAAATTATGACCCTTAAAAGCAGCAATTCTACATTGTAATTTTACTTTCTAAACATGTATTAACATAAAGTCATTAAAGTAAGTGAAAAGTGGGGGGAAATCAGGCAAACATATGAGTTGTCACGCATGTCTCTCCAAAATAATCCATCAGTTGAAACCAACCTTTAAAAATCACTATTTAATCGGTATGAGACTGTACTGTTTAGTCAAAATTAAAATTCCAAGGCCTTATAAATATATCTTTCTGATGTGAGATATTGACAGTGGTAGAAGATGTGGTGGTGCAGAGGGCAGGTGGGAACCCTCTACTTCCCACTCAGTTTTGCTATGAACCTAAAACTGCTCTGAAAAGAAATAATAAAGTCTATTAATTAGGGCCAAGCAAATAATAGAACTGGTCAAAATGTAATTCTAGAAATTTGGGTTGTTATTCAATAATAACAAGATCATAACAAGGGACGTATGTTCTGACATGTGTGGAAAAGTTAAGCTAAAGTAATTTTTTACCTTCCAAAAGAACAGTTTCCATTAAAATATAAGCTATCGATAATTCTTAACTTTAACAAAAGAATGGCAGATCTGTGAGGTTTCAGAGAATCCTGAAACACATTCTAGGTAGCTCAAAAAATTTTAATGTAAGTAATTAAAAATGTTCCAAATTAATTTTAAAAACAGTTTGGCTGTAAAGATAAAGAGATTTTTCTGTTACAAATAAAACAATAAATGTGATTAATTGCTCCAATTTAATGTATTTACTTGCATGTAATAATTTTTGGTGACTCATGTATGCAAACACACTAATATGTTCACATGGCTTAATTATCTATATTCCTTAATGATAAAGAAATATGGAAAGAAAAAAGTGAAAAATAGAAACGTTCTGCTTGGCTGCTCCCATGGGAAAACCTCATTTACTCTTCTCCCTTTTCTCCCCAGATAGGCTGGAAAAAGGAGAAAAAAGGAGAGAGGCAATAAATATGGAAGCAACCTAAATGTCTACTGATGGATACATAAAATGTGATATGTATACAATGGAATATTATTCAACCATTAAAAAGGAAATCCTATTTATTATTGCGACAACATAATTATGCTAAGTGAAATAAGTCAGACAGAGAAAGCAAATACCGCATGATCTCACTTATATATGGAATCTAAACAACAACAAAAAAAACCAAACCCACAGATACAGAGAACAGATTGGTGGTTGCCGGAGGGAAAGTTGGGGGCGGGGGGTGAGGACGAGGGACGGGATGAGCAAAAGTGATCAACAGGTATGAATTTCCAGTTATACAATAGGTAAGTCCTGGCGATGTAATATATATGTATAGCATGGTGACTATAGTTAATAAAATTGTATTTTATATAAGAAAGTTTCTAAAAGAGTAGATCTTAACGTTCTCATCACAAGAAAAAAAAACTGTCACTGTGTGGCAATGGATGTTAACTAGACTTCCTGTGGTGATCATTTCATAATATATACATATACTGAATCATTATGTTGTACACATGGAATCAATATAATTTTATATATCAATTATATCTCATTTAAATATATATATATATATATATGAAAAAAGAGGGGTAAAAAGGAAAGAAACGCAAGGAAACAAAAAAAAAATAAAATAAAATAAAAGGGCCAATTTCCTTTCTTCTTTCCTGCACTGGCAGAACAAAGAAAGAGGCAAAAGAAAAATAAAAAGAATATTCCTTAAAGGTCACGTTTCTTGTCCCTTCTCCTTCCCCAGCCCTCATCATCACTGGCTTAAAGTTGCATATTCCACATTTCGACTGAATGATGCAGTTCGGGGTCTGAGAAGAAATCCCTCCTCCTAGGAAGGTTGGTATGGTAAGGATGTGGTAGGGATATGGGTGCAATGGTAAACGAATTTAGTGTTCCATCCAATGAAGAAACTCTAAGTGTGTTTTCACACAGTCATAAAATAAACCTACAATCTATATTACTCTGTTTCAGAAACGTTATGGGATGAAAAGGCTTTTGTGGGTCACCCTGGAATCTACAAGCCCTTTAGCACTGTTTCTGCAAAAATTAGTGTACAAATAAATTAAATTTTGTTGTAATTCATATATACAATTTATATATTAATGTAAAATAATATAATTTACAGATAAATAAATTTAATTTAAAAATCAATTTATAACTTGAGCATTGTTTATATATTTAAGAACTACAGCAAAGATACTTATCTTCTTCACAAGAAGCCAGTGCCAGCTAAAGAGCCCAGAACAATAATAAGGTGTTCAAGTAGGAATCAGAACCACAAAGATGGAAAACAGAAAAGTGTTTAATGCAGCAGAACAGAGTAACAATGAAAAGTACAGCTCTCGGAAGGAAAGCTAAGACTACCCTAAAAAGGGAGAATGCAAACTACCTGTACAGGTAAATAAGGACCTTAACTAGGAATATTTTAGAGTCCATTGGATAAAGGGAATTCACATTACAGAAGAGTGCTAGACAAGACTAAGCCATATTCTGCATCTGCTCCAGGCACCTGACTTGTTTTTTATAGTTCATTCTCTTCTAAATCCTCATATGTGACTTTTTGTTATCACAAACAGGAGGTGCCCCGGTGTTAGAGTGGTGAAGGGGGAGTAAATGTAGGGGGATAGGTGATAAGGAAAGTTACTTTAATGAGTCTGTAGCCCTAAGACACAGTGCCAGCTGCTCAAGTGGTGGCCAAAATGTAATCTGGGAAACATGTAGGCATCTAACAGATACAATATACTTCAAGTAATCTTTTCTCTTGATAATTCATTCCTGCTACATTTCTGGAAAACACCTATTTTATTGCAGGGTACACCTCTTATTCTGTTAAACACATACATGGACACATATACACGCCTCTTTCTCACACACACATGCACAAATACAACTGAACTTCATTATTTCACATTTTTAACTGCAAGACCTATATTTGTCTCCCTAATTTCCAATACAACCACCTAAATAGCAAGAAAGGAAAGTGGGAAAGAGATTAAAATTCATTCTTGCATTTCCTGTAGTGGTAGTTTGAGAGACATTACGGCTACAATGACCCATATCATCTGGTTCATTGCCTCTGTGCCTATTTTCATTTATTAATACTAAACAAAAAAATGATCTCTAGTGTACCACCATATATAATTAAACGACTTTCTACCTGCAATCTAGTCCCAATCAGTAGCATAATTTTCACTAAAGAAACTGAAGTATCTGACTATGTTTTAAATAGTAGCATAATTTGCCTTGCTAATGGCAAATATTACCACTTCTTTTATGCTTTCCTAAAGGACTTTCAAGAATTGTCACACTACTTTAAAAAAGAAAAAGATTGAAAATGATCATTGATTAAGCTGGAAAATTCCATCATCTTTTTTTTCCCCTAGATTCCCTGAGAAGGAACAATGGCAAGTGTTATCATCAATTTTCTATTTCACCATGAATAATCTCATTCTTCTCACTTTTGCATTTCTCTATAGATACTATAGGGACAAATGGAACCAAATATGCCAAAAGGAGCTACCATTTTCATCACAGTTTATAGGAAGAAGAAAAGAGAGAATGGATTTACCCCTAGTATATATGTCAGCTTAGGGCAAAGATGTGGCTTTTTGCTTCCCATTCTATGGTTACCTTCTGACAAAGGTGATAGTAATCTTCTTCTTACACTGATTCTTACCACTACAATAACTTGTAGGTAGGAGGACAGTTATAAAAAGAATAAGAAATTAAATAGGAAGAGAAATAAGAAAGCATTGAGAAGGCCTGGTGAATAAAATTAACTTTCAGTAATAAAATGAAGTCAAGAAGAAATATTAAAACAAACAAACAATTACAACAATTATGTATAGGGCTAAGTGGGTACCAGACTAACCAGGGAGATCACTGCATAAATTATATAAATATCTAACCACTATACTGCACACCTGAAACTAATACAATACTGTCAACTGTAATATAATGTCAACTGTAACTAAAGAAAATATAAATAATTAAAAACAAACAAACAATCTTGGGAGACAATTAACTTCCAGAAAACAGAAATGCCGAAAGTTGCATCAATACTATGGCATTCTTTATAGGAAGTCCAGAAGAAAATGTTAAAATCTCTATTAGTTGTTCTACTTTAATATGCAAGTTTATTGCTAAAAAGTGAGTTGACAAATCAGAAACATTAAGGAATATTTGCAAATAGTTGTGAATAGAAACCCAAAAAGTATGAATAATTTTAAAATGCATTTTCCTACTCTCCTACTCTATTGAAATATAATTTAAAAGCCAACACAATGTTTAAATAAATTTTCATTCATATATGTAACATAAGGGGCTCTATTTTCCTTATTGCCTGTCACTCATAGATAATAAGTTAGAAGTTAAAGGTGAGCCAACAGTTCTTTCTTCCAGGCCAATATGATACTATTTACTAAAGCTAGACGTTATATAGCATGACAAGTACAAAGAAAAATGTGATAGAATCAACAATTTTCTAACGTGTAGTTTTTGGTTCCTTACCATGTCTTTTCCACCTATGACCTCTTATTGACATGCTGGTTACTGCATTTCTTGATATTCTAGAGGAAGTTGGTGTGATTTCAACTTGAATACACCTTGCACCCTCCTTACTAGATTTCATGGCAACATGAGGCAATGAAGCCTTTATTGCATTAGCAACCTAAGAAGGAAACATATAGTTTAAGATTGGTATTAACAAATGTATTATTATACCCTTAGATAAAGTGTTACATTTTAACTGGTTTTATAAAAGAATGCTTCCAAGGTATTTCATAAGATAATATATAAATACTCTAAGAGCTCAGAAGGAAACTTATAGTTAAAAATAATAAGTGATGAAATTAAAAATTTCAAAATATTAAATTATATTTCCAAATACCTAATGCTAATTAATAAATATAGCTCTAGCATGTTAAGAAGAACATTCTTACGAGCTAAAAGGACTATCAGCTATCTAAGAAATTAGCTTAATAAAAATTTCAAATTTTATTATATATACCTTTTCAAGTATCAAATTGTCCTAGTATAACAGGAGCATGAATCACTGAGTATTAATGACATATTAATGCATTATGAATGGCTACTTCTCAATTTATAGTTCGAAACTGAGACATTTTAAATTTTAAAATTTACATAAATAAGTGAGGCACCTACCAGCAATGGTTCGGGATATAATTCTAACTGGGCTCTGTATATAACATCATCCAATGCCTCTTGAGCTAGATCCCATTCTCCATTATAACTATAAAATTAAATCAAGAAAGTATAATTATTTTAAATTAATTCTATGTAATTGAACAAAATACAATGAGAAACTTTATTTTTACTGAGGAAAATAAGAGATCGTATTAGCATATTGCTTAGCATTCTACTGTCCTTAAAAACATATTTTTAAACCTTTGAATTTCTTTCAATTGTATCTGAAAGCCTATTAACAGCAAAGGAAATTTTATAGATGTACATTTCTTCTCTAAAGAACATTTCTATTTACAGAACATATACAAAAACGCTAGGCAATCTCAAAGCATTTTAAACTTTCAAAGCAAGTCAGAGCATCATACATTATATGCCTTAGAATAATGTTCAAAACACTTTATGGTCAAATTATTCTTTAACTCCCATGGTTTTTAATGAGACTCTACAACTACTGTGGCTTGCAATAGCCCAAGTAGTTACTTCCTTGCATTTTGATACTCATTTAGAAGTGTGTGTGATGTACGTAGCAAACATCAGAGATATATTGAGAAAAAAGTGTGTGTAATTTTCAAAGACATGACCAAACTTTTCCTAAAAATTGGCTAAATGATGAAAATGGACAGAGAAATAATGGCTTGGTCATCTGCTAATAAAATAAAGAAGTGTGAATTACATCAAGAGTGCAAAAGAGGCCTTAAAAATGGAAAGAACATTTCTCCTATCATGAAAACAAGATAAATCTGCAAAACTGTAATTTTTCATGAATCCAGCAAGAAGCTAAGGGCAACCACATAGCCTAAAACCTATGGGCAGACAGGTGCTGCTAAGGAGAGACAGGCCACAGTGCAAGTGAGTAATAAGAATTTGGCTCAACTTTTTAACAAATTGCTCAAATTGAAGTGTGAGCCAGCACAAGAGTACAGTACGCCTGGACGGAGATACAAGGGGAGCTCATCCCCACTCACCAGCACTTCTCCACACACCCCTCCTTTAGGCATTCACAAGAAGAACTGAGGGCAAGACGGGGGACCAGACCGCAGCCCTTGGTGGTGAGGCCTGAAGGACAAGAGGCCGGAGCAGGAAAGACATAAAGATGCAGCCAGACCCTTTTCTCACATGGAACAAACATTTTAAAGCCTTTGGGGAAAGAGCAGAAAATCCTTTCACTCCAATGACAAAGGCTGAAAACCGACTATGGATGTGAAGGAAAGAAAAAGGAAGAAAAAAAAAAAACCTCTACCAGTGGGAAAGGATCAAGAAATCATTCTATGCTGAGACTACCAGAGGTCTCTTATCAGTGGAGGAGGGATGGGACCACTGAGCAGTGAGGACCTCCTTTTCCCTGCCCCTCCAAAGACAGGGACCTAGGGTCTACTTAGAGGCTGGACCAGGATAGCAGAGAACAACCATTCTCCCCTCCCCCCAACCAGACTAGTACACATCTAGAAACAAACAATAGCGCTCTAGTGCTAGAGCAGGGCAAGAACATGGAGAAAGGCCCTCTCAGAGGAGCAGATGCAAAGGGAAAGCTGAAAGCTGAGGATGGAGCAAGAATAGTGAGAAAAACACTCCAGTAATCCACCTCCTCCCACCTTAAGTACCAGGTAACATGAGAAGAATTTGAAGTAGGTGGTGCCCTGAAGGTAACCATAGCAACAACAAAATCCAACCCCAGCTCACTCCTGCCTATAATAACTCCACTAGCAGTCTACAAGAAAAGAGGCATGCCCATTTCCAGGCTATAAATAATATTTACCTCACTATCTACTGTCCTACCCATGAACAAAATGAGGATCAATAAAATGTTACAAGGCACACAAAAAGCAAGAAGAAAACAGGCCTCTGTCAAGAGACAAAGAACAATAGAACCAAATTCAGAGATGACTCAGATGTTGCAGTTACCAAGGAAATTAAAATAACTACGATTAATATATTAAAGGCTCCAGTGGAAAACATGGGCAACATGTATGAACAGATAGAGATTTCAGCAGAGAGATGGGAACTATAAGAGTCACATGAAAAGGCTAGAAATAAAACACACTAATAGAAATGAAGAACCCCTTGGTAAGCACATTAGTAGACTCAACACAGTGAAGGAAAGAACCAATGAACATGAAGATAGATCAACAGAAATTACTCAATGTGAAACACAAAGCAAAAAAAGAGAAAATAAAATAGATCAGAGCATCCAAGACTGTGGGCTAGATAATAAATACTTTTTGCTTGTGGGCCATACAATTTTTATTGCAACTACTCAACTCTGTTACTATAGCACAAAAGCAGCCATAGACAATACATAAACAAATGAATGTGACTGTGTTTCAATAAGAATTTTTTAAAAACAGGCAGCAGGGTAGCCGGGTAGCTCAGTAGGTTAGAGTGCAGTACTCATAACACCAAGGTCGCCAGTTCAATTCCTACATGGGCCAGGGAGCTGCACCTTCCACAACTAGACTGAAAATGACAACTTGACTTGGAGCTGATGGGTCCTGGAAAAATGGGTCCTGGATGGGTCCTTTTTGTTTGTAAAAATTACAAACAAAAAAACAGGCAGCAGGTCAAATTTGGCCCAAAGATCATAAATTCTGTTTTCAGTTAAGTTTACAACCTACTAGGGAAAATTAAAGTAGCAAGTGAATATAATGCAAGATATAGTAAGATATGAGTAGTAAGAGAATTACAAAGTAAAAGATAGGGTTCAAAAAATAATATTAGTATCTGAGGCATTAAGACTGAGCATAAATATTAGAAATTAATAATAAATTATTTGCATTCAAAGAGGCTCTAAGATGTTCAAGAGTTAAGATTTCTGGAAATGGAAAAAGATATTCATGGGGGGAAGCTATTTAGAAATTACAGGGAAAAAAAAGAGTAATGAAGAAAGGAACTGTGAGTACATTTAGGTGCTGCTAATATTCATTCTGTCCTTGAATTAAAAAAAAAATAATGAAGTGTTTTACATGGATACAAATTCTTCAGAATATTAAAAGATATGTTTGAAATAATAAAAGTATTGTCAAGATCTTGATTGACACTCTTTCACAAAAATATGCTGATTATTTAGCTAGTGAGATTATAATACGGTAACAATAAAGTAACAGACTATAATTTTCCAAAGAGATCAAAGGTTTACTTTGTATATGAAATAAACTTACAAGGCAAAATAAATTCCTGTTAACATCTGCACCATGAACCCTGAAGAAACCGGTATCCTGCTACTTACGCCTTTGTATTTTCTTACATGTTGCCGGGGATATCCACAAACACAGATTCTAAAGAGATCAAAATAAATATTTTTGTAAAATTGGTAAAAATTTAGGTAATTTATTTTTTTTAACATTTATAAGCCAACAGTGTACTACGAATGCTCTCATTACAAACCTAATGGCTATGAATCAATCTTTCCAAAGAGAACATTTGTCTGTAACATTTTCCTGAGCAAGTTAGACTGGGAAAGAATGTATAAAGCTAGAGGTATGTCAACATATAGTAAGGGAACCAGATTCTCAGAATTGATTCACTCATTTTGATCAATTCAATTCTGAATAATTTCTGGTCATGGTAAAACCTATCACGAGGAATTCAGCACTATTTATCATAAATAGATCTGTGGTATGATCCTCTATTCTCTATTCCTGACAAAGTTCTTGACACAAACTGCAGGCTCCAAAAAAATCCTCTAACATTAGACTCAAACATCACGCAGTACACCTTAATAAACTTCAGATAGAGTGAAATTTTTAATGTTAAAAAACCATAAGAGGAGACGTCATCAAAATGGCGGCGTGAGGTGAGCCTCTGTAAAGCTCCCCTGGAATTTACAACTAATCGAACAACAATAACTCCACAAAGGACTCCCTGCACAGCGGACAGGCAAGACAAAGAGGCCCACTACTGAATTCACCTAAAGGTGGGCGAATCGCGCAAGCGGGGGAGGAGGGAAGGGAGAAGTGCGGAGACGGAGCCGCGCGGGCGCAGAACGAAGACCTAGCTCAGTGCTCCAAGCTCGCTGCATCCCGGAACTACCGCAGCTGCGGGAGAGGGAAGAACTCGGACTGCTAGGGCTCCACTTATGGCCCACAGGGCTGAGGGGGCAGCATATAACACGGCTGAACCCAACGCTCACGGCAGAGACCTCAGAGAAGGGACTAAGGAAAGAAGGCTGAAAACGGTGGTTTAAGCCCTCACTGCCGAGCAGAGAACAGAAGCCTTGGGCACTGAGACTAGCCGCCCCCTCCCTACCCTCCCAGAGCTCACCCTGCCCCCACCTGCCCGGTGCTATAAGCGGAACAGTAGCAGTGTCAGATCAAAAGAACAGAATATTTGCTGTTCTGAGAATTGTGGACGGCAGACACAGATTCGCAGCCCAACTAGTTCCAGCAAAGGGGAGGGAGCTGTGGAAGCAGGACCGGCTGTGGTGGTGGTCACTGCCATTGCTCTGGGCCACCTCTCACAACTCACCCTGCCCCTGGCCCCACCTATCTGGGTGGATCCCTGCAGGAGTAAACAGAACTGCTGAAACATACGGGCTTTGAATCTGGTGCAGGAAGAGCTTTGGAACTTCAAAGCTCTCTGCATACCCACACAGACACTGCGCCCTGTGACCCAGGAGAACTATTAACAGAGGAGAAGCTGGTCTCCCAGGGAATCCCCCCATTGTGTGAGAAGCTGGAATAGTGCAGAGAAAACATAGCACGACCGAGTGAGAGAGGGGGAAAAAGGCTGCAGTCGGAGAGAAAATAAAACATTCTACCAACACGTACTGGAAAACAAAAGAAAGACCTCTTCCTATCAACCTGTTGCAGAAGCCACTCCTGTAGATGTCTAGGATGAGAAATAATAAATCAGTAATTGCCATGAATAACCAAGGCAACAAGACAGCTCAGAAAGAAAGTGAAAAGTCTCCAGAAAAGGAACTTAAAGATATGGAAATATGTGACTTAAATGACAGAGAATTCAAGATTGCAGTTCTGAAAAAAATCAACGAGATGCAAGAAAACACAGGCAGTTTAATGAACTCAGAAACACAATCAAAGAACAACATGAGCATTTTACAAAAGAGATTGAAATTTTTAAAAAGAGCCAAATAGAATTTCTGGAGATTAAGAACTCAATAGAAGAAATTAAGAATGAAATAACCAGCTTAGGTAGTAGAGTTGACCAGATGGAGGAAAGAATCAGTGACATCGAAGATAGAAACCTGGAAATTACAGGGATGGAAGAAGAACGAGACTTAAGACTTAAAAGAAATGAAAGAACTCTACAAGAACTTTTTGACTCCATCAGAAAGAGCAATATAAGAATAATGGGCATACCAGAAGGAGAAGAAAGAGAGAAGGGAATAGAGAATATATTCAAACAAATTGTTGATAAGAACTTCCCAAACTTGTAGACAGAACTGGATCCTCGAATCCAAGAAGCAAATAGAACACCTAATTACCTCAATCCCAACAGGCCTTCTCCAAGGCACATTGTATTGAAGCTGTCTAAAATCAACGACAAAGAAAGAATCCACAAGGCAGCCAGGGAAAAGAAGACAGTAACCTACAAAGGAAAGCCCATTAGATTATCATCAGATTTTTCAGCAGAAACTCTACAAGCCAGGAAGAAGTGGAACCAAATATTCAAACTATTGAAAGAGAGAAATTATGAGCCAAGAATAATATATCCAGCAAAAATATCCTTTAGATATGAAGGAGGAATAAAGACCTTTCCAGACATACAGAAGCTGAGGGAATTTTGTAATACATGACCTGCACTACAAGAAATACTAAAGGAGGCTATTCGACCACCATCAACAGGGACAATTTGTGGCAACCAAAACATAAAAAGGGGGAGAGTAAAGGCCTGAACCGGAATATGGGAATGGAGAAAGTAAGCGTGCTGAAGAAAATGGAATACTCTATATATCAAACTTTCTTTTACATAAACTTAAGGGTAACCACTCAAAAAAAATCCAGAACTGAAATATATACTGTAATAAAAGAAGAAACAGAGGGAAACATTATAGAATGTTTCCACCACACAGAAATAATAGACAACAACAAAAAGGCAAAGAAACAATGGAGACACAGCCTTACCAGAAAACTAAAGATAGAATGACAGGAAATCCTCACATATCAATAATCACCATAAATGTAAATGGACTGAACTCACCAATAAAAAGGCACAGAGCAGCAGACTGGATCAAAAAACTAAACCCAACCATATGCTGTCTCCAAGAGACACATCTCAGCTACAAGGATAAGCATAGACTCAATATGAAAGGGTGGAAATTGACACTCCAAGCAAATGGTACCCAGAGAAAATCAGGTGTAGCCATAATGATATCAGATGAAACAGACTTCAGGGTGAAAAAGATAACAAGAGACAAAGATGGACATTTCATAATGGTAAAGGGGACTATACAACAAGAAGACATAACAGTCATCAATATTTATGCCCCCAATCAGGGAGCAATGAAATATACCAAGCAACTACTAACTAACTAACAGAACTATACTACTAACAGAGCAATGAAATATACCACGCAACTACTAACTAACTAACTAACTATACTACTAACAGAACTAAAGGGAGAAATTGACCAAAACACAATTATACTAGGGGACTTAAATACATCATTGACAGCTATGGACAGATCATCCAAACAGAAAATAAATAACAAAATAGCAGCACTAAATGACACATTAGATGAAATGGACATAATTGACATATATAGAGCACTTCATCCTAAAACATCAGACTATACATTCTTTTCCATTGTGTATGGAACATTCTCAAGGATAGACCATATATTGGGACATAAAATCAGCCTCAGCAAATTTAAGAAGATTGAAATGATGCCAAGCATATTCTCTGATCACAAGGCTTTGAAATTGGATATCAACTGCAAAAAGAAAGCAGGAAAAAAAAAATAAATACATGGAGATTAAACAACATATTTTTAAAGAACGACTGGGTCAAAGAAGAAATTAGAGGAGAGATCAAAAGATACATAGAAACAAATGACAATGAAAATACATCCTACCAAAATTTTGGGGAAGCAGCGAAAGCAGCTTTAAGAGGGAAATTTATATCATTATAGGCCTATCTCAAGAAACAAGAAAAATCCCAAATAAATAACCTCATGTTACACCTTAAAGAACGAGAAAAAGAAGAACAAGTGAAACCCAAGGTCAGCAGAAGAAAGGAAATAACAAAAATCGGAGCAGAACTAAATGAAATAGACAACAAAAAGACAATAGAAAAAATTAATGTGACAAAGAGCTGGTTCTTTGAAAAGATTAACAAAATTGACAAACCCTTGGCTAGACTTACTAAGATAAAAAGAGAGAAGACACTAACTAACAAAATCAGAAATGAAAAAGGGGAAGTTATCACAGACACCACAGAAATACAAAGGATCATCAAAGAATGCTATGTAGGACTAGATGCCACCAAATTCAATAACCTAGAAGAAATGGACAAGTTCTTAGAAACATATAGCCTTCCTAGGCTGAACCATGAAGAACTGGAAAATCTAAACAGACCAATCACCAGTAACGAAATTGAATCAGTCATCCAAAACCTTCCCAAAAGCAAAAGTCCGGGACCAGATGGCTTCACTAGTGAATTCTACCAAACCTTCAAAGAGGGTCTAATACCAATCCTGCTCAAACTCTTCCAAAAAATTGAAGAAGAGACAGTACTCCCTAACTCATTTTATGAGGCCAACATTACCCTGATACCAAAACCTGGTAAGGACAACACAAAAAAAGAAAACTACAGACCAGTATCTCTGATCAATATAGATGCAAAAATCCTAAACAAAATTCTAGCTAATCGAATACAACAATGCATTAGAAAGATTATTCATCACGACCAAGTGAGGTTCAACATCTGCAAACCCATCAATGTGATACATCACATAAACAAAATAAAGGACAAAAATCATATGATTATATCAATTGATGCAGAAAAAGCATTTGACAAGATACAACATCCATTTATGATTAAAACACTTAATAAAATAGGTATAAAAGGAAAACACCTTAACATAATAAAGGCCATCTATGACAAGCCCTAAGCTAATCTCATAATTAATGGTGAACAACTGAAGCCCTTTGCTCTACGTTCAGGAACACGACAGGGCTGTCCCCTATCACCTCTGCTTTTCAACATAGTGTTGGAAGTCCTTGCCAGAGCAATCAGGCAAGAGAAAGAAATAAAAGGCGTCCAAATTGGGAATGAAGAAGTTAAATTATCACTCTTTGCAGATGACATGATGCTATATATAAAAAACCCTAAAGACTCCACCAAAAAGCTATTAGAAACAATCAACGAATACAGTAAAGTTGCTGGCTACAAAATCAACATACAAAAGTCCATTGCATTCCTATATACTAACAATGAAATCTCAGAAAAAGAAATACAAAAAACAATTCCTTTTGCAATTGCAGCAAAAAGAATAAAATACCTAGGAATAAACTTAACCAAGGATGTGAAGGACCTATATGTTGAAAACTATAAGACATTTCTTTCAAAAAATTGAAGAATACACAAAGAAATGGAAAGACATTCCGTGCTCATGGATTGGAAGAATCAACATAGTTAAAATGGCTATATTACCCAAAGCAATATACAGATTGAATGCAATCCCCATCAAAATCCAATGGCATTTTTTAAAGAAATAGAACAAAAAAATCATCAGATTTGTTTGGAACCACAAAAGACCTCGAATAGCCAAAGCAATTTTAAGAAAAAAGAACAATACTGGAGGTATCACACTCCCTGACTTTTGCTTGTACTACAGGGCTCCCATAATCAAAACAGCATGGTATTGGCAGAAAAACAGACACATAGACCAATGGAATAGAACTCAGGACCCAGAAATAAAACCACATAAATATGGACAGATAATTTTTGACAAAGAAGCTAAAAACATACAATGGAGGAAAGACAGCCTCTTCAATAAATGGTGCTGGGAGAATTGGATAGCCACGTGCAGAAGAATGAAACTGGACTGCTATCTGTCACCATGTACCAAAATTAATTCAAAATGGATCAAAGACTTAAGCATAAGACCTGACACAATAAACTGCATAGAAGAAAACATAGGTACTAAACTTATGGACCTTGGGTTCAAAGAGCATTTTATGAATTTGACTCCAAAGGCAATGGAAGTAAAAGCTAAAATAAACGAATGGGACTATATGAAACTTAAAAGCTTCTGCACAGCAAAAGAAACCATCGACAAAATAAAGAGGCAGCCAACTGAATGGGAGAAGATTTTTGCAAACAGTGCCTCCGATAAGGGGCTAATATCCAAAATATACAAGGAACTCATGCAACTCAACAACAAACAAACAAACAACCCAATTGAAAAATGGGCAGAGGACCTGAAGAGACATTTCTCCAAAGAGGACATACAAATGGCAAATAGACATATGAAAAAATACTCAACATCACTAATTATCAGAGAAATGCAAATAAAAACCACAATGAGATATCACCTCACCCCAGTCAGAATGGCTATCATCAACAAGACAAATAGTAACAAGTGTTGGAGAGGCTGTGGAGAAAAAGGAACCCTCATACACTGTTGGGGGCAATGCAGACTGGTGCAGCCACTATGGAAGGCAGTGTGGAGGTTCTTCAAAAAATTACTAATAGAATTACCAAATGACCCAGCAATCCCTCCTCTGGGTATCTACCCAAAAAATCTGAAAACATTTATACATAAAGACATGTGTGCTCCAATGTTCACTGCAGCTTTGTTTACGGTGGCCAAGACATGGAAACAACCAAAATGTCCTTTGATAGATGAATGGATAAAGAAGTTGTGGTATATATACACAATGGAATACTATTCGGTGGTAAGAAAAGATGATATAGGAACATTTGGGACAACATGGATGGATCTTGATTGAGAGTATAATGCTAAGCGAAATAAGTCAGACAGAAAAAGCAGAGAACCATATGATTTCACTGATATGTAGTATATAAACCAAAAACAACAAAAGAACAAGACAAACAAATGAGAAACAAAAACTCATAAAGACAAACAATAGTTTAGTGGTTACCAGAGGGTAAGGAGCGGGGGTGGGAGATGAGGGTAAGGGGGATCAAGTATATGGTGATGGAAGGAGAACTGACTCTGGGTGGTGAACACACAATGGGATTTATAGATGATGTAATACAGAATTGTACACCTGAAATCTATGTAATTTCACTAACAACTAAAACCCCAATACATTTTTAAAAAACCGTAAGAGAAATAAAACATAAGCAAATAGTTACATATTCTTTGAATGCCTAAACATGATACCAAAGGTAGAATCCTAAAGAAAGATCAATAGATTTTTACCAAATTTTTAAAAAGAAACTACCATAAAAAACTGAAATGTAAAGAACTGTTTATTACAGTTAAGAATATTTAAGGAGTACTATAGTTAAAAATATTTATTATAATGAATAGAAAGCCACCTAAAGTCCAGCACAGGGGACCAATTATAAAAATCATTCAGACAATACTCTGAAACAAACATGACATTTTGAAAGTCTGTTTAAATGACAGGGAAAAAAATGTACAAAATAACACATGGAGCCTAATTCCATGTTATAATAAACAAATAGGTGGGCATGTGTCACTGCAAAAAAGATTATATACAAAGTCACAGAGTTATCTCTGAGATGTGGGATTATAGACTTATTTTCTTCTTTATATATATTTATATTTTATAAAGTTTCTGTGATGAACACATACTGTTTTTAAAATAAATAGTAAGTTTCTGTTTTTAATAAAATAGAAAAATAGCTGTTTTCTCATAATATGTTGTGGTTGATATAATATAACCTTAATATAGTACTAGTCCATAGACTGTAACTATTTAACCGCTCCCCTAGTGCAATTACTATCTGGAACTTAGTATTTCCTCTACTCAAGGAATCTAAGCCTTTACTTAAACATGCCCAAGTATACCACAGACCATTTCAAAAATTATCCCCCTGAGGATATCATTAATTCAAAGCAACTTTAAAGAGTAAATATAAATTCATTTGACACTTGAGATTGTTGTCAATATATTCTGAATTTCAAACCACAAAATGATTAGAAGGCCCAATTCCAGTGGGGCTAACTGGAGAGAGTATTTATTCATGAATATACCAGAACCTAAGGTAGAAAAGAAAGTAGATTAACTACAATCATAAGATCATCAGATCAGTGAGGAGAAACTAGCTGGGAAAAGGGAAATACTTGTTTTTCTACTTTTTAATTTGAGTAATTTGTACTTTTTAATTTGAGTAACTTAAAATTTGGTCCAGTCTACTAGTCCAGGAAAGCAGGAAAAGGGGAAGTAGAAGAGGTAAGGGAGAAAAGAGAAAATGAAAGAACTGCCTATACAATAAATGAGCACTTTACTGTTTTCATGCTTCTGCTCTTCGAAATTAGGAGCCTAATAAAGGCTGTGTTTTCTGTCACTTTCCTCAAGAGAATACCACTCGCAAAAATAGTGCTCAAGTTGTTAGAGAAATGACTATTTTAATTGGGTTATGAAGGATGGAGATGATTTGGATAGATAAAAAGTTTGCAAATAAAACAGTAAGCAATGAAAACTCAACTATAGGTTCTTTCAACAAAAAAATGACTTAGTGTAAGATATGTTCTAGAACTGTTGGTAACAGCAAACAGGTGAGAAAAAACAAAGAGATGTGCTGCATCCATAGTGAACATGTGTTCATCACTGGAGTACAGTAACAGCTGTCATTCATTGGATGACAACAAAGTGGCATACACTTGTGATTGATATATATAATTTTATCAGTCAGGAGAATTAATCGGCAGAATGGTTTATTTGCACAAATGTGTGCTTAATAGACAGAAAACAAGAAGAAATCTGCTTATATAGTCAGGAAGGTTGATTTAGGATAAGGGCTGGGTTTCATTACAGATACACAAGAACAAATACATTGATCAAGGGTCCACTTTGTGAGGAGTATAAATGTCTATTACGTTGGTTTGTACACCTGAAACTAATAATAAAATAGAACAGAGTAAAATAAAATAGAACAAAATAAACAAAAAATGGAAAAAAAGAGTCCATAGCAATACATACCCAAGTCAGTCAGCTGAGTGACTTACCAGGTAAACAAAATCAGGACAGTCCTTTAGACAACGGGAAAGGATTTAACTTACCAGCTTAGTACAGTTTCATCTTTAATATACTCCACATCAAAATACTTTCCCAAATTTAGAGGACTTTGATATACGAGTATACTAGCAAAACATATTTGTAGTATTGATGGGTATATATACCTGTTAGGAAGGCCATATACATATGTTTAGTACTAACAGAAAATAGAAATTTGTTGACTAAAACTGCTTCAATCTAGCTCTCGCCTCCTTTCAAACCTCTTCTTGACGCAGTCTGTGCACACTGTGTATGAGGCGATCAAGCTGGCCATCAGTCTGAATCAGGAAAGCAAAGCTCATAGTAACTGAACAGATTTCTGCTCAGCAGAATGGATTTGTATGTATGGGTGGATGGTGGGAAGTGTCTAAGATTGTTTTAATTACTTCCACAATTCATTATAATCAGAGGTTAAAAAGAAGAATGGGACACATCTGTCACTGACTCTAGCTCAGATACTGCATGATTTTTTTTCTGGTTGTATTTATGTATCCTTCCTTCTATTGGGTTGGTGCAAAAGTCATTGCGGTTTTTGCAATTATTTTTAACCTTTTAAACCGCAATTACTTTTGCACCAATCTAATAGCTACCCCAGTCAATCATTTTTGGCACAGTCACCAACTACCAAGTTGAGTAGCAATCTGAAACCCCTGCCACATGGCCAAAAGGACTGGCTCAGCCATCACACAGTGTGATCACTTTATTCTTCAGGAAAACCTGCACTAGGACCAAGATCAGCAGGAAGCTCTTACACTTTACCTATCATAATCATTTATAAATTGCTTATCACCACAGTTCTGTAACCAATTTTCTTTCCATAGGCATGGATTAGGCTTTGGTGACATACAAGTGCTTTCTAATTCTTTTCTGTTCATTAAAATGTACAAAAAAGGTCTTTATTAGAATATTTGATAAACAGGGAACCACAAATTAAGAGAAATGAATAACTGGATTTTAAACCTTTGAGAATACAGTAATGGGAAATCTAAAAAAAAAAAGCAAACTAAAAAAGAGAGGAATGACAAATTTGAAGGAGTTCCTCTTATATCATGTTCTTAAGAGTTAGCATTACTTAAAGCTTAAGTCTTTTGAATTACTTAGATCTCTTTCCTCTCGTTTTCTTGCAGATGGTGAACATTTATACAGAATAGTTTTTCTCGTGACAAAGAATTAATTTAATGTTTCTACTAAAATCTTCCTTGGCCAAAATCCTACAGCTAGTTTTTAAATAATCTGTTTCTCTTTGTTTTTAAAACCAGCTCTTGTGTTCTCGAAGGATTATTTTCTACCCAGTTATTAGGTTGGTGCAGAAGTAATTCCGGTTTTTGCAATTATTTATAACCTTTTAAACCACAATTACTTTTGCGCCAACCCAATAGTAAAAGTAATTATATTAGAGGGCAGTGCATTGGAGTTACAGAGGACAGAAGCCTGTGATACATGTTCTTTCCTAACTTTTCCATCAGCAGTTTCAGGAAAACGTCAACAGCGGCTCTTATTTAGGAGGTTGTATTAGTACATCTGAATGTATCAGAATATTAGAGCTTCAAATGTATCAGAACATTTTATACACACACACACACACACACACACACATTCCTGGGTCGTACCATCTAAGACGCTGTTTAAGTGTAGGACCTGAGCTTTGTAGAGTGACTTAAATTCTACAGGTAAAAAGTTGCTGCATCAAGTTATTCCTTAAAAGAGTGTTTCTGAAGTTTTGGTCCTTGCTCTAATTTTAGACCGTAACAAAGCTTTCCCTTGACCATAGGGAAATGAGAAACAAAGAAAGCTAAACATCCCATTTTTAATTTATAACTTATTATCCTTCCACTCTCCCCCTTTTTTGATGTTAAAATAGTCTCCCTTTGTTAAATAATGTTGATGGCAGATATTTATAATATAATGACTTGGCAAAAAAAAAAAGTTGGCAACACTATGTAGATACCCATCCACTCCAGCTTTTTCGAAATTTTACAGATCTTACAAAATTCAAAAATCTGAGCACCTCTGACTTTATGGGATTTAAAACAAGAAACCTATTAGAAAGACTCAGTAAGTGGGAGAGAAGGCACATTGGTATCATCTTCCTAGGTGGAGGAAATGTGATTATGCTCTAACTCAGGGATCATCTGAAAGACTCTCCACTTCTGTCTTCTCTAACAAGTCCCTTGCCTTATTACTTCCCTTCTCCTTCTGGTCCTCTATGGTTTTCTATCCTATTTTGTACCAATTTCTGGTCTTTTGTTTGTTTTGTTTTGATTTGATTTCTAAGTATTGCTCTGTGTACCCTCCTTCTTACTAACTTTTCAAAGTTGCATTTTCTAAATTAAATTCCCCAAATCTAAATTATTCTACAAGGTCCTTAATTCAATATTTTCTCTTAATTACTTGAAATACCAAAGGCCTTTTCTGTGTCTTTTTTGTTTTCTTTTCTTTTTTTCTTTCTTTTTTTTTTTTAAAAAAAAATAACATCTTTATCATAGCAAATTTAGAGGGGAGAAAAGTACACAGGAAAAAATTAAAATAAACCATAATTCTATCAATTAGACATAACAATTGTTAATATTCTGGTCATATACAGTCAATGCTAGAATCACACCATATATACCCTATCATTAAATACTCTTCTAAATCAGAATTTAAAAATTTTTGCATACTACACCTAAGGACTATCATAATTTATTCAACCAACCTCTTCCCTCAATTTTTTTAAACAAAGAAAATTTAAAAACTAGTATCTCTTACTTATTTCTTGGTACCAAATTAGAGCGCAATAAATATAATAATTTTTTTAAAAGCAAACAAAACAGAAACCAACCACATGCCAAAAATGAAAGGTCATTAACAGTTCCATTATTTTAATTATATAGTATGGTCCTTTCTAATTAAGTATTCCATTGAAATGCTATTCAGTTTTACCCTCTTCATTGTGTTTTTTGGTGACTGTCATTTATAGAGAGCTATGTATTGGCTAGGCTCAGCTTCACATTAACTTATTTAATGTTTTAAACAATTCACTAAACAAAACAAAAATAACCTAGATAAGTAACAAACCAGTATCCTAGATTCATATATTTCAATATTAAAGATATTTAAATTTTAATTTACCTTGAACAAATTTGACACAGTGATTGAAGAGAAACACTGGGCATATAGGTTAAGGCAGCATTGTAACACAACAAAAGAAATGTCAACACTTCAAACCTAAAGATAAACCAAAAGAATATTTAGAAATCTTTAGAATTCTAAGAAGTCAACCATAATTAAATTTAGCAGGCATTAGGGAGAGATATTATGCTATGGAACAGACCTGTACAAAATAATCACAACAATAACAATACAAAGCTAAAAGAAAAAAGACGACTACCCAAGTAACAGTCAGATGAAAATTATCTTAAAATTCAATGTTCCAGATGACATCTAAAGCAAAGTATGAGTGACAAACTGGGAAGATGTTTTTCTCTTGTATAAAATGACTCAATATATTTTTAAATTGTTATATACAACTCATTAAACATTATTTATAAATCTACTGAAATACTATTTTTAAATCAGTGTGGCAGGATAGTAGGTGATGTCTCCACAGTATACCTATTCTGTGCTGTCAGCATCTCCCTTTGGGGATGTGGTCCACTGTACACAACTTTTGACAAGCCATGCTGGGATAGTGCACTCTCGGTCAGAGCCATGGACCCAATGCTGGAAGGCTAAAGAAAGACATTTGAATGAAAAAGAAGAAGAAAAAAACATTCTGTTGAAAATATACTTAGAACACATACACCACTAAGAATGACTGCCTTGAACATCACATATCTTAAAAATATTCAAATGACATCAAAGTCTGAAGTTTTATAATTATAAAAAAGACTCTCTTCATCATTGCCCCCCAAAAATAGCAAAATACAGAAAATGGAGCTCACTGATATTTTTATAAATCAAACTCAGAGGCAAGATGCCAACTGACAGCTATTTTATTCATCTCAACTTCCACATTGTGAATCAATTTTACCAATTTTTCTGTAAAAAAAGAAATATTCATATTGCCTACTAAATTTTCTGCTCAAAGATTTTATAAATAATTAACAACCAAACAACAAAAATAAAATAAAAATATGTAATTTCAAAAATTCTACCATGGAAATAAATAATTGCTACAAAAAAATGACAGTCTTATCCATCAATAAGAAAAGAAAAACATTTTAAAATTAATACTTTCAGTAGCTCTCTTACAGTTAGATTTTCAGTTTAAAGTTTAATGATTTTGATTTCTCATTTTTCACTTTAAGAATAGCAAATACTTTGTGTGGTGTTTTATACTTTTTAAGGTTCTCATAAATTGACCAAAATTTTTTGCCTCAATCACCACACTCTAAATTTATAGCAACTTCAAATCTTAGAAACATTAAACTTACTTTGATAAAATTTCACTTACTTCATGATATACAGATGGTTTAGATAAAGATGGAATCGTAAAACTCAATACTTTGCTATGTCCCTCTTTGTCAACTATTTCCTACAAAAGTGAAAGAAAATATCTTTAAAATATTTATTTTTTACACATATGTAGTGTCTTAATAATCATTAATTTTTCTCAGGTAAAAAGTTACATTTTATAAATCAATTAACACCGTTATGAAATATGTCAAGAAAAGGCCCTTAAATTTCTTCTCTATTTTAATAAGTACAAATCTTAAGTCTATAGAATATCATACTAGTTAATAAACAAACACTATTAGTAATGCAAACTATATGTTAAATCAATGGTGTGGATTCTGGAGACAGTCCAGATTTTATAGAATTATTAGTGGTAGATGTTAGACTAAACCTTTCTCCTAATTTTTTTGTGAAGATCACAGACAATTCATAGCTAAAATAATCGTAAATTCAACAATGATATTTTCAGATACCACTATAAAAGAATTGAAATGGTGTGATTTGCAGTCTTCGATCAATCCAAAAAGGTTTATTTACATAATTACATGTATGCCCCTATAGCCCTCAACCTCCATAAAGTTATTTTTGGAAGAATGAACTATGAGTCATTTGATGTATAAAAAAGCAAATATTAGCTTTACTAAAATGAAAAGTAGTTACTATTATGTATTTGCTTTTGCTGAAAAGGTTATATATTTGCTTTTGCCAAGAAACATTTTGTTAACTACATTAAATACAAACCAAATTGTAAACCCCTAGAAGAAGAGCTTCAATGCATCCACTACTATGCACATTTCTGCTGGCAGAGACCGCAAGGTAGCACCAAATCAGTTCTGGAAGAAACTGCAGTGTAAATCGAAGCAACTGCTCCTCTCCACTGCGATAGAATTCAAAGAGCTGGTGACAGACAGGTTCTAGCAACTGGAAGAAAGACAAATGTTAATTCAAAGACTGGATTGTACTTGAATGACAGTGATAGATGAAATACAGGTTTTTCTCTGGTTGGTAATTACTGAAATACATAAATGTTTCCACTTTGGAAGCAAAACTATTCACTGCTAAGCTATTTAGTAAAACTCTGAACTCTAGTGGAAGGCCAAACAGTGCAAATCAAGTATATATGGAAGCACTGTGTACACTTTAAAATATTCTATAACTCTAAGGCAGTATTGTTATTAAAACCATATCTTTTTCACTTCTTAAAATACTGAGGTTACAAGAAGTTTCTTCCTTAATATCCTTTCTGACTGATTAAAAAAAAAGCTGGGCCAGCCCGGTGGCTCGGGCAGTTGGAGCTCTGTGCTCCTAACTCCAAAGGCTGCCGGTTCGATTCCCACGTGGGCCAGTGGGCTCTCGGCCATGGGTTTGCGGGTTCAGCTCCTCGAGTCCCGCAGGGGATGGTGGGCTGCGCACCCCGCAACTGGCGAGGCCGACTGGACCTAGGGCTGAGCTGCGCCCTCCACGGCTGCGATTGAGAGGAGAAGAACTTGGCTTTGAAGGGAGTCCTGGAAGTGCACATTGTTCCCCAATAAAGTCCTGTTCCCCTTACCTAATAAAATCTTAAAAAAAAAAGAAAGCCAATATATAAAAGAATTTTAAAAAATGTCAATATATAAAAGAATTGGGTACAGAGTTGGAGAAATTGAAATGGGATTCCTAGGTAGTACTGTCACCTCCTGGGCTTATAATCAGGCAGCATCAGACAGCAATGACTGGTGTGTGGAGTAGCTGAATAATCATAGAACCCCTAGATCTAGATCCCTATTGTAACCATGGTTAATTGCCACTGAATAATCTAGACATCGCTGTCACTTTGTCTTACACATGATTTGGAGTTACCTATCACCTTTCCTCTCCGACCACACTCCCAGCATTATCTGGTTAACAGAGCTGACTATCTTTATAACAGACATTTTTTTTAAATCAAAAAGTCATGACAAGAGACCTTTATAGATAAGTATTAACTTAAAGCATATGCAATGATCACACACAAGTCGTAAACAAATATGTATGTAAAACATTCACAAGATACTTAATTTTTCAAGCCATCAGGCTATTATTATATTTAAAGTGAACTATATATAGTTCATTACTTTACTAACTTAGGCAATAGATTCAAGTCAATTTACTAAACAGATTTTCAACTACCAATAATTATAATAAACAGAAACTAATTTACAGCGGATGTTTTGATTTCAAATAAGTTAAATATATAAAGTAAAGTGGGTGTGATTAAACTTAGTATTATTTATACAAGGTATAGCAAAAGTTACATTTCAATAAATATTAACCAAGTCAAACTAGTCTTTCCTATTGAAAACTTATCTAACTTCTAACAGTTAAGGAATAGGTTTTCCATTCTCAAAATGGTCATTAGAGGGCAACAGGTGTCCGTCCACTGTGGCATGGCAAAGGACGCTAACAGGAAACTGGAGGGCCAGAGGCAAAGTAACCCCATTCGTGAATAGCAAAAAAAGTTTATAGGGTAGGAATCTGAAAGAATGGGGTTGGGATGGTAGGAACAAAGAAAGACTGGTAGGGGAACTGAAGAATTCTCATTTAGAGAATGAGTTTCAGGTACTTTGCTTTCTGTTGCTTTTACCTAATGCTGCACAGGAGTTGAAGAATCTAATCAACCACGTTGCTTAACCAATAGAATGCCTTTTTCTGAAGGACATATTTGGTTTAAATTCCACCTAAATTTTCTGGCAGATTATTAATTATACAGATATATTCTGTTTGTAATTAAACTGAGAGTTAAACAATTTTGAAAAAAAGACTGGTAGGGGAAAGTTTAGTTTTCAGGCGTTTTCAAAATTTCTTTTTGGACCAGTGTCCATTCATAATCTTGCATCATCTCTAAATACCTGGGAAAGCTTTGATTAAATCGATTGATGTAGTCTAACAAGTATTTGCAAAATTATGAAACCTTACGTTAAAAATTTATTCAATAGTCTACATGAGTACAAAAATCAATCCTCAAAAGGTTTAAAATCCAAAATTAAAAGGGTTTTTGCTTTATGCAAGCAGAACCAAATGAAGACAGATTCAAAGGGGAAGTAGGAATTATATGTTGCAATGAGATTAAATCATGCATATTAAACTAGTAGAGACAAATACCAATATCTGTGCATTGTTTTACAGCTTACAAAATGCTTTCACATACGTGAACCCATTCAATTCCCACACCGCTGTAGGTTAAAATATCATTATGTATACTTTCTACATAAGAAAATTGAGACAAAAACGCTATCTACTATGATCAAAATCACACAGCTCACAAAGGTCAGAACTGGAGCCAAGGCTCAATTGCAAGTAAACAAGAAAAATGTCAGAGAAGAATAAAATGATATATAATGTGGGAAATACAGGTGGTGTTTGACTTATCTAATTTGAATATACTTGAGACAAGTATTAGGGCATTAGGACATGCTGTACTCCTGGGGTCTGGTTTGAATTTTTGAATGTATTTTCTCACTGTTATATTTGGTGGGTAGTTTTTATGGTACTATTAAGAGAGAACTGCACCTCAGGTATATTTTCATGGGTTAAATGGGCTTTTTATGAGTCTCATGAGAACCTACTCACCATGTACCTTCTTTCCACTCTAAAATACATTCTGCATTCTAAAACAACTAAGTTACAAATGAACTCTTACAACAATCCACTCGTAAGACATCTGTATCCTAAGAGAGATTTATAATCATAATAGAAATGCAACTTAAAAATGCCTTTAAATGACTAAGACAGGAATAGAAGACAGGAAAGAGTTAAGTTTGGGTAAATTTACCAAAAAAAAATTGTGCAAATTTTTTTGCATTGAACAATTACTGAGGAACACAGATAGGAAGAAGATACAAAAAAGGTGGAAGGACAGTACTATTCCGGTGCCAATAGCCATTGAACTGATCCTCTCTTCACTCTGGCCTCCCTACATCTAGAACGGCAAAGCAACTTACGTGACTCATTCAAAAAACAGATGGTTTCATAACAGTCTTGAGCATTGTTGAGCCTCTACTTACATGCCTTTCTTAAAGTTACAGCCAGTTAAAAGCACCAGTCAAGAAAAGCGCATTGTACCATAAATTGCCTCTTTAGAGTTTCCTCAACACTCCATACATACCGTTCTTAGGGCCTTTGCACTTTCTATTCCCTCTCCTGGAAAGCTCTTGCCCCCCGTTTTATTTTCTCCCTCTAATTCATTCAGACCTTGGATCAACCATCACCTCCTCAGTCCCAACTCAAACTCCCCGTACTCCATTTCATTTATCTTCATAATTTTATCACTAAATGACATTGTATTACACATTTAGGTATTTGTTTAATGTCTATCTTACCTACCAGAATACAAGTTCTCATCCATAAGGATCAAGAATTTAGTCTATTTTGTTCCGTGCTGTATTTCTAAGTGATTTCTGGCATGTTATATGAGTTCAACAAATATTTATTAAATTAATTAAAAAATGAAAAAGTACTATTAGTAAAATCCAAATACCAAATTTGCTGGACTTCAAACTACACCAGAGCCAATGTTGCAAATTTCAAAAATGCCAAAAGGCAATCATAACAACTCTTCAGGAATATCTCCAAATTAAGATGCAACATAGTCTAAAGAGCAAAAAGAAGGTTGTGATGTAAAAGTAGATTACACTGTCATATTTCAGAAGCATTTCCAAATATATTTTTTTAAGATCGAGTTGTCTTTTAAGAATACAGAATACACACAGTGTTCACCACATTAATCGGGTGAAAAACATAAAACAAACTATGTGCAAAACCTCGGAAACCAGCATTCTGAATGTGTGGTGCCTGGACCGAAGGCCACCCACAAACTGTTACCAGTCCCCAACAATATAAATACAGAAATTGAAAGGAAGCATTTAGAAACTTTTATAGCAACTTGATATTGCTACAACATCCAAGTAGGTGATCAGCACTTATTGAACAGGGTACAGGTTAGTTAAAGGTTATCAAATTTGTGTGGTATTTCACACGATGTGAGTTACCTGCTCATCGTGTACATCAAGTACAGATTGGAAATTAAAAAACAAAAACAAAAATCTGGTCCTTCACCACAAATATTTTGAGAAATACTGCTATGAACCCTTAGAGCTACATTCACCGTTAATCTGAATAAAAGAAATACTATGAACCAAACTAGCCTGTCAGAAATTTACCTTACAAACTCTAGCCTAAGTAGCTTGGTTGAAACACACTTCATTAGAGGAATAATTTTTAAGTCTTTCAAAAATACTAAGCAAGAAATGATAAGCAAGATTTAATGTGTTAAAAATAAGTAATAAAGTACATAACTATACTTAACTCTATTTGGTGAAATAATTCTCAATTAAACATGGAAAACTTTAAAACAGCTTCTACCTAAACCCATTAAAAACCCTTCAAGAAACCAATCTACCTGTACAAACTATACCAATTAAGAAGCTTTGGGGAGGACGGGGAGACAAGCAAAATATGATTGTTCTATTCAGTTATTCCAGTTAATGTTTTTGGCATGTCAATACACTCCCTAAACTTTTCTTCAGCGCCTAAAATTCATGGTGTACATTATAGCATACGTAGCAAAAGCTGGATTATTCCAGACTCCCTTAAAAAGAGGTTAACTGCTCAAATAACAAAAGACTCTAGTTTCGATAGTTTCATCCCAAAGGTGCATAGGTTCCTATAGGACTGGACTCCAGAGCATGTTACTTTACCACTGAATAATAAGATTAGTGGAGTTAGAGCTCACACTGATCATGTCATCTACCAAACACAAGTACTAAAATAAAAAAAATTACACACCTCATACTTCTCCCCTCTGCCCCACCTCTTTCCATTCCTTCTGACACTGCCCTAGTTCCGGTTCTTAACAGCTCCTTCCTAGGCTGTTTTCAAAGCCTCCTTCCTAATCTTCTTGCTTTCAATTTTTGTATTCTCCAATTCATCCTCCACATAGCCACTCTCTTAAAAGAATAATCTGTCATCCCTTCAGTCCAAAAAAAAGTCTAAATTGCTTACGATAGATCTCATGACCCACCATAGTTGCAACCTAAACCTATCTTTCCAGCTTTAGTTTCTATCACAGTCTTATCCTCTTGTTAACTACTGCATTAGCCTATTTGCTTTTTTCCAAATGCCAGGCCTTTTTATTGTACATGCTATTTCCAATGCTTTCCTATGTCTACTATGAATGGTGGGATTTATAAGCACCAGAATCTGGAGTATAGATCATTTAATTACCTTCAAACTAAATTTGCTGTTTAAAAAAAAAATGAAAAGGAGATAGGGGCAAGAGAAAAAAAGGAAGGACTGGGAAAACCACCAGCCAGACAAAACGACACGCCATTCTTTAAATGCCTTGCATTTTTTCAGGCCTCCATATACTATCTTGCACACCTGGCAAACTCATACATATCTATCTAGACTCAGGGAAACATTGCCTTGAAAGCATGTGTTTACTTATTTTCTACCCCTTTCCTCTTTTGGGATCAAGCCCATGTATTACTCACCTTTGATTTTCTATTGCCTAGCACTGCAGCTGGCTCATAATGGGCACACAAATATTTGATGAATGAATAAATGAATGTAGTGATCCAGACTTTGCTAGGCTACCTCCAGCAAGATAGGTAGGTAGGTAGGTAGGTAGGTAGGTAGATAGATAGATAGATAGATAGATAGATAGATAGATAGGGAGGAACATGTTCAGAGATGGCTTTTGAAATATGCTAATAATTTTATTTCTTGGTCTGGGTTATTATACACTGGGGTTCATTTTTAATTTTTTTTTTTTACTCTGCCATTTTCTGAACATAACATTCTTCTCTTATCCTCCCTACCCCATTCGTCAAAGGTAATCAGCTAAACATTCCATAATATATACTATAGTTCTTTAAACACATACTTTTTTTACTCTGTTATGTATATATCTTATATTTCCCAATAAAACATTTTAAAAAATCAATCAATTGAATAGCACTAGTACAATAAACTCTAAGAGCACTTACCTCACTTTGTGGCTCCTGGATAACTTTATAGAGAGATGAAACTAAAGAATTCTTGTCTTTCAAATTTGTGGCATAATTTAGTAAAGATGTTTCTGGTAGTGTCTAAACAAATTAAAAAATATATACATTTTATTTTTGAGAAATGTGCGAAATAGGCAAATCCACAGACAAAAAGTAGACTGATTAGTTGTTGCCAGAGATTGGGGCAGAGAGAGCTGGGAGTAACTAACAGGTACGGAGTTTCTTTTTGAGGTGACAGAAATGTCCTAGAATTAGATGCTGGTGTTAGTTGCACAACACTATGAATATACCAAAAACTACTGTATTTCCACCTAAAAACAGTGAATTTTATATCATGTGAATTATATTTCAACAAGATAATTGCAAAAAAACCCAAAAAATATGCTTAATCCTCTTATCATCAACAGGGACATAAACTAAAATCAACTTCATCCTTGATCACACTTTGGGGTTTGAAATGAAAATACAAATCATGTGTAAAGACAGAAATACAGTTTCTGTATCATTACATAAGCTACAAATCTCCTTAGCCATAATGATCCTGCTTCTTAGTAAACATTGTGTTAATAAACATTGTTGTATAAGGATCTAATAATGTTTGAAACCTTAAAGCCACAGATCATCATTATCAAGGTAACTGCTGAGTTTACATACTGTGACTGTTAAGTTAGGTAAGGCTGTTCTCCTTTACAGAATTGGGGGGAAATTTTAGACTTCTCAGAACTAGAGAAACAGGTAGCCACACTACCAACAAATTAGTTTTCCTAATGCCACTGAAAACATATACAACTAATCACAGCTTGCCAGCACCACCCACTCAGAAGGGAAACCATGACCAGAGAGGACCGGGAAGAGACAAAACTCTAGTAGTTAAGTCAGATGGTGTGGGTAAAAGCAGTAGGGAAATCTGAAAACAAAAACAAAAATAAAACATTCCATTATAACAAATGATAACAACCTATCCTTCTAGAATATACCTCTTTCTTAACATGTTTCCCAAGTCATTATTCTTTCTCATGCAAAATACATCCTTCAATCAATGTTAATCCAGTAGATACAATCTCAAAATATTGCTAACAGTCATTCCAAGATATACATTATTTCTTACATCTCCCATATCCTAGTATTACATGGCTTAAAGTGGGTTATTGTTAGTGTACATAGAGGTATGTGTACATAAACACACACAGAAAATTAAGCAGCATATATTTTTATAACAAGGATATCTGATTCTTTTTTACTTTATTGTGAGCTCCTTGAGAACAAACTGTCTTATTGTCCCCCCATCCATAGCACTCAGCACAAGTTGTGCCTCATACTCAAACTTATGCTGAAGGAATATATTATAGATGAACAGAATAAGAAATAAACACTGTCACTATTTACACTTCAGTAGATTTTTTAAAAATAGGTCACATTTCACCTTAGGATATATAAGTGAACAGATTTTTTTTTTTAATTTATTAAGATAGCTTTGTTTACCAGAGTGGTAAGGTAAGTGAAAGTGAACTATCCGGGAACCTTCCACCATTCTCGGGAGGTAGAGAGGTAGAGAGGGCGTTTCAACTGCAACAGCTTACATAAAGAGGAGATTAGGGGATTCTTCAATATTTCAAAAGCATGTAACAAAAGAGCTCCAGGCAACATTCCATTTCCGTTATTTGATCAACAGTAACCTAATAGTGGGGGAATTTATGTAAAAGGAAATAATAGTCAAATAAACAGCAGATTTCTAATCCCCTGAATGAAAATGAACCCAAATTATATATGTAAAATATATTGTGTATCTATATATTATATATATAATACATATGTATGTGTATAATACATATACACACAAGTGTGTGTCTAACTATAAATTTTAAAACTAAGTGAATTGAAATATAAATCTTAAAAAATTAGTGAATATAAAGGTTATTATACTATTATATATATTATCTAGGCTAAAAATGGAATATTCATTAATAATGTGAACTACAATTTTTAGTTTATACACCAATTAACCTTCATGAGGTAAAATATTTTCTATAAAATAGCCAAAGGCAAAAGGAGAGCTCTTTTCTGAAAAGACAAGTTCTAGAAAATACCCTGGACCTAGGCTACTACTGCTAAATAAGAGGAAAATCTCCTAAAAATTAGTGCAGTGAATTACTACATCTTATCTGACAACGTAATAATAATTCTGTCATTATTTCATTTTGTGAATGTGAGAGAAATTACTTTTATTTATAGAAGGGAGAAAATATAATTGCTATGTTTATGAACAGCATTTTGAAAAACTTAAGATCTAAAAGAGCCTAATGATTTAAAAAGTGTTATAGCAAACCTTTAAATTTTCCTGCACTGTATTAAGAAGGTACTGGCCTTCTTAAACACAGCTAAGCTTTCTCACTTTTCAGAAGGCAGAACTGGAGACAAAAAAAGTAATAATGGAAAATTACTCTTGGCAAAATTTGAAGACAGATGCTTCATATCATTTGGCAGATGGTTTGTTGTTTTTTTTAAATGTAAGGATTTGATATGGGTTGAGTGGAAGAGCATTAATGAAGATGGACAGATGGGTGGAGAACCAATAAATAAAACAACTCTGCTCAACAACATTGTACATAAGACTGAATTGACATTCAGTGACTACCAGAAAATTGAAAAAATTAGGAGCCTGGAAATCTGCTAGATAAATCTACATATCACATTAAGGAAAACATAATACAATCTGAAAGATAATGTTACAGATAAATCTTTGAAAAGACAGAGATTGAACTATTCATGAACTCTTAAAATAATGAAGTCCCAGTCTAAACATTTTGTTGGTATATAAAGAGAGTACTAACGACGAGAGCCCAAAGCCAGAGTATGTACTGAATAGTTCTTCCAAAGGGGAAAAAAAAGGATTGTACAAGGTGAAACTGTGTTGTTTTCGTGCATTTGACAGAATGTTGAGTGAGGTTATGAGGTTGGGAGTTCAGACTGTGACCATGGAACTAAAATCTCCATAGACCACCTACTTCACATTTTTCTGATGAGAATACTGAGATCCAACGAAGTACGTGATTTGTTCAACATTAAAAAATCATCTAACAGAAGAATTATGAGTAGATCAGAAGGTTTCTGACTTCTCAGCCCAATGTACTCTGTACTACTCTACCAATCACGATGACCTTGGCCTTATTAGCACTGTGGTTATTAAATTAAACAATCAGAGACTTTTTATAAGGATGCATAGATATACCCCAAATTTCCTTTGCTAACTATTTTAACCAAAATACATAATTAATATCACAAATCATTTCAAAAGATACTCTAATTTTAAAAGTACTTAAGAGGTTTGTTCTTAAGCACTGTTCTATCTAACATTCCTTCAGTATGCTGCTGACTTTGCCTGATGACCTCTTTATCAAACATAAACAGAGCTGAATTCAACACACATTAACACAATTCAAAATAACACACAAAAATAATTTTCAGGAATGCTTACTAAATTAACAAAGGAATAGGAAACATCTTTCTTTTACCTGGCTATAGACTTGACAATAATTTAAAACATTTGTTATACCAAATTGATTGAAAATTGGGTAATTTTAATCTCACATGATTGGGGAAAAATTAAATTATTTTATTTCATATGTTACAGGATTTCACTCCCCTCCTCTCAATGGAAAAGTTTCCTTACCCTTGAATTAAATTTATAAAAATTTTAATAAAATATCACTACCCACATAACATATGTTATATTGATAAAATATTACTTATATAATACGTTGTTATTCAATCTTAGTTTCTTTTAGTGAAAGATGGTATTTAGAAAACAAGATCTGTGTGCTTGGTGTACTCAAAGCTACTGGGATGTCACTGCTTCTTGCTCCTCTTAGTGAACAAACTAGGAAATATATGTATGCATACATGTACAGATACACATATGTAAATATATCACATACATATTTAGATCCATGAGTTCATATTGATCTTTCTAATTCCAATCCAACACTTCACGGTTCTTTCTTGCCTTTCCCTGTTCCATGTTTCTAATTCCTTTGTCAGACACAGAAATCTAACTCCCATTATCCTTATGTATTTACTTATTTGCACAAAGTAACCAACCTACCAATGTAACCATTCTGACTGACTCTTCTACCTGCCATTTCTGCAACCCTTCCCCCCGAACCACCCACTTCCCCCAACACTAGGGCACACTGCTGCCCTTACTGTTGCACTGCCCCCCAACCCCTTGCTGCTGTATTTCCAAGGGTATCTATATACATATCTAAGACAGGAGGGGAAGAGAATAAACAAACAGATGGGCAGGCAAGGGAAGGGAAGGGAATCAGTCATGATTTTTAATTATTTACCTTAATAGTTGACTCCTCTCCTATGCTCCATCCTTTAACATGCCCTCTTTCCACAACTCCCACATTAAAGAATGGCTAACTGGCTATATTTGCTTTTGCAAATTTAACTTCACCATTAAATATAAGTATGCCCTGGAAGTGGTACTCAACTGCTAAATGACAATTTTCATCAACCTGCACTTCCCTCCAAAAAAATCGTGATATACTGAATAAATTAAACACTCCTGAAGCAGGAAAAAAATACTTAACAACACCTTAAACACTTATTCACAAAGACAACATGTGCAAAAAAAAGCACATATAAGATTGAATCAAACTATTACAAAATGTAAAAGGTACTCTATACAGTGTACTTTTATAGTAGTATACATCACTTTATGATGACTTAGAAGTTCCATAGAAGGACTCAATTCATGACTATAAAAGCTGACAAGGTGAAAATCTGCCCAGCCATTCATTCATCGGGATGAGATGACAATGACCGATAAGGCCAGCTGCAAAATTAATAGGAAACATCGCTTCTCTCAAGGACACACTGCTGCTGAAAAGTGTCATAACAACCTCCTTTTTTGAATGACTATTGTATTCTTACTCACTGAGAAGCTTTGTTATCTAAAATCATAGACATCAAAAACCTTCCTGTTTAAACATACATCGGTAAAATGAAACACCCCACTCTTGCTGGAGGATCTAAGTCACCTTGATATAGAGAATGAGGCTCAATTTCCAGCTTAAGTGTAGAACTTCAGAGAAGGGGTTTCTGAACACAACACTCCACACAGATGTTAACTTTGTAGTTTTCAAGACAACAGGACCCTGGGCTTACTTCGCAGTTAAAACCAGATGTTGACCCCATTTATACATAGCTCTGCTTTGTTTTGAGTCCATCTGTCATGCAGGGTGACAGGCAGGGTCTCTGGTCCCGCTCCCCACATAAGAACACAGGATATGGTGAGGCGAAAAAGGAACACCCACGGAGCCATAGGTAGGGGAGTCACACCACTGTAGTCTCACTGGAGACTGGATTCACACGACGTGCGACCTGCTGTCTGCTCTTCTGCCAACTGACCGACTCCCCTCGCTAGCTGCAATCCACCGTGCTAACTTCAATCCGCGCTTGCTAGCTGAGCCACCATCTTCTTGCTAGCCCCCATTTTTCTGCTAGCGTAGCCACAGCAGTTATATCAGTGGCCAATGGCTCACTGGTTACAACTGACGGCCAACTAGCCACAGCTGATGGCCATCCAATCACAGTTGATGGCCATTTACTACCTGAGCCAGCACCTTTCTATGTGAGGCCGAGATCCTGGAAACTGCTTTTTGGGGCTCTGTCCCCACACCATCAAAATACTGCTTTATTTAAATTTCATTTAAACTCCACCCTTCCTCCAAATCCTATAACAATTTTATCTTTTCCTTTGGTAAGATGCTTGCACAGTGTCTGTTGTGTAGTCTTCCTCACTGAAACAAGCCAGTAAGTCTGACTGTCAGACTATAGGTCTATCCCTAGAGGTCTTGGGTTGAACAAAAAAGTGACAGTTGCAGCCCAAACCCTTCATTCCTGTGGTTCATTGATAATGAACTTCATGCAATTAATTATGTGTAATAATGAGACCCAGAGGATCAGGGAAGATAATTAACTGGTTAAAGCAACACAATTTTAGCTATCATTGAGAAGAGTTCACGAAACAAGAACAAAGAAGTTTCATTTTCACCCCTTATATATATAGTCCCTGGGTTAGCCACCTACAGAAAGTTCCACTGGTAGAAAGTTGGGTAAATGTCTTCCCGTCTTCTCCTCATTGTTGATCATGCCCACTCCCATTACACAAATTGGGAGAAATATTTCAACACTGAATCTTTGATGGTGGTTGGAGAGAGTGACATCAACACTCAGAGATTTTAACCATTCTTCATGGTGTTGCCATGAAAGGGAGAAAACAAACTCTTTGACCCACTTGGAAGAAAAAACAAATTAATCTAGAAAAGATTACTATGTGTAAATAATTCCCTATTAAGGTTTCTTGGAACATACTTCTGCTTCCACAAATATTTAGTTTTTCCATCATATTTTAAAAGCCACTGGAATTTAAACCCCAGACAAAACTTCTTTGGAATATAATTATTATATTAAAACAGTAAACATTACCTTAAACTCTGACAACCATTCTTCCACAACCCCTTTCTCTGAAGTGAACATCTTTCCACATTTGTTCTAAACCTTCAACCTGAAAATTAACATAGAAAATAGTTAAAATTTTGAATACATTTTCTTTATAGTCAGGTTACTATGGATAGAAATAAACCTACAAAAATTTAGTTACTTCTTGTTTGTGAAATTAAAGCAATTTCAAACATAAATTACTGGGTTCATTTCAAAACCAATGTGCACAAACAATCATTAAAATGCAAGAATTGTGACAAAAGTATAAATATTATAACATGAAGAAACTGGCTCTGCAATTTTCATTCAGCTTTCAGGAATACCAGCTGCAAAACATACTGGACATTTCTTCTCAGTTTCAATTAAATAACTTCAGATAGATAATGCATCTTAAGAAAACTGCAGAAAATATTTTAAAGCTGTGAAAATATAAAAAGACATGCATCCAAAATTGACTTTACAGAAGGCATTAAAATAATTTAATTTGCTTCTATTTCAGTTCTTTACAAGAGTAAGTATCTAGGCAAGCCACTTGGTTCCCTGAAAGCTTAATATTCATAAAACAAAAGTAAAAGTGATAATATCCGAGATAATGACTATATTCAACAATAGTTATTCAGAAGATTGGAATTACTTAAGTACAAATAAGAAAAAAAAAAGGAAGCTAAAGAAAATGCAAAACAAAGTTATCTCAAGCAAAACTTGTCAAAGACAATTTACTTTTCTCACCCATGCATCTATATGAGAGTAAGCCTAGAAACTGTTTCTTGAGGGAAAACCTTAGCTCTATCTAAATCTCCTGTCTAATTCAGGTACACATCCTGAATTAGCCTTCTTAATTTTCATCAGCATTATCAAGTAGTAGAAACTGAGGCAGAATTGCCAGAAACTGAATCCTAATTCTGTTACTTACTTGAAGTATAACCTTGGGCAAGTTATTTCCCTTTTTGTCATCTGTGAACTTGGGATAACCAAGTAACTACTTTCAAGGGGTTATTGTGAAGATTCAATTAAAAAAATGCAAATTAAAAAAATTATTATAGTAACTGGCAAAGTATTATTACTATGCAATTTTATTTTTGAAGAATATCAACTCGAATAGCCTCTGCTCAGCTATCAAAGTATACAGATATGCCTTAATGAACAACACAAGGTTCTTGCCAAAAAATACATTCTAAAATTTCTGTTGTCTGATTCCCATGAAAAACATGGTTAAGAAAATATATATACATATATTCATTCATGGAGAATTAATTACTCAAGAGACACGCATTTTATTTTTTAGAATAAAAAATAGCACATTTTTTATGGGGAAAGAAATGAAAAAGCATATCCCTGGCACTTACCACAGTGACTACGGATCTTAACATCCGACAGTATGGATGTGGCTGAGTTTAATGCCAAAATTAGACTAAAATTCCTATTGCCTATAAACTAGAGGTTTTTGTTGTTTTGCTTTGTTTTACTTTATGGCAAACACAATTTTTTAAAAAACTCTGGGACTGAGATCTCTATTTAATTCACTCATTAATTTAGTACCCTAATCTCAGAATTCTGGTAAACTGCTTCCAAATAATGAAAGAGCAAATGTTCTATTCTTGTATACGTTCAAAATTTTTCTCTTTCAATATCTGAAAAACACTAGAAAAGATCTCAAGGCACTACAAAAGACTTGACTAAATAGCACTATTTGATGTATGACCTAATTTTAAAAGAATAATAAATGGTAAAAATTGCATATATATTTGGCTTATGGCTAAAGCAGGTAATGAAAAAAATGCTGAAAATGGTTGTGGCAACTGCGTATGACTGGTTGTGGATCAAAGGGTACGGCAACTATTAAAGCAACAGGCATGATGAGCCAAAAGACACCCTACTCTGCTACTGTCGGTCATAACAGGCAGAGTAGCGCTGCTAAAATTATGCAAAAGCAATTAGTTCAAATTAACATCTGATTAAAAAGTATTTTATTCAGTCTTCCTCTTCCATTTTCTACTTTGAAAAAGCAACCAGGTCTGTTGGCAGAGGCTCTTCAACACTTAAGAACACAAATACCCCAACACTTTCTCTTCGCCAAAACAAACAAATCCAATTGAAGTTAATGGCAAGCTGCTTGCCATTAACTGACTGGATTGAGGTGGAAGATGAGTAATTACTTCTTCCCTTAAGCCATCCAAACTTCCCTCTCCCATGTCTTGCCAGGGGGAAGTGTATAAAGTTTTAAGGTTTTGGCATTGAGCTTGGCAGACTATTCCTTAGAGATAGGCAAATTATAGGCCTCTGGTATTTTGCTACATCCAAGAATATAAGCCACCTGTATTTCTAGGGTTATTGTAAAAAAGTACCACAGACTGTGAGACTTAAACAACAAATTTATTTTCTCACGGTTCTGGAGGCTACAAGTCCAAAATCAAGGTGTCCACAGGGTTGGTGCCTGCTTAGAGCCATAAAGAAAGAATCTGACCCAGGCCTTTCTCACTGCCTTATAGCCAGTCTTCTCCCGGTGCCTTCACATCATCACGTCGAAATTTCCTCTTCTTATAAGGACATCAGTCAAGTTGGATTAGAGCCCACCCTAATCACCTCATTTTAACTTAATTACCTCGGTAAAGACACTAGCTCCAAACATGGCTACATCCTGCAGCAGCGGGGAGTAGGACTTCAACATGCGGATTGCGCGGTGGAGGGAGGACACAATTCAGCCCATTAACACCATCAAAGCTGCAGCAACTAATCTGCCTCTCTCCTTGTTCCAGATGTGCTTGAACATCATCCATTTACTCATAAATTATCAGACGTCTGTCCTATATGCCAGGTTTACAAAAATGAACATCACGTAGTCCCTGACTTGAGGGATTCAGTCTATCAGGGGAAACAAGTGAACCTAAAACACAGCACAAGTGAGTCTCCTTTAATCCATTTTGAAACAAATCAAGGCAAATTAGGGTACAGTAAAATCAAATAATAAAAAAAAATGCTATGAGGAACGTAAAAGAAAGCTCAACGTAAGTATTATTTTGTAATAATTTTGCTATCATTTGCCCCTCTTCCTTGACTTTTCCCCAAAGTAATGGCATACAGAAATACAGTTTCCAAAGCACGGCTCTACTTTCATTCCTTTAAAGCTTTTGTAAGGGTTCAGAACAAGTCACCCCAAGATGTGCCTCTGTGTTATGTGGATTATTGTGAGCTAAAGTCTCAAGAGAAACTTCTGCCACCCCCCAACCCCACAACCGAGAACTTAAATTAGGGGCCTTTTCCATAATACGCGATTATCAGAACTAACCTTTATGACCCATCTACATGGCAAGGCAAACTACTAGTTACTGAACGTCCGCTCTTATCTTCCTGCAATGCCCCTCCTTCTCCCTGAGGCTCCTAGGTGCCTTACCTCATCTTTAGCTCAGGATGCCACATATACCTCATTTTCCTTCTCTGTCTCTGAACCTCATGTATGTGGGGTCTCTGTTTCATATATGTAAAGTTCCCATGTACATGAAATTAAATGTGATTTTCTCTTGTTAATCTGTCTCATGTTTTTCTCATCATTCAATCAACCAAAAGAACCAGAGGAGGGAAGGGGGAATTTTTTTCTTCCCCACACTTTTTGCATTCTAAGTGACAATTTTCCCTGCTCTAATGTTGGGGGAAAAGGAAGACAGCAATGTTAAGAGAACCAAATTCCATTGACTTGTGGGTTGGATGATGTCTTAGGGTGAGTCATTGCCCTTTAGCAAATAGCAATGAGACTCTCAACCATAATGAAGTCTGCTAATAGAGGCTCAGATGTTCAATTAGAAAATGGTGGGGGCAGAGGGGGTGCGATGAGATAATGCAAGTAAACACAATTAATGGTAGTAATGTATACTAATAGAATCATAATAATAAAAGCGAAGGGAGGCAGAGTTTGCACCCCAAAATATGCCTTTTGGGATATTAATTATTTTAAGCTGGTGTTTTTTTGAAGTTTTTAAATTAATTTATTTTTTAATCTTTTAAGATTTTTATTAAAATACAGTTAACATATAATATTATATTAGTTTCAGGTGCACACCATAGTTATCCAACATTTATACACCTAAAGAGGTGATCGCCATGGTAAGTCCAGCCACCATCTGACACCGTACCTCACTATCACAATATTATTGACTATATTTCCTATGCTGCATCCCCAAAACATTTACATCCCCAAAACATTTGTTTTATACCTGGAAATTTGAACCTCTTATTCCCTTTCATCTCCCCCTGCCCTTTTTTTAATTTTTCATTTACAACTGACATTCAATATTATTTTATATTAATTTCAGATGTACAGCATAGTGGTTAGACGTTTATATAATTTAAGAAGTGATCCCCCTGAGTAGTCTACCACCCACCTGGCACTATACATAGTTATTAATATATTGTTGATTATATTCCCTATGCTTTACTTTATATCCACCTATTTTCTAACTACCAATCTGTATTTCTTAGTCCTTTCACATTTTTTACCCTGCCCCCCAACCTATCACTCCAATAAACTAGTACCCATCTGACAAGATACACAGTTATTACAATATCTACTATATTCCTTATGATATACCTTATATCCCCATGACTACTGTGTAACAACTAATTTGTGCTTCTTAATCCAATCCCTTCCCCTTTTTCACCCACTCCCATACCCCCTCCCATCTGGCAACTATAAAAATGTTCTCTGTATCTATCAGCTTCTTTCTGTTTCGTTTTGTTTTGTTCTTTAGATTCCACTTGTAAGTGAAATCATATGACATTTGTCTTTCTCTGTCTGACTTAACTACATTCAGCATAATACCCTCTAGATCCATCCATGTTGTCGCAGATGGCAAGATTTCATTCTTTTTTATGGCTGAGTAATATTCCACTGAATATATGTACTACCTCTCCTTTATCCACTCAGGGACACCCAGGTTGCCTTCATATGTTGTCTATTGTAAATAATGCTGCAATGAACATATGGATGAACCTGTCCCCTCAAAGTTGTGTTTTGGGTTTCTTCAGATACATACACAGAAGTGGAATTACTAGATCCTTCTTTGTCTCTTGTTATAGCCTTTGCTTTAAAGGCTATTTTGTCTGGTATAAGTATTGCTACCCCAACTTTTTTTGCTTTTTTTCATTTCCATTTTCGTGAAATGTCTATTTCCATCCCTTTTCTGTCTGTGTCTGTATTTAAATCAGAAGTGAGTCTCTTATAGGGACCATCTGTAAGGGTCTTGTTTTCTTATCCATTCAGCCACACTATATCTTGATTGGAGCATTTAATTTATTTACACTTAAAGTAATTGTTGATACATCGTTATTGCCATTTCATTCTTCATATTTTTTATATTTTTTTTCTTTTTCTTTTCATCTTAAAGAAGTTCCTCTAAGATACCTTGTAATGCTGCTTTGCTGGCGATGAACTCCTTTACCTTTTTCTTGTCTGGGAAGCTCTTTATCTGTTTTTCTGTTCTAAATGATAGTTTTGCTGGGTAGAGTAATCTTGGTTGTAGGTCCTCACTTTTCATCACTTTGAATATTTCCTGCCAATCCTTTCTGGCCTGCAGTTTCTGTTCAGAAATCAGCTAATAGTTTTATGGGGGCTCCCTTGAAGGTAACTAACTGCTTTTCTCTTACTGCCTTTAAGATTCTCTCTTTGCTTTAAACTTTGGCATTTCAATTATGAGAAGTGTCTTGGTGTGGGCCTCTTTGGGTTCATCTTATTTAGAACTCTCTGCGCTTACTGGGCTTGGATATCCATTTCCTTCACCAGGTTAGGGAAATTTTCTGTTATTATTTCTTCAAACAGGTTTTCGATTATTTACTCTCTCTTTTCTCCTTCTGGTACCTCTATGATGTAAATATTGGTATGTTTGATATTGTCCCAGAGGCCCCTTAAACTGTCCTCACTCTTTTGGATTCTTTTTTCTTTTTGCTGTTCTGATTGGATGTTTCTTGCTACACTATCTTCTAAATCACTGATTTGATCCTCTGCTTCATCTAATCTACACTTGATTCCCTCTAATGTATTTTTCATTTTAAGTTTTGTATTCTTTATTTCTGAGTGGTTCTTTTTTATATTTTCTATCTCCATTTTTATGTACCCTATCTCTTTGTTGACGTTCTCCCTGGGATCACTGAGCATCCTTATAAGCAGTGTTTTGAACTCTGCATCTGGTAGATTGTTTGTCTCCATTTTGTTTAGTTCCTTTTCTGGAGCTATGTTCTGTTCTTTTATTTGGGACATGTTTCTTTGTCTCCCCATTTTGGCTGCCTCCTTGTGTTTGTTTCTATGTAGGACAGCTTTGCCTCCAGTCTTAGTAGAGTAGCCTTATGTAGTAAGTGTCCTGTAGGACCCAGTGGTGCAATCTCCCTGCTCACCACAGCCAGGTGCTCCAGGTGTGTCCCTTGTGTGGGTTGTGTGTGCCCTGCGTGCCCTGCTGTAGTTGAGTCTTCATTGCTGTTTGCCTGTAAATGGGAGAGAATGACCCTTAGGATGATTGATTGTGAGGACTGGCTGTGACTGCAGTGGAGGAGTTGTGGTGCAGGGGCTGACTCTACAGAATAGGATCCACTCTAGCAGAGCTTTGGTGCCTGTGTAGTCTGCCCTTTGGTGCCTGTGTCATCCTTGGAGGTGGCCGGGTGCTGCTCTGCTCAGTTAGAAGTTGGCCACTAGGCATGCCAGCCTTGGGGCCTCCTGGGAGGGGACCTGCTGCAGGCCAAGTTCAGCTGCAGCTTGTGCCCTGCCCAGAGCCAGCTGGCATGAGTCACAAAGTAATCCACAGATGGCCACTGCCCATGTTGTGCTTGGAGGTGCCTCAAGAGGCTAAACCATGAACCAAAGCCAGCTGTCATTCGTGCCACACTTAGGGCAGCTCAGCCCATGGTATGGGACATGTCGGAACCTGATGCTGCTTGTTTGAGTTTTGTGAACCTTTGACTTTAGGAAAGTGTGCAGCATGAGCCACAGGAGGCTGTTTGTATGAAAAAGCCACTGGAAGCAGCCTGGGTATGCCTGCAAGTTGGTTGGGGTAAGTCTCTGAATCACCAAGGTGGGGCAAACAGTGTTAGCCATGTTGATGGAGACTCAGACATGGCAACCATCTGCATCTGCATGGTGGGAGGGGTGAGAATTCAATAAAGAAACAATGACTTCTGCCAGCTCCTCTGTCCAAAAGAAAGCTGCTCCTCCAGGCCTTGCCCAAAAGCCAGATAACTCAGTTCCTGCCTGTATGTCCCTGTCACCTTTCCAGCAGCTGCCCCAGCTTTGTAGCTCAGAGTGAGTGAGTCTGTCAGCAGGTAAGTCTATGCACAGGCCCTTTAAGGAATGTCTATGCACAGGCCCCTTAAGGAATGTCTGGGACTGTAGCCACCCTCTGTCTCACTCAGTCACAATCTATGCTGGTTTTCACAACCAGAAGTTGTACGGAACTTCTCTCCCTGACACTGAAACCGTGGGCTGGGGAGCCTGGTATGGCACTGAGACCCCTTGCTCCTCTGTAGTCAAGATATCTCTCCACAGCTGAGCTATCCTTCCCAATAGGTAATGCTCACACAGATGTGGGACTAGCCTAGTCTGTTCCATATCTAGCCTCTCCTACCAGTCTCAAAGGGCTTTTTGTCCTTAGTGATGGGGCTTTCGTTCAGTTAGACTTCAGGCGACTCTCAATGATGGCTATTCTGTAGTTTAGTTGTAATTTTGATGTGGTCATCAGACGACATAAGCACTTAAGCTCATTATTTTTAAGAAACAAAAGACTCAGGGGAAACCTCTGACCTAAAAAAATTCAGATAAAGGACCTGCTGGAGGAAGGGAGACATCATCATAGATAACTATAGTTTTATATGAACTAAGTGGGACTGACAAGGATGAACCCAGCAAGGCCTGTCTGATGAAAGTCCTCTCTGTGTCCCATTGTTAAAGATGGCCCAGCAAACACTTATTTACCAAACATTTGCTTTTCCATCTCCATGTGAATTGCATTCCTCCCCTGTGAAGTCCCAAACACAACCCCCTCACCCTTCTCCTTAGCTCAAGATGGTATAGAAGCCTCAACTGCCTGATCTGTCCTCATGTTCTATATTCTTAGGGAAGCCCCGTATGTACTTATGCAACAAACTTAGCTATTTTCTCCTGTCAATCTATCTCATGTTAATTTAATTATTAGTCCAGCCAGAAGAACTTAGAAGGATAGAAGGAAAATTATTTTTCTTCCCCAATAAAAGCAACAGATTTTGACTGTACTACAAAATTCTATTTGATTCTTCTCTATCAGAAACTCAGTGGATCTTATTGGTTTAAAAAATTATACTAACTAAAAAAGAAAGAAAAATTATACTAACCAAAGCAGAAATAAATAGTTCAGTATGACCATGTCTATTCATATTAATTGGGGTAACAGTCAATTTGTTTTAGCAGAGGCTGAATTATTAAATTATTTTTAAAATACTTTGCAATAATATTAAGTGTTATACTAATGTAACAAAATGTAACCTAGACATTGCTTTGCAGCTTAATACAAAACTAAAATTAGTACAGCAAAAATTTCTATCTTGCTGTCTCCCAAAGTACTTGAAAGTCCTGTAAAAATGTTTAATCTCTAAAGTAGTTTAAGCATTCTTTTTCAGTTATGCATTGTTTCCGAAGAAAGGATTTATAATGGAAAACAACATCTGTTTGGACTCTTTCACCACTAATTCCTGATTGATGGAATCAAATTCAATAAATCACATTACCTTACAACAAACTCCGGAGCTTTATAATCTGGTGACATGAAAAGTATCTCCCCTCATTACCATCTTGTGACCAACTCAATATGATATCCATGAAGAGGCTGACCTTTCTGAAGTGCTACCTAAAATTGTATAGTATGTTTAAAGTTCTCATAGTGAAAAGAACAAATTTTACTCTTAGTTGTCTTGATGTTGTCTTTCTTGGCCTGTCCATCTTTCCCCTCAGTCTATCATTATCATGGATAAAAAGAACATCTCATCTCCAAACAAAGTAATTGTGAAAAATTAAATATTATACAAATGATAGAAGAGCATATTGGAAGGAATCATTTTATAAAACATTTTAAATGGAAAATAGTTAATACAAAGTATAGCAAACATAACTAAAATGTCTCTTCTACTCCTTTCTATAGGGAGAGGAATCATACCTATGTCCCTTTAACAATCCCCCCACCTTACCCCAGTGTTTTAACATAGCTCAATAAATAGAAGAAGCTACATGGCATAATAAAAAGGTCCAACAAACTCATGACCATGTTCCAGAAAGTTACTTAAACTTTCTAAGTCTCAGTTTTCTTAACTGTGAAAAGTAGGTAATAATACTTGCATTACAGTAATGTTTTAGAGATTAAAAACAATGCAAATAAAGCACTGGCACACCACAGATGCTCACAAATGATGGCTCTAATTATCTATCACTAACAAAATATTTATCAAATGGACAATTGAGAATGCATTTCAAGATCGTATAGTTCCTGAAACGGAAAATGGAGGGAGGACGGAAGGGAGGATTTATTCGATTCTAATGCTCTAGTTATTTCCGTCCTTACTTATTCTTCACTGATTCACTTTCTGATTTAGTATCCTAATCTACTGGCACTGCTTCCAATTATTTTGCACCAATTTATTCCTTAATCCTCTTTACAGTATATATTGGTTCTCATCATATACTCTCCATGACCTTATAAATGACAAATCTACTGGTTTTTTCTCTGTACTCTTTCTTTAACCTTGTCACAAGTGTCTTCCTTTCTGAAACTCTACTCAGAAGACTTTACTGACTTCAGTATTCTGGTTCTGTCGCCCATGTAACCATTCTTCTGGTTTTCTGTACTTCTCTCACAGTCTATTTGATTTGCACATTTCTATCTACCCCACTTAATGGCTGCTTCTCCCCACACTCATTTCTAAAATACTTCCACCTTCTTCTCTATTCCCTTATCAGGACCCACTTGAAGTCATAATTTCTCAAAATTGTCTCTGCCTCTTCTGAACTACTGAAGTGTGGACTGCTTTGTGGACTATGTTGTCATTCTATTTGCAACAGTAATATCTATAAATTAACAAATTAGCAGGGACATTGAAATTTAGATCAAAAGGGTATCTATGTGCCTAGCAGGTTGAAAGCGGTCAGACTGGCAACTGTTTATGACCCCCCTCAAAGGGCAGAGGTGGGGAGTACAGTATGCGTATGTTTATTAGAACGAATACCCTAACTGAATTAATTAAATGTTGTTTACATTTAAAGGGGCAAGCCCCAAAAGATCTCAAAAAGATAAAAACAGAGTTCATAATTGCTTGCCCAATTTAAGCACTTTTAAGGCTTATAGTATTCTCTTAAATTTCCAAGCCTATAAGTCACTCTAGAAAAGAATAAATGTAAATCTTCCAATAACCAAAACCTCAAACAATTTTCATAGTACAGTTTAAGAACTCATATACAATGTTTTCATTAAGTCTAGTACAAATAACTGAATGAATCCTTATGCAGTTATCTGAGAAAGCAACTAATGTTCATCAGCTAATCAAAAGACTCTTTGTTCAAGAAAAAACACACCAAACAAATATCACTTAACATTTACTATTAAAAAGGCTACTCTGATGCAAGCCTCAACAATGACAAATATTTAAACTACAATGGAAAAGTACTATTTCCAAAACTTGATCTCTTATACGTGTTGCATTTAATAGTCTTTAAAAGGTACAAACACGATTCAGGAATGTAAATTGGTCTTGAACACCTTATAAATTAAAATGTGAATTACATAAAGTGCATTATGTAAATATCACCCCATTCCCATTCTGGCATCTTCTATCATAACCATACTGGGCTGTATTTGTTAAAAGAGCAGAATACATGCTATCGACACAGAATAGACCAGTAATAATTATGATAAGGTTACCAAAAACTGAACCTAATTGGGCAAAGAGGAAAATAATAAGACATGCAAATAAAATGATTAAATTTACTTCTTGGTAATACAGAGTAATGGAAGAGTCTTGGTTAGGAAAAATTTAGGAGACTGACTGAAAAACATGAGTTATAGCATCAGGTAGAATGGAGTTTAAATTCTCTCTACCACTAACTAGCTGTTGATCTTAAACTCTTTGAGTCTCAGTTTCTTTATCTTTAGACTAAGAATAATAATACTTATCTCATAAAGACACGTACAGATTAAATGAAAGTAATTATGCAAAGTGCTTAGAAAGTAGCAAATATTAAAATCTCAATAAATTGATTCAATCCAAAAAGACCTACACATTTTTATAGCTAAACTATTTCAGACCTTCAAGAGAGAGATTGTCAGAGCACATAAAAAGATAGAAAACTTCTCTCTCTCAGCTTCTCTCTCTCTCTCTCCCTCTCTCTCTTTAAAGCTAGCATATTCAGAAACCAAAACCTGAACAAGGTAATAAAAAGGAACATTAGAGATCAATCTTACATAGCAATCAAATCTAGCACTACTTTAAAGAGGTATGCTATTATTAAGTTGCTTTGTTTGGAAATCTAATATAATTCATCAACTACCAGATAAAAGAAGAAAAACCACATGATCATCTCAATGTATATGACAGAGACATGTGATCTGTTTCCAATTTAACCTCAATCCAAAAAAAGGGGTGGGGAATGGAGAGTCGAAGACTGTTTCCTTAACATGCAAAAAAATATTGTCAAAAAGAATACACAACTGTGAAACCCTAAAGGCATTCTTATTTGAATGAGAAATTAGCCAAAGATGCTCACTATTCAGTACTAAAATTAACATTATTCTAGACATTCTGATCAATGCAATTTAAAAAAAAATAAGGATTAAATATTGGCAAGAAGACAAAATTATCATCATTTACAAATATTGTAACTGCCTCATTACAAAATCCAACAAAAACTATTAGAATTAAGAGTTTTATAAGATGACCAGTTAGAAAAGAATATACACAAATCACCAGTTTTCCTATGTTCCATCAGGAAGCAGTAATCCTCCTTAAAATACAATGAAAAAAGATTCTATTCATAATAGCCATAAGTTCTAAAATACCAAAAATTAACTTTAAAAATTAGGCAGAACCACATGAAGAAAACTACATAAAAGATCACTTGGAGAAATGATGAAAATATTGTAAAGATATCACAACTATCTCTAAAAAATTAATTTAGAAATTCCAATGGGGTTCTTTTGGGATCCTAATAAACTGAACGAAAGGTAATCTGGAAAAAGAAATATATGAGAAATGCTGAAAATGTTTTGGAAAATTTAACAGGAATTAACACAACCATATAATTAAATACATTAAAAATTACAATAATTAGGACTGTTTGAAATTATTGGAGGAAAAAATAAAGAGCCCAATGAAGCAGAATAAAAAAGCTAAAAGAAAATCATATAGTATATATAAATGTGACTTGGTATATAATAAAAATGACATTTAAAACCTCTGAGGAAAGATAATTGTTTAATAAAAAGTGTTAATATAATAGACTTGCCACTTTAAAGTAATATAAGAAAATAGAGGTGAATAGCTATATAATTGGGGAACGCAAGAAGGATTTTCTAAGCAGGCAGATACCATAAAAGAAAAATTTGATAGATTTAACTACACTAAAAATGTTAAAAATCTGTTTAGAAAGAAAAAAACAAGAAACAAAATTAGGATGCAAATGACAAACCAGAGAAATTATTTACAATGTAATTTGACAAAGGTCTAACAGTTTTATATACAAAGAGCTCTCGTAACTCAGTTTTTTAAGATCTCCAATATTTTAATAAACAAGGGCCACTAATAGATAATTCACAAAATAGAAATATTTAACATTAATAATCAAATAAAATTTATAGAAAACACAACTTTTCATGTCAAAATAGCAGTTTTTTAATTGCCAGAGCTGAATACAGAGAGGTTGCTGGCATTCTCAAACACAATTAATAAAAATAAATATTAATTAAACTTTTCTGGAAGGCAATGTATTAATATCTATTAAAAATAATTTAAATATGCATAACTTTTGACTTCATAATTTATCCTAAGGAAATAAAGATATGGGCAAATGATTAATCTATCAAGAAGCTAACTGCTACACTATTCACTCACAATTATTGGAAAAAGCTTAAATTTTCAACAGTTGAAAGGGTGGTTAAATAAATGATGGTAAATCTATATGCCAGAATATTAGTCACACATTTAAAATGATACTATGTTGTAAAATATTATATTGACTCAACTAAGCATTCATTCAGTTATAAGCTAGTGACAAAACAACACACACACATACACACACACACACACACACACACACACACACTACATACAATATGGTTTCTTTTTGTTAAAAAAAATTAAAAAGTAAAACCCATTAAAAAGACCTTCAAGAATATTCACCAAAGTGTCAATAATGATTTTCACTGGGTGGAGGCATTATGTCATTAATGCTTTCTTGAATTTTCCAATTTTCCTGCAATTATTATGTATTACATTAGTAATTAAGAAAATACCAAATGTTTACAATATTGCTGTGACTACAGTAACAATAATACCCCAAATCGTGCCAACACTGATATTCCTGCTCTATTTAGGCTGCACCAAAATTAGGGATGCCTACCCTCTCTAGGTCAGAACATACTTTCATACTTTAATCACAATGAATTTTCAGAACTCTAGGAGCCAATCAGACAAAAGTTTTCACTGCATCTTTATAATCAAGTACAATGTCAAAAAATATTTACATATTAATCATTCTGCTAAGGAACAAGCCCTGGACCTCAGAACCAGTAGGGCTCAGCTTTTACCTCCATCCAAATCCTGAGCCAGAAAGTTTTTCTAAAAAGTGAGTGGGGGGAATATAGGTATTATCTTTTTGGTATAGAAAGTGTGGGCTTTGACAACTTCTAATCACAACTCTTCTCTGCCTCATTTGGGAGACAGAGGAATGATTTTTCTCCCCCAATGTATTTAAAAGGCATATATCCAAAGGGCAAGCACGCCCGTTTTCTTCTGAACAAAGATGCTGTAAACAGGAGATTTTCAAATGTTCAATGTTCTCTTTCCTCAGTGTAAATATGCAGCCTAACTCCGAAAGGGCCAAAAAGACTCTGGCGGTACTCTGGCTTTCAACAATAAGCAATAGTCAAACTGTTCATTCCATCTGCTCCCCTCCAAAAAAAATGACAAAGTATTACATGGTGGTGCCAGGGGTCTCAGGCTCCATTTAAGGGGTTTTATGAAGGACATCCATTTTCACAATACTAAGATACTCTCTAATTTTTTAGTATTTCAGAGAACCAATCTTGATACTACATGACAACTTTGATGCTGACATCTTTACCATCATATTCTTTGTTAGAGATGTTGCTTCAGAATTGTCTTTCTTATTGGTCAAAAGTTTAAATTCCAACCACTTCTATTGTCTCAGGGACTTAGTTCCTATACATATCTCATCTTTCTTGAATATCTTACTTCATGCTTTCGTTATACATGTAAAGAAACAATTACAATAGTGTTTAGAGGGGGATGAAACCGAGAGATTACAAAGGTATAGGAGAAAACTTTGGAGGAGATGAACATGTTCATTATTTTGATTGTGGTGATGGTTTTGTGAGTGTAAACATGTCAAACAAATTGTACACTTTAAATATGTGTAGTTTATTATGTGACAATTATACTTCAATAAAGCTATTGAAATACTGATGTCTGGGTCTCACACCACCCCACAAATTGGTATGGGGGTTCCTCCTGGAAACTGGGATTGTTAAAAGCTCCCCAGATGATTATAAATGTGCAGCTAAGCTTGAGGACCACTGCTCTATAGCTATCATTCTCCCCTCTCTTCTTAAGTTTTCTTGAAATGCCTCACTCGAGCATGTCTACTTTATTGCCTATTCTTTCTTAATCTTCTGAAGACTGGTTTCTGAACCAACACTTAGCTAAAACTGTACTTGTTAAAGTCACCTATGGCTTCCTGACAAATTTACTGCTCTCTGGAGTCCTCTCCCTACTTGACACCTCTTTACAACACTCAAAATTGTTGACCCATTCCCCCTCTATTTGAAAATCTCTCCATTCTTAGCATCTCTTCTGATGGTCCTCTATCTTTCTAACTGCTACAGTCCACTTCTATCTCTTTCACACTAATCTTCAACCTATTTCTGCTTTTTTATCAGAGTCTGTTCTCTAGCTGCTGCGTTTATCATACCTAAGGCTTTCCCTGAGTCGTTGCAACATCACCAAATCAATACAGCTTCAATTGAACCCCCAATCTTCCCTCTAACCCTGATTTCCTTTACAAATTCCACATCGGTAGATCCAAACATCTACATCTATCTTCATCTGAATGTTCCACAGCTTCCTTAAATTCAAACACTCCAATACAGAATTTATCATCTTCCCTCCATTTATGTGTTTCTCATTTCCAATCAATGGAACCAAGTCAAATCCTCAGGGTCCTGATTCCTCCTCCTTTCTTCCTAAAGGTGACAGGACCTGTCAGAGTCTACCTCACTCTGCCAGACTGAGGGTCTAAAACACAAATCCATTAACCGGCTTCTTATCCATCACTTTCAATCCAATCCCCTTAGGCAAGGATGCAATGCTTTGGTCTGGCCCTCTACCACCCTCCCTGTTCTCAATCTTCCACCTTTCCCCTATCTAACCCCTGTATTCAAGTCATGTCAATGTCAATGTTATTGACTTTGGACTTGTCATTGACAATGATTTCTCTAAACTGTCATGGTTTCTCATTTATTATATTCTCCGCTTGGAAAGTTATTCACTTACCGCCTACACTTGGCAAAATTATATCACACTTCAAAACTACAGTGTGCTCCTGACTCCACCTACATCCGAGCTGAGTTAGCCATCTCCTACTCGACTCTGCTGCTTCACTAGACAGATCTCTAATCACACTTATCACATGGTATAATTGTTACTTTACTTATCTATCTTGTACATTAGACAGTAAATCCTTGATGACAAGAGCTATGGCATTCATTCCGTATCCCTAGTACCTACTCAGCCTCGTGTTCCAGTACAAAATAAGTTTGACATAATTTCAATTACTTACAAAACATAAACTTGAGGTTCCAAAAATGGTCTTGATACTAACATTATTTAAAGATTTCTTAATGTTCATTATAAAATAAGTATTAGGCAACAGGATCCTGAATAAAATAGTTGACTACAAGGTATTTTTAAATGTTGTCAAAACGACACCACTCTAAAAAATGCGACCAAGAGCAGATTTCAAAAAATAGGAATTACACAAAGAAAAGGAGGAATAACATACTGACCTGGCCAATGCCTCATTTGATGTCCATATCCAGGTACTGTTAATGCTGACAACAAAGGGTTTATAATCCCTGTATGGCAATAATCATAGTAAAAGGATAAAATAAGCCAAATCCAGACTTTGTTTTCTAACTATGTGGTGGTTTTCTCCCTTGCCACTTTGTTTAAATGAAGTATTCGAATAACTGACTTGGAAGCTACTCTTGGCCAAGCAGATCCTAAAGATTTTTTACTTTCTTGCCCTTCCCTGTGCTTTAAAAATGCGGTGCTTTGGACTAATTTCAACCTTAAAATGTATTAACCTACAGGGGAAAAAAAAGTGCTTGGAAATGGGGGTGGGGGTAGAGTGTGGATGTTAGGACAATGTTCTTAAGGAAAAGAAGCCTCTTTTCACACCGACTCACGATTACACCTGTCCTTATGACTTTAGGCAGATAAGCTTTTCAGAGCAGAACATCTCCAACTGTAAAGGGCGACGTGAACCACAGAGGTGCCATACCTGCTTCCAACACTGCGCGCGACTCAAAGGGCAGACAATGTACAGAAGGACAGCCTGGCTCTGCTGCCCGCCGTACGGTCTCCGAGATAAGTCGGAGCAGCCAGTGGCACACACTCCCCCTACCTGAAGAGCCGAGCGGCTGCCCGGCGTGTCACAGCGGTGGTTTTTTTTTTTTTTTTTTTCAAAGAACCGATTCTCTGTAGTCGAAACCACGAGGGCAAAATTAAAATCTTTCAGGAACGTCTCAACTCTGAGCGTACAAAGCACACCTAGCACGCTGAAGGGCGGATACCCAGTTCTGCTGAAGCCTGCAAACTTGGAGCCTTGACGCGCAACAATTTCCAGCCAAAACGCCGACGATTCCCGAGGACGTTAACAGGAGCCCCGGGAGAGGAGTAACACGAAAAGGAGGCGGCGAGCGCTGAGGAGGAGAGCGCCAGTGTAGTAAGCAAGGCGGGACTCGTAGCGCTCTCTGGGTCCCTCGGTCCTGCCAGGGACCAAAGCCCCGGGCGAACGCCGCTCTCAGAGACGAGGGGAGGTCGACGGTGACCATTTTGGCCACTAGACTGGACGGAGGGCAGATGCCTCGCGGGAGTGGCGGGGAGGGGGTGGGAGGGGTTGTGGGGTGGGAGAGATCAGGCCGGAGAATCGGCAGCGGCGGGGGGTGGGGGAAAAGGGGGAGGGGCTCCCCCCCCCCCCCGGGCCGACCCCGCAGAGGGGCGGCCGGTCCCGCGGAGGCGGCGGCCCCGGGTCACGCCCGGAGTCTGGACCGCTCGTCGCCGGGAAGAAGACCCGAGTCCGCGCGCACAAAGCTGCCGTCGTCCAGGCAGCGGCAGGAGGGCTGCGCCCAAGTCCGGGCGAGCAGCCGCCGGCAGCAGCCCCCTCACCCGGCCCGGCGGCTCGCCCCACGACCTCCCCGGCGCGCAGCGCCGTCTCGCGCCCACCCGCTACGCCTAGCGCGGGAGCCGTTACCCACAACGAAGCCGCCGCTCGGGGGACAAAGTCTCGGTCCCCTCCCAGCCGCCGCCTCGCCCGGGCTCCTCCCTGACAAAAAAGTTATCGGTCTCCGGCCGCCTTGGGGGCCCCGCCGTGGGTCGCTCGGCTGGACTCACCACAGCGGCTCCCGGAGCTTCACCTCCAGAACCTCGACCTGTCTGGCCCGCAGCGACAGCGATAGCGGCTGCTCTGCCTTCTCCTGAGTAGCAGCACCACCTGCCCCCCTTCTTCCTAGCAAAACGGGTCCGGACGAGCCATCTTCCCCCTCCGCTCACTGACTGACAACCCAGCTCCAAGAGCCGCCACTGCCGCCAGCCACTCTGACAGGCACTACTAGGGACCCGTCCCCAGGCAGCCAACCACCACCGCCCCACGCCAGTTCGGCCTATCGCCGTCCCCCAGGGCGGGACCAGAATAACTTCTTCACCAATGAGAATCTTCCTCTGCTAAACCTGGGGCGGATCCTTGAAGTGAGAGGGAGGGCGATTTTATGTGGGCGTGATCTGAGCAATGGGCGTGGTTGGAGCGCCCTAGAAGAGATGATTGACTGCAAGATTTACGGCAACGGCTAGGCAATAGCGATGTTTGTCCTGGGACAATGAATGTCCCAGACTGAGCTCTCTCAGAAGAAAATAAGCCTGTCGAAGGCGTATTATTACGGATGTTAACCGTAATCACAGAAGACAAACTAACTGATATTTTAATGTCTTGGTCAGGAGGATTTACTTCCCAGTAATTGGAAATGCAAGAATTTGTCAAAATCTTATCAAATTCCAGGAGGAAAAAAAAATGTACGTTTTTGCAAAGTGCATAAAAAGTTTCCCCACTTTATTATATCATTATATTCCTTAGTCTGGAAAAAGTCAAATATAATTCCCCAATTTTCTTTCCATGGGCTGTTTTTTTTTTTTTTTTTTTTAACTCCATCTTCCCTTCCTGCTCTTCTCCCAAACACATATATTATTTTGTGTAACAACTGGAACCTGAGCACATCTGAACTAGCTCCTAAATATAGTCCTTCCGTTTTTTGCCTCCTCGACTCTTCCTACCACATCTCTCTCAAGTCAAATCAGAATTAGAAGAAAAATGGACCTTCAACCTGGAAGACGGGAAGTCATTCTAGATTTATACTATAATAGAAAAGGGAAAGATTTCTAAAGCACCAAGTGATTTTTTCAAACACGCCAAGCACGTAAATAAGAAAATATATTGCTTGATATCAAAAGGGCCTCAAGCAAACAATTCCAGGTAATCATTAGGGCAGAACTACAAAACAGACAGGATCCCTGTTCCAAGAGCATAGCCAGATGTATAAGCAAATGACAAAATGGAGTGATAAGGGCAAGAAAGCTAGGTTCAAAGAGCAAGGAGAACACAGAGGAAGAAATGATTGTGTTTAAGAGAGTCAGGGAACTTCACAAAGAAGGTGATGTTTGAATTGGATCTTAAAAGGTAGGTAGGAGTTTGCCTGAGAAGAAAGTCAAAGGGCATTTCAGGAAGAGGGAATAGCAGGCTCTAAGGTATGGAGTTGTGAAAGTGCACTGAGTGAAAGGGGATCATTGAAAAAGTACGTAGGGCTGAAAGGGAAGTAGAAGCCAAAAATTAAGCTAAAGACAAAGGTTGAGATGAGATTGTAAAAGGCCTCATGAACTACACTGAGGTATTTAGATGAGCACTGTCCCATAGAGCTTTCTACAAAGATGGAAATGCTCTATATCTGTATTGTCCAATGTGATAGCCACATATGACTAATGAACGCTTGAAATATGTCATAGGTGAGAAACTCAACATTTATTTGAATTTTAATAACTCTCATATTGGACAGCTCAGGTTTAGACTTTATTCTACAGGCAGTGAGGGACCAACAGAAGCTTTTAATCATGCGGACAACATAATCAGGTTTCTTTTAAAAGGGGAGAATCCTAAAGACAGTGTACGAGTATCTATTCTTTTGGAGTGGAATCTCTTGACAGATCAGACCAGGATAATGATGGAGGGTTGGCAGGATAATCTAGGTTGGCTGGGCCAGCACCTGGCCTGGGAAAGTGTGTACCCAAAGGAATAGGGACAGAAAAATCTAGAGAGTATGTTATGACATCATCGAGAACACAAGCAGTCTAAACCAGAGAAACTGAATTCTGCTGGCTAAGTCCTAGCAGAGAGGAGAGTAGGAGAGCGAGGGGCCAAAAGGGAAAGAAAGCCAAAGGGTCAGCTAGATCGTAACATAGGAAGACAGCAAGAGTGAACAGAAGAATACACATACACACAATCAGTTGTACTGGCCATTGGCCAGGTGAGACACCAGGTGTTGGCCTGTTTTAGAGCCAGAAAGTCTAGTGTCAAAAAGGCCCATTAGGACCAGGGCAAGACTCCAGGAGAGAGAAAGGCCTGAACCACACCTGTGGAAATAGGGATGGAAGGGAGGGCCGATATTTAGTGACTTCCTGCACTGTGCAAGGCACTCAGCTTGTCAAGGACACAAAGGAATGCTACAAGCTTACAGTGTACGCAGCTGGATAGCAGGTGAAAAGTTAGGCAAAGATTAATCATGTAAGACAACAGTGGAAGAGATGACACAAAGCAGTATATGACTTATTCATTGTTCAGGCGATCTTCTAGGCGATAACTGCTTGTGTGACTTCTGAAGAGGGAGCAAGCAAGCTCTCTACTCAATGACAGCCAGGGAAGGCTTCATAAAGGAGGTAAAACTGATGTGGGTCTTGAAAAACAGGCAGGAATTTGAATCAGAAAAAATGTGCAAGGAGGATCCTCTTGGAATGCCTGGAAAAGGAACAGAAGAGGAAAAGCACAGGCAATGTACAAAGGGCTTGCGAGGCCATTTGGGTTAGCCAGAGCCTGGCAAACTAGGTTGGGGAAAGATAATAGAGCATCTTGAATGCAAACTCAGATATACAGATTCCGTCCTTTTGCTTGGTGGCTTCCTGTCTGATTCTTAGAATTACTTAGGATGCCTTTCAAAAATATAAATGCCCAAACCATACCCACACAACATAAATCAGAAAATTGGGGGAGAGAGGGTGAGGCCTGGATGTAGGGTTTACTTTAAAAGCTTCCCAAGTGATTCTAACATACACCCAGGGTTGAGAACATGGGACTGACATCATAACATTTTACTAATGCCAAATCAGGACTGTGTATTAGATGGATTGAGTGGAGAGAGACTGAAGGCTGCCCATGCATATTTACATATCTGCTTCCTTTCTGCAAGAAGACAGGAAATGGTGACTTCACTTCCCGTTTTGCAGTGGTAAGATGATACAGAGGCATGTTAAGTTGTCTTTCCTCTAGGTCAGAGTAAAACCAAAACACAAATTTATGTTTGTAATCCACTCTCCTTTTCATCACAATTTGTGCATATAAAAATACCTTTCAACAATAACGGTCTGCAGTTAACCACTACATGTAACTATTAATATCTTAGCAGCAAAGCACTAGGAAAATGCCTGAAAACATTGTTTGAAAAGGGAAATGCTTTTAATAAATACTTTATTAGTCAGCTTATTCTGGACCTTCCCTACCCATCTTTGCTAGTCTCTAATATCCGTAGGTACAATTCTACATTAACAACTAAAATTCATTTACCTTCTTGCAAATGAGTTTATTAAAATGCCAGTTGAACTTTATAAAGCATGAACATTTTCCCTACAATATTAAATTTCAGGAATTTTAAGAAAACTTTAGCTCAAATATATTTCCCTTAAAATCAGCCAGAAAGTAGCTAGGCAACATGAGTATTTTTTTGCAGCTCTATTGAGATATAACTGACATATAACATTATGTAAGCTTAAGGTGTACAATGTGATAATTTGATACACATATACATTGTGAAATGATTACCTCCATAAGGTTAGTTAAGACATCCATCACTTCACATAACTACCTTTTCTTTTTCTTTTTTGTGTGTGGTGAGAATATTTAAGATCTACTCTCTAAGTAATTCTCAAATATACAATACACTATTGTTAACCATAGTCACCATGCTGTACATTACATCCCCCGAATCTGTTTAACGTGTTACTGGAAGTTTGTACCCTTTGACAAACGTGTCCTCATTTCCCCCAACCTCCAGTCTTTAGCCACCAACAATCTACTCTTTGTTTCTATGTAACATGACTATTTTAAATGAAAGAGTGAGGAGAATTTTGCCTTGAAAAAGCATTTTAAAAATATGTTACTTTAATGGTAAGAGTGTTAAAATATGTATTTTTTTAAATCAAAAAATAACGTGCCTAAGAGGTCATTCTGTCTTGCTGTGCCAGATTTCCCTTCTACAAGAGCCACTCCAGCCAGTGTCCCAGCTGTGGCAGCAGCCTAAGCCATGATCTGGGACATGCAACCCCGTTCCTAGAACCACATAAACCGAGGCAGGAAAAGGTGACGTGATGTGAACACTCTATCCAAACAGGGATGGTGGTGACTACCCACACCCATTCTCTTTCAAGAATTTGAACTAGAAATGGAAAGGGAAAGTTGATCACATGGTGGGAGCAGAAGCGAAAAAATAAGGCAGCAGAAAGAAGCCCTGAGAAGCCCTAAGAGGGACAAGGTATGCGTAAACTCAAGACATTAGGCAGAGAAGAGACATATAAAGTAGAAGGTGAAGTAATTGGTAACGAAAGAGCAGTAGAAGTAGAGAAAGAGTAGAATGAGTCACTGTAACAAAGATGGGGATCCATGAAGCTCTGCTGTCCAGGGAACAATGAGCCCATTTCCTACAGCTACACTGGATCACTCCGGTTCCCAGTGTTTGCGTTCAATGTCTGTGAGGTCCAACTGCAGCTCTTCCCAGAGTCCTGTGAGATTTCCACCTGCATCACCTAAGATACTCTACATGAATTGTTGTACACCCTGTGAAAACCAATAAACAGACTTCCAGAACTGAGGACCAAGTGAAAGAAGCTGGGCCAATTGCATTTTGCAAAGAGAACTTTCTCCTTCAAGGTTGGTTACAGGTTTTTCTAGGAATAACCTAGAAAGGAGAAAACAGCCTCCATATCTTTCTTAAAAGATTCATAAATTAAACTTTTAATATCTTTATAATAGATATTTTAAAGGAAAAACACCTTCTTTCTCTTGCCTTTTAATAGCGGAATTGATCTTGTTCATATTTATGAGACAGCCGCACACATAGTAGTGGAAAAACTAATGACAACTGCTACACTCAGGTGATTGGAAATGAAAAATAGCCACATAGATCTTCTAAGACATATATTAACTAACGTCTTCTAGAAAAATTATTGTTGGTTGAGTCTTGTTATGCAGCTTTTATGCAATTTTTGAAAAATATTTTGTGACATGGGGAAAAGATGAAAAAGATGGATACATAGCCACCTACGTGACACGGTCACAATTTTGTAAATGTTTGTGTCAGGAGAATCTATCTGCAACATGTAAGCATGGAGAAATCATGGATGGATTTTATTTTCTTCTTCATATATTTTTTTAATTTACCAAATGTTTTACAATAAGCAGGAATTAGTTTTATAACCCCCCAAAAAAAGTGTACATTATTTTTTTAAATGAAGAGATAACAACTGACTGCATATCATTTATTAATTCTGCCCAAGTGAACCTCATTTAAACATTCTTCTTTTACTTTTAGCCAATTTATTATTTAAAGTTCTTTAAAGTGCTCTCATAAATCTTGTTATTACTGACTAGCAAAAGAGCTCGCTAGTGAGAATTTAGTGTAGAAGCATCAACTTGCATGTAGATTTTCTCTTCCAAATGGGGACCCAGATAACAGAAAACACAGAAAAAAAATATAGATAACTGTGATAAACAATGGCACCCCTTCTACCACCATCTCCCCGCAACCCCAAGGAAGTGGAACTGTGTTTTGTCATATTTGGGTCCCCGTAATAGTATTAGTAATAGCTTGGCCCATAGAAAAACTTCAGAAACACAGGTTAAAGGAGAACATGAAAAGATGGCAGTTTTCCTCCACTATCTCAGTTTAGTTTACAAATCTTTTTCAGATCTGCACACCTATCCCCAAGTCCATAGGCCAAGTGGAAACATGATCTCTCCCCTTTCTGACCACTCACTGCACTGTGATGCAAAGTATTTCCGTTGTATTCAGTGTAGCACGTCAGTGTATATCACCTTGGATATTTCGAAAATTGTTTCCCACGTGTTAACCTCTCACCCAGAGTGCAGAGGCAGCGATCAGGCCACCCACTTCTTTGCTTTTCTTGCCCAAGTGGTGTCCCCAAGCAATCCAACAAGCACAAGTCATAGTTGAAGGGTAGATGAGTCTGGGAACTCAAGGCCCAGCTGCAAGGAGAGGGATAAAAACAAATGGCAGCAAGAGGCACATCCCCAAAGAGTTTTGCCAGTCCATTCACTGTTGTATGTGAGACTTGGGTTAAGAAAGTCCAATATATGAATAATAGTTCCGTTTTCCAAATTCTGTTCTCATATACTTAGTCATCATCCCCACACCCTGATATTTATGTGAGTAAAAAGTTTCAGCAAGGGAATGCAACATCATCAGCAATGTTCAGTAAGGACATCATCAAGCTAGTCTTTCTTGATGCCCGCTATGGCTGGCACAACCGAGGAACGCCTTCTCTAGACGTCTCTGCTTAACTGAGGCACGTCTCCAGCACAGGCAAGGGATACTTGTCCAGGCCCAGCTACCTTGTGTCATTTAAAGGATGTCACCCCAGCAAAACCTCTACCTCCATGGTCTGAACCATGACACTAATACCTAAAGTCACTCTTGAGGATAATTTTTCAAATTTGAATTACACCAGGAACAGAGAAGTTGCAAAGATTAAAATTGCAAAGATTTTAATTGCAAAGATTAATTGATCATGTCCCTAAGGAAGAGCAGGACAGAGCTTCAGGAAAGAAAACAGGGAGGACAGAGGGGAGGAATGTAGACATCTGAGCCTGACAATACCTAGGGACGTCTGTCACTCTGGAGACCATGGTCAGTAAGACACTATCAGGAACTGAGAAACATCAGGGGAACAATGGAAGGAAATATATGCTGAAAGGGTCAAGGAGGGGCAGGCTGCGTAGTCTTGGATCATTCCTGCCAGCTCTGCAATTATAATTTTTTTTAATTGAAGTATATATATAGAAAAGTAGAGAAAACAAAAATATGATTACCTCAGTGGGTTGTCATAGGTGAACACTGCAACCACTGACCCAGGTCAAGAAAAAGAACATTGGCAACAACCCAGAAGCCCCACTGCGCCTGCTCCTATTCATTACTCTCTCCCTCCTTCCCAAAGGTAACCTCAGTTTTGACTCCTGACTCCTGCTGCTTTGATGCATCTATGCCGATTACATTTTCTGTAAGTGGAATCCTACAGAATATATACTTCTGAGTCTGACTTTTTTCTCTCCATGTTATGTTTGTGGAATCTATGTATCTTTCTTACTGAAATTATAGTTTATTCTTTTTCATTGCTGCATGGATTCTACTATATGCCACAATGTATCCGACAGCTGTATACAGCTGATGGATGTTTGGTTGTATTCAGTGGAGGGCATTACAACTAACGCTGCTGGGAGCAGTCTTGTACGTGACTCCCAGTGCCCATGTGTGCGCACTTTTATGGTATATATTCACAAGGGGAATTGCTGGGTTTAGGGTCAGCATATGCTCTTCTTTACATGATACTGTCAAATCATTTTCCAAAAGTAATTATATCATTTACACACCCATCAGTGGAATATGAGAGTCCCAGTTTTTTCACATCCTTATCAATATGTATATAACAAGTCTTCTAAATTCTAGCTATTCAGGTGGGTATGTAATGGTATCTTATTGTGGTTTTAATTTGCATTTCCCTGATGACTAATGCAGAGCTTTCCGTGCTCTGCAATTTTAAAGCATCTCTGCCAGTCTGTTTTCATTGTAAATCACTGCTCAGCCACATTTTGAATCAGAATCAATCATTTTTTTAATTGAAATATATTTGACATATAACATTGTATACATTTAAGGTGTACAACTTGTTGACTTGATATATTTATATGTTGGAATATGATTACCACTGTAGCTATAGTTAGCACCTCTATCGTGTCACATAATTATTTTTTGTGTGTGGTTGGAATAATTAAGATCTAGACTACTAGCAAGTTTGATGGTTGTAATACAATATGGTTGTCTGTATTCACTGTACTGTACATCAGATCGTCAGGACTTATTTGTCTTCTAGTTACAAGATCAACAATCACTTATTAAGTCCCTATTGTGAGTCTGAGATGACACGTGTTAGTTGCCTTCGTGTACATGGCCTGAAGATGGTAGTGATTTCTGATCAATCCTGCTGGTTTAGCTCCAGTATATTGTTACAGACATTGTGGAGAGAACACTTCTGGGAGAAGAATGTGCAAGAGGCAGAGAGAGGAGTGGGAAAGGAGTTAAGCATGAAGACTAAAAACCAGCTAGGGTTTCAAACTTTACAGCTTGAAAATAGTTAATGACAGTTTCTACAACTAAATAACAACCTATCAGCTATAAAATAGGATTACAATTAATATTGATACAGATAATACTGGTACAGATAAAAAGGGGAACAGTGAACTTTGACAGGTGTTTAATGGTATTGTGAAATGAAAAGCTCCTGGAAACGTCTTTCTTTCAATGACTCATAGAACAGGTTCTCTCAACATGTGGGTGAACCTCTGATAGCCTGATGTTCTTTCAGGGCCAAAGAAAGTTTTGCTTGGCCTCCAATCCCGCCTAACAGAGGTGTTTTTCCAGAGCTGACTACGAAATACGTTCCTCTGCATCTCAACCAACGTGTTGCGTTAGATGACCTTGTCTCTGCTCTCTCTATCCCAGGTTGATTGGAATGTGTGAATATTCTATCAGAGCCTCTATTTATCAGATTGAGATACTGTGAATATGGAGACAGTGGCCAGGAATGAGAACGAGGGAGAGTGTTGGGAAGGGTAACACATTAACGTGCCAAGGAACAACCTTGAACAGTTAAACACACCTTTGTTTAGCAGATCTCCTGGTGAAATTTCACTAAAAGGGAAACCCTAAAGGACAGATAAGCCTCTTGACTGAGCAGAGGGCCAAGGACAGTCTGAAATGCTGGGCCACATTCAAGGCAGGAGGAGGACTGGTTCCTGGCTAAGCCGGGAACTAACTCATGGTGACAAAGAATGAAGGGGAGGAAGGAAACTTGGAAGGAGGAGTGAGCATGAGGTGACGTAAGGCAAAAGTGAACCATTTCCCAATTTTCCCTAAGGCTGGAACCTAAAGTGTCCTGCATTCCCTGGGTGGCCAAAGCCACCACTGAACGGAATAATAGAGCCAGCATTTGGGCCACCTTAGTTACCCATCACCTGTGGGTTATTTGGAAGGATCAAGTTACCCTCTCCTGGTGAGCCAGTTTCTCCTTATCCACCCAGCTGGCCCAAAGACATGTAGCTGAGCTTTAATGTAATCCCATTTTCATTTCTGTGCAATTTGCACTTTATTCAGATATGTAGCCTAGCGATGGTGGCATATATCTGCCTGGAGAGAAAATCTTCATCTCTCTCTTTCCTCTCTAGGAGACACCGAAGATGTGAGAAACTGAATTTTGAGGCAGAAGTAAGATAATGAGTAAACCCAGAGCGTCTAAAAGATGCAGACTGGGAGAGTGGAAAAGATGCGTTGTGGAACTAGAAGTCAGGATTGGGCTGAAACCTCACATTGATCTTCTAAGATGTGTGACTTTGAGCAAGCTCCCTGGACCTCAGTTTTGCCATCTGTGCAATGAGAAGATTGGACTCTGATCTGAAAGTAAAATGTTCCCTTACTTGATATATTGGGGTTTTGCTCAAAGTTTTTACCCAGAAGTTGGAAGTGTGGCAAAAGAGGCCTGGTGATTGTCCATCTCCTCCGCAGAACCTTGCTTGCTCTGCTCCCTGAGAGGTTCTCACTTTCTGGTTCTGTCTGGTTTGGGCCAGTGGAAGATGCCTGCAGGAGAACCAAGGGGAGAGAGGGAGAGGCAGAGAAAGGGAGAGAGAGAGAGAGATTGATTTCCTGCTTCCTTCCTGCTTTGATGTCCCATGTCTACAAGTCCAGCTTCCATGGAGTGACCCCTCCTCCAGCTGGTAACACCTTTGCTCTCCTGTCTTCTCCAACCTACTAATAGTAATAGCTTCCCACTGCCGCCAGTCCCTGGGGACTTCAACATCCTTGCTGGCTTCCTTACCCATGCCCTCCTCTCTGCAAATAGGTGCCTTTTCTAATACCTCTTCTGCTGAACTCTTTTGAATGGAGAATTCGGCTTCCTACCAGGATCCTGGCTCATACAAAAACTTTCTCTACAAAAAGGAAGCTGTGAATTACAGAACTCATCATTCCTCTGCTCCCCGCTTGATGCTATTACTCTGTTTCTCATTGCCAGAAAATGATGAGGTCTGATGGATGCATTGGAGGAGGGAAAAATATACAGAGTTAAGAGGTTTCTCTTTTTATTATTATTACTTACACTACTGTTTTCCTGGACTTCATCAGTGCTGCAACTCCCAACAAAACGGAGCTACATACTTTACACAAAAGAAATCCGGGTTTGGGAATGGTTAAGTTTGACTAACATAAATGCCAAATTACAGGATCCAAGTTCCAAAGACCATTCCCTCCCTCTCTACAGCTCCTCTGACAAGAATGATTGCACTTGACTTTGAAATATGATCAGATTAAGCAGGCAGTTTCCAAGATTTCCTTTTCATTTTGCACCAGGATATCATGATCCATGACTTTAATTTTTGTACATTTTAGTCGTAGTCAGGCGTTGGCCGTTTTTCAGAGAACTGTGCCAAGTTTCATTCATTTACTGAAATTTACATTTTTCCCTTTCTGATTATAACCTTCCTCCTACGTGTCTGTTTTCCTCCTCCTCCAGTCATTGTGGATCGAGGCCACCATATCATCCAGGAACAAAGGGATTTGAGAAGTTAAATATCTATGATAGATACCTCAAATGTGACTAGAAATGTCTGTGAGGTCTGAAAACTAGGTATGTTGAGGACACAGAAGATTGGCAAAGAGGTGGGGAGTTTGCAATTGTGGAGAATAAAATCTGGAGCTTTCAGAGCACAAGAGACCTTCAAAATTAAGGGAGGAATGAAAAAAATGTTTAAAAGCAAAAATAGCTTGGATCAGCCTTTCCTGAAGTGTGTGCCATGGAACACGAACGCTCTACCTCCTGTGGGAAGAAATGGGGAGGGTTATGGTCAGATAAGTCTGGGAAATACATACTGCAGAATTTGGCACTTTCTTGGACAGCCCCAAAGCATCTGAAAGGCACTAAGACCTCATATATTAAAAAATTCTCTTTAATGGTTAAATCCCATGTTTCCTATCAAAAATTTTTAGCCATAATAACTTTGAAAATAACACCTATTATCATTCTCTTGCAGCAATATCAAGGAACAAACTTTGAGAAACACAGTCCATCATACTAGGAACAGAAACTCAGGAAGTAAAAAGGAGAGAACATGATTTCTATCTTCTCCCTCTCCTATCTCCTGGGCGATATGGCTCTTGCCCTGGGAGCCAAAATCAGATTGCTGCTCTTTTCCACCCTCGTGAACATTCTAGCTGAAACTAGTCTATAGTACCAGCCTGGCAAATGTTAGGCGGTCCACAAACATTTGTTGAATGAATTAATGATTGCATGAAAGGAGATAATCAGCACAATGCCTGATAAGAAACGCTATTATTAAAAAAAAGAAGAAGAAATGCTGTTATTATTATTCATCGTGTTAGTTTAGAGGAAACAGAAAATCTCAAAACTTCTTATTGGCTCCTTTCAAAATAACTTAAAGGCTTAGATAGTCTCTGTCCACAGGTAACATACCTCTGAAAGAAAACCAAATGATTATGCCACAATAAAATGACCTTTCACAGAGAGAAGTCTTACGTGAAATGTATCAGAATCACGGACAAAAATGTCGTTTGCCTACAGTCAGGAAGAATGAATGGCATGTTTCTACAAGGAAGAAATGAACTGGGTAAACATATGTATTCCAGTTCTGTGATGCAAGAAGGAAGAGCTGATATGTCGTTTGAGAGCTTCGCTTTTTTATTTTTAATATCTTTCTCATAGTTGTAGTTATTTATAGTAACAATATGGAACATGAAGGAGGTAAGGGAATTTATTTCACTTCTATTCCTACCCAGACTTACACATCAGAATGGAAGCTCTAACAAACTGCAAGTGTTAAGATTGCGTGGATGAACTTCTTTAGAAGAAATTTATCTTGTTTAAGAATTTCAAGTGTTCCTTAATTTAGTAATGTACTGGAATATGTTTCTCACCGACAACGACTAACTATTCACATCAGATCTTTTGAAAGGAAATTGTTTTTCCTTCCCACGGTATATCGTGAAAGCATTAAGAACAGGGTCGTGCTTTTATTGTTTTATTGAGCACTTTTTGTAATTTAAAGCACAAAAATAGATTATTACTTATATATGTATTATCTCATTAATGAAAGGCAAAGTTGTCAGTTATTTGGGAAAGGAAAAGCTGGCCTTAAATAAAAATGTTACTTACATCAAATTCATGTATTTTTATTCTTTGGAGTTTCAGGAATTTATTTGACATTAAGTAGTTAAGCATGACCAGAGTAATAGAAGCTCTGATTTAAAGTAGCTGAAGCAAGGAAATTTGCACCCCCTTGCATATCAGGAAGATCAAAGTGCAGAGGAAGATCAAGCCTCTGGCTTGGCTGATTCAGTGGCTTGGTAATGTCATCAAAAGCTTGGGCTCTGTCCCTCTTTCTACTCTGCCATCTACAGAACTGGCTTATTACTGAGGCTGGTTCCCTTCTCAGGACAGTAAGATGGCTGCCAGCAGCCAGTTACAGTTCATTATTCATCTATAACAGGAGAGAGTCCTCCAACCAAGGAATGTGAATCCTTGCCTTTTGTCCCCTTGGGCCAATTTTCTACACTTGCCCATCCCCCAAACAGAGCAGTGACATTGATTGTTCTAAACCAGTGGTTCTCAAAGTACAGTCCTGAGATCAGCAGCTTAAGCTTCTGAGAACCAGGAAATCCGTTAGAAAAGCAAATTCTCGGTCCTCACTCAGCTCTAATGAATCAGAAATGCTAGGGGTAGGAGTGGGTCCAGCAGTCTGAATGTTAACAAGACTTCCATGTATTTTAAGTTTGAGGGCCTCTGCTTTAGACTAAACAGAGTCCCAACTTAGAGATGGGGAAAAGGTTTCACCCCGACCAGATCCGGGTTATGTTAGGTGAGAGGAAGAGAAAGTTATGCCTCTTGAGATATTAACAGCATCCACATCCTGGATTTTTCAAGAACAGTACTGGTTTCAAATATTTCCTTCCATGGGGTTTGCAACACATGGTCATCACTGAGATTACTATCTCGGAAGCTCTCTTGAAATCCTCTTGTGAATGTGCTGTCTTGGAAAGACAGTGAGACTTTATCAGGACTCAAAAGATCTAAATTCCAACTCTATTCTGTCACTGATTAACTCTCCATCCTTGAGAAATTCACTTAGACTCTCTGAATCCCAGCTTTCCTTTCTGTAAGGGTGTTGGGAACAGAGTCTTTAAATCCCTGAAAATGAAAACAATTGTAGTCAGCATTTATCGAGCACTCACTAGGGGTCATGTACTGCCAAGATTTTTATTTAGTGCAGTATCATTTAATACCTAGAATAGCCCCTATGGAGTACGTAACTTGTCCAAACTTAGTAAGCTGCTGAGTGAAGAATCTGGGATTCAGGTCTACCTGACCCCAAAGTCTATTTGCTAAGCCGTCACTACCTCCGTACTGGCCCACTCTCTCTCACCCCCATCAAACTAACTCTTTGTGATGCTGTAATTTATTTGGTTTCCTATGGTTTAGCTCATTATTCTTTTTAGGAAAGACACAGTTTGATATAATGAAAAGAATGCGGACTTTGAATTCAAGCAATCATTTGAATCTTGGCTTCACCACTCTCCTGATCTATGACTGGGAAAGTTCCTTAGCTTCTCTGAAATTTTAATTTTTGATCAGTAAAATAACATTTGGCACGGCATTTGTAAGGATTAAAGGAGATCAAAGCACCTAGGACCGTGCCTGGACTATAATAGGCACTCAAATGTTCATTTCCTCCCTTGCCGATCGCCTCATGGGAAATTTTATTTGCTGAAGGAGGGAGAAAAGTTTTAGAATATTGATTGATTGATTGATTTCCCCAAATATTTCCATTCATGAGTGGCCTTATTAAGTAGTACTAGGAATGAAAAGATTCTACCTGCAACTGTTTGGCTAAAATTTTTCTAGACGTAAGAATCCAGACAGAGAACCTTGTCTAGGAGAAGAACAACCCTAGACTTTCTGTCATTCCCTCCACCCCCCAACTCCCCCATCCAGCCAATCCCAACAATCTCTTCCCAGAGATTTTTCAAGTGAGCCATGCAGGTCAACATTTGAATTTGGAGACCATTTCCAAATTTCAGAAGCAGTCCTCTTAACCTGTGTTAATTTCAAAATAAAACAGTCCCTATGGGGTAAAGGTTCCACTCTTTCCTTAGGGCCCCCTACAATGGAAGGGAATAGCACCCACAGACAGAGGTTCTGAGAACAAAGGCCATGGCTCCCAAGGAAAGAATGCTTCTTTTGAAAGAGCAAGATGAAGAAGGGAAGAATTTTATCCTTTGAGCTCAGAAGGTTGTGTGTTACAAATATTTCATGATTCCTTCTCATGGGATTTAAAGGATTGTTTAGGACAAATTGTTTTTAATCATCACATCGTTTTTAGTGGTGAAAAGTAATAGAATTAAGAAACACAACCCTTTCAAATACTTGAAAAATAAGAAGCTCCTATATTTGCTTTAAATTTTAATATTATAGTTGGTTTGGGGCTGTTTAATTTTGTCATCTTGAAGAATAACAGAAACTTTTGAAGTAAATTTACAATGGCTTCTGAAGTTATTTAATGCTTATATTTTCTTGCCACATTATTCAAGCAGAGTGGACATTTATGGCCGTGTTTTCCAAGGCCATGACCAATACCCTTTATAGTCATATTTTGAAACAAGTGCTTGACATCAGATAATTCATTCAGAGAATAACTCTCTAAAATGTCCTTTATTATAGCCAGGAAGCAGTAATAGATCATGAAAATGAATGTATGTTATTATCCCTCTGGTTGATAAAATGATAAAAGCTTGTTTTATGGTCTCTCTGTATCTATTAAAGCCTATGGCCATCTATCTTGTGTCTTCATGAGCAGAGGAGAATATATAGTTAGGAAAATATCCAAAAATGTCATTATTGGTAGATATTCTTAATAATTCAACTCTGTAATTGTGCCAGTTTCCCTATAAAATATTTATACATAATACATATTGATTTTACATATACATATATACGTATATATAACAGTACGTCTAATGTTATAATATAGATTAATGTTTTTAATTACTAGCCACTAGAGTTGGGTTAATAAGCAAGGATCTTGAGACTCTGTGGGGTGAAAGCCAGGCACCACTATTTTGTGAAATATCCCCAGGTGATAACAGTGGTGTGCAAGCCGACTTGAGAACCATTCACCCAAAAGGTTCTACCAACCACATGTGAACATCAACAGATATATTTTCTTAACCTCACTGGAAACACCTACTACTATTAATAACGTCTCAGTACAGACAAGTGCAAGGGCTTTGCTACTTGCTCTTTGCCTGCTCCCTCTCCCCATTATCCCTCTTTAATTTCCCCTGAGCAGAATATCCAAGACAGTAATTTGTTAGAGAGAGAGAGAGAGAGAGAGAGAGAGAGAGAGAGAGAGGCTGTATTTAGTAAACTCTGTTTTTTTTCCAAATGACATTTCCTTCAGACTCAAAAAATGAAACTGAACAAAACAGAACTTACAGAACAAAAATGGAGTGCCTCAGGGTGGCCGGTTGGCTCAGTTGGTTAGAGCGCGGTGCTCTTAACAAAAAGGTTGCGGGTTCAATCCCCACATGGGTCACTGTGAGCTGTGCCCTCCACAACTAGATTGAAACAACTACTTGACTTGGAGCTGATGGGTCCTGGAAAAACACACTTAAATAAATAAAAGTTAAAAGAAAAAAAAGTGGAGTGCCTCAATCTCCTTCTGCTCTCCTTCCTTCTTCTACATCATCATCGAAACCTCAGGGCTTCCCAGAGCACCATTTGAAAACCCCTCAATCAGACACGAGAGGACTTGGTTGTCTCACATAGCAGCTGCTTGTTTCCAATGTGAGAGGAAGGGCCCAGAACGAACTGTCGCACCGTCTAACAAGCAACTCCAGGTAATCCTGGATCGGCCTCTGCTTGCCCATAGCCATGCTATGAAACACCAGTAACTGTGGGTATTTAGACTGTTCTCCAATTCCTGGGATGAATAGTTCTAAGCAAGGCCTTCACTAATGGATCGTGGAATGAAGCAAACCATACCATGTGCTCCCCTCTCGGTTGTCCCCTTGCCTCCAAGTCAGGTCTCAGGGGATACCCCAAGGGACCAGAAAAGGAACTGCTAGTCATGAAAGGGCAAAATATGGCCTGAAAGGGGTATGTGGAATAAGGGAGGGCAGTTTTGCCTACTTTGCTTTGATGATTTGAGGAAGTGGTTGTGGGCAGGCGGCCTATGAGTCTTGGTCTTTGTTAAAAAACAAAACAAAGAAAGGCTGGTTGATATCATGTCCTCCCTTTGGCCACCTCTGAGTCTCTGCCACTAGTCTTTGTACCCATTGAGCCCCGCTTCAGGGCTTGAGACCTGCACTAGTCATTTCGATTCATTGTACAAAAGAGAGCTTGGGAGAAGGTGCAACTTGAAAATCATAGGGTGCAAAATGTTTTGTGCTTGCCAACAACTCAATGGTTCATCTCAAAACCAATGTTTAGAGAAGTTACCCAATTTGGCCAAGGTCACAGTGTGGAGATGGAATTTCACTCCATACCTGTCTGACTCCAAAGCCTAGAGGCTTTCCACTGCATTTTCTTGTCCTTGGGCAAGAATGTGATGAGAGGATGAGATAAAGGATGGGTGGATTTAGAGTCAGATCAGGCCTACGTGAGTTCTTTAGAAGGGGTCTCCAGGAAGACGAAGGGAAACATGGACCCCAGCCACAGGAAGCTGGGGGAGAAGAACAAGGAGGGAGAGCACTAGAGAGAAAAAAACAAAATTACCTCAAAAATTTGAAGACTATGAAACAGATCCTGATCCGTAGGCATTACTAGATGTTGTATAGAAACTATATGCAGCTTTTACATTTTTTATTTTGTGACATTTTAATATGATGGAAGATCTACATTCAAATTCTGAACTCACTTAATTCCTCATCTTGTTTGAGAAGCAGTTAGCAAAGGAAGATAGTCTGATCTGTCGTAGGTGGTCAACCATCGTGAAAGTTTGCTTATTGGGTAAGGTGCCAAACTGGTGATTTATTTCACAGGTATCACCAATAGGGTTGACTTCTGGCCGTGTCGTTCCTGGTCTATATCAGAAATAGGTAAAGGGAGTCAAAATGTACAAACTTTCAGTCATGAAATAAATAAGTCCTAGGGGTGTAAGGTACAGTATGGTGACTATAGTTAATAATATTGTTCTGTATATTTGAAAGTTGCTAAGAGATCTTAAAAGTTCTCATCACAAGAAAATAAATGTAATTATATATGGTGATAGATGTTACCTAGACTTATTGTGGTGGTCATTTCACAATATATACAAATATCGAATCATTATGTTGTCTACCTGCCTGAAACTAATATGATGTTATATGTCATTTATATCTCAATTAAAAAAAAAAAAAGAAATAGAGACCCACAGGTCACTCACTGATTCAGCAGCTCATTACAATTTGTCATTGAGTTCCTCCTAGTAGCTCCTATGTATGTGGATGTGATAGACCAAAGAGTGAAGGTGTGTTAACTAATTTAAACAATGTACCTCAAGTGAAAAATTAGCTTCAATCATCCTAATTCAAACAACCAACTGTTAAAAAGAATGTACAAGGCAATCAGGGAAATGTGAACACTGACTATATATTTGATGATGTTAAGGAACTTATTGCTTACTTCTTTTGGCGTAATAATGATATTGTGGTTAGTTTTTCTTTAAGAACATTTATCTTTTAAAGCTACATATGAAAATATTTACAGATGAGATGATATGATGTCTGGAATTTGCTACAAAATAATTCAGTGGTAGAGGGAGGGAGTGGAGAAAAAGTAGGTAGGTAAAGATGAAACAAGATGGCTATGGGTTAACAATTGGAGAACGTGGGTGAAGGGTACGTGAAGGTTCATTATATTCTCCCCTCTCCTTTTGTTTACGCTTAAAATTTTTTTATTAAAAAGCTTTGTTTTTCTTTATATAGATTTTTTTTATTAGTTTCAGGTGTACAAAACAATTTATCATTTATCAGGTGTACAAAACACTTATCATTTATACCCTTCAAAAAGTGATGCAAAGGAAACCATCCATAAAACAAAAAGGGAGAAGATATTTGTCAATGACATAGCGGATAAGGGGTTAATATCCAAAATTTATAAAAAGACTCATTCAACTCAACACCAAAAAAACAAACAACCCAATTAAAAAATGGGCAGAGGACATGAAGAGACATTTTTCTAAAGAGGACATACACATGGCAAACAGACATATGAAAAAACGCTCAACCTCACTCATCATTAGAGAAATGCAAATAAAAACCACAATACTACCTCTTTATATAGATGTAATCAGTATGACATAATGAAAATTTCAAGGACTTTGGAGTCAGGTAGATCTAAGTATAGGTACTGGTTCTTTTCACTAATCAGTTAGGGAGACTGGAGCAAGATTCTTAAACTCCTGGAGCTACTTCTTCACCTTTAAAATGAAGAGACAAACTTGGACCTTATAGGTATATTGAGAATTAAAGAAATTATATCTCTAAAGCACATAGCATAGAGCCTGATACAAGTAGACTCTCAGTAAATGTGGTTATAATTGTACCAGATAATTGAAGAAGCGGGCATTTCAAAGAAACTAAGAACAACATGTTTTGAGATTTCAGTGGAAATAAATCTCAAAGCAGAATAAAGTGAACTAACAAAGAGGAAGAGGTGGTACACTTTCACAAAGAGCCTGAGGTTAGAACTTATCTTCCTAGGCAACAAGACAATTATTTGGATCACAAAAGGGAACAACTTTCTATTTATCGCATTTCTAAGGTAACCATTGTATCACTCATGAAACAGCTCAGGCATAAATTGGACCTGGTTTGAAAGGACTCAGATACCACTCTGTATTTGAATGAGAAGGAGCAAATAAATATATTCTTGGCTGGGGAAGAGGGAAATAGGATCCAGAATTTTTTTTTTTTTTTTACATCTTTCTCTAACTTAAATTTGTAGTGTTTTTAGCTCTCCTATGCCAAAAAAGAAAAAAAAGATATCTTATTAGACAATTGTGTTTAGAATTTGGCCTTTCTTCTATAATAACCAATTAATGGATTCACCATCCAGCAAATCAAATCAGAACTCTGGTAGATACCCTCACTTCCTTTCCCCCCTCCCCGACCTCTCCTCTCCCGTACACACTTTCAGTTGATTCCCAAGTCCATCAGTTTCATCTCTCAGATATCCTTTGAAAGTGTTCCTTAATCTATACTTTCATTGTCACTGCGTTAGGCCAGGTCCTCAGTATCCCACAATTAAATTTCTGCAGCAATCATCAGACTGGTTTCCCTATCTCTAGTTTCTTCTTTCTTCAAATCAGATTCCAGAATGCTAGCAAAATGGCATTTTAACATTCAAATCTGATCATGTCAGTACTCTGGGTAGAATATTTCAGTAGCTCCCAACTGTCTACAGGAAAAGTCCAAATTCTTTAGCATGACATACAGAGGCCTTTGTCCACTTTTCTGCCCAGACCTCCTCTTGGTCTATGCATTCAAATGCACCTGTCTCTTGCTCTCTAGACACACCAAGTGACTTGTCATTTTCTCCAAGTGCCATGTTCTCTTCTGCCGTTATATGTTTTTGCATATGCTAATTCCCCTTGCCTTGCAAGACATTAGTCCCCTGTCTATTTGACAAACCTTGGTCATACTTCAAAACACAACATGAATGTCTTTTTTTTGGTCAAGTTTACCCTTTCAGTACTACTTGCTCACAGCCACCATGATAAGTTAGACCCTCTACTTTCTGAGCAACTTGCATAGGCATGCAATACTCCTATTTTAAAATCTTTCAACAGCAATTTCCAATCCCTGTTTCTCTCTCTCTCTCTCTCTCTCTCTCTCTCTCTCTCTCTCTCTCTCTCTCTCTCTCTTTCTTTCTCTTTCTCTCTTTCTCCCATTTCCTCCTCTCCCTCTCCCCCCAGTCTATGAGCTCTTGGAGACAAAAATCATAGCTTATTTATCTTTATTTCCTTAAGCCTTACCCAGTACCTGGCCCAAGGAAGGTGCTCAGGAATATGTGGAATAAATTAAGGGAACAAGCATAAGAAAAGTTAATAAATACAATACAATGAATAACTGTGCTTGAATGTTTCAAAAATCTTTATCTTTCCTAGAATGTACCTTGGTTACTTCGGTCTAGAATGCCTTTCTCTTCAATTTTATCCTTGGTTCATCCTTTAAGAAGCTACTCAAGAGGTAACATCGTTACCTGTGTTAGGCTTGGACTGAGCCTCTAGTCAGTTACCTGCCTTCTCCCTTAGATGCCCAAGGGTCTCTTACGTGAAAAATTGACTCTTATTAGACCCTTGCACTTTACAGTATATGCTTCAGAGCCTAGATAGTCCTAAGGCATACATCCTGAGACCTCATCGATCCTAAAGTTTGAACGTGCAGATGTTTTTATGGGCTTCTGGGTTTCCTGTAAGTTAAGTTTCTAGCTTGAATCCTGGGTTTCCTCTCAGCACAAATTAGCCAGCTTTTTCACTTTTACTCAAAATCTTTTTCTTACTTGACGGCCATTTTAAAAAGTCAGGTTTTCTGGGATATAATTTACATAGCATAAGACTCACCTGTTTTAGATGTATACATTTTATGAATTCTGACAATACCTCCAGTGATATAACCACCACCACAATTAAGATATAAAATGTGTCTACTACCCCAAAAAGTTTCCACGTGCCCACTTTGTGGTCAAAGCCCAGCTTATGTCTGTCGTTTCAGTCTTCACTTTTCCAGCATGTCATATAAATTGAAACATATAACACATTGACGAACATTGGGTTGTTTGCAATTTTGTTATGAATAAAGCTGCTATAATCATTTATGTACAAGTCTTTGTGTGAACATAGGTTTTTATTTCTTTTGGGTAAAAACCTAGAAGATGAGTTGAGTCATAGTCAGTATATGTTTAACTTTATAAGAAACTGTCACACTGCTTCGTCAGAGTGGCTGCACCCCTTTCCATCCCACCCACAATGTACGATGAGTCTAGTGGCACAGCGACCTCAACCAGCGCTAAGAGGTTTGTGGTGATATCTCGTATCGTGGTTTTCACTTACATTTCCTTAATGACTAATGGCCTCTTCGGTGTTTACTTGCTATCTCTATTTTTTGTTTTGTGAAATGTCTGTTCGAGTATTTTGTCAATTTTTTTTAATGGGATGGTCTGTTTTCTTATTGAATTATCAGAGTTCCTTCCTTATTAAGGAACTCAGTCTTTTACTAGATAGTGTTGTTAAATATTTTTTTCCAGTCTGTGGCTTCTCTTTCGTTTTCTGAACAGTGCCTTGAAGAGTAGATGGTTTTTTATTTTGATCAAGTCCAGTTTTTCAACTTTTTTTTTTTCTGGTTTGTACTTTGGGGATGCTATTTAAGAAATGTTTCCCGAACCCAAGTTATAAAGATTGTCACCTGTTTTCTTCTAGAACTTCTGTGGTTTGGGTTTTACACTTAGGTTTCTGATCCATTTTGAGTTAAGTTTGAAATACGATGTGAGGTATAGGTCAAGGTTCATATTTTTGCACATACCAGTATATGTCCAATTGTTCCTGCATCATGTATTTCTTTTTCTTTCTTTTACTTTTATTTATTTATTTATTTATTTTTTAATTCAAGTTTATTGGGGTGACAACTGTTAGTAAAGTTACATAGATTTCAGGTGTACAATTCTGTATTACATCATCTATAAATCCCATTGTGTGTTCACCATCCAGAGTCAGTTCTCTTTCCATCACCATATATTTGATCCCCCTTACCCTCATCTCCCACCCCCAACCCCCTTTACCCTCTGGTAACCACTAAACTATTGTCTGTGTCTATGAGTTTTTGTTTCTCATTTGTTTGTCTTGTTCTTTTGTTGTTTTTGGTTTATATACCACATATCAGTGAAATCATATGGTTCTCTGCTTTTTCTGTCTGACTTATTTCGCTTAGCATTATAATCTCAAGATCCATCCACATTGTCACAAATGGTCTTATTTCATTTTTTCTTACCGCCCAATAGTATTCCATTGTATATATATATATAACACAACTTCTTTATCCATTCATCTATCAAAGGACATTTTGGTTGTTTCCATGTCTTGGCCACCGTAAATAAAGCTGCAATGAACATTGGAGCACACTTGTCTTTACGTATAAATGTTTTCAGATTTTTGGGGTAGATACCCAGGAGAGGGATTGTTGGGTCATAAGGTAATTCTATTTGTAATTTTTTGAGGAACCTCCACACTGCCTTCCATAGCGGCTGCACCAGTCTGCATTGCCCCCAACAGTGTATGAGGGTTCCTTTTTCTCTACAGCCTCTCCAACACTTGTTACTATTTGTCTTGTTGATGATAGCCATTCTGACTGGGGTGAGGTGATATCTCATTGTGGTTTTTATTTGCATTTCTCTGATGATTAGTGATGTTGAGCATGTTTTCATATGTCTATTTGCCATTTGTATGTCCTCTCTGGAGAAATGTCTCTTCAGGTCCTCTGCCCATTTTTCAATTGGGTTGTTTGTTTTTTTGTTGTTGAGTTGCATGAGTTCCTTGTATATTTTGGATATTAGCCCCTTATCGGAGGCACTGTTTGCAAAAATCTTGTCCCATTCAGTTGGTTGCCTCCTTATTTTGTCAATGGTTTCTTTTGTTGTGCAGAAGCTTTTAAGTTTGATATAGTCCCATTCATTTCTTTTAGCTTTTACTTCCCTTGCCTTTGGAGTCAAATCTCTCTTTTATTTTTTCAATGAGTTAATTTGAGCCAAACTGATGACTTATGCAGGGGAGCAAGATCTCAAATGCCCCAGAGAATAATAATTTTGCAGCTTATTTTAAGCAGCATGTATTTCAAGTTTATCCTTTCTCCATTACATTACCACAGCATGTTTGTCAAAAATCAATTGACCATACATAAGTTGTCCTGCCTGGATTCTATCACCAGCTTTGTGCTGTAAAGGACAGATAAGAAAGATTTTAGTCTCTGCAAGACATACTGTCTCTGTTGTAACTACTTAACTCTGTAATTGCAGCACAATAGCGGCCTTCGTAGAAAAATGAGCCTGGATCTACTTCAATAAAACTTTATTTACAAAGTGACAGCAGGTCAAATTAGGCCTTCAGGCTATAGTTTGACAATTCTTGCTGTAGTCTGTTTTATTGATGTGTGTCTATCCTTTTGCCAGTACCACATTGTCTAGATTACTGTGGCTTGTAAGTTTTCAAATCAGGTAGGAATATATTCTTCCAACATTTTTCTTCTTTTTCAGAATTATGTTGACCATTCATTTGTTTTAGTCATTCTGTTGCAGAATTGTTTTGGCTATCCTTTGCTTTTCCATATAAGTTTAGGATATACTTGGTTTCTATAAAAGAAAAATGTCTGCTGGAATTTTTATAAGGATTGCACTGCATCTGTAATTAATTTGGGAATAATTGACATCTTAACAATATCAAGTCTTTCGATCTCTGAACACAGATACTTCTTTCTTTAGAAATTTTAATTCTATCATCAACGTTTTCTACTTTTCAGCATACAAACTTTACACATATTTTGTCAGATTTTATACATAAGTATTTAATGATTTTAGTGCTATTGTGAAATGAAATTTTTAATTTCAATTTCCAATTGTTCATTGCTAATATAGAGAACTACAACTGATTTTTGTGTATGTATCCGGCAACCTTGCTAAATTCACTTAGTATTTCCGGTAGCTATTTTGTAGCTTCTTTGGGATCTCTTATGTAAACAATCATGTCATCTGTAAATAGGGAAAGTTTTCTCTCTTTTCGATCTCACTGCATTTTTTTCTCTTTCCTTATTGCACTGTTAGGACTTCCAGGAAGGTGTTGAATAGCAGTGGTGAGAGTGTACAATCCTCCCTGTTTCCAACCTTAGGGGAAAGCATTCCATTTTTCACCATTAATTATGATGTTAGCTGTATGTTTTTCATAGATGTTCTTCATTAAGTTGAGGAAGTTCCTCTCTATTTCTAGTCCACTTAAGAGTTTTTATCATGAATGAATATTGAATTTTTGAGTGCTTTTTCTGCATCTATTGATCATGCAGTTTTTCTTCTTTCGTCTATTGATATAGTGAATTACATTGATTTGGTTTTAGTATTAAGCTACTTTGCCTTCCTGAGATGCTCCTCCCTTGATCAGGATGCAGTATCCTTTTTATAGTTCGCAGGATTTGTTTTGCTAATACTTTGTTGGGAATTTTGGGGTCTATGTTAATGCAGGATACTGGTCAGTAGTTTTCTTACAAAGGTTTTGTCTGATTTCAGTATCAGGATAATGCTGGCCTCCTACAATGAGTTTCCTACATCAACCCTCCCAGGACAAATTAGACAGCTTTTCAATTTTTACCCATTTACTTGATGAATATATTTTAAAGCAAAAGAACCTCTTCAAAGAGGTTCTCTATACCAGCATACCTCATTTTATTGAATTTGGTTTCAATATAAAAAGAGCGTGCATTGACAAAGGCTCTTAAGGATATGGATGACAAGCAGTAAGCTAGACATACTCATTAGTGCAGTAACTGGATCCAAACGCCACCCCCTCAATGTTAAGATAAAGTTCTAAGCCCCAGTGAAATTGTATACTAGGGTACCTCATTGGTCTCTTATTTTGGCACTAGCCAAAAAACACATGTTAATTCCAATTGAGCCTGGGTCTATGTAATTGCTACTCTAATTTTTGTTTCTATAAGAAAAACAAAAAGAGAGTTTTCCCACACTAGAATATAATCTCCTATAGATGGGGCATATAGCATATTTATCTTTTATTCACAACACTCAGGAAATCTTGGGTGTTAACATAATTTAATGAATGGATGAGCTCTTTAAAAATTAAAACAAGCCTTTTTTTCTTGTACAAAATTCTTCTTATACCAGAATAGAATAGTCTCTGAAACAACATATATGTCATAAAGGCTAAAATTTAAATCTTTCACTGTCTACTAAAAGTATTCAATGCATCTTCGGGTTTTATAGGAGAAAATTAGATGTTATTAAATATTAAGTAATTATTGTTGGTTTTTTTCTTTACCTGAAGGCTTTTATAACCCTCAAAGCATGTGGAAAGTTCAATAGTCTCAAGTTTCCCACTACGTTATATATCAGGAGTTATAATATTGTTGGTTACACACATTCGTTTTGTAGAAATGTTTTTTAGTTGGGCTTCAAAATCTCCCTTAACTTTCAAAATAACCCCAATTTTATACTGATTGTAGCTCTCCGTCTATGTCAGTAAGAGAAAAAAATTCTACACTTTTTGATGCCTTTTGAATAGGTATGTACAACATGCATCAAGACAAAATAAGAGAAAAACTCGGACATAGATTCTGAATCCCAGGCCTCAGGCTAGCTGATCCGTTAGCTGGGCTGTACCACAGTGACATCTACTGGCACACCCAGGATGGAGCACCCAGAAGTAATCCAAAAACGACAGAGCAGTCTTTGGGTCTTCCTCTGTGATTACTGGCTGATAACGTCAGTTACATAAGTCTGACTTTCCTAAGAACAGAGATCACATGTTTCTGACCTCCACCTCCAGGGCCTAATATCGTGCTTATTACATTACAGATAGATGCTCCAAAAATGTGTTGGGTGATCATGAATGTAACTGCCTGTATGCAGTGTAACCTTTTAAAAAGTATGTATCTGAACAATACTGTAGAGTGATTTAAATTTAAAAGAATAATAACAAAAAATGCTCTAAAAGAGAGGCTCTTCACTTTTGTGGTTGATAAACCTTTTACATTCTAATAATAAAAATGCCCCATGTTTCAGAAAGATCACACACAGTTTTACATACAATTTCATGAATGTCCTACATGCTGTCTCTCAACTCCGGGTGAAGAACCCCAGAGAAGGAGTCAGCAATACATTTTAGACACTTCTTTAAAATGCATGTGGAAAAATTAAAACAACAATCAGATACCACTATATACCTATTAGAATGACTAAAATCCAAAACATTGACAACACCAAATACTAGCAAGTATGTGAAGCAATAGGAACTCTCATTCATTGTGGGAATGTAAAATGTTGCAGCCACTTTGGAAGACAGTTAGGCAGTTCCTCACAAAACTAAACGTATCTTGCATATTACAGAGCAATCGTGCTTCTTGTTATTCACCCAAATGAGTTGAAAACTTATGTCCACACAAAACCCTGCATACAAATGTTTATAGCAGCTTATTCAAGATTGTCAAAACTTGGAAGCAACCAAGATGTCCTTTAGCAGGTGAATAGACAAACAAACTGTTGTTGTCCCTACAATGAAGTATTACTCAGCAATGAAAAGAAACTATCAAGTCACAAAAAGACCTGGATGAAGCTTAAATGCATATAGCTAAGTGAAAGAAGCCAGTCTGAAAAGGCTACATGCTATATGATTCCAACTACATGACATTCTGGAAAAAGTAAAACTGACAACAGAAAAAGTGCAGTGGTTGTTAGAGATTAGTGGGGAGGGAGGGATGAACAGGTGGAGAACAGGGATCTTTAGGATAGCAAAGATATTCTGTATGATACTTTAATGGTGGATACATGTCATTATATATCTGTTCAAACCCATGGAATATACAACACAAAGAGTGAACTCTAATGTAAACTATGGACTTTAGTTAATAATAATGTATCAATATTGACTCATTGATTGTAACAAATATATCACACTAATTAATGTTAATATAAGACAAACTGTGAGGAGAGTGGGTATATAGAAACTCTCTGTATTTTCTGCTCAATTTGTCTGTGAACCTAAAACTGCTCTTAAAATAGCCTATTAACTTTTTAAAGAAAAAGAAGTCAACTTCTATCATATTAAGACATATTATAGGGTCATTTGTTACAGAAAAAAAATGCACAGTCCCCTAAGAAATTACTCGAACAGGTTTACACTCCAATGTTTCTCTATGCTACATTTTAAATGACATATAATGTATGCCAGAAGTTTATTTTATAAGTGCTCATGTAATCAAGTCTCCCTAACAGAAGGTTATTTTGCTATTATAAGCCCAAAGGAGAAAAAGACTTTTTACTTAATCCTTGAGTTGATGAAATTAAACACTTCATTTGGTGTGCTTTTCATTTTGATGTCCCTTAGGACTAAGAATTGCCTTTCTCACAAAGTACTATAAATTGACTGTGAATTGCTGGAGTGATAGAGGGAAGAAGGATGATTCTATTACAGCTTCTGCCGAGAGCTCTCAGGCACATCTAGCAAGGCACTGCCAAGAAATGTTTAATAGTGTGGTTGGGAGTTCTACTCCCTGGATCCTTGTGAAAAAACAAAAATTGCTTTTGGTCTGTCAGTTCTGTTATAAAAAGTCTTAGGCTTTACAAATTGATTGCCATTTTATCCCAGAAAGCAAAATGGCAGCACGGCAAATCATCGTTCCTATAAATCCTCATCTGAACGCCTAATATTTATATCGGGAGGGAGAAAATTCCCACCCTCAATTCTTTCTTAAATTCTTGTGGCTGGACTAATAATAAAATAATAAATTTGACACAGTATGAGATTAACAGGAGAAAAACCACTGTAATATGTGCACACGGGAGAATCACAATATAATGCTCACAGCATAAAATGAGGCTCAAATAAATGATCAAACTAGGCAGTTCTAAAATACCTTTTAGGCAAAGAAACAAGAAATTTATGAGACATTGACAGGACAAAGAAAGTTAGTGCTCATTAGACAGGAGTCTAAGCAAGGGTTGGGCTTGGGTAGTAAGTGTTACAGGGTTTGTTTAATACATACTGTTTCGACTCTGAATTTTATAACTCTTGTGATTAAGTTCTCTGTCTCTCAGCCCTCAGGAGTGGGGAGTGCACCTATTGTGGAGATTTATTTCCTGCTTTTAGAGAGACAGAGAAAGGTTACAGAGCCCCTCCCGTTCCTCCTGTTTCTCAAGTGATTCTAATTCGAAATAACCAATACGCTATTGAGGGCTATCTTAGGGTGGGCTCCCCAGGCCCCAACACTTACCAAAGTAGTGTCATCTCCATAAAGCTCAAAGGCAAGTGGACATTTGGGCAATGGCTGTACAATGAATGGCAGGGCAGCAATTTGTATTTTGGCTTGTGTTATTTGGAGCTTGGGTCTGTTATAATAAAAATTTCACAAAATATTACAACAACTTTCTGCCTTCACTGCTGAGAGGGCCTAACCTTAGCTAACAGGAAAAAAAAAATCTTGTAAGATCACAGCCATAACTGTTCACATTATTCAGGTTAAAAGATATCATTTTGGTCTGTTGCTATTAAACGTGCTCAGTTCGTGTCTAAGGAAATGACCCTGCCCCAAATGAAGACAGAAAACCAAAGGAGGTGAATCTCTGCAACCCCCCTTGGAGTCCTACCTTGCCTTTAGCTTGCTCAGGGTGTAACTTGATACAGATACTAAAGTCTGGTCCACCAGGACCTCCAGGACCTTTCTGGTGGAGAGAGGAGACCACTGGAGATGTGAGGAGCCTTAGGGAGTCTCGTACTCTAAACTCTTGTTAGAAATGCATTTCTCTGTCTTTGTAAATTGCAGTTCTTTCTGGTCACTCCCTATAAATTGCAGTTATAGGGGCCCTACCACTCTTGGGTGAATTCATTTGTCAGATTTCCCTCTTCTGTAGCATCTGGCCAAAAACAGGGCCCCAAAGAAATTCTATAATGTTATATGCCTATTGAGGTGGAATAATTTCCGAAGAAGAAAGACTCGGGACACTGGGTGGGGGAGGGGAGGGGTGCCCCAATGCACCATTGCGGCACTTCTGCTTCAAGGCACTGGTTACAGGCAGCAGCAGCAACTACTCATCCAACACTGCCTCTGACTCAGTCTCCAGATTCCTTTGTTGAGAAATTCACAGGATAAAATACCTACTGGATAACTGTTAACACCTTTCCTAACATTTCCCTCTTTCAGTACTAAGTGTTTTCACATGCCTGTGGTACTTCTTTGGCCAGACGAGATGCTACTGAGATTTAGTTATCTTGAAGGGGGAGGAGCCTGACTTGCTATACTCAAAGCAGCATCAACCTGATGTTGTTAATAAATCACTTGATATCAATCAGACCTATCAACATAGGAAATTATGATTATAGGGAAGGGATAATGCTATAGACATAATACTAAAACAGGACATATTCTTAAAACCCATTTATTAACACAGCCATATATTAGGCAAAGGGAGTCTAGCATTTTGGCCAAGGTCACACAGATGTTAAACACCAGAGTTAGAATTCAAACCCAAGCCCATCTGATTCGAAGCCCACAGTGGTTCCACATCCTCTCAACGACCCATTAAGGGTCAGCCACTATCTTAAGTGCTTTATACCGTGTTTCCCTGAAAATAAGACCTAGCCGGACCATCAGCTCTTATGCATCTTTTGGAACAAAAATTAATATAAGACAAGGTCTTATGTTAATATAATATAAGACCCGGTCTTATCTAACATAATATCAGACCGGGTCTTATATTAATTTTTGCTCCAAAAGACGCATGAGAGCTGATGGTCCGGCTCGGTCTTATTTTCGCGGAAACAGGATATTCATTAACTCGTTTAATCTTCCTCGCAGTTCTTTGAAGTAGGTACAACCATGTTTCTCCAAAAATAAGACCGCGTCTTATATTAATTCTTGCTCCAAAAAACACATTAGGGCTTATGTTCAGGGGATGTCATCCTGAAAAATTATGCTAGGGCTTATTTTCCAGTTAGGTCGTATTTTTTGGGAAACACGGTATTATTATCCCAATTTATACATGGAAACACTGAGGCAGAGACGGGTGAAATAATTTGCCCAAGGTCATGCAGCCACTAAGTGGTAAAGCTTGGATTTGACCCCAGGTAACCCTGACAATATAATGATGATTCTCTAAAACCATATTATGCTAAATGAAATGAGTCACACAGAAAAAGTCGAGAACCATATGATTTCACTGATATGTGGGATATAAAACTGAAAGCAACAAAGGAACAAGGCAAACAAATAAACAAAAAGCTCACAGACACAGACAATAGTGGTTACCAGAGGCCAAGGGGGCTGGTGGGAGGGTGGGTAAAGATGAGGGTAAGGGGGTCAAATATATGGTGACAGAAGGAGAGCTGACTCTGGGTAGTGAACACACAATATGATATACAGATGATGTATTATAGAACTGTACACTTGAAACCTATGTAACTTTACTAACCACTGTCACCCCAATAAACTTGAATTAAAAAAAAAAAATCTGTCTTCTTACAAATGCATTTTGAATTCCTCCCCCATGGTGATCAGTTTCAGCCATTAGAAAGCATCTCTCTTCCCACTCACTTTCCCCACCCCGGCTCTTCACCTGCAGCAGGTGAGGTCATGAGCTTCCTGAGAGCAGAACGGCACAGTCATTCAGCCGGCTTGCTCTGCGTCAGTTGACAGGATTCAAAGCCTAGCTCCCAGCTATGTAAAATTGGGCAAGTCCGTCCTAGAACCTCTCTCTTATGCCTCTCATCTGTAAAATGGGAACATTCAACCCTATCTCATGAAATTGTTATCAGGATTAAAAACGTATGTGTGTATAAATATTTTCAGCCCAGTGGCTAGCATCATTCAATAAATGGTAGCTGTTGTTATCATCACGATTGTAATTTTACTGTATCATCATCATCACCATTGTAATTTTACTGTTACTATTATATTACACCGGGAACACAAACATGATAATGAGAATGCTTGCCGTTCTCAGTTATATATTTGTGTGCTATTTCCAAAGGAAGGAACTCACATTTCCAATCCTGTGAGAGATGACTCATTGTTCTTTCTTCAAAAACATTTGAAGCAAAGTAAGACTTTGGAACAATAATCTGCTTTATGTTAAAACACCATGTACCCGAGAGTGGCAGTTATTTCTCACAAGCACAAAGTCAGATACTTGAACCCAACTATTTGCATGAAGCCCTGGGGCAAGGATGACAGAGCGGTGTTAGCTATTAAGGAGGTTGTCTTCCAACTCTCAGGCAGCACAGCAGCACTGCCCATGCAGGTCTACTGTCACCCGCCTTAGCACAGAATCCCGTAGCAGACACTGTGGACCCTACTGCCTCTCTTCCCTTCTCCATTGCTACTAGAATACCACCTTCATTCAAGAATCAGGCAACAATACTCAGGGAAAGTTGATTCTGCTTCTGGGAATGAACTGTAATTCGCCTCAGCCAGTCAGGGTAGTATTCTCACTTCCCGTTACTTCCGTGGGTTGAAAGATGAGCGTGTGACACAATGAGGGCCAATTAACTATAAGGGGAAATCAGCTGAGGGTTATTGAAAAGGTTTTCTTCCCCAATAAGAGAGAGAGTCATGTGAGAGGAAAACCGTTCCCTTTTGTTAGTATTGTCAGAGGAAGGTGTAAAGTTTACAGTGGTGGCAGCTGTCTTGTAACCATGAGGAGAAACACAAGAGACGTGGAACCTAGCTGACCAAGAGCTCAAGCATCATTAAATCTTCTGGAACCTCTAGACTTCTTTTTATGTAAGATAATAGGCCCCTATTGTTTAGCCATGTTTCGTCAGATATTCTGTTACTTGCAACCAAAGCTTCCTGATTAATTCGAACCATAATCTATTCGGTTCTAAACTAAAATCATTGATGTGTGAATTTAGGAGAGTTCCTAAAACTCTCTGTGCAGGAATATGTTATGAGAAATAAGCGGCCCACAGTTTAAGTAGGCTCATAATAACATTATGTTGTCATATACCCCCAAATTCCCTCATACATTAGGATGAAAAAAAAGCATGAAAAGATGAGTTTTAGGATAAGACAGGTATGGACTTGGATCTTGGTTCTGCCACTTAACCAGCAGTGTGACCTTAAGCAAATGATTTAACATCTCTGAGCCTCATTTTTGAAATGCTACTTACCTGGTAGCGTTTGTGGTAAGGATCATCTAGAAATACATAGAAAGCATTCTCATACTTAATCTCTCTTTCAACTCTGCAGACCCTGGCACAGCGGAGGGCCTTAACTGAACGACTGTATGATCTGTTGTTTAAACTGGGACTGATGGAGGCAACCAAGACATACTGTCATCCTAGGTTGATAAATGTGCTCCCTTCCCTGCCCCCAACACTCTCCCCACCCCCCCACCCCAATTTAGAGATAATCTTATTTAAATCCCTCATTTTAACATGCACCGTCAATGCCAATTAGGGCTGGAGGCATTCCCACACTCTTAAATCTCCTGCCACTTCCCTGGCAGAGGGGCGTGAGAAGGATTTCGGTGAATTATCCCCTGGGGCCTCTCCGTGCCCGTCTCCAGTGTCCTCTCAAGACGCTCCAGCCCCACATCTCATTACCTCTCATGTCAAACTTAGGAGAAACTTCTTCCCTTTCCACAAATCCAAACCAAAATCACTTACACCTAACATTCCAGAATAAAGTCGATTCTGCTGAAGATTCCGGGGGAGACAGGGAGTGTTTACACACAGGTGACAGAGGCATTGTCATTCTCAAAAGACGCTTTGGTCGGGCTACTATCATGGACTTTCACCGGCTTTGCCTAATTCTGGCCGGTATCTTGCTGGCTCCTTTCTCCACTTACGTTTCTTTCTCTCTCCTTCCCTTGTCTTATCCTCGTATGATACAGCCTCCCCCCTGCCCCTAAATCTTGACCATAGGCCTCACCCAAGCCCTCAGCAGGACTTACCTTCTCTCCCCGTGGCAGACAGTGTCTGGGATGCCCCCCAAGATTCCACTCCATAGTGTTGACATCTTTTATAACGCCCTCCTGTTGATTGTGGACAAGACCTGTGACTTCCTGCTAAGCAACAGAATGAGGCCGAGGTGATGAGATAGCCTTCCGTGGTCATGTGCATTATGTTAGACCCTGTCTTGCTGGCACACTCCCTCTCAAGAGGCTCCTCATGGGCTTGATGAAGGAAGCAGCCATGTCGGGGCTTCCGAGGGGCAGGAAACTGCGGGCAGCGTCCGGGAGCTGTCCAGTCTCTCAGAGTTGAGGACAGCCGCTATTTGCAGCAAGAAGCTGGGGCCCTCAGTCCTACCACCGCAAGGAAATGGATTCTGCCACCAATCTTAGTAAGCTAGGAAGTAGTTCTTCCCCCGTCAAGCCTCCCAATCTTGAGACCACATCTTGATTGCAGTTGGGCGAGGCCCTAATCAGAGGACCCGGCTAAACTGTGCCTAGTCTCCTAACCTGCAGGATTGTGAGATAATAAATGTGTATTATTTTGAGCTGCTAAGTTTGTAGTGATTTGCTACACAGCAAGAGAGAACTAATATACCAACTATTTAGCAAGGGGTTTTTCTAAGGGAAGAGGGTTCTCTCCTCAAGAGGAATTCTGCTTAAAAGGTGTTATAATATTAAAGTAATAACAATTTCCCTACATTATGATATGCAAATTGGGAAACAGGCTCAGAAAGATTTACTGACTACATTAAGAGGGGTAATTAAGGACAATTTAATAAAGGGTCTGTTTATAATAAAGCTGTAGCCAGGGCTTAGGAAAAGCAACAGAGCCAGTATTACCATCCAGGATGGTAAAACCAGGAAAGTTTTACCATCCCAGGTCTGAACAAGAGAGAAAAGGGAGCAGTTACTAAAGCCAGAGCGGCTGATGGGAAGGGCTGCCCGATGGGGAGACCCAGCCAGCCTATGGTCACTTGGGAGGGAAGAAGCTAGAAGAATAAATACCCTGACCTCACTGTCCTCCTTCCTCTCCCCAGCCAGTGCCCTGCTTTTGCTGAATTCAACCAAAGCCAGAGGGAAAGGGGCCCACTGAGGCAGTTCATCCAGGCTAGGAGCCTCCCAGGGCAAGAAGCAAGGTGGAAGGGAGTAGAAAGTAAACCTATAGGAGGAATTCAAACAAATCCAGCACAGCAGCTGACCCCAGATCTCACAGGGAGTTGGTGACAGAAATGAGACTAGGACCTATGCCTCTGACCTCCAGCCTCAACTTCTGTGGCCAAAAGTAAGTCAGAGACAATGGGGATGGTGGCGGGGGAAGAAAAACTTACTAATTGCAGAAAGGAAAAGGTTATCCTTTTCCTAAGTGGTATCTGGTATGCAGTGAATGCTCAACACAATTCAACCAAGCGAAGAAAGTAAGTGAAGAATGAAAGAAGTCTGACCCGCTCACCCTCTACAGGGTTCAGCCAGGCATTCTCACAAGCCCCATGGCCCTCCCCAGGCATGAACTTCCCTAACACCATCCCCCGCACCCTGAGCAGGCCAAGCAGCCTTGGGTGAAGCCAGGACACTAAGTCCCAGCCTACTTCAGTTCTCGCTTCTCCTTGCAGGAGTGCATAGAAGTTGTGTATTCAGACATTGTGAGCAGGAAGAATACTGCACTAGAAGTAGGCTGAGCAGGACCCCAGTGCTTTCTCTGTCCCTATGGTATACATTCGTTTAGTCAGTCAACAAACTTCTATTGAGAACCTCTCCTGTATCAATCAGGCCCTGTGCCATGTGCTGGGATTACAATAATTTTTAAGACCGTATTATCTAACTTCAAGGAGTTTATACTAACTAGCTGGTGGATCCTGAGCAGCTCACTCAACGCTAGCTTTCTCATCTGAAACATATGGATATAACACCCATTCCACTTCTCTTTCTTTTACATAGCACCAGTTTATAATTGGATTTCCCATGGTTGTTATGGAGCAAAATAAAATTACTTATAGGAAAGTATTCTAAGAAGATAAACTCCTATGCGAATACACACTTCCATGAAAGAGTGTGTTTCTGTCATTTCAAGAGTGCATTCTGTTTGTGTGTTTTAAACATATGATACCCCTATTGTAGAAAGTAATTTGGGAAATAAATACAATTATTATATAGTGGTATTATATATTCTTTCTACAAGGAGAGTGTTTAGTGACTCTCAATATCACATCTCCCTTTAATAAACATAAGTATCTCAACCCTTTCTGTAGTTTGTTTTAGAAAAACAATATAAAATTTTCCAAATATAAAATCAGAACTGGTTTATGGAACACTTCAGATTTCACAGGGGGCAAGCACAAAACAACATAATTTTCTCTCCTTGCTGCCCTTGTCTGATTATTCTTTTCTGTCCCTTGGATAAAACCTTGGCAGAGCTCATTGCTTTTCTTGCCATTTTCAGGTAACAAAGGAATGTTCTCCATTATATTCAGGTCTTGAATAATCCAACTCTGTGAAATATCAAAACTGTAAACTCTCATCCCGTGGAAAACGTCTCTCCTCCCTCCTTTCTGCTTGGGTAGAGTTAGACTTGAGACCTGCAGGGACGCTGTGCCACCTTCCTCTCTGTCTCAGTTTATCCTTTCCCCTACCTGCTGGCTGTGGTGTAGGATCCCCGCAGCTTTGGAGCAGGGGTGAAGGAGAAGCCTAAGGGACAGGAATGGTCCCACCTCATCGGTACATCAGGGCAATTGTGATCTGGGTGTGCTAGTTTCCAAATGCATATTCTTTCTCTTTGGGACACCATTTTGGGTTCTTCAGTGAAGTCTCACCCCGTTTTCCCTCTGCACCCTCCCTCCACTGGGATCAATCTTCTCCATTTCTTTCAAAGTAATTGATACCTCCTCAAGCTGCCCTGCCTCTGCTTCTGTATCTAAAGGCTCATTGGCAGCTTCTTCTGGCTGTGGTTGTCTTCCTCTTGTCAGGAGGTCCTCTTAGGCACAGCCCATTTCAAGACCACAACCCATGCCCAGGTTTCATCTGCAGGATCTCCTGCTGGCTCTTGCCCTGCTGAAGCGCGTTCCACCCTGTCAGACCCAGGCTCAGCCTTTCAACTTTCCAGGTGTGAATTTAATGTCAATCTTCATGTCCCTCCAACTCCAGAGACATAAGCCAAGTTCTCCATTGAGTGGCTCCATTGAAGCCTACTTCACCTGGTTTCAGATGAAGATGAAGTCTCTCCCTTTTGTATCCTCACTTCTTGGAGGCAGGAAGAAGAAATGCATAGCACCCTGCCCTCTTTCCAAATCTCTTCAAACTTGAATGCTTCCCATCCTCTCAGATAGTCTGGGAGTGGGTCGTGGGCTGATGGCAACAGAATGGAGCTATCCTGAGGTAGGATGTAAGAGTGCTTGGTACCTATTGTATTATTTTTGGCCTTTGAAGCTTCTGCCGAAATTTTGAGAGAACAGGAAAAGTTCATTTAATATCTAGGTCCCAGAGTATATCATAATGTCAAATACATTTTAAAAATTAATATCTTCTCTCAGAGATCTTAAATACCCCTTCCATGGGCAGTGCCCACCCCAGTCTAGTTGGGAAAAATCACTGTTTTATGCATAGAAAATATTAAATCTTCTTGGGGCCCCCAGGAATCTTTGAATCTACCCAAATTTGGTGCCTGGGATCAAGGATCAGTAGGGACCTTTTCCAGGGGTAAAAAAATATATCTCCAACTTTGTGAGCTGTAAAAGATGGTTGAATTTTACAAGGTCTACAGCAAAAACTGAAAATGCTGAGACTCAGGCCACAGTTAGGGTCCCCTAGGCTCACAGGACTGAAAAGTCTCTGTCTAAGGGATCAGTAGGACCTGAGCTTTGAGCCATCATTCCAGTCACTTGTTGGCTTTCCTTATGAACCAGGAGTAGCTTGGGGTTGGTAGGTTCACACACAGCCACACATCAGACTCCAGACCACGGTACTCTGGCGGTCTGAGCACACAACTCTACCCTCAATGGCCTCACGCTCACGCCAACTGAGCTTGTATTGCAGAGAGTACTACAGTAGCAGCCCTCAGGAGAGCTGTTTCTCCCTTTGCCCAGAACGGTTTGAAAATATTTGCAACTCTCTTGACTGGATAATCAATCTGACAGTCTAGATTTTCTCTATCAAGTTTATATCACTATGACTCTGAGTCGTAAAAAGATTTTAAAGGCCCAAGGAGATATATATAATATTTTCCGTTGAGGAAGTGGTAACTCTCAGAGTATTGTTCCACAGAGCATGATGCTATCATGTTTTGTTATCAAGGTATCTCTGCAAGCCCTGGGTGCCAGCACAGTGACAGAATTGAAGCAGTAGGTGTGGTGTTTCCCTCTCATTGGAGAAATCAGTTCATCACCCAGCTCTTAGCAAGTCCTGATAGAGTTAGGAAATGGTTTGAAATGTCCTCTAGGAAATTCTACAAAACTCTACTCTGGATAGGATTCAATAAGCTGAACAGTATGTATGAGGTTTCTTTGAAGACCTGAAGAGCAGGAACACCATTAACTCTGTGAGTCATGGCTCCAGCTGGAATCGTGCTCCTAATTTTCCCAGGTGGCTGTCAATCAGGAGAAGAGGTAACATCTCCTTCTGAGGTGCTGAACCCCACAGGGCAGCAGCTTATATCCTGAAGTTGGATATCCCAGAGTCTGGCCACAGAGAGAAGGCATGGAGAATTATGACAACGCAAATGAGATTTCTTTTGATAAGAGGTTAAGGCGATAAACCTCTTTGGCGTGATAAACACGCCAAAGATTCCTATTGCCTAGCCTGTAATGATAGGTAATGTGGAGATGACTAATTTATTTTTCTTTCCTATTTTTAGATCATTCTCATCACCCCTGGCTGCCCTAACTCCCAAAATGCACACAGACATGAAGTAAATGGCTGTTTACCAGTGACTGTCAATCTTCATGATATATATGTCCTAGATTGCTCTCCACCACGTTGCCTAAGAAGATAATAGACCTAAAAGTGGAAACAAATCTGCTTTTCTGAAATATTACTCAACTTGAGCCCTGCTGTCCGTGTAACAGCAGCAGAACTTTGAAAAATCCACATGCTTTTCTCTTTTGCTTTTCCTAGCCGTGACCTTCTGTTTAAAGACCTAAACGCATCCATCTGCGTGCCTGTTGTGGGGAGGGTGGTAATTAGGAATGAAAGAAGTAACAGTCAGCTTCTGACATGTAAACTAGGATTTTGTAATGAGTAACTGTCAAGGTGAAAGAGATTTTCTACATCATCCAGCTCCCACTTCACATGTTAGAAGCTAGACTTGACAAACCAAAGCAGTGAACCTTTCCTCTTCGCCTGTAGCACTATGCCGAGAAACTTTCTATTCTGTGGTGGAAAGAGGATGTGATAAAAGAAAAGTAAATTTTCCTCTTGTGGTCTAGGGGGTGGTGAGAAGGGAAAGAAGGCTCAGAGGAAGAGGAAGGTGGACAGTGAGAAAGTCATGCTCCAAGGTGGCCATCTTGCCCCTGTGGGATTCTGGGAGAGCTAGGCTGAGTGGCTTCATCTCAGAACGAGATGTCCCAGCATGATTAGGAGACTGGAGTGCTGAGGTTCCTTTCAGAGAGAGAGAGAGAGAGAGAGAGAGAGAGAGAGAGAGAGAAGCTAATTTGCACTCCAAAGCCCCCCTTGGTAACATAGACACAGAGGTGAGAACCAGCAGCCTACCACGCTACCTGTGATGGCAATGGGTGAGAGGATCCCACAGGATAAACAGCCTGGCCAGGGGCTGGATAGCGGCATCTTCTTAAGCGTCTGCAGCCAAAGAAAGATGAAGGGGAACTAAGACAACAAGGAAGGGTAACTGGGCCCAACTGAACCAGAAAAAAATAGATAACTTTAGCAGCTACTGAAATCTGTAGCCAAAATTTGAATGTACTAACAAGTACACAGTCAAGAACCAGGACAAGTCCACAGGGGTCCCTCTCCCCACCCCATATCATGAGAATACACTAAGCTATACTCCTTCTTCATGTACTTTCAGATAAGAGGTCAGTGAGAAGTGAAAATGTGGAAAATCCGAGAACCTGAGAATGACCTAATGAGGTGGTTTAAATTACTGTATCAGGATACTTTGTAAACCAGATTAAACTGCGTTTGTTTTGTTTTCTTTTTTTCTTTCCTGTTACCTACGAGGTCACAAGACCAAATCAGCTATAGACAAAACAAAGAAACTAAACCTCTCCTAAATTTCTATATCGTAATTTTGCAATCCTGCTACAAAAACACGAAGATCAAATAATGTTAAGTTCTCATCATATTGCATTTCATCTCACAAAAACAGTCTTTCATTACGCAGACCTTTGCTATAGAAAGTCTTTTTGTTTATGAGAGGTTTTGGGGTATGGAAAATGATCACTACTATTTGTGCTTTGGTTAATATCCAATATTTTGATCTCATGAATGTATTGAGTGTGGTAGATTACATTACTTGCTCACAATTCTTCCTTCCCTCTGCTTTTTGTCACGGTTCACTGCAGGCAGAGCATTCTTCCCTACTTCTTTGATCTGGCTTTGGCCATGTGACTTGCTTTCGATAATGGAATGTGAATGGAAAAGAGAGCCTGTCAGTTTTGAGCCAAGGAATTAAGGTAGTCACACGTTTCCACCCTTCTTTCCTGCACTTCTGCCATCTGCCTTGAAAAGAGCCCTGAGTAGCCACTGGTGCCACGACAGAAATACGTGGAGCATACCTAAACTCAACTCGCAGCCTGAAGGACAGCCTCCCCAGCCCACCTACAGGCCATAACTACAAAATAAGTGATTTGGGGGTTGCATTTTTATACATCAATAATGCAGAAGAGGGTGGCCGGGTGGCTCAGTTGGTTAGAGGGCGAGCTCTCAACAACAAGGTTGCCAATTCCCGCATGGAATGGTGGGCTGCATCCCCTGCAACTAAAGATTGAAAACGGTGACTGGACTTGGAGCTGAGCTGCGCCCTCCACAACTAGATTGAGGGACAATGACTTGGAGCTGATGGGCCCTAGAGAAACACACTGTTCCCCAATATTCCCCAATAAAATTTAAAAAAAAAAATGACATAAAGTATATATATTTTTAAATAATGCAGAAGAAACCTGACTGATGCATTCAACAATTAGCATATCTTTAAATAATAAACAATCAACATTATCCTAAACATTCATACAACTGATAAACCAAATCACTGAAAATTTCCCAGCTATTCATTGATTATTAACATATTTAATTATATGTTCTAAATAATTACTTAAAATCACAAATTTAACACGTCAGGTCCTTATAAATATTTTAAACAACTTATAATAGAGACAAACACAACACACAATATTATGCTGATTGCCAGCTCTGCAGGGTTTGGGTAGTCAAATGGTTGCTGCTCAATTGGATTTGGAATCTGATCACATTCCAAAATGATTCTACCCCAAACCACTAGGTGTTAAATTAAACCTTTATTATAGTTAAAACTCACTTTTACTTTTAATTAATTGCCCTTCCTATAGATTTTAATTTTTTATACATGGTTTCTCTCTACAATGATAAATTCTTTCACGTATTGTAGGTCTGGCAGTATCGAACCAATAGTCTTTCCACCATGATACAATAGTCTGGCCTGAAGGTGTGATAAGAGACTTCTGTGTCATGAGCATCTCACTATAATTAGTAGACTATCTAGATCAGGGTTTTGCAAACTTTCAAGTGCATGTGACTCACCTGTGAATCTTGTTAAAATACAGACTTTGGTATAGCAGGACCTGAGATTCTGCCTTTCTAACAAGCTCCCAAGTGACAGCAACGCAAGGACGTAGAGAGATCTTCTCCTGGGTAGTGAGGGATTGGGTCTGTGTAGTTAATTCTCTTCTTTGGGAGATCTGTCTTTTATTTTCTTGGAGCATATTATCTTCCTGCATGGCTGTTGAGTGTACTGAATAATTGTCAAACTTCCATTCTCCTGGTTATTTCATGTGGTTGCTGGTGTTGGTCAGTTTTTCTCTTTCTTGGAACAATATCTACTTCTGATGTTCTCTGTGTACATTTTTTCCTTTATACAGATATAGAAATAAGGACATTTATATACTTTATAAGTACATCATCAGGAAAAATTGTGAAATGCTTTGAAGTAGGCATGTGTGTGTGTGTGTGTGTGTGTATTCCAGGTTTCATTGTCTTTGAACTTGATGGACTAACCCAAAATATGGCACCTTGGCATACAGAATATTTTAAGCTGGAGGAATTCGAGAAACAGCATGTGCAGAAAGGACTTTCTGACCTTCCCGCAAAGCAGGTCAAAAAACCCTCCTGTGAGAGGTGCCCTCCCTATTCCTGGAGGAAAGGAGCGTCCTTATCTCCAAGACTGTGATGGGAATCTGAACAGGCCTTACTGTTTACCCCAGTTTATGATACTCAACTTATACCCTTTTTTTTTTTTTGTCTTATCACGTTTTTCTACCACTTTCCACTCTTCATCAAACCTAGCATTAAAACACTCAGGTACAGCCACTTCTTCAGATCTCCATTTCCTTGTGAAGTCTCCTGTGTCATGTAGAACTTATACAAATTGTTATGCTTCTCTCTTGTGAATCTGTCTTTAGTTACAGGGGTCCCAGCCAAGAACTCAGAAAGGGAGAAAAAAATATTTTCACTTCACTACAAACTATTTTTACAACTCTCTAAATTGCAGTGAACTTATAATAGTACAAAGAATGCTTGTCCATAGAAATGCAAATTAAGAGTTGAATGCAATTTATTATTGCCTGTGGAGAGACCTGTTTTGCATCTATTTGTAAATTCATTTCAGCATTCCTTATTGCCTATATATATGTGGTTCTTAGAGTTCTCCTTTGACCAAGTGGTAACATAGGGCTGACTCCCTCATTAACTAATGAGTTAAATAAAATCTTTCACATGGATTCATTGTATATTAAAGAAGAGACAACAGGTCTATAATGGAGTCACTTGTGCTAAGCCTTACTTCAGCAAACCAAGACTTAATAATTGAGACTAAAACAATTGCATTTTCAGCCTCTCCCAGGAATATAACCTTTAACCAGTCAATCTGGTATTACCTGGTCAGCACTAGTGAGGTAATTAATCTCCCTGATCGACCCAGTCCATCCCCCAAAGGAAGGTGACTTTGCCTGAAACAATTCACTCTTTGCTAGAACAACCTCCTTGCCCCACCTTCTTCTGCCTGTAAAAGTTTTCCATTTTGTATCGCTCCGTGGAGCTCTTTTCTATCTGCTACATGAAATGCTGCCTGATTCATGAATATTGAATAGAGCCAATTAGATCTTTAAATTTACTCGGTTGAATTTTGTTTTTAAATAATATCTACATAACAAAATACTATAGATATAATGTCCTTTTTAAAAATGTAGCAAAACATATAAATTGAAAAGAAAAAACTGTCTTATTATTTCATTAATAAGTAAAAATTGAATAAATCTATTCATCTTCATCATCATTCTTTTGTCTTTATCCACCTTTCTTCTTACACTTTAAGTTTTTTCTTTTGAGTATCATTATGAACTTAAAATAATAAAAATAATCTTTTGATTCTCAATTTTTCAAAATTTAGCCAATGGGAACACATTTAATTTGCTCCTTTTCCATTCCAGCACTGACCTGAATGTATTTTTAAGGAATCCTTGTTTTCTAGCAACAGAAGGATATTTCCTGACCCATTAACATTTTTTTTTTTTTTCCTATTTCTAATCTTGGAAACTGCTGCAGTCCAAGGAGCCCAGGCTCCTTCTAGTGGAGAAAAGTATCAAAACCCCAAATCTGAGCATTATAAGGACATGAGTTGGTGGTGAGTGCTACTGCTTGCTGGTGCATTTGAGAAGTCACAGAGCTGGAAAGTGTATGTTTTTAAAGTTTTGAGTTTATACGGATTTTTCAAAGCATATTAAGTTATGTCCTACTTTTCTTAAAGGCTGGGTTTCATTGACCTCGGAGACTTTCTACCATGTTTCTTCTAAGGAAAAGAGGCTAGATCTGCAGAAAAACAGACAGGTTTTCAGATGCAAAGAAGAGTTTAGGAGAGGGCTGCAAAACAAAAGTTTTTATTTTAATTCTAATGTATTTCCTTGCTCTAATCTTGTATGGGTATTTATTTACATATAACCAGAGAAGGGAAAATGGTGGGAAACCACAAGGATTTGGGAAAATCACTTTAGAGATGGAATGAGGACAAGATATGAACCGTGAGCAAGAAATCAAATATTCTGTCTCGAACAATCTCCGTTCCTCTTGAGTTTAAACTGGGTTCTCAAACTTGAAGAAAATATTCATTTTAACATCCCACTTGGCAGTGACAGCCAAGCCTGTCACCAAGGACACTGTAACTGTGGCCTGTGATCCCCTGGAGCTCCCTCTACAGCAGGAAATACTATCTTTTCCATGGTGGGGTTTTTGCTTTGCCCATGAAAATCAGGTATCACTTGATTCTAAAGTGTTCCTCTTACTGGCTAATATACCACTGAGTTTCCTCCCCTTATTTGTAGTTTTCATCAGAGCAAATTGTATCTTGCCCCACCCAGAGGACCAGAACCATGACTAATGTCCAATTCTTGCATCTCAGCATTAAATTCAGCCACATCTGAATTAGAGGGCTCAGGCCCCCTCCCAGTCCCCTTGTAAGGCAGACAGAGGGCAGAGTGAGAGGATGGCCCCTGTTCCATGGATTGGTTGTGCCTTAGCTCTGAGTTCATGTGACCTGGGCCCCACCTCTCTCTAAAAATCTAGATTGTTTCCAAATAAAAACGATCAAATCAAACATTTAAACACCATCCTGTCTTCTCTCTCCTCTCTCTCTCTCTCTCTCTCTCTCTCTCTCTCTCTCTGTCATAGATTACCAGGTAAACAATATACTTGAATGATTTTGTTCCATTTTGTGTGAATACTATAGGGTCTGTCAGCAGATATTGTCACATTTCAGTCTTGAAAACAGCTTCTTCCCTGCTTGTCTGAAGCAAGGAGTAATTAATGATAAGTGAGTTATGAAGCAACAAGTGCTACATTCATTCCTGATCCCTGAGAAGTAAATATCCTCCCCCCCATAAGAGAAGTTGACCTTAAAAAAATCACAAATTAACCAAATTTGGGAATACATTTAAGTTATCTCTTTTATAAGAGAAAAAAATTGGAGGTACTTAGCCTCACAAATGCAGGATGATGAAGGCTTGTATGAAGAATTTTATAATCAAAGGCATGAGTGTGAGGTTAACAGAAGACCTGATTGCCCTATTTTCTGAACAGATACTGAAATTTGAACAGACAATTCACAAACTCCATATGCCAGTTTCATCCCATTTCAGTACTAGGTTAAGTTCATGGACAAGAAGTATTCAGTCTAGTTAAGATTATATACGCTTACTTCATTTACTGGCTGTGCCAGGTCCTATGTTAGGACTAAGGATACACAGATAAGAAGGAAGAATAAATCGCTGCCATCCAAAAAATTTCTCTTGGTCCGATTTTACAAACAGTTCTCTGACTTTTGTATTTAAGACAAGTAGCATTGGTTGTGAAGGCCGCTTGAGAGGGAGCAATCATTTTCCCTAAATAGAACCCAGTGGGGAGTTAGCTGGTAAGGAAAAGCGGTTTCTGAGCAGCCAAAACTGATTTCACACATTCCAAATACTGGGAGTCATGGGTTGAATCCCTAGACATGCCTCCAGGAGCCTATTTATTCCTGCTTTATACACCATTTAAGCAATGGTGGCATAGGAAAATACCGGCTCCCTTACAAAGACAAATGTTGAGAACTTCCAGAGTTAATACTAGAAGGAGACTCTCCAGCGGAAAGGCTGAGTGAAACCATGCAGTCTTGGTTTACCCTCACCTGAGTCTAGCAGGCATGGTAACTTTGTTTTCAAAGTATATTTGACTAACAATTCACAACTGAAAAAAGGGCACATGGTGATTCAGCCCTGTAAAGTTGGAGGTTACCCTGAAGGATTTGCTAACATGTTATACTTTATAGTCTTTAGAGAAATCAACCCCAAAGATGTTCTAGTTTTATTGCCCTGTAGAATGTTAACCAGTTTTGTATCTCAATTAACAATGTTTTCTTGTGTGTGCGTGTGTGTGCATGTGTGTAAGCATTTAAGGAAACCAACTCTGGTTGTCTAATTATCTAATTCCTGTTTCCTTCAATGATTTGAATAAAAAATTGATGCATTCTAACAAATAACTTTGTTCAAGAATTTTGCTTTTAAAGCTCTGTATTGTTCCACACATTATCTAAGATGCCTATCTGCCCTTCAGAGACTGACCGAAGTTCACAGGTACTTGACCTATGTCACTTCCTTCTTAGCTCCTACCCGGCCACAGAAGAAAGGAGTCATCCCAACATCCACCCCAGAGGATGGCTTTTTTCATAGTTTTCATAGTTTCTCTTGGCTGTGACCAAGAGAGATTCTTTTGCTCACGGCTCTCCTTCCCAGCTTCTCCTCAGCTAACTGTCACAATGAAGGAATTGACCTGCAACTTTTAGATACATCAGGATAACCATTTTACTACAGTAAAATATCAAAGTTTTTCTATAATAAAATACTGAAGCTCTGTGCCGAGAGAAATGGGCCCAGGGGCCTTTTCTGAAAGAACTTTGCAATATTGTAATTTCCCTATATTTGCTATTTCCGTGAGTCCTTTGCGTCCTTTAAATGAGTGGTAAAACTTAAAATAAGAAGAGCCTATGTAGAGGGGTTATGAGAATCATTTTTTTTCCTTTTTCATTTCTGCTCAAATCTCTCTCATCCCCTGTAGATAAGCACTGTTAGCAATTTGGTTTATAATTTGGTTTCCAGACTGTTTTTCTATATATTTGCAGTATATTCTGCTATCTTTCCATGTCAAAAGATTGTCTTTTTGAACCATTTCCTCATAATTACGAAAGACTTTCTCAACATATTTTGAATGCTGGTACAGCAATGGAATACTTGGGGATTGTGTTCAACCTATTTTGGGGATTTAGAAATTTCTTGTGTGTTTTGTCTATTGTTGAAAATGCATATGGAATGTGGGGAAAAGTATGTGGACATGTGGAGGGGAATAGTATAGAAAATAAGTCTAGAGAAGCTGGAAAGAGTTACCTAGAAAGTCTGGTCTGCAAGCCCCCAGTGAGAAGGGAGTGGGAAAGCATAATTCCCACAGACTTCACAGGGTCTCTCTGATGTGTTTGTTTGTGGAATAGAGGGGAGGGCAATGAGAAAAGAAAAAAGACAATTATAACCATAGGACAACACAACTGTCCTTAAAATGGCTTGAAAGAGACAGCAGATAGATATTCAAGTAAACTGGATGAAGATGTTGAAGTGCAGTGGGAAGGAATTCAGAAAAGGCATATGCTTCCTCCAACCCACTTGACCTAAGTTCTGAGGCAGAATTAAATGCCTCGGGCTGAAATCCTTTCATAGATGGATTCATTGTCATGTTGTGTTCTTAACTAACAGGGCATTTTAATTACAAGCTATGGTTACAGTAAATTAGTGTATGACCCACAGGCAAAACAGTCAACTAAGCAATTATAAAAAATGTTCCAATTTGCTTGGGTTTCCTCTGTGTTCCAAATAATTCCTTGAGGGTCTTTGAGATATTGTCTTTCATTCCCCCATCTTTTTCACTAGTGCATCTATGCATATAATTCACATCTTTTAAACTGAAGATGTAACTGAATTATACTCTTTTTTCCCCCCGACATAAGACTCACATGAGTTTGGAAGACTGAGTACGTTGGCACTTTAATTTAAAACAAAAGAATCATTACATTCCTGGGGATGGCCACTTGACTTGGTATGTTGGCATCTGGGCTGAAGACCACCACTTTGTCACTTTCCCATCACATTTAAAAAATGTTATACATTTGTTACCAGGCTAAGGTCTGGCTGTCTGTTGCATTGAGAGCCAATAACCTAGAAACAAGGTTGGTGGAAAGAAAAGCAGGTTTATTCAAAATGTCAGCTTTCAGGGAAGGCGGTGGACTCTTGTCCAAAAAGAAACCACCTTCCCTGTTTCTAGCATGGCCAAAAGGATTTATAGACACGTAAGAAGAAGCTGAACAAAGGAAAGGGGGAAGTGGTCCAGCAATTCCTAGGTGATGAGGTTTGAAAAAAAAGGGAAAAAAAATGCTTTCCAGAGTCTGGTTTGTTTCAGAGATAAGATTATCTCAAAAGGAGGGAATCTCTGGTGGTTAACGAAGCAGATCTGAGTGCTACACCTTCAGTGTCCTGAACAATAAACAGATTTACAGGTATGCCTGCATCCTTAAGAGAACAGGGCTATTAAGTTCTGTTGTTCTACAAATTAGCGAGGTATGTATGTGGCATTGAGTAAGCACAGTCATTAAAATCAGCAGGAGGAGAGAGAAGAAAAGAAAACTTAAATAGTCCCAAACTAAATTACATTGTTAAATTGAACTAAACTTATTTAAAAGTAGTGTCACCCTTGCACTGTCAGTATCAGATTTTCACCTTTGAGATTTAGAACTGTGGATGGAAAAGGGGCCACATGTTAAACCTGACAAGCTCAGGAGCCTGAAAATAACCACATAGGATGGCGTGAACATAAAAATTTGTAACTAAATTGGGCCATGGTGGTAAATCACATCCTTGGCCTGTAGCTTCCTTGACAAAGGTCCATCTTTACCTTCAGTGAGCCTGTTGTCTTTTTGCATCTAAGATAACATACCCTTGGGATGTCAGGGTAATCCCTTTTTCCGGACTCCCCAGGGGGCACAACCCACCACACCAGAGCAGGAAACTACAAAATCCCTCATTGTTATCTTGCTCCCCAAATGCCATCTCTATGTGCTGTAAAATGCTATTAACTATCTTGTACCCACCAATGTAAAAGAAGTGTGTCTCTCCATTTCGCTTTTTATCTAATCCCAGAGATTTTCCCGCTTTGCTTTCTCCCACCCCCTTAATCTATAATCAATGGATTTCATATAATCTTCCACCTTTGATTCTAATGTATAAAATAAGTTGCAAAATGGCAATTTTCCGGAGCAATTTCTCGATCTGTTGAGACTTTGCTTCCTGGCAATTGTCCTCAGTTTGGCTCAAACAAACTCTTATAAACTTTCTCTTAGGCTGGATTTTTTTAAATTGACAGAACAAAAGTGAATTGTTTTGAAAGACATTTTCTAGCCTTTTTGCCTAGCTATGAATTGTTTTGGTAATATAATATTGGGAAAGTCAAGGCAATCTAGTTACCCAGAAGACCTCACATTTGAGACATAAAAGAAAAATAAATGCTTGGCCATTGAATTAGTCAATTAAGAGTTAAGAGAAGAGCTCCATTCTTCTGGCTTCTTTCACGTTCAAGATTCTTTGATCAGGTCTAGGTACCATAAGAAGTGAGAATAAAAACATACGTAGGAAAAACGGAGAATAAGTTTCCACTCTTCCAAGAAAGTTCTTTTTGCAGTTAACAAAGGATTAATAATAATAATGGCAATAACACAGTGCTTTTGATTACCACCTACTATGTGCCAAACACCATACTAGGTGCTCTAATTACCACAACAATCCTGCAACATGTACATTATCATCTCCATTTTATAGCTGAAGAACCTCAGGTTCCGAGAGGTTAAGTAACACACCTAGCATCACACAGCTAGTACCACGTTTCCCCGAAAATAAGACCTAGCTGGACAATCAGCTCTAATGCATCTTTTGGAGCAAAAATTAATATAAGACCTGGTCTTATTTTACTATAAGACCGGGTCAACATAATATAATATAATATATAATAAAATATAATAAATATAATATAATGTAATATAATATAATACCAGGCCTTATATTAATTTTTACTCCAAAAGACGCATTAGAGTTGATTGTCCGGCTAGGTCTTATTTTTGGGGAAACACAGTAAGAAGTGGAATCAGAGATGAAGTCAGGTTGGCTTTATTCTATTGTGATACTTTGCCTCTTAAAACTTAAAATGACAAAAAACTTTTCACAAAGTTTTGCCTGAGATCAGGAATGAATCCAGGTTTCGTGGAGCCCAAAGTTTACATAACTGGGGGGAGAGAACTTCTTTTAGAAAAAGAATATAAAAACATCTTACTTCTGCAAACTTTACAAAAATACCTAAGCATGTAACTACAGGCCCTCCCGGTCATTTGAAAGGGGCCAGGGCTAGCGACACTTAAGCTTCATTAACCTCATAGACAGCCCACCTCTGATAGGGGTTCAACATTTCAGGGTAACTTTGCTTGCACAAGAGAGAGACAGAAGGTGTTGTTGTGACGCTACAGGACATTTTGAAAGCACCATCCCCCACCCCCACCCCCCACCGCCACCCCCAACACATCCATTGCTGTTGAAAACTTAGACGCTCCTGCGAATGACAGTGTGTTGGTCGGAGCTCTCAACACATGACGGTACTCTTGGGAGGCATGGAAATGAGAACTTGTCTCTTTCCCTCTCAAGTTCAAACGAATCACAATTGTTCGATGGAGTTGCGTGGGCCACCTAAATTAGGCAACAGGAAACACGCTCCCCGAGAGATAATTTACTGTGAGGATGGGAAAAGGTAAGTGAAGCGATCAGCCGGGAAAAGTGCCTCCTGGTCTGGATTCATTAGCGGCTATGCTCCCCACACAGCCATCCGGAGGCAGGCCTGGGCCCCAGGGAAGTGCCGGCGTGAGTCAGAGGAGATGGAAGCGGGTAAGGCTAGGTCATACTTGGTGTAGATCCCATTTGTCTCCTCTGCACAAGGAGGAGCAAGCACAGCCTGGGCCAGGATCTGCAATATCCATTACAGCATCATTACAGCCACTGCTGTTTGGCTTGGCCGGGGTCAGCAGATGACAATCCTGCCTGAGGTTCAGCTTCAGCAACGATATGGTGGTGCAGATGGTCATTGGGCAACAAGAGCATGGCCTGGTCGTGACATGTCTGCACAAGGTCAGGTTTCAGAAGGCAGTGCACCGGGCGTCTCAGTCAACAATGCATCCCATCCTGGAGCTACAGTTCAGGATGGCTCCGTGGAATCCTCTGGCCTCGAGGGTGCACACTGAGTTTTGGGTTTGCTTAGAAAAAATAATAGCTTAGAAGGACATACGTTTGGTCATGAATCACCACCCCTGGGCCTTCTTGGATATACTCAGAGAATAAGACACAAACAAGACTGGGCTTCCTGCAGGCAAGCATGCCACACTAAATTGTGTAGTAAAAGGAACTGTGACTGGTAAGGATCATATGAGGACACGTTTTTCTAGGTCACTCTGAATACTTCTTCTCTGCCTCTGCTGGATCCTTTTCTCCTTGAGCTATGAATCAGTAATCTGCGTTTTCTCATTGGTATTCTTTTCTCGGAGACCTCATCCTGCATTTTCAATGACTTACTGGACATTTTACACATACATTATCTCAAACTCAATTTGCCTAAAACCCACCTAGACAAAGAATGCTTACAAATCAATATGCAAAAAATAAATTCAAAAGAAAAATGGACAAAGGACATAAACAGGCAATTCACAAAAGAAGAAACACCAATGGCCAATAAACATATGAAAAGATGTTTAATTGCATTAGGAATTTTTAAAATAACAGTGAAAAATCATGTTTTGCCTGTCACATTCAGAAAGGTTCTCAACACCTAGGGTTCCACTGTGATAATCCAGATCTAAAGCTCTTTTGTAAAAATGATCCCAGTGTCTACGAGGTTGTTTCCAACTTCTTTGTCCACTAGGGCCATTCATTTAGGTGAATGATCTCAGTAACCTTCACAAAAGGAACAAATGGAAGTCTGACATTTACAAAAGCTAAGAAAACAGTATGGGTCCAACAAAATCAATCGATTTCTTCGAAGTGTTCCTTCAGTCACCTGCTCCTGAGAGCAGCAGAGGATGGGGATAGAGCGAAAGACATAGTGTCACAAACCACTTATCTGACTATTTTCACTTGCTACTTTGATGCCTTTGATGCTTTCAAATGTCTTGTAAATCCTAATTAGAATCTAAGTTTTTGGGGCGAAGTGGAGGAAGCCAGGAACCATATTATATATTTCTTTGACTTTCCCTACAGTATTTCTCACATAGAAAATGCAAGATAAATGTTCATTTCTTGATTACCTTCCACACAGTATAAAATTTCAATAATAAATATAATTCAGAAAGGCATATACCACAGCTGTTAAGCACCTGAGCCCTAGAGTTGGGCAAATTTTTTTTAAATGTTATAAATTTATAACATAAATCTTTCTCAGGATTTCTTTGGATACTCAAGCTCTTTTATGGTTCCATAAAAAATAAAAATTTTAAGATTGTTTTTCTATTTTTGTGAAAAATGCCACTGGAATCTTGACAAGGGATTGCTTTGCAAATATTTTCTCCCATTCTATAGCTTGCCATTTCATTCTTTTAACAGTGCCTTTTTATGCAAAGAAGTTTTTAAATTTTGTGAAGTCCAAATTATCAGTGCCTAGCTCAGAGGGCCATGTAGATGAAGGGAGACAATATAGAGAAAATACGTAACACAGTGATGTCGCGTCCAGCGCAACACAGGCAGTGAGGGAATGAGAAGGGGCGGCGTTAGGTTAAGTTTTTAAGAAAGAAACAGAGACTTAATGCAGTTAAATCATAGAGGGACAAGGGTCTCACAGTCATGAAAGACTGGAGCGCAGAATCAGGCCGACTGGTGGCTTTTATTGATCATACAAGGAAGTAACATTGTTTTTTCCACGGTCTGTGAGTCTCATACATCATACAAGAAAAATGATTTAAACCAATCACCCCTGCCTGCAAACAGCCGGAACACAAAGTCCCATGATGTCTTAACAATGATGGTATGCGCCTCCTTAGGGACAGGTTTCTTGATTATAGGGTAAAGAACGAGAGCTGATGTTATTGTCTCATTGACTCACTTCCCTAGCAGGTTATGGGAAGGAATGTAGCCACATAGGCAGAAGCTCTCCTTAACCGGGGGAAGGTAGGGGCTGTGCCCTCCTCTATCGACCCTGTGAATTCTCTTGGTGGTCCCCACACGGTTCCGCCTGGCTTGAGTTGTCCCCCTTGTGGGGAATCTTACTCGTCATTGGCTGACAAACCGTCTTTCGGGGGCCAAACAGAGAGGCATGAAGCATAAGCACAAAGGTGAAGCAAGGTCCCAGAAAGGCACAGTCTCACAGACTCTTCTTTCTTTAAGAAAAGGCGCGGGGGGGAGGGGGGGGCGGGGGGGGAACCGTTGGCTAGGCTGTTGCGTGACAACACAGTGACTGGCACATAATAAATGCTCAGTAAATGTTAATTTTTGTTGATTTTATTTAAGGGAAAAATGGCTTAAATAATTAAGACTAGTTGTCAGCTTAACTCTCTCAGTTCTTCACCATTTACGATTATGAGCCTCGTGGACAAGAATTGAGAACCTGAATTTGTTGAGAACTTATCCATTGCTGGCAAGAATATACTTTGGTACAACCACTTTGGAAAGCAATTTGATAAAATCTAGTAAAGTTGAGAATGCACATTTCCTAAATAACTCCACATGTAGACCATGGAGTCTCACACATATACACAAATACATACATATATATACATATATATATATATATATACACACACACGTATATACACACACATGTATACACACACACACACACACACACACACACACACACACACACACACCGGGGGTGCCAAAAAAGCATATACACATGACTTGTATTCATCTTTTGTTATTGGTATATATTGAGTATTATAATTTTAACAGTTTTTTCCTTTCTTAAAATGTGTATACATTTTTTGGGCACTCTCTCTCTATCTATCTATATGAATAGCATGTTCATAGCGATTTTTTGGTTATAGAAAAAAGTCTACACAACCTAAATGTCTACTAATAGGGAAATGGATAAAGAATGGGTATTGATATAATAAAAAATTATATTGCAGTTAAAAATGAATGAATTAGAGCTATCAGTATCGATATACATGGGCTTCATAAACATAATATTGAGGAAAGAAAGCAAGATACAGAAAAATACTCCTTGGATTGTTGCAAGCCTTTAGTTACCAATGTTCTGAAAAAGTTGGCTTTGACAATTTCCCAGTGTTCTTGTTGCTTTTATGGAGGAGTGAACTTTCAGAAGTCCTTACTCTGTCATTCTGGAAGTTGAGGTCACACATAATTTATATGCTGTATTATAAAATATATGCATGACAAGTATATTCCATCCCTTTTCGAGGAGAATTCAATGCATACTAAATCTTTTGCTTCCAATTTTACATATCTGAAGATTGAAAGAATTCTTTACAGACCATCTCTGGCTTTATACATTTCAACCTTGTTTCTCTTCCACTCCTTGCATACTGCCAGTGCTTGGCACTGTAAGACATACATACTGTGCTAAGATCTCGGGCTCTGCATCTTTGCATTATATCACAGAGTTGGCACAGCGGGTATAGGGACTATTCCTGGAAGCCGTACCTATATCAGAAAGGCTAAAAATAACTATATGGAAGTAACTATGATCCACAAAAATATGTCCTACTCAACCCCAAAGAAATGTATCCCCAACTCAATTTGTCCTTAGTCAGTTCCCCAAAATATCCATGTCCACTCCAACACTGCCTGATAGTAAAAGAAATATGATAGAGGCAAAATTAGAGTATAATGAAACAACAGACTCAACCTATTGTAGATAAAATACTTCTGCAAATTTTACAAAACCAAATGACCATCTGAACACACTGCTAGAACCCCAGCCTTCTTGAAAGAAGGCTGTGAAAATTAGAGATCCTGAACTTTAAGCTTAGTTAACCTTACTGTATTCTCCCCCTGACCCCCAGCCCCCACCCTCACCATTGGGTCTCTCTCCTGACTTCTCTGTATGTTTCTGGTTCTTTCTCTCTCTCTCTCTCTCTCTCTCTCTCTCTCTCTCTCTCTCTCTCCCCTTCTCCCTCTCCCTCCCCCTCTATCTCTCCCTCCCTCTCTCCGAAGTCTCTGCAGACTGCCTCTCTCTACTTATCTATGCACATAGTCCAAAGATGGCTACCTGAGCCCCTTGTACATATTCCCGGTAGAACTGCCACATGCCATCTTACCAACATCCATCTGTCCAGTCTCCAGACAGAATATGATGCTTTTCATCCCAGTTTATTAATTGGCTTTCTTTGGTTCAGGTGTTCAACCTTGATCCCAATCAGCTGATACCAAGTATAAGTAAAGTCCCATAGAACAAGTGCAGCTTTAGGGCCCCATCCTGTAAGTGGGCAGGAGATTGAATAATTCATGGAAAATGGGAGTGGGCTGACTTGGCACCTCAAAAGGCTTGGCACCACAGCAAAGCTGGTTAGGTTCAAGCAATAGGTACAGCAAGTCTTCTCCAAACACTTAATATCAAATGTATGTGGGATTTTCTCCAAGAGGACATATTACTTACTTCCCAAAGTTGTATTCCCAGGGATCCTATTCTGGGGGGGTGCTGGGGGGTGGCTCATAGCACTAGTATTCTGAGGAACACATTTTGAGAAATGTTGGATTAAATAATAATAGTTAATATTATTAACTCAGAAAATATAAAATAATGCTGTTTGTCTCCTGCTGGCACCAACTGAAGCATTTTTTAAATCCTTATACCAGTTCCATGTGGTAGGTTCTATTTTTACAGATAAGGAGGCTGAGGCACAAGAGAAGTTAAGCAATTTGGACAAAATTGAACAACTAGAGAGTGGGGGTGCCAGGCAAAACCTCCTGTTTAACCTCTGTACTATATAACCTCCATGATCTCTTTAAGCTCTGAATCCTATGACTTTTTATGTATATGTTCTGCAACATGTGAAAAGACTGTTCCAACATCAAGTAGGAAGGATGCTTTTTCTTATTTATTTTGCCTTGTTACAGAACAGTACTTGACCTCATCACCTTCATTTCTGCCTTTGAATCATAAATCCTTAGTATTAGAAGACAAGGCCTTAGAGTTAGAAGACAGGTTTCCACTTCCTTTCAATTCAAAACTGTTTACGTATGCTCGCATTCTTCAGTGTCTTGGGTCATTTAGTAAAGTGAACAAACTTTCCTTGTTTCTAATTTCAGTAGGAATAAATGGTTTCTATTGTCAGCGACTGCTCTAAAACCTCAGAGTATTGACTAGTTAAAAATAGAACAGCTGAGAACCTCTAGAATAAAAGAAAAAAGACAAAGTGCAGAGGCCTAAGTGTTTTGTTCTTTGTAAAAACGGAGGCTGATATGCCACCTGCTCTTTCATTTGAGTTATACTATATCGTTTGTCCTCATCAGGAGAAAGCATAATGCTTCCATAGTGTCAATTATTTTACATAAAACATATCTCTGTATGTTCCTATATAGACCTAGGTAGAAAACTAGCGGGACTTGTAGAAAGTTTTCAGAACGTAAAATAACGTCAAGTTTCAAATTATCCTGTATATCACCATACACTAGGAAGAATGAATTATTATAGTTTAAAAAAAAAAAGGCATTTTCACAGTTCCTGTGACTGAGTTTTCTGTCGCCTTAGAACACTTAGGGAAGCCTAAGGAGCATTTCTGGAGCTGACACCTGATCTTAGTTTCAAAGACAGAGGAGTAAACCAGCAGGCAGGCTTTCGGCATCAAGGAGACACCAATGGGGCTGTGGTTTTGGTTTATGAATGCCCAGCAAATGTATCTTGCGCTCCGTGTAATAAGCCTTCAAGTTGCCGTATGTGGTCTTTACTGAGCGTCTACTATATGCCAACCTCTGCTACTGCAACGAAGAAAACACCAACCTAGTTCCCGCGGAGTTTACACGAATGGGAGACACTTTAATGTGTTCTCCCGCCCAAGTATCCACAAAAGGTAATCGCGCCACGTAATCTAAATGTGTAAACTCTGTCTTGGGCAAAGGGAAGGGCACAGCGCAACCTCACACAGGCTCGACTGCGACCCTCAGCCCGTTCCAGGCGGGGACAGCAGCAGCGGGGGCGACCCCGCGGCGCGTCACTCCGAGCGGCGCAAGGCTGTGACGCTAGGCCCCGCCCCCTGCGCCCTTCATAGCGGCCCCGCCCCCTGCGCCCTTCATAGCGGCCCCGCCCCTCGAGCGCAGTGCGCAGGCTCCTCCGGCCGGCTCCTGTTCTGCCCAGGACGCGGCTCAGCCAGCGACGCTGCCTCCCGGCTCGGGAGCCGAGCTCAGCCGCCGCCGTCCGGGCCGCTGTGGCAGGTAAACAGGATCCTCAACGTGCAACCCCCTCGCCCAGCCAGGCGAGCCTCGGGGCGTGAACCCAGCTGACGGAGGATGGCAGCCTCCGGGGTGGAGAAGTGCAGCAAGAAGAAGACCGAGAAGAAACTTGCTGCTCGAGAAGAAGCTAAATTGTTGGCGGGCTTCATGGGCGTCATGAATAACATGCGGAAACAGGTACCGCCGGTTTGGGAGTGACGGACGGCAGAGGGGAGCGGGTCCGGGACTCGGGCCCCTGGTTCCCTAGGCTGAGATTCGCGCCCCGTGGATCGCGACCCTCTTCTTCCTCTGCCCTCTCCCTTCCATTGTCGCACGCAAGCAAAGCTGCTGCTTAGGAGAGGGTCGCCATAAACCATTGTCGAACCCAAGTGCCTCCTCGTCTGCCGATGCTGTGACTCCCAACTCAGACTCCTGGGAGACTCCTCGGGCTGGCGTTCGGCGCCCGGTCTCCGTTGTATAACAGCCCTGCCCTAGTTATCTGTTTGGGAGGCCGGGATCCCTCCACTGGCGAGCCGTTTTGTAGGTGTCGTGAGATCTTGTGCGGAGAAGCCCATTGGCACAGCCCAGCCCGAAGCCCCAAAGAAGGGAGAAGCATTGCATGGCCTGAAATCAGCTCCTCTTAAATAAGGATCCCCGCCCCCTTCTGTGGTACCCGGCTGGCGCTAGTTGAAGACAGATCCTCCTGTGCGTGTTAATTTAGAGCAGAAACAGTCATCGATACATACCGTGCGGTCTTTTAAGGGCACTGCGCGCCTCTGTTTATTAGGAGGAGCTCTTTGTTCTGTCTTGGGTGTGTGGCGCATGAATGCAAGTCCTCCGCGAGCCGGCGAAAGGTGGGTCGTGAAAAGAAGGGCTTTTAACGCCAGCAAACGTAGACTAGAGAGAGGTTTCATTTATTTATTTTTAAATGCTCTAACAACTTATGCCAAGACAGCATAGAGAAATCACTTGGTTACTTTTTAACTTTGTTGGCTTTCTTTATAGAAAAGACACATCTAAGGAGGTTTGTGGGAATGTTTCGGTTTGGGGACAGTGGTCCTGTTTTTTTAAATAAGAGGACAAAAGCAGGTTGTGAGTATGAGTAACTGCAAAACCTAGTTTGCTTATCTAGTGGTTTGGGTGGGACTGTGGACAGCAGTAGAACATTTAAGATCTTCCCGAAGATGTTAACTTTGGTTTTCTTTAAGCGAATTCTGACTGCTGGGATCTTGTCTTTGTCCATCCGGTCCTGGCCCGGTTTATGAATGCAGTAGACATCGGTGGGAATGCCTTTAAATCTTTCCTGGCCTTTGTGCTGAAGTAGCTGGGAATGTCTAGATTCAATATTTTATGTAACTTTCATGTATCTATTTTTCATGTATACATTCATGTTACTTTCACGTAAAGCTTTTTATATTTACTACACCACTGACTTCAAATTACTGATGCATTTAACTAGTATCTGCCTGTAAACAGTAGGTGAACACAGTTCACCAGTGCTCAAATTTGTTTGCTCTCACTCCCCCAAATATGTGTTTTCTTCCGAGGACGCTAGCACTGTAAAGCATTACCTCATTTCTTACTTAGACAGGGTGCAACTGGGTTGTAGCATCAAATGTTCACTTGATGAGCAGAGGATTGTCTGAGACTGCACATTGAGCTCTTTGGGGTTAAAAAATTATTCATATCCATTTCTGAGACTTAGCTTTATATTAACATATGATTATGTTAACATATGTCTATTAACTGTCCAAATTGAAACACAGTTACTGAAAAATCAGGATTCTGTTACTGAGTATGAAGGGAAAATGGATACTGGGTGGCAACCAGGGATCTCTTCCACAATGGTTAACTGACCTGAATCTGACAGATTCTCCTTTTGTCAGTGGCTTTTCATGTTAGTCAAACATTTCTCTATAATAGCACTTTTACCAACTTCATGGAATCCTGCGTCTTTTGCAAGATGCGCAGGCTCGCTTTGCAGTTGATTTACATTGTATTTGTATTGTTCTGTTTACCATTGTAACACAGGAGAGACTCACCAAGAATGACTGACAGGGGCAGTTGATGGGAATTGGCAGAAATAGAAGCCGATTTGAGCCAGAGGAGGAATGTTTGAGTGAGGACTAGTTTTATAAGTGTTCTTGTTCTTTCGTGAAAATTTTTGTGTTATACCTATTTTTGCTTCCCCTTATGACCTCATTACTTTGGGGGTCAAAGTAATGAGGTGCCTGGATGAAAACGATACCTCAGTATATACCCAGAAATATTCCTACAAGAATTTGAGAACCCTGTGAAATTAGAAAACCTGAATTCCAATCCCTGCTCTACCATTAATTAGTTTTATAATTTTAGGTAATATGATTTAGGTCATTTCATCTCTGTGTAGTGTCGCAGCCAATCCTACATAGTGGTGAAAGAGGGTTCTGCAGAACCAGCAGCCTCAGCTTCTTGTGGACACTTTTCCTCCATCATCCTTTCAATCAGTTCTATCTAGCCTTTTGTTTTTAAGTAACCTTTCCAATGAGGTAGAGGGTTCACAAGTAAAAGGATACAAATCATAAACATGCAGCTCAATGAGTTATTACAAAGTGACCACACCACCTACAAGCAATAGAACTGTTACTGATATACCAGAAGTCCCTCCTTATGCCCTTCTCAGTGACTACCCCTCAAAGGTAACCACTCTTCTAACTTCTATCACCATAGATTTATTTTTCCTTCTTTTGAACTTACATAAATGGCATCATACAGTATATATTCATGTGTCTCAGTTTCTTAAAGCCAACATTATGTTTGTGAGATTTATCTAGGTTGTTGTGTATAGCTCTAGTTCATCCTCATTACATTTAGTATTCCATTTTATGAATACACCACAATTTACCCATTCTATCATTTTGGACATTTGGGTTATTTCTATTCTGAACATTTTTGCACATTTTGCATGTCTTTTGATGTGCATATATATGCATTTTTTAAAAAAATATTTTATTGGGAGGGGGAACAGGATTTTATTGGGGAACAGTGTGTATTTCCAGGACTTTTTCCAAGTCAAGTTGTTGTCCTTTCAATCATAGTTATGGAGGACGCAGTTCAGCTCCAAGTCCAGTTGGCGTTGTTAGTTGCAGGGGGCGCAGCCCACCATCCCTTGCAGGAGTCGAACAGGCAACCTTGTGGTTGAGAGCCCACTTGTCCATGTGGAAATCCAACCGCAACCTTTGGCGTTAGGAGCACGGAGCTCCAACCGCCTGAGCCATCAGGCTGGCCCTGCATTTCTTTTTTAAATCCATTTTTTATGTAGTTCAGTATTTTGTTGTTGTTTTTATCCCCCCTTCTCCTGCCCCCCCCCCAACTGCTGAGGCAGTTGGTCATGGGTGGTCGGTTCACCGCTCACAGCAGCTCATGGTAGCTTTCGCCAGCCACCGGCCACTCACACTGGCCACCGGCCACTCATGGCAGCACACGGTAGCCCACGGAAACACACAGCAGCCCACGGCCACTCACGCTGGCTGCTAGCCACCGACTGCTCCTGGCAGTGCACGGTAGCCCACAGCAGCTCACTCCAACCTCCGGCTGCTCATGGCAGCCCAGCTCCAGGGAGAGCTGTTGTTCACAATCTTAGCTGTAGAGGGCGCAGCTCACTGGTCCATGTGGGAATCAAACCCGTGTCCTTGGCGCTCCAACCACCTGAGCCACCAGGCCGGCCCACAGTATGCATTTCTGTTGGCAAATACCTAAGAGTGGAGTTGTTGAGTCATAGGTTATGCTACATAAAGCTTTGATAGGTACTGTCATACAGTTTCCAAAGTTTGCCAGTTTAGATTTCTGCCAGTTGTGTGTTGAGAGAGGCTTTTGCTCTACATCCTTTTCAGTACTTGGTATTGTCAATCTTTATAATGTTAGTCATTCTGGTGGGTGTGTAGTGGCTCTTATTTAATTAGGTTGCGCACCTTGTCATTTATTTTCTTTTTGTTTACATTGATTTTATTACCTGATGCACTAAAGAGGGTCTCTACAAAGCAGAGTTGGGTCACAGTCACTACTGCTCACATGCAGTTGTTGCTGTTGTGTTAATGAAGTCCAGAAGACTCTTAACATTTGAGGGATATGTTTTGAGACCTTCCTGAGTACTTATGTAGTTTACAGTTTCCTCACATTAAATGAATTAAAGCATAAATGGAATTGAAAAGCCTGTATTAAAGCCTTATTGAGAGTTATCTGAGAGAACCACACAGGCTGACACGAGGATTGGATGCGATGCAGTCAACTGGGCTCACTTACTAACTAAAATATCTCAGCTTCTCCAAGACTGCAAATTACTACATGTCATTCATCTTTAGGGTCTCTTGTGAAACACTTCTGGAGCACTTATTCTCTATCAGCCATCCAGCAAAATGTTTTACACGCTTCATCTCCTTTTATTCTCGTACCAACTCCATTGACAACCCCCACCATCCAGACAGACCTTCCTATTCTTAACTCTCTGTCTTACCTTTTTTCCAGTTTAGGAGATAATCATCTCTCTCTTCACTTTCTTTCCAATGCCTCAAGCTTTCTTAACCCTCTGTTCTTTTTGCACATCCATCTGGCAGAAAGCATTAATGATTATTTACCTTCATTGTGTAAGGCCTCCAAGCTGGAGAATGTTCCATGACTGGGCAGTCCTCTGCCAGGTAAGTCCTTACTTCAGCTGGGCTGTCAGTACTGGGGTGAGCAATCCTACTTTCCATTTATTTTACTATGTTCCTCTAACTTGAGTCCTGTCTCTGTATCCTTGTTTTCAGTAGATCATCTTTCTTTTGACATCACAAATAAATAGAAGTCATTAGCCTGGAAGGATCTAACATTTAACTTTCCATCATCAAATCTAGAAACTTATTTTGACACTCTCCTTTTCCTCTTTTGATTCTGCTGCAGTTGAGAAGCTGCGTCTTTTCCATCGGAGCCCAGTACTTCGACCTGCGCTTTGACTCCCTCACCCCTACTAGCCTGATCAGAAAAGTTACACCAGTGCTTATTCCATCTGTTGAGCATCTTTAATTTCCTCTCTGCTGCATTCTAGCCATCAGCAATTTAGGCATGTTTTAACCTCTCTAGCTTTTAAGCCAATCAACAAACCAATCCACCCATTCTTAGTCTCAACATTCCCTGTAAATAATAACTGTTTCACCATGTTAAAACCAAAAGGGGGGTAAATTCACTGCCTCTTTTGGCTCACTGTTTATTATCCCATCTCAGTTTGGCTTTCTGACTCATCCATTCAGATGAATAGTTATTGAGAACCCACTGTGTGCTAGACATTTTGCTAGGTTTTTAGGGTTAAAATGGTGAGCAAAACCTGACAGTTCCTGTCCTCATGCAGTTTATAGTCTAGTAGGAAAATAAAATATGAGGTGTAATCAAAACATACGGTGAGTGTTTAAATTAAAAAATTCATTACAGTAAAAGACACATTGCCATTAACCCCACTCAAAATGCTCCCCCTTGCTTCGAACACACTTATCCCATCGTTCTTGACACTTTCTGAAGCACTTCTGGAAGTCTTCTTTCGTGAGTGTCTTTAGTTGTGTTGTCGTGGCTGCCTTGATTCAAAACGTTTACCTTTCATGGTCATTTTGACTTTGGGGAAGAGCCAGATGTCGCACGGTGCCAGACCCAGTGAATAAGGTGGATGAAGACACACCGTAATGCTTTTATTTGACAGAAATTGCCGTACCAGAAGTGATGTGTGACACGGAGCCTTTCCATTGTGATCAAAATATACAGTGAATGCTGCTGCCGAGTGCCATCCAACAGAAAGGCAGGGATCATCTATATGGGAAGTAGCACGTCGAACCTTAGTAAACAGTGTGTGACAAGTTTCAACTTGTTCAGTGCAGTCAGTTGAGTGTGAGCTACAGTTGAAAGGTGTGTTTTAAAGTGTGCCGTCAATCATCCTCCATCATGGCAACACTGTCACACATCACTTCTGGTACATGGCAGTTTCAGTCAAATAAAAATCTTACGGTGTGTCCTCATCCGCCTTATTCACTGGATCTGGCACCGTGCGACTTCTGGCTCTTCCCCAAAGTCAAAATGATTCAGGACATTGAGGCAGCCACGACAATGCAAATAAAGACACTCACAAAAGAGGACTTCCAGAAGTGCTTCAGAAAGGGGCAAGAACGATCAGATAAGTGTGTTCGAAGCGAAGGGGAGTATTTTGAGAGGGATTAATGGCAATGTGTCTTCTACTGTAATATATTTTTTTAATTTATACATTCACCGTATTGTTTTATCACATCTCATATTAGTCAAGCAGTCACACAAAAATGTAAAATTGCAACAGTGGTAGGTATTATTAAGGAGAAGTACAATGTACAATGAGACATATGGATCGATGATTTGACCATCAGGAAGATTTCCCTAAGGAAGTGGTAACTGAACTGAGAGCTGAAATAACAGTAGGTGTTAACTAGGCACCCTAAGGAAGAGCCTTTTAGGTAGAGAGAACAACCTATGCAGAAGCCCTGAGTTGGAGAACTACTTACCATAGAATGGCAAGTACAAGAGACTAATTAAAGCCAGTGTGACAAACACAGAATATAGGGGAAGGATGGTGCAAGATGAAACTGGAGAAGTGACTAGAGATCTGCCCATGCTTAGTCTCATAAGTCAAGTTGGGGGTTTTGCCTTTATTCTAAAACTCTTTCAAATGTGTGTACAGGTGAAGAGGAAGCAGTGGGTATTATCTGTTTTTCTTTAGAAAAAAGGTAACTGTTCTGTGGTGAATGAATTAGAGAGCTCTCAGAGTGTGCTTGCAGACTAAACAGAAAGTTGTTGCAGTAGCCCAGTGAGATGGGCCTTTGGACTAAGGTGCTAGCTGCAACAGCATTATCAAGGAATAAAGGATGCTGTGTTCAAAGAGTTAGGGGGTAAAATCAACAGGATTTGGTGATGATGACTGTCGTGTGGTTGTGATGACTAAATTAGCTAACCAAATTAAGATAACTTAAAACACAACCTGATAATGAGTACGTTCTCAATAAATGTTGGCTATTTTTATTGCTGTTGTGATAGTGGTGGTTGATTGAGTACTGAGGGATTCAATACAAAGTGTCACGATGACATCTAGGATTTAGAATACATCACTAGATAGATGACACTATTCACTGAGAGAGGCGATACTGGAAAGATCACGGCTTTGAGGAAGGGGTGATAATTTGAGTTTTAGATATGTTTAGTTTGTGATGCCCATGAGACAGTGAGGTATTTGATTAGTTGACAGGTCCAGAGAGTTGTAGGTTGGAAGTGTAAATTTGTGAATTATCTGGAGATAGAAGAAGCTGTGGAGAGTCAAGAGTGTAGGATAAAAGCTAGGCAGTGAGCTTATAAAGGAGACAAAAGGAATGGCCATAAGGAGGAAAATGAGAGTTCTGAGAATCAGAGAAAAAATTGTTTCAGAAGGAGAATGGCAAATTTTGAAGCCTATGAGAAGTCAGAGTAAGGTTAGAACTAACAATGTTCATAAGACATAGCTACTCAGAGGAGTTTGACTGTAGAGAGAGTTGTTTTGCTGGGGAGACAGAGATGGAAGTCAGATTAGCATGAGTAGGAGTGAGTAGGACATGAGAAAATTAATACAGATTTTTTGAGAAATTTGGTCCTGATGGGAGTGAGGGAGGCAAATGAAGGTTGTTTGGTTTTATGTGATTAAATGGGAAATATATAAGTGTGTTTAAAAAGTATGGGAAGAATTCATTTGCAATGTAGAGGTTGAATACGTATGAGACAGGACGGGTAGATGATTCCCGAGGTGAGAGCCAAAGTACAGGTGGTGACTCGCATGGAGGAGGGCAGTTCCTGTGCCCTGAGAGTGGGAAGGAGGAGAGGGTTGGCGGAGAGGTCGCTAGTTGGGTGGGTGTGTTTGGAATCAGGAGAGTGAAGGAGTTCTGTCTGGAGGTGATTGTTTTCTCTGAAAAATAGGAGATAAGATCATCTGCTGAAAAGGAGAAAGAAGATAAAGCTGGAGGTTGAGGAAAGTTTTTGTGAAGAGTGGAACTAGTATGATGGTAGGCAGGTTTTTTGAAGGTTTGTTTTTTTGTTTGTTTGTTTGTTTTTCAGGTTAATTATCCTGAATTTATAGTGAATATTTATCCTCAACTTGGACTTCAAAGCCCTGTCTGATCTGATCCCAACCTACTTGTCCAGTCAGATTTCACATCACTTTTCTCTTAGCCATTTCACTCCGGGCACCTGTCTTCCTTTCAGAGGCTAAAATGTTGCTCCAGTGCCTGTATCTCTCCTGCCCTCCTACTCATGGTTCAGTTCTTACCTTAAATGCCACTTCCTCCCTGAAGGCCCTGGATGATGTCAGGCCCTCTATTATATATACTCTTCCAACACTCATCGCTATAAAGGCAGTGCACACTTCTTAGTTTAATGTGTGTGTTTGCCAATGGGCAGCTTACTCAGTGCTCTATTCAACATCTACCACAAGAGTCCTCAAATATTTGTTAATAGGTATGGTCGATAACACCTAAAGGATGAGGGCACAGTAGGAAGACAAGTGGACAGATGCCGAAACCCTGGGAAGCAAGGAAGAAGAGTGCATTGGCGACTAAGGAGCAGAAGGAAGAAAGATAGCAGGGAATACTGTCATTGAAACCGAGGTACAAGTTACAAGGGAGACACAGGAGTATCAAATGTTATAGGGCAACCGAAAAAGATAAAATGTCCACTATTTGAAAATTGGTTGTTTTAGCAAGTAAAGTTTTAATGGAATGTGGGGGGAAACAGAACAAAGGGAAGGACAGAGTAGTGAGTACATGGTGAAGGACCTGCCTCCGGTTTGGCCCAGGCTTTTCCAGGATGGGATTACAGTTCTTCCTCTAAAGTCCAGTAGCATCTAACGCACACAGCAGTCATGACACTTACCACAGGTATGTTGAATGGATGAGTACAGAAGCACACCTTAACGGAGACATGATTGTATTCAGATTCCCTTCTGAGAAGACAGATAACCAAGATTTGGGCGATGCCGGAACCAGGGCAGCCCTAAAGGCCTCTAGCCTTTCTCTAGGACACTGCCTTCGTCACACCTCCGTTCTGACTACTCCCGGTCTGTTTCTCTTTCAGAGTTTCAAATCCTAGAGAGAGAGGATCTGATAGACCTAGTTTTAGTTAAATGTTAGTCCTTTGGGAAAATTACCTATGCTGAGGAGAACTGGGTTACGTAGCACAAACATGCTCATGAAGGACCCATTTTATGTGTTGAGGCCATTTCCTGAGAAGAGGAAATATTAAGTCAGGTAGGTACTTCAGTGGGCGTCCACTACAAGGATTCATATCAGTGAAAAGCTGGTGTGTTATATAGTTTAGTACGTCATACAGCATATAATGTAGTTATGCTCTGTTGAGCTGTCAAAAATGTTGTTGCTTAATTAATGTTTAAGAGAGACATTCTTGAGAATATGCCATCTATGCTGTCATACAGTCTGTACTTAACAGGTTTACTGGAAAATGGTGTGCCAAGATGAAGTTTCTTTTTCTTAGACCTTCTCTTTGAATTAAATTCAATTGAATCACAATTCAATATTATACTATAAGTTTTTATTATGAACAATCATTTTAAAATAGTTTTGTGTCTTCTATAAAATTTTTTTAGTAATATTGTCTTGACTCGCTCGTTGCTCTGGGAAACAGCATGCTGTGGTGGAAATAATACGGACTTTGGAATCACCGATCTGGGTTTGAATCCTAGCTCCGTCTTCTTACTAATTGCGGGTCAGTGGGCAAGTCCCAACTTCTACCTTGTATGTTCTTATCTGTACAACCGTGATCATAACATTACGCTGTGCTACCTTGCTGATGTTGGGAATAGTGAGAGAAGTAATGTGAAAACTCTTGATAAACTGTTCAGTGTTGCACAAATATTGTTTGTATTGTTATTATCACAGTGCATCTGCTGGGATTCCTGGTTCCCAGCAACTGAAACCTCTTCTGTGTTAAGTAAAAATAATTGATTGCAAGGATGTCAGGCGCTTACAGCATTGACCACAGGCTGGAAGATGAGCAGGCGTGGCAAACACGCAGCCACCAGGGTCTGGTAGCTGGGCTGCAAATGCCCTGGACTCGAGGTTACAATGTAGGAACAGTCTTGACCACTTGCGGCTGCTGCCAGAAAGATGATTTTCCCTCCATCTGTCATTCACTCAAGATTCAAAACCCTGGAAGTAGATGTCTAATTGGCTGGCTTTATATCATTTGCCAGATTTGGGCTCTGCTAAAGAGTGAATAGAAGAAATATCTGACTTTCAGCTTCGATAATGAGAGGTAAGCTCTGAGAATTGCCCTCTTTCCAAGATAGTTCATAATGAGGAATTTTTCCAGAAATGGGAGCTTGGGATTCTAACAGGCAGGGGAAATTGGATGCTGGATTGCCAAAATCCACAAATGTCCACTATGTTCTACACCTTAGGCTGTCCAATACAAACATGCGTGTTCTTATTCTCATTCCTATAATTTAAAAAAGTCACCAATCAAGTTTTTTTTCCACTTACCATATAGAAAGAACTCCAAGTTCAAGATCGCTTAGTGATACTCATTCCTTCTGTAATCATTTCAAGATCCTGTGGGCTAAGTAGTAATAGATTCTTTATATGATTATGGATGGAAAAGAAGAAAGGAAACTAGTTACACCTTATGTAAATATAAGAACAAGGATGAAAAAAGTAGAAACCACATTCATTGTTTGTTTATTATTCATTAATAGTTTTATTACTTATTATTGTATTTATGACTTCTTTCACTGCCTGTTTCTATTCTTTGTCTTTAGCCAACGCTTCAAGGTTCTTTATCTGATGGGGTGACCCAATTCTTTAGTTCTAGGTATCTTGAGCCTTTGGTCTTGCCTGTATAGAGTTACTTTAGTTTTTCACTAACATTTACCACTAGATTTGGCAGTGCCAGTGTTGGGTGTGGGATTCGATTTTATGCTACTTAAAAGCTGATTAGTTTGCCAGTTGCTGTTTAGTGGATGTTGGCAGAAAGAAGACATGAGGCTCCTAGATCAGAGACAGCAGACTTGATTACTCAAAGCACAGCATCATGAGCATTGGCATATGTGTCTCAGTTCCCTTTGTCCCACAGGTACTGTGAGGGCGACACAGTAGGGCCCAGAGGGATGTACACACAATGGGTTTGTGTCGCAGCTAAGGAATAAACACGAAGCTTAAGGAACCTGCCATTTTTATAGCAAACAATAAGCAAGCCTCCTCTTCATCCTGGAGGGGAGACGTTACCTCATCCCTTATAGTCACTCGCTGCCAAAACATCCCTGAGAAATGGTGGCCCAGGGAAAAAGTGGCAGGGCCTTGCATTCTTGGCACGTCCGGGAACATATGTAGGAACTCATAGAATGCTGTCTCTTCCAACACCCAGAAGGTACTCTACGGGAGCCCCTAGTTGCAGCCGTCTTCTGTCCCATGGATGGTCGGGTCAGGCACTTAGCCAAATATAATAACTTTTGTTCTTTCTACCCAGTGGGCGTGAGGAGGTGAAAATGACCATGTCATAGTTGTAACTTCAAATTCTGTGGAAACATTGTTATATCACTCGGTTGAACTATTCTTTCTTGGATGCCCAGATCTCTAAACTAGCAGAACCCACCTCCAGAAAGACTAATTGCTAAAATCAGAGACACATTTTTTGTAAGTGAGTCATTAAGCATAATAGTGAGGGGACCTTCCTCCATCCCTTGGGTGCCAGGCTAGTTCTGGCTACAGAGAAACCATTCTCTCTGTATAAATTATATGAAATCTGATCACTTGAAAATGGATTCTGCTGCTTAAAGAAAAAAAAGGAAAACCACCGATATAAAGCTTTTCTATGAAAGGAGAATGTACTGTGTGTGTGTGTGTGTGTGTGTGTTGGGTACAGAGGGCCAAGGGAGTAAGCGTTGGAAGGGGAGAACATTTCTGACCTTCACCTTACCCAAAGGAAAGGAAATGAAATCTCTTGAGCTCAGATCTCCATTTTGCCTGAGAGAGAGAGAGAGAGAGACAGAGAAAGAGACAAGTTAATCTAATTAAGTTAGAATTTACGATATTGCCAGTTCGTTAATGGTGAGGTTGGTTACTGTTGAAACTCACATACTTCTACTTAAGGTCTTGATCTGCTAAGCAGGACAGGGAAGGTGTGTCTTATGGTGGATTCTATGGTGGATTGGGGCCCAGCCATCTTTTTCTTTTTTTTCTTGCAGGATATGTAAATATGTAGATTCCAAAATTGAGATTATTGGGGTATGCAGAGGTGAGTAGAAAGGCCTATATTGGCTTCTCAAGCAAAGCCTCATTTTCCAACTTGATTTTACTAGAGAAGCACTGCATGTGGGGGCTTACCAAGTTCTTGCCTGTCTGTCAACAGTATGTTCTATTATGTCTCCCTTGGATATGGATCCTTATATAAACTCCCTGAGTTGAGAATCTCAGAGGTCTGCTGGGGGTGACAACGCCCCTCCCTGAGAGGCCCAGGGTCCTGCCCTGGGCTCTGGCCTGCTGGCACGGTGACCGGGAAAGCCCTTCCCTACTGGACCAAATAGCCGGAAGTTCTTATTTCCAAGTTTGCTTTGTCTTTTAGGTTCTCTGTTTTCTTACAGGCACAGAGAGTGCTTTGTTTAATCTTAAACGCTGATGAGTCCTCCTCTACCAATAAGTGTTACTTTGCGTATTCTCTGAAGACCATTTTAGGAGATTATTTAAGTTTTTACTCCAGAAAGTTTTGAAATGGATAGATATCTGTTAAGTTAACTCCAGACCCGAAGGTCACTTCCATGTCCCATCTCAAATTTTTCTCAACCAAGATGTCATTCGTAGTGTTCCAGAAGATCTCTAGTGAACTACACGACAGCCTAAAGCACTTCATCTAATTCCATACTATTATAGCAACATAAAATCCCCCCAAATTTGACTCTTACGAACTCGCTTATTATTAGATTCCCACAACTGTGGTCTCCCTGTAAATTAACATGAAAGCAATTGAATTGCAAATGTCTGTTCTCCCTGGTTTCTTACACTGCCCAGTCTCACAGTAAGGCATTTGCTACAGTGTTTGGGTGGAGTCAGGATGGCTTCTTCAGCAGCTGCAGCGTGGGCCGTCTTCCATTGGAACAGGTTTAGTTTAGCACCTCGAAAGCTGAATCTCTCCAATTTCAGGGTAATTGGTGCCACATGTTTTCAGTATGTCAAAGGGATCCCAGGACTCCTAAGGTTAGTACAGCGTCGTCCCCACCTCCCCAAACCTGAAAAGATACAGGCAAGGCTCCCATCTCTATAGTAAATAGTGCAGGTGTTGATGCATTATTGTACAGTCCTAAGCCACATTGTTGTGCCCAGTCAAAAGCAGAACAGGAACTTTGGTTACTGGGGGAACAGAGGGTTTTCAAAGAAAACATAAGAAAAGAAAATCTCGGCTTTTGGTTTTCACAGGTTGCCAGTCTGCGTCGGCTGTCTGTAATTGACAGACTCTAAGACTAAACTCAACTGGGAGGAATCACTTATGAAGAGGCGGATAGGGACACTGAGCTTACCACACAGGGCAGGAACTTCATCCATGCACAGTAATGCTTCGCTGACATAGGACATACTGTGTCCAATCTCACATTTCTTGGACAAAATGTTAGACATTTGCCAGAGAGATTTACTCAGCTGCCGGGTCTCGAGAGTTTCCCTTTTTACCCTGTTGTCCTTCCTGCACATTTAAAGATGAATTTTTTTTCCAGCTTTATTGAGATATAATTGGCATATAACACTGGATAAGGTTAAAGTGTACAACGTAATGATTTCATGTAGGTATATACTGTGACACAATTGCCACAATAAGTTTAGTTAGCATATCCATCACCTCACGTAGTTATAAATTTGTGTATGTGCTGAGAAACTTGAAGATCAACTCTCTTAGCAACTTTCAAATATACAATACAATATTAACTATCTTCCCCATGCCATACATTACATCCCCAGGACTTACTTATCTTATAACTGCGGGTTTGCACCTTTTGACCACCTTCACCCATTTCTCCCACTCTCCGCCCCTGGCAACTGCCAGCCTGCTCTCTGTTTAAAGGTGAACTTTTATTTCTTCTTTGTACCCTGTGTTCCTGGCTACCCAGTGCTGAAATGACTGCAGACTGTCTAGTGACAGTCTTTCTTCCCTTTCCAGAGAAGAGTGATCTACATTTTTTTTTTTTTTATTTCAAGATACTTTCTTTTTCAAACAGGTCACAACACTAAGCTCCTGACTCATTCTGCCAATGTACAAGCTCAGCAGCTGAGGGGGCACTCTTTAATAGCATGTTTGAAAAGTGAATAAAAATCCACATAAAACAAATATTCAAATAGTTTCCATGGGAATACAATAAGTGTGACCCCATCTCCTAGTCTTCCCAGTTGTTCCATCTGTGCCAACCCTACTTACAAAGACATTTCAAAACTAGCAGTAATGAAGTGAAATGGTCCCCCTAAATCCCTTAATTCAAGCTACACTTGCAGTAAGAGCTACAAGAATGGCATCTACACATTAATACGAGCTGAAGCACAGGCTGCTGGGTGGTGTTGCATCCCACTCTCCCAGGCACGAGACACACATAGAGTGCTGACACTTGCTCCTCCACTTCAGGTGGGAAATCACAGTTCTGGATTTGCTGCATCCATTGCCATGTCGGCCCTGACATTACATAGTAGATAGCTGGCCTCTGGAATCCACTGAAAGTAGAAGTGGTAGCAACAATGTAAGCACCCATGTGTTCAAAGAGCATCCAGTCTCCCACATGCATCTGGGGCAAGCCACAGTGCTCAACAATGTGCGGGAGAAGAAGCCATCACACGTCAGTCCCCGTGTGCTGGATGAGTACACTTCTCATCTGGTTTGGGCCTCTTCTGCAGAAGGGGTTTCGTGTGGGCGTGATCATAGAGGATGCATTTAAATGTAGGGTTTCCAGGCGGGATTTCCTTCCCACCTGTTCTCGGGATTTTTTTTCCGCTTTCCAGTTCACGAATCCCGAGAAAAGTTGGTCGGGAAATCGGGAAAATCGGCTCCTTGAACCCAGTAATACCCACCATGGGAAATAAACTTACAATGTATCTCTTAGACATTTTTCCTGTTTATGGCTATCTAAAGTTACATTATGTTACAATGTTACATGCTACCAGACAGGCATGCTCAACACCAGAATCAGATATCACATGACCAGCTAATTTTGGCTCTTGTAAATCAAGCACATTTGATCATGGAGAACAGAAAACAGTTTGTATTTACACAGAGTAATATTTATTTTTCACAATTCATTTTTCAGCATTTGACTACAAAGTCATCTTCAGGTGAATCAACTAAGGAAATCTAAGGTAGTTTACCTTAATATGACATTGTAGTCAAATCCTGGGTTGTGAAAATAAATATTTCTCTGTGTAAATACAAACTGTTTTCTGTTCTCCACAATGAATCGTTTCCACAAAGTGACGGCCGATACTACCAACTACATTCGATCAGTTTGTTTGTGGCTGACTATTGTGATGTATGTGAGTGTTCTTGGCTCTCTCAGCTGCGGTGGGTAAGTCAGTCTATTTAAAAACAACTTGCACTGCTAATATTTTATTCCAATATTACAATACTTTCCAATCTCATATAATGTTTGGTGGCACTTTTTAGCTATAAGTATTTGCTGCACAATATAGGTCTTTCTTAATTTTTTCTTAATGCTTTTAAAGGAAATAAAATTTGAATTGGTTAAACGTAGAAATAGAGATCATGTGTCTCTCACAAAGTACTTGAGCAGCGTTAGTTGTCTATGTGAGATGGATGAGGATGAATTTTTTGCCTTGTCAAGTAAGAATGAAATTGCACGATTGGTGAAGTCATTAATGGAAAGACTTTTTAAAAGAACATTTACAGCAGAAGAAGTTCCAAGAGAAGAAATAAAGGATGTCTTATAGAGAGTTCTAACATTAAATCAGAATCTGATCTGAAGTGTGAATTGACTAAAGCAATATCAATTTTGACATCAATGCCTAGCCCCCTAGGCATGCAGATGAAATATTTGCTTCTCTAAGGAAGGAAATGAGCTTATATGACGCAACGCATTCTCTCACTCCCAACTTGGAGGTGGTTTTAGACGCACTCATAACAATTCGACCGTCTACAGAAAAGGAAAGAAATTTTTCCACATCAAGTATATTTGTTACAAAGCGAAGATCACGATTGTCCGATCGGGCAATTAATGCTCTATGTTTCTTAAAGTTTCATTTTAAAAATGACAAAAACTATTTGAAGTATGTTTTAAATTTTCAAACGAATAATGTTTGCATTTGTTATTTATTAATGTTTAATTTAATAAATAAAATATTTAAATAAGATTGGGAATGTTAATACATTGTGTGATGCATGTAAAAACTCACTGTATACTATAAGGTTTGGTTAAATAAAGTTTGCATTAATTACATTGTTTATATTTTGAGAAAACCTGAAATATAACAGAAACCTAGCCAAAATGATACTGTAGTGACCCCTGTTTAGCGCTTAAGGCAAGAGATGCACTAGTCATGAAAGTCTGGTCGACCTCCATTTAGGAAATTTTATTTACTCAAGTTTTGTGTCGACCATTTACACATAGGAATGTCTCGAAACCTCTGAAAGACTGTGCCCGGGGCCACAAACCCCGGTTGCCCCACTTCTCTATGGCTTTTCTGTTTATTCACATTTACTGTTACAGCCATTATTACAGATGATCAATGAAAATTAAATAAAAAAGATTATTTTGGGAATTCTCGAGAATTCTTGGGAAATTCTTGGGATTTCCTGTTCTCAATTCCTGAAGGTTCCAAAATGTCAGGAATCTGGAAACCCTAATTAAATGATCCCGTATACTAACTACATCATTTGTGTAATACATATAGATTTTTTTCACTTGACTCATCTTCATCATCAGAGCCTGTTTGTTCTTTAATATGAGTTTCTGGCAATGATATTGACTCCAAACATGAAAGTTGATGCAATATCGTATCTGCCAGGCTCAGCTATGAGTGTTACTCCTGAGTCTGATGGAATATACTTGTTCAGTACTTGGTTGGTTACACTGGCAATCACTCCCAACTTAAGCTTCACACCCTCAGATTCAGGAAAGCCAGCACTAATATCAAGCAGACACTGAAACCAACCTCAGCTCCCATGCCAAAGACACAGCTGGCATCAGAGATGGCCTGTACGGAGGTCTCAGGATCAGTACAACCACTTCCCACGTGGAAACTGACACCAGTGACATCAATATTTAGCTCTTTCACCCATTCCAAAAGCAGTCTGCTATTGAGTGTGGCACCAAACGTAACACTGAGGCGACAGGTGGCTTTGGAATCGTCAGTGGCGATCCACAAAACCAGCTTTGCCTTTGGATTTGCCTTGGCAACTTTCATCAACTCGATTTCACTACCGTGTTTCCCCTAAAATAAGACCTACCCCGAAAATAAGCCCCAGTCAAGATCGTCAGCCAGAGGGACGCACTTAGTACGTTATGATGATGTTCCAGAAGAAGATGACATGACTATTTGACTAAATGTAGGGTGATGTACATGAAAAAATAAGACATCCCCTGAAAATATGCCCTAATGTGTCTTTTGGAGCAAAAATTAATATAAGACTCAGTCTTATTTTCGGGGAAATAACATGTAAGATCCAGTCTTATTTTCCGGGAAACACAGTATCAAAAGTCATCATCTGGACTCTGTTATTGGCAGTGTATTTAATCTGAGACACTTGTTTGCCAGGATTTGCATAGATCATCCTTTTCTGGAGACACCTCCCAAGACTCTGCACCAGTTGTATTTCAGCCTTTCTGGCACAGTCACGTCCTGTCCCAGTGGCAGCTGGGGTCTTCACTCTGGTTCTGCTACCCTTGCATTTGACTGCATAAAAGGGGGTGACCCGAGGCAGAGCTTTTAAACCATTTCAGATGTTTCTTTAGCATGTCTCCCAGGCCCACAACGTAGAAGCCATCCTTATCATTGGAAGAAAAAACTTCATTACTTTTTTGGTCCAGAATGTCTTTAGCAGTAAAGCCTTCCTCGAGGAAATGGCAAAGTCTTCTTTCTTAAGCTGTTCATGTGACTGTTCTGAAACACAACAAAAAAGAAAACCAAGAGATGGAGTTTAAAGCAGTTATTGCCAGCTTTTCACAAAGGCAGTTCTCGAGGAATTCTGGGTCCCACTGAAGATGGGTGTACCCTCAAGGCAGAAATATCCATGGAGGGCAGCGGCGCCTCATGCCGACCCCATGGAGCGTGCAGGACCGCGGGTGTCCCTCTCTCCCTCCCTCCCTTCTGGAGGACCACTGCCAGAGGTGGCGCCTGGTCCGTGCTGGCAGGGGTAGGGCTGAGGCTGAGGGTGCGGACCAAGGGTGAGCCAGCTTTGTAGCAGGAACGGAACAGAGTTTGTGGCTTTGCATTGTCTCTCGTTCTAACCCTTCCGGTGGTTCTGCTCCTTTGTGTCCCATTTTGGTCGTATCTTGCTGTTAAGTTCCTTACATCAGTTAATCCTTTCTCTTTTCTCCTCTATTTGTCTCACCTGGAGAATGACCTTTAACAGATTCCTCTGAGGCCCATAGGGACCCATATGGCCTATACAGTGTGCTCCTCAAAACCTTGCCTTTTCTCATTATTTGGTTTTTGCAGGCCTTGGAAACTTGATGGTAGCAAACGCATTCCTTTCCGTTACCTATTTGTGTCAAAATGGGCTGTGTCCCTTTGTTCCTTCCAGGCAGCCCCAGTGGAGTTGTTAGCCTGCTTAGGTTGAATGCTTTCCTTTCTATATTGTGTAGCGCTAAGGTTGTTTAGATCAGAATTGCTCCCTTCCTTTTCCTTTCCGTTTCCCTTTGGGCCCAGATATCTGTTTTGCTAACATACTTCTTCCTCTAGTGCCTTTCTTTTATAGACTTTGCTCTAGTGGAAAATGAGAGTTGCATGTGTTCAGCATTATTCAGTCACTGCCATTCCTCACCACCCTCAGTGAGGTAATTCCAATGATGGGGACGTCCAGCATCTATTATAACTTAGGCCTGATCTATGTCTGAGTTACTTGGCTTCCCTTGAATGTGACCTAGTTCTCTCCCTTCGGGTCTTATTTCCACAAACTTCAGATATGTCCCACTCTAGCCTGTACCCTTCCTGTCTTGCCACCCATCTGACCTTGCAAATTACTTACTATAGTAAACTCATGAAATACTCTTGCTGGTTTGTTTTCCTTTTACCTTTTGAAATCTATCTGAACTTACTGTAATCACTTCTTATAACTCTCTTTGTCGTTAAGGACAGTCCTCTAATTATGCTTTTGATTTCTTACCTTTAGCTTTAAGAGGAATCTTACAAAAATGTCCTAGATCCAGGCGCTTTCTGAGAGAACCATTTTAATATCCTGAATTCTTACTTCTCTCCCTCCATTATATCGTTTTGATCCATATCACGTTCCTTGAATAAATAACAACTCTTTGGTAGTCTTATCTATCTTTCAAGAGCAATTACACCAAAGTGTATCTCCTTTCCCTTTCAAAGCTGTTTGGCCTCACTTGTCACATGTTTCCCTTAAGGAAGGAAATCCCGTTTTTTTTCTCTATTAATATAAATGTCTTCCTTTGTTTTCCTTTCACTTTCCCACTTGCCTTTTTGTGGTTATATGTATGTTTAATTAAGTCCAATGCTGTTTATCTTGCTTTTCTGAACAAACATGGTTCCTAAAGAGGCCTTTTTAATTTTTCTCCTAGCCTTTGGGTTTATTATGGTTTTGGGGAGGCTTTTTCTAGTATCTCAATCCAAAAAGATGATTTACCCCCAGATAATAAGGGCTCCATTTTCCTTTATCTTCTCAGCGATGTAAACCCACCACTCAACTGTAGTTGAATCTACTGTCTGCTCAGGTATTTATACCCAGGGCCAGCTTGCAGTCACGCTGGGAGGGACTGATTGCAGAACCTTGTTGACAAGCTACATAAATCCAAAGGTTAGTCAGCCATTCCTCAGTCCTCTCCTTGGGATGCAATGAAGAGTGGAATTTGGGACAGCTGATTGCACGCCTCACACTAATGCCACCACATACTGTTAAAAGCTAGAACCTCATGTGGTGCTGTGAAACCTGACTGCCCGTTGGCCTCCCTTAGAGCAGAAAGGGCATTCCACCAACACGTGCCTAACATGCTTGCCTGTTTTGAGGTGAGTCTTTCCTAACCAAAGGACTCTTCCCTCGAAAGCCCCTAATGCCTGAAGGCGCTAAAGCGGCACCAAAGTTTCTGTCTCCCTCTGGGGTGCTTTGCATATCTATGCATATGGATTTGAGGGGTCCTCTTCCACTGCTGGCTTTAAACATTTGAGAAGTAGACACAGGAGACAGATAAACTAATGGTGACGACAGACTGGAGAACATGGCTTTAACCTGAGCCTTAAAACTGGGCTTCCTCTTTTTTCTCCTCTGAACTCAATTTCCCCACCCATCTGAGGCGGAGCAGCTGAGGAACCCGAACACTTCTCTCCTGCTCCAGGGGCAAGCCTCTCCCCAAGGAGGGAAGGTCCACTTTGGGGGCAGATTTATGGGAGAAGAATGAATGGACCCGGAGGCGTCGTTCTGTGTGACTGTTACCGTACTCTTGCTCTTCCACCAGTGATGGATGGAGAAAAGGACTAAAACTTCCAGTGCTTACCTTCCCCAGAGGAAGTGGGAGTACATTACGAGCCAGAAATCAAATGTTTCCCCTAAAGGGTAACAGTTATCCCAATACCATTTTTTTTTCAATTATCTGTCTCCAGTTTTTAAATGAATCCTTTATTTTTCAGAGCAGTTTTAGGTTTATAGAAAAATTGAGCAGAAAGTGCAGTTTCCATTTATCCCTTACCCCACCCCCACAGTTTCCCCTGTTAACATCTTACATTAGTGTGGTACACTTGTTACAATTGATAAGCCAATGTTGTTACATGATTTTTAACCGTAGTTTACATTAGGATTCTGTTGTGCATTCTATGAGTGTTGACAAAAGTATAATGACACATATCTGCTGTTACAGTATCATACAGAATAATTTCACTGCCCGAAACATCATCTATACTTCACCTTCTCACCACATTTTTGAAATGTTATCTTTATCAAATTCCCACTTAATGTAGATCCTTCACATTTCTCAGGTTTATTTCTCGACGTTTTATTATTTTGTTGCTGTTGTCACGTTTTATTATTTTGTTGCTGTTGTCACTTGGGTTTTTTTAATTTGTATTTCTTAATGGCTTATTACTCACATATAGATTAGCTCATTGCTTTTCCGTATTTCTTGTGTCTAGCCATTTACTGACTTTTCATATAGTTCTACAAATGTTGAGTTGATATGTCTTCTTTCTTCTTGATTTGGCTAAAATTTCCAGAACAATGCTGAATAATAATAGAGATAGGATATGTATATCTTGTTTCAAGTTTGAATGAGAATGCCTCTCCTGTTTCACCATTAAATGTGATGTTTGCTATTGATTTCTGATGAATGGCCTTCAGTATACAGAGATACCATTTTCTTTATTGAAGAGTCTCAGGAAATGAATTTCTAATTTTATCAAACATCCTTTTGCCATCTATTGAAGTGTTTCTACATGAAGTTTTTTCTCTTTTAACCTGTCAGTATGGTGAATTACATTAATAGAATTATTTTTCTTGAATGCTCCTTGTATTCCTCAAACAATATTTGACTAATATCCAGTTGAATTCAATTTGCAAATATTTGAAAGATCTATAAGTAAGTCCCAAAGGAAGAAAAAGTGCAAAGGAAAGATGACCAAAATAGCAATTGGCAGTTAAAGAAAAAAGAAGACAAGGAAGCATAATAAATAGCATAAAAGAAGATGGCATATGTAAGATGAAACATAAGTTATCAGTAATAAATATGAAGGCTTAAACTAAAGCCAACTAAAAATAGCCTTAGATGATGAGAACTTCAGACTCAGTCACACAAATATCTATGCTGTTTATAAGTGACTAAAGATTCAAAAGCTGAACATAATAAATACAAAGGTATGACTAATCTGGGGGGACATAGAGAAATTGCAAGAGTTATTTTTCTTGTTTTATCCAGTCAACATGTATCGTTCAAAAGATAGTTTTTTTATTTTCAAAGTTTCTCTTCAATCCACCGAGGACTTGCTGCCTCTGGTAATGCCTGGCCCTCTGTTTCTGCCCATTTTCTCTCTATGGATCCGTCTCTTCCCCAGACGATCGCCAGCAGGAGGGACCTCTCGCTTTCGGTCACTCCCTTCTCTGCTTGAAACCTGCTGATCTATTGCAGTACAGTCAAATAAATGTGCCATTTGGATATGAAAGATTTCTCCCGTGCCACCCCCTGCACACGCACAGTCAGCTGGAGATTAATCGTAGACCAATACTCGATTGCTATACAAAGACCTCCCTGATTTCTCTAACTTCCTTCAGTGCCTATAAATTCATTCCCCTAAAACTCACTGCTGCTGCGTTTGCCTTGGAAAGGGCTTTTGCTAATTTCAGTTCAGCCAAAAAAACTCTACATTTTCTGGAACTTCCCATCAGCAGCCATAGATCCCTGCCCTGTCTGATTTGCTTGGTATCCGGTCAGTATTCTTCTTTTCCTCCTTTCTCCCTTTTTCTTTTCTTCCTTTCTCTTAAGCAACTTGATTAGCTTGTTTTGGGTGGTAACCAAATAGTTGACTTAGTTTTGCGACCTGGTAGGTGTTTTTTGGTGTGGTATCTGGCAAGATCACCCGAGAGTTATGCTTACTCTGAACCCCCTCCCCAAATAAAAGGAAGTAAAAATTTTAAAATTCAAGATTGGGATAACAATAGCTTTAACTATAAGTAATCTGCATATAATTTCTAGGCAATACTCTGTAGACTTTATTTTACATATCTTCCAATAAGCTGTAAAAGTGAAATTTTGTTCATTCTTTAGTCCATTATTTGGGGCCCATTTCCTTTCTCATTGTAGCCATTTCCATCTTGCTTGAATTTTTATTCATGGAGTAATAAAGTAAGAAATAATGGTGACTTATCTATCAGAAACTATATTAGTAGTTTCAGCAAAATATTTAAAATTTGCAAAATGCTATATATCCTTTGAGCTACTAAACCATTGTTTACATATGTGAGTAATAAGTTTTTTTTACTCTGAATATATTTGTGTCATACTCCCCATACCTAAAAGAATGCTTAACAGTAGGCTCTAAGTTTTCTCTGAGCCTTACCTGCACATTATATCTTGAACTTCATTCAGAAATTGAAATTCTGTATGACAAAAAGCTCATTTTTAACTTGAAAATTATCTCTAAGTGTTCCAGTAAACCTTAAATGTTTTTCTTTACTATTCTGTTTTCCCTTAAAATACTTAAATTTTAAGTATTTAATCTAGATCTGCCTTCTTTCAGATCTAGAGCGACACAATGTTGGCCTTGGTAAGACATCATAATTTAAAGGTGGCTGCTCTCCAGCTCCTGTCAGAACTGCATTTGAGAGAAGTGTTATTTAAGGAAAGTGCTGAATGGATGTTCGGTTCATCTGTATTCTGGGTTGTTTCTGTTTCAAGTTAGATCTATGAAGCCTACTTTCTTGGGAAATGCCAGGAGCACTCTGAACTTTATCAAGGATGGACAATTAGAAAAGAAATCGGTTGTTGTGTTTGAAGAACCATCAAGGACATTGCCCTTATGTCGTTTAATGTCCCCATAAAAATGAGAAATACCGTAGAATCTGCGTCAGAAAAAAAAAATGGCTTCCTTGAAGTATTAGTCGACTACTTCTTTGCTGATTATAAAGGTTTTCCTGACTATTGGGAAGCTTCATACCAAATTTTGATACAACTAACTCATGACAGCAATTCTGTAAGTCCTTCCTAAACGGGTCTTACGTGCTGGAAAAAAGACTGGATTTAAACTGAAAATAGAGATGAAGCATTTGACAAGCATGTGGTTTATATGTTTGCTGAGCCAGGCCCAACCATCCCCTTTTAAATTTATTTCTTCTCTCTTGATTAGAAAACGCTGTGTGATGTAATCCTTATGGTCCAGGAAAGAAAGATACCTGCTCACCGTGTTGTTCTTGCTGCAGCCAGTCATTTTTTTAACTTAATGTTCACAAGTAAGTATCTTAAGGTCAAACATAGTATTCGTTCTATGAGAAAGAGGTGGGTCTCAATGAAAATCTGCCAGTTTTTCCTAATTTTTAAATGACTTAAATTATGAAGCCCAGGAAACAGTGAAGAGATTGAGCAATGGTCATGGTGATAATTAATCAAAGGAAACGTGACTTTTCATTAGTCCTAAAGGCCCAAGGTTTTTATTGATGAAAATAAACTAGCTTCTACTTGAATGCCTGGAGTTTTCTTATCAACCTCAGGTTGAAAGGCAATGGATCAGTGAAATCTTATGATACTTTATCTGGCAAGTTAAAGTAAATAAAAAGGAAAAATGCATATAGCAGATCCTACTAGAAAGAACCCTAGACTGGGAGTTGGGAACTGGGTCTGAGTGTTGGTTCCTCTACTTGGTGTCGTTTTATGAGCTTTATCAGGTTATATAATGTATCTGCCTCAGGTTTTCTCTTTGGTGCTCTGGCTCCCTGCCAGGGTTTTGGGGAAGGATGAGAGCTCTGCTAGCTGGAGCTAACTATATATATATATATATATATACATACTTGTCATTGTTCTCATAGGTTTCTTCTAGCGACTTCAAGGTATTTTGCTCGGCACAATTTAAAGGAGTGCTACTGAATTATTTTAGGAGTTGGGAAAATACTAAATCTAGTTTTATGGCTCGCTGTTCTCTTGGGCTTTTTTAAAAGAAGTACACTAAGTCACTGATTGCTTAGATTATTTTAATTTAAGGCACAGCTCAAGTGTGGAGAATTAATTTGCTTTTATTATAGGAATGTTGAGCTTTCCAGGGTATTTTCTTCCAGAGAGATCTCTGTCCTATTCTTCTGCATATTTAACATGTTCCTGGAATGACCTGGTTCCTCAGTGGTAGTGCTCATGCCATTTGTGCTTCTTCCCTTCATTTTAGCGAACATGCTGGAATCAAAGTCCTTTGAAGTAGAACTCAAAGATGCTGAGCCTGACATTATTGAACAGCTTGTGGAATTTGCTTACACGGCTCGGTAAGTTAGGGAGGGTCGTTTCTGTTCTGGAGGAATGAGGTCGGGATCTACCCTGGCAAAGCAGTGTAAAAAATGGATACGTTCCAGAGTCTTTAGAATGAAAAACTGCAGGGACGGGGTGGAAGGAGGATTGAGGATCCTGTGCCATACCCATTCAAGGACCGAGCAGTTTAATTTTTTGCTTAATTTCAGAGGCTAGCAGGATACATTCTACAGGAACATTATTTAAATAATAAAAAAAGTTGTAGGGAAATTCATATTCACTTTAACTTATTTGCAGAATTTCTGTGAATAGCAACAACGTTCAGTCTTTATTAGATGCGGCAAACCAGTACCAGATCGAACCCGTGAAGAAAATGTGTGTTGATTTTTTGAAAGAACAAGTTGATGCTTCAAACTGTCTTGGTAAGAAATCGTATTTATATGAAAACTCAATCAAATCTTTAATGTATAATTTAATAAAGAAAAAAAAGCATGGTTATCAGTATCTTCATTTAACCTTAAAGACATTACCCACTAAAAGTTTTTCTAGTAATACATTCTAAGAAGAACTTAGGAAGGTGCATATTAGCCTGGGCAGCAACAAGGTCTTTAAATACTGTATCAATATTTTCCAAAACATAAAATAGCTTTAATAATGAGCTTTTGTTTATCTAGGACAGGAGCCAGGCTTGCCTGTGGTGGCGGTGTGATATATGATAACATAAGCATGAATGTTTGCCTTTGTCGAAGCACTGTGGTTACCGGGGTCTGTCCCAGATAAGGAAAGTGAGGTTATGTCACCTGCTGAGGTGACAAAGCGCGGATGCAGAGCTGAGTTGGTATGCAGGTGATCTTAGACACACCACACCGTGCTGCTCTCCACATCGTCAGATGAGCTGACTGTTGTACGCTAGAACACATAAACTCCCAGGTCATATTCCATTTTAGAGCCACTACTAAAGTGCTTTGTATCTGACGTCAGGAGAAGCAGAGAAAGTTGATCAGAGTTTTCCAGTGTGGTGTGGTATGCTTTCCACTGTAAGACCAGCCTTAGGGGCACATGAGTGAACATTCAGATCTTTGTAATTTCCTTTTCCTACTCTTGCTGTGATTCAGAGGGGAAGAGGATCAGGGTAGGAGTGCTGGAAAGCAGAGAGGAAGGAAAGTGGAATCAAGGACGGTAGAGAGAGAGGTGTGGGAATCGCGTCGATGCTAAGATTTCTGAGCCACAGGAGAAGGTGAGGGGTGCTGGTGACAAGAAGCCAGAGGCTGGGGCAAAGGGCTCCTAGAGATGCATGAGAAGGTTTGCAGGCCTCCTGTGCCCCCTCTTTTCTAGGCTCCCCTCCAAACAGTTTCATTACTCCATCTGGCATTGTGAAAAACCTCCACTGTGAGTATAGAGAAAAAGATCTTAGAAGGCAGGTAGAAAGGAAACAGAATAAATCTTAGGGAGGGATAAAAGCCAGTCAAAGAGGTTGGGAATGAGATTGTGTCTGGTATCCAGAAAAGGAACTGAACCAGATGGAGCAGGAGAGGAAATAGCTATGTAGGTGAATAAACTGATGGAACTAAAAAAAAAAAAAAAAAAAGAAAAATAGCCATCGGTCTACATAGTGAAAAGATTCCTGTATTAGGAAATAAAAGACCAGCCTCTACTCCCATCTATGCAGTAGAGACACTGGGAGGAGTCCCTCTATCTCTCTGGTCCCTAGTTTGAGGCTCTGTTCATCAATAAGATTATATTGCTGAGATTTAAGTTTATTTTCCCTTATATAAGTAAATATTCTCACAAAATTCATTATGTAAAGGGATTTTGAGAAGTTTTTGAAAGATGATGGCTTAAGTATGTTTCCTTAACTCACTAACAGTCTAAATTTCCTACTGGGGTGATTCAACTGGAAACAAAAGCAGCTCAAGTAGGGAATGGATGTGTCGGTAGAAAGGATCGCGTGGAACAGGGAGCAAGTTTGTGCTAACCACATCGTAGGCTGCGGGGCTTCTGAGACCATTTAGGAGTTTTACCTCTGGATGCCTTCTGTCATCACTGATGACAAAGCTGGGAGGAAGGACAGCCTAGCAGCTAAAAGGGAACCTGATTCTCTGGCTAAGCCTGGGGCAAAGACAGTGACCCAGGCAACTGAGCCAAGTGCCACTACTGGGTAGGTACCGCGGGGAACTGCTGCAGCCCCGAGGCACCTACCCCGGACGTGGCTCTCCCTGACAGCTGATTGAAGAATTCCTGTTTTATTTTCATCATTTGGCATTTCCCTGCTGCCCAGAAGATCCCAATAATCTGACTTCCATGAGTGCTGAAGGAATCCATGGCAGCTGATGGCATTAGGTAAAGATCAGATGTACAAAGTTAAAGGAAACACAGTAGTTTGAGGGACCAAAAAAAAAAAAAAAAATCAAGCTAAACAGCAAAATGAATGGTTCCTATAGCCAAATTTAGTGTAAGAAATAGAAGAGAACTTAAAATGGAAAGGATGCATTTGAAGGGGGAAAACAACCATGATTTTCCATGAAATTCAATTGAATTGAAAAATAGAATGGATATACCTAAAAATCAAACTAAAGACCAAACAGGAAACTGCCTCATGATACAAAACAGAAATGCAAAGAACTGGAAATGATTAGTTAAAAGATAAAAGACATGGAAGGAAGTTACAGAGACACTAACGTGAAGTAGGAATGTCAGAAGAAACAGGTGGAGGAAAAGTGAAAAGCAGTAACTGAGAGAGTCTGACTACAAAATCCCTCTAGAACTTCGCAGTATTTTCCCGGATCTTAACCGTTGTCTTGGTCGTCCTTAATTTGAACTTTGTTTAAGTCTGAACTTTGTTCAGTCTTAAACCTTAAGATTAGTTTTCATAGCAACAACTACTTTCTTTTCACATTCATATTTTATTGATCTGCATGATATTTAATTGTCTTGCATAATGGTAACAAATTCAACTGCCAGAATCTAGTCCGCAACCAAATACTGGTTCTTGGTGAAAACAGCATCCCCCTGCTGGGAGCATACGTGGTCAGATGTAGCAGGCTCTCGCCCTCAGCACCTTCCATGCTGTGGACTGCTCGGTGCATTTGGAAAACGACAAGTTCATGAGCAGCCATCAGTTACAAGAACCTTTATGGTATAAATATGAAAGAGTCAAAATTCATTATCTGAAGACAACATGATGTTGAAACATGGACAATCAAAGATAATGAACTGAAAAAAATTCATCTCATGACTTTGAAGGGAGGTCACATACAGTGATCAATAGTTTTATTAGAAAGGTTGGCACACTTTTTCTGTAAAAGGTGAGATAGTAAATATTTTCGGCTTTGTGACACATGTGTCACATGTGGTCCTTAGTGCTCCTCCTTCTCCTCTTCCTTCTTCTCCCCCCTTCCCCTCTCTTCTTCCTTTCGTCCTCCTCCTTCCCCTGCCCCCCCCCTTTTTTTTTTACCGCCCTTTAAAAGTCAGAAACATGTTCTTAGTTGCAACTCTGCAGCTGGATGTGGGCTGGATTTGCAGTCTCCTCATATAGAACATTAATAACCAGTTAATAACCTCTCTCCCAAACAAAAAATAAAATAGCTAGGAAAGGACTGAATGGGAAATCTATACGGTTTCTATGAAGAGAATTGTAATTATATTGACAATCATTAAAAAAAAAATCTAAGCAGAGATACATGTCATGTTTCTAAGTAGAGCTCCCCCAGATTGCAGAGCAGTCAGCTGTCCACAAAGTAATCCAAAAATTAAGTGCAGTCCTAATTAAAATCATATCAGGGTTTGTTTTATTTTTTTTTAAGTAGAATGTGATAAGCTTACTTGAAAATTAATTTGCAAGAGAAAATGTTTAACAGTAGCTAAGAAAAGTTGGAAAAAACATGGAAGTGGATTTGTCTTACAAACTGTCAAAATCAGTCCCATATAAGATGGCATAAGAATAGACAAATCAGTGGAACAGATGAGAATCCAGATTAATGAAATTCACACAGGCTCATTTTCCTGGGGTCGTACTTTATCTTCAGTGTATGTTTGGTTTTTTTAGAAGTGATTTTCTATTCGTTTTCTTTCTGTGTTTAGGCATAAGTGTGCTTGCAGAGTGTCTGGACTGCCCTGAATTGAAAGCGACTGCAGATGACTTTATTCATCAGCATTTTACTGAAGTTTACAAAACCGATGAGTTTCTACAACTTGATGTCAAGCGAGTTACACATCTCCTCAACCAGGACACTCTGACTGTGAGAGCAGAGGATCAGGTGACTAAATTCCCTTCTCCCATTTTTTTTGTTGTTGCTAAAATGTCGTGATTGATTTCTTACACTTCATGTTTGGATACATGACAAGGAAAAGAAACATATTAGAAGTGAATGTGTTTTTTTGCATTAAACAGAGTATTCCAAAGTCTGTTTCTTAAGAAACGTAAGTCTTGGGTGCTGGTAAGCACTGGCTGCATGAGAGAGAGGTCACTTGGTAGAGGTAAAGCGATTGGGTACCATGGTGGGCAGAGCAGTGCCAACCCCAAAAATGTACGTATCGTAATCCCCAGAACCTATGAACACGTTACCTTACATGACACGTAGGACTTTGCAGATGTGCTTAAGTTAAGGATCTTGAGATGAGATTATCTGGGTGGGCCCAAGGTAATCACAGGGATCCTTAAGTGTGGGAGAAGGAGGCAGAAGAGTCAGTGTGAGAGTGATGCGAGGTGAGAATGACTTAGCTGGCTGTGAGGATGGAGGAAGGGGCTGCCACTTGCTGGGAAGGGCGGGGGAAATGGTTTCTCGAGAGCCTTCAGGCATCCCTGCTGACACTGATTGTAGCCCAGTAAGACCCATTTTGGACTCTGACCTCCACAACTGTCAGATCAACTGTCAGATGTAAGCTGGGTGCAGGCGGTCTGGGCGTGAGGAGAGGTAGCACTTTGATATGCAGACATTCACTTAATCCCTGTTTTCAGTCTCACATCCTTTTCTATTTTAAGGCAGGAAGTTTTGTTGCAGCGCCAATGGGAAACTAATAGAGGTACTGGAAGATCACAGGCTTTGAGTTACTTTTGTTCTAAAGATAAAAGGTGTACACGGAGCCATGTTCATGTTCTTTCGTCCAGTTTTCTTCGTGGCCCAGAGTGTTAGTTTGCAAGTTCACAGGGTGGACCTGGAGGACCTGACTAGGCAAAAAGAAAAAACTCAGTTCTGTGATCAAAATGAACTGACTTATATGCAGTATGGAAAGGCAAGAACAAGCAACTTTAGACTGAAGAACCCTGACAGACATTACCTAGGGGTTCACATCATCAGTGATGAGTCATGTCGATCCAGACATCCTCGATAGAATGTAATGACATCAGCATGTCACCTCTGTGGGCCTTCCCCGCAAAAATCTATAACATCAGACAAACCCAAACTGAGGGGAATTCTATAAAATACCTGACCAGAACTCAGAACTGTCAAAGTCATCAAAAATAAGGAAAGTCTGAGAAACTGTCTTAGTCTAAAAGAAGCTAAGGGGACATAACTAAATGGAATGTGGTATCCTTCATGGAATTGGGACAGAAAATAGAACATCAGATAAAAACTAAAGAAATTGTTTAAAGTGTAGACTTTAGTTAATAATAATGTATCAATATTGGTTCATTAGTTGTGACAAGAGTATCGTACTAATGTAACATTTTAACAACTGGGTGCAGGGTATTTAGGAACTCTGCACTGTCTTTGCAACCTTTCTGTAAATCTAAAACTAATCCAAAAGAAAAAGTTTGTTTAAAAAAATAACTCAGGGAGATCAGAACTTAGGCCTTATTAATACCAACCCAAAATTAACTAATTTAACATTCATGTGGTAGATGTATATGTATATGAAATAATACGTTTGTTTTCAGTGTGTTTGAACCAGTGGTTTGTTAATCAAATTATGTTAATAACTTAGACTTGTTTGGTACAGTTAAATGAATGCTGCAGTATTGTTTTGAAAAACAATTCTTATATAAATACTTTGTAATTTATTTTTTATATATAGATTTTATATATTATAAAGTTTCTGGAAAGCAGATAAGTCTATCAATTCATAAGTCAGGAATATTAGATAGAATTAAATAATAGGTGACCTTCATATCTTTTGGGATGGAAGGCCTCTTAGGAAGTTAACCTGTTTTCCTGTTACCAAATGAATGTTGAAACTATCTGTTGAACAAATCTGTTGAAACGATCATTGACCAACAGATTTTTTTTTCAGTAGAATGTAAGATATGTACATCATATCTCCTTCCAAAAATGAAGTGAGAGTTTGTTTTAAAAAAATCATAAATTTAATACCTTCCCTGTCATTACATTATGTAGTAGTAATTAGTTCTAAAAAACATATTACCTACAAGGGTCACTAGAGCAGTGTGTCAGCTGTTCTGAAATTATGGGCTAGTATTTGGGGATGAAAGCAAGTATCTGAATAAAATATTGGGAATAGGTGGTTATGAGAGTTTCCCCCTTCACTGTGAGAGTAAATATAGGTAACTGGAAATGTTCCTGCCATCAAAGAACTTTACTATGCTGTTTTTCCCCCTTAGGTGTATGATGCTGCAGTCAGGTGGTTGAAATATGATGAACCGAATCGCCAGCCATTTATGGTTGATATCCTTGCTAAAGTCAGGTTTCCTCTTATATCAAAGAATTTCTTAAGTAAAACGGTACAAGCTGAACCACTTATTCAAGACAATCCTGAATGCCTTAAGATGGTGATAAGTAAGTTGCTTTAATATCCATTTATAACCAGAACATGTAGCCAGTTTCTCTGGGTCTTAAAACCCTTTAGAATGGATCAGACTCAGTAGCCAGGGAAAAACATTCAAGACTTTGCTCTTCCAGATAATTAACCTATTGGGGTTCTCAGCTGTTTGTCTGGAAGGGACTTAGCCCAGCCCTTATGTTATGGGAACATGGGTGATAGAAGGTAAAAAAAGAAAATTACTTATGTTTTGTCTCCTTTTGTGTATAATACCTTTCATGCACTTTGTTCCTAGTGTTTCCTTTATTTTATTTAGCCAAACAGTATGTTGTGATCACATTCTCTATCTTAAACAGCTTTTCTTTTTTAGGGGGGTGGGAGGACTGTGGGTGGTGGCTAGACTTGATAATTGCCACATTTTTTTCATTTACTTAGTTTTTCTTAACTTGCAGGCTAAGTCCCAACACATCTGTAAAATGCCAATTAATAAAATACAATTAAACAATCTGTTGTTTTTATTGTATTTCTTGGAAATATCCTTCATAGAGCCTTTCTTCTACTTATTTCAATAGAGATTGTTTGCTCTCTAGGCCTAAGGCACATTGTCCTGGGGCTTTCCTTCCCTGCCGTCCTGGGATGTCCTTTCATCCTCTCCTGTGTTAGATACACTGCCTTCCTGGACACTAGGTCTTCCCCTTTCTATTAATAATTCTCTCTATTTGATGGAATGTATCCCCAAATTTTCCTGAGAAAGAGTGTGTGTGTGTGTGTGTGTGTGTGTGTGTGTGTGTATATATATATATAGTCAGTAAATAGTCAGACACTTGACCAATCTCATGTCTTTATTTTACCATGACATTGATAGTTAAACTGGGTATAGAATTATGTTGAAAATCGTGTTCAGTTAGCGTTTTGAGAGCATTGCTCCATTATGTATTTACGAGCTTCTACTGTGACTTTTGAGAAATGTGGTGCCGGTGTGA